>NC_092877.1:294840949-295484949 GCF_028372415.1 Notamacropus eugenii | reverse complement strand
GCGCTGATAGATGGATCCTTCTTGGAAGGGACATTTTGGCCAGTGCTAAAAGGGAGCTAATATTTTTCAAGATGTTTCCTGTGTCTGGGCATCTTCATTATTACTGTTTATACCAGGGGTTTTTAACCCTTTTGGATTGTGGACCCCTTTGGCAATCAGTCTGGTTAAGCCTATGGAACCTTCTTGTCAGGATGGTGTTTTAAAATTCATAAAATAAAATACATAGGATTCCAAAAGAAACCAATTATATTGACATAGAGTTATCAGTATGTTAAAAAGCAAAAAACAAGTGGATGGACGATTGGTTATAATTTTCAAATATAGGAATAGGGACTAGTATGTAAATTCATTGATATTGGGAACTCCCAGGTGAGAAAACCCGCTTTCTGCTTCTTGTAGTGTTTGAGTGACTTTCCCAGAAATCACACAGCCAGTACACATCAGACACAGGACTTTTGAGCCTAAGTCTTCTAGGACCAGAGACACTTTTAAAATAAACCAAGCTCTCTAGCAGGGGGAAAAAGTGTTACTGGTGGTGGGTCATCTGACAAGTGTAAATGAAATGGACAAGATGATGGAGAAGGTAAAACACTGTCCACATGGGGACCCTCTCCCCCAGTGCTATCTTGGATTGGGATGATGGTTCTGCAGTTTGGCCTCTCCTTGTTTGTCTCCTGTCTGAGATCTTAGCTCTGCTTGTGATTCTTTTCCCTGGAATCATCTGCGTAAACATCATAGCTGTGTAATCCCCTTCATGGTCCAAACTGCAGTCTTCTTTTCACTTCTTTTCAGTGGATTAAGAAAACAAATTGTATTGACCATAAACACTGGAAGAAGCACTTGTACATGACAAAGGGTTCTGCATTTTTCCATCCAGGAGAGGGCAGTGATTCACATGCATGTCATGGAATTATTCTATTTCTTGATATATTGGGGTTTTCCCATTAGCTGCTCCCTTTTGAAGCGTGTGTGGGTCTCTAGTGGATTGGGTTGGCACCATCTTAGACAAGTGAGTGATTATGCTTAAGGGTTTTGCTGCCCTTTTTGCTCAGTCCAGAACGAATGTAGTGGTGTGTTTTCAAGGTGGCTAAATTGGTCTAGGCCAACTTGGCAGCCTGCTTCTTGACCCAATGCAGGCACTTCACCTTTTGACATAGACTTTAATGTTAACTGAATTTCCCTATTTGATTTTTACCTCCCAAAATAGATTTGCCTTTTGCTTAGTCTTTAGAAGCTCTGAATGTCTTCATTTCATCATAATTCCTTGGCTAAGATTCTACTCTATAACACTGTTTAAATCTTATGATTTCTTCTGAACAGATCTTTTACTTTTAAAATGGACATACTTAAGCATACTTGATTGAAATTGTGTTTTTGTTGGGGTCTTGGAGGAAGACCTATACTGATGAGATTAAACACATTTCTTGTATCATTTATATGACCTGTAATTAATAGCAAGGCCTATAATTAAGTCTATTTGGAGAAGGCAGAACCAACACCCTCAGTATATGAGGTGTACCTGAGCTGTGTGTGGTTTCCATTTGCCTTTTTCTTCCTTCCATTTGGTAAAGAGCTTAAACTAAAGAGAGTTTTGCTACCTCTTTGGAAGTTTGTCCTTTAGAGAGGCCACGAACAGGATTGCCTTCCATTGAGTGCTGGGTTAGATTAAAAATCATTTTTGATGGTGTATCTAACACAGTTTTCATTGAGGCTGGCTGAGGCAGAGAAACTGGGTTCCAGCAGTTTGATGGGAATTAGACAAGATGCTCAAATTGTGTTCTTTCTCTTCCAGAGTCCGATAAGGAGGAGAAGCCAGAAAATGTCGTCATCCCCAAGGAAGTCACATCAGCCCTGGGCTTACTGATGACTAACTATGGGAACATGTCAGGGTCAGAGAGTGAGCCAGAGGGTGAGTAGTTGCACTTCATTGCATCAGTTTTTTTGCCTGCAATATAATCTCTAGTATGAAATTTGCTTATTAAATCCCTTTTATATTGTGCTGCGCATCCTTTATTTTGACTTTCAAGTTCCATTTTAATTTGGCATGAGAGATAAATCTAAACATGGGAGAGGGAGAAAGCTGGAGGCCTGAGGGATTGTGGGAACAGACTGGGAAGAAGAAAGTGAGCTGAGCCTGAGCTTATATTTATATCTCGGTATGCAGATATAAACATATTAGATGCCTGATGTGTATATTAGGTAAAGACCAGGCAGAAAAAGAGAAGAGAGTAGAGGAGATAAAAGTGATAGCCAGGGACAGAAAAGAATGAAGGGAATGCTAAACAGTGTAGCAAGGAGTCATTAATTTTCTCTGCTCCCTTTCCATCCCTCCTTGGAAAGGAACCCAGGACCGAGGAACCAGCCAGAAGGGCCCATTAAAATGCACAGCACCTCTCATGGGTGGAGAGAAATTCTTCACATTGGGTGCTGGCCTACAAAGGTTGGCAGGCTTGAGTGGTGGAAGTCATTAAAGCAAACTTGGTTCTCCTTCATTCATTTTCAGCAAAGCATATGCCCTCAGAAATGAGAGTGATCTTTTATTTAGAAGTGAGTCATTCTAGAAAAGTCAGGGATATGAAGCATAGATTCTTAGTCTTTGGGGATGGGATCATGAAGAGCATCCTGAAATACTGTATGTGAAAGTCTTTCAAAAACCGTTAAGTGCTACTTGTATACAAGATGACTTCAGGGTGTCCTAAAAGTCTTAGTGCAGTTTTTAATAAATTAACCCTGTTGCTACATTAAGACTTTTAGAACATCCTGTCTTTGTAATCTTGTCAGCATCGTCTTTTTCTTTTCCTCTTCTCCCTCTCCTCCTTGTCCTTCTCAGTTTCTTCATCATGATAATAACCACCTCTTCTCCTATAATGCCACTCTTAGAAGTGGTGTGATGGGTAGAGTTCTGAGTCTGAGTTCAAATTCTACCTGAGACACTTGCTGTGTGACCTTGCACCAGACACTTAACTGTTCACCTCAGTCTTCTCAGCTGTAAAATGGGAATAATAATAGCACCTATCTTCTAGGATAGATTAGGATAGGATTAGGATAGGATTTGTGAAGGTCAAATGAGTTCATATCTTTAAGGCACTTAGGACTTTGCCTGGCACATAGTAGGTGCTATATAAATGCTTATTCCCTTCCCCTAGATGGACCTATGACCTGACCCAGTATAGCAGTTTTGTAGTCCATGTAGATGTAAGTTATGTTAGAATGCTATGTGAATAATCAGGGTTAATTTTAGTATATATGCAGATTTCTGCAGCAGCAGAGGCCAGGTTCCAACCAGGCCATTGGAAGAGTCTGTGAGTTTTTTCTCTTATGGAAAGAGGATTTATTTTAAAAAAGAGTCTATGATGAGGAAGAGAATTTAGAGTCTGAAAGTACAGGTTTGTAGCATGAAAAGAGAGTCAGAATTAAGTTGGAAAGGTTGGTGAAAGCTTTGGGACACAATGATCTAAATGGAGTTGACTGGGCTAGAGACTCTTTTGCTGAGGTATTTTGGGACATGGAGATGATTAGGAGAGAGTCTTCCATTGTGGAAGAAGACATTTAAAGAAGCAGCCAAGTGGGTAGAGAGCTGACCTTGAAATCAGGAAGATCTGGGTTCAGGTCCCACCCCAGACACCTACTGGCCTTGCACAATTCATTTAATTTCTTAGGGTCTCAGCCAACTGTCCAAGTTGCAGAGATGGGGCCCATCTGCATTGACTCAGAGGAAATCCTGTATATGGGTGAACGCATAGATCTGGTGTATTCAGTGTATTAAAAACATGCAAAATTGTGTTATTTTTGACCAGTTGAGTTGAAATTTGACCATCCTGTTTTTAATCTAATAGAAGATTCATTAGACGATTGGCTTCCTTGTTCCCTTCACAAAGAACAAAGCCTTTGTTACTTTTGTATCCAATATACCTAATGTGAAAGTGAAATGATTCTTTAGACATAATATTCTTGAATTTCTTTCTTATCAGCTCTATTTGTGAAGCTGTCCCCAGGTTTACTGAACCCTGTAAAAACAAGTGGTCTTGTTAATAGGGCGCTTTCTTCTATCTTGTACACAGTCTTTTTAGTATATTCATATTTTGTATCTTTAGTACCCTTGTATTTCGAGGCCATTACTATTAAAAAGCATAAATAAAAGAATTTTGAGTAAAGTAGGAAGGAACCTCATGGAGCAAGAATTTAAATTGCAGTGGAAGAAGGAAAGTGGTGCAGAAGTGAGGAGGGTGCTAGAGGTACTAATAGGGTTATGCACTTTAATACTCTACAGCAGTAGTCTTTGGTCTGTCCTCTGCATCTCGTTTAAAATCATGGGACCAGTGTTTGAAGAAGGAGGGAGTGATAGAAAGCACTGAGTGACCCAGTTCTTTGGTGGCAGAAATTCTTCTTCCCCAACCCTTTTATTTGTAATGATCACAAACCACTTTGGAGCTAACCTTCTAATCCTTCTGTATATTTTTCTCATCTTTTCCTTCCTGGCATATCAAATCACAAAGTAACAGCACCAGAGAACTTGTAAGGCTGCGGTTGTTATGTTTGTACCAGAAAACCATCCCTGCACCACTTCCATCCCTACATGGAAGGCTTCTATGAGGCCTGTGAGAATCGTGAAAACCCATGTCATGTGCTGAATGCAGCATAAGATAGCCACATTTATTAAGCACAACAGGATCTGTATTCAGAAAATATAGCTGTTGCCCAGGTACACTACTAGCTAGGTCCACAAATCCTCGATGTGACTTCTAGTTCAAATAGCAGACAGTTATTAGTATTGACTACGCGTAAGCCGGTGGGATTCAAAGACAAAAATGGGGCAATGTTCCCTGCCCTCAAAAAGCTTATATTCTACTGAGGAAGTAGATATATACTTAGATGAGTATATCCCAAGTAAACAAACATAATGCGGAGGGGGGCAGCATTAATAACCGGGATTTATTATCAAGGTCAAAGGACCCTAGAGCTAGAGCTGGAAGGTGTCCAGCCACCTCATTTAGGACCCTTATCCGGGGTCACATGGATAGTAAATGTCTGAGTGGGTTTTCCTGATTCCATGTATAGTACCCTGCCTACTTCTTGCTGTGACGCAAGGAAAGGCCTCATGTAGGAGGTGATAGCTGAGTTGAGTCTTCAAGAGACAGAGGTGAGAAGGGAGAGCTGCAGTCGTTGGGTGCATGGTGGTACAGCAGATGGAACTATGGTTGGGAATTCCTGGGTGCACATCTGGCCCCAGACACTTAGGAGTTGTGTGGCCATAGGCAAGTCTGCCTCAGTTTTCTCCTTTGTCAGATGGGGACAATAGCTCCCTCTCCAGGTTGTTGGGAGGGTCAAATGAGATAATATTTAGAAGTGCCATATAAATGCTATCATCATCATCATTATCCTCAGCATGGGGCAGGTCTGCGTAAAGAAGGTGGGAGGGGGCTGTGCATTGAGAAGAGCATGGCAAGGTGATGGGAAATTAGCCTTGGTGGAAGCCAAGTCATGAAGGGTTTTAATTGTCAAAAAGAAGAGTTTATATAAATCTTACGAGCAGCAGGAAACCATCGAAGCATCTTGAGCAGAGAGTGATGAGGTCAGACCTTTGCTTTAGGAATATGAATCTGACTGGTGAGTGGAAGATGAATTAGATTGAGAAGAGACTGTTAGGGGGAAGAGCAGGTCTGCAGAGCTCCTCTTCACCTCAGCCAGACATTGCAGCACTGTCATGTAGTTTGAATGAGGATGGTCTGTGTAGGAGGGCAGAAGGGTAGGGTGTTGATGGTATATTAGGCACCCAGCCTCACTTCTCTAGGGACCTGCCTCATGGGCATGACTGTTGAGTGCCTGCTGGCAGATTGTGCTGAAGCCTCTGCTTCTCCGGCTTCCATTCACGTGTATTTCCTAGACTAGACCTGGCTGTAGTGCTGCCCATTTGTTTGGTTGGGACTCTGTAGAACAGAGGGGACCAGCCAGCGTGTGCTGTTTGAAAGCAAGAGGCCCATGATCCAAGACTTTGGGAGAGAGAAAAGGATGTCAGATCTGGGAGAAGCAAGATACCAGAAGAGATTGGAAAGAACTTGGCTGATTGTCATAGAGAAAGACCAGCTGCTGTGGGCCAAGGACTTCAGGGTTAGGGTTTGATGACTTTTTGTGTCACAGATGGTGTAGTTGATTGAGTGCCTAGAGCACTCAATCCAGAGTGCTGCCTGGAGCCAGGAAGACCTGAGTTTAAATATGATCTCAGATACTAACTGTGTGATCCTGGGCAAGTCACTTAACCTGTCTATCTCTGTTTCCTTAACTGTAAAATGGGAATAATGCCACCTAGGGTTGTTGTGAGGATTAAATGAGATAATAATTAAACAGTGCTTAGCACAATGCCTGGCACATAGTAGGTGCTTGATAAATGCGTGTTTCCTTTTTTTCTTCCTTCCTTTACTTCCATCCATTCATCCATCACAGACCTTTATTACAACACAGTTTGAGAGCCTTGTAAAATTCATGCACAGCAATTGTTTTTTAAAATTAATAAGAAATTCTCATTACGTTGAGCCTAGAACCTAGTCTTTTTTTATGTTGTTGAAGTTTTTGCCATTTTTTTTTGCTCTGTTTGTTTTAGAAACTCCCATTAAGACAGAAGCAGAATCCCCAACAGAAAACCAGGTCATCCTCAGTGATGTTCCTCAGAATCAAAGTCAGGATATCAAGAAACAGGAAAGAAACTCTCCGGTGGCTAAAACTAAGAGCTTAAGGAAAAATTGGATGAGAAAAAATTGCAGGTATAGGAGAAACCTCTACCGAAAGAAGCCAATATCTGAACCGCAGAAAAGACGGCCACATCTCCTAGAGATGGTAAGTGATTTCTCTTCATGTTCTGCCATAAGGATGAAAGGCTTGATTTTTTTTTTTAATGGTGGATCAGAGTTAAACTAAGCCTGACATGAGAGTTTAGATATGACAGGGTCAGAGGGAAATATAAATTGAGATTGATTTTTAATATTTGAGACTTCACTGAGGCACTGATACAGTTAAACAGATGTGAGATAGAAGAGTGCTCATTACCACATTCTGGTAAGCACCACTGCTCCCACAAAACCACAGCTGTGCTGCACAAAGAAAATCACTAAGACTCCCCTTGGCCATTGTAATTTGTCTTCTTTGAGGGCATTTTCAGATGCATCCCCCTCCTCTCTCCCAGCCCTGGGTCCTTTCTGCCCTTCCCCTGTCTGGGTGCCCTGTTCTGGTCACATCTGTTGTTGGTGAACAGTCTCTTGTTTGGCATCAAAGGAAATTGGAGAAAAGGAGTGCCTCCCTTGATTCAACCATTGTCCACCTATTGATTAGAAAGAACAAAATCTCCCAGCTTGAGGAGCGCAGGGGGCATTTCCACATCTCTGCCATAAAACTGAAAAGCTGTCTTTTGGGGCAGTGGTGGTACAGTGGGCCCGGAGTTAGGAAGACCTGAGTTCAGATGTGACACTTAATAGCTGTGTGACTTTGAGCAGGTCACTTAACCTCTGTCTGCCTCCATTTCCTGCCTTCCATCTCCTCTTCTGTGAAATAGGGATAATAATAAATAATAAATCTGTCTCCTCGAGTTATTTTCAGGGTCAGATGAGATGATATTTGTAAAAGCAGTTAGCACAGATCTTGGTACTCTATATTTACTTTTCTTCCTTAGCTTCCTTCATTTGATGGTTTATGAAAAATCTGCATTTCCTTTGTCAGGTAATATCTTACCGATGACAAAATGTCCCTGATCACCATGTGCAGTTAATATAGATTTACATGTCATTTGGCTTCTATGAAAGTAGGACAAAAATGCCCTGTACGTTAGGCTGCATTTTAATTTTAAACACCACAGCATAAAACTCTGAGGTGACAAAGTTAAACACCTGTTTTTTTTTTTTGCCACTAAAGAGTTATTACATTGTCTCCCTGCTTTTATTTAGCATCAGAAATGAGATTTGATAGAGCCGTTGCCTCTCCTTTGCAAAATGGTAGCTTGTTTGCCTGCTGGAGGCCCTTAGTGATTCTTGAACTCCAGGGATTCTCCACTGCTCCAGTGACAATCCTAGGTTAATAGCAGTGATAGTACCAGTTTTCTAAAAATGGGTTTCTGTCTAGTTTTTCAGAGGTCTACACTCATCTTCATTCTGTTTCTGCATTTGAATTTTTAATTGCCCTCTTCAGAGAGGACTGGTTTCTTGATTTTGTTTTCTTCTCTCCCTCTCCCTCATTTCTCATTTTTCTAGGCCCATTCTCCCAAGTTTTCAGACCCAGGTCAGTGCTCAGAACTCCCAGAACCTGGGGGAGCGCTCCCAGCCTGCCTGGAGTAATTTGGTAGGAGGGGGAGGGGTTCTCCTTCCAGCCTAGTCAGTGTTTTGGGCTTTTTAAAACACTGAGGGATTCAGAGGGATGAGTTCTGTTTTTCAGGTGAACTCAGTCTCTGTTGACTGGTTTTATGTTCCCAAGGGACTCTGGGACTATACTACATCCTCCACCAGAACCTCATACTAGGAGCTGGTAGGATCCATTCACATATCACTTACAGATCCTCTCCGTTGGAGTGGAGCCATGGGGTACAAAGTGAGGGGCTCTCCACAAAACCCCAATTTACTTCTCCTCAGATTAGGTAATCATGCCAAATTCTAGGAGATAACTATCTATCTGGTCTTCTTAAGTTCTATACTGTGGCTAAAAGTGACAAATCTCTGTGTCCTTCCTTTGGGACAGATATCCAGAGGCCATTCAGGTGGCTTGACATCCATGATGCACTGCTTCCCTTTCTGTTAAAGAAACCCATTTTGATAGTTATTGTGCAAAATAGCATCTATTTCAGGTTTAAATGAATAAATAAGTCAGGATGTAAATCAATCTGTAGTATACTTAGGTTTGTTTTCTAAGAACCCTACATGTAGCTTATATATGTGTAGCCCTCCATGTGTATGTAATATATTCTCTTGTATACAGATTTGGAGATACTTCCTGTAGCAGACCATCTTTCATTTATCTTTAATTTCCTGACTAATCTTTTCTTTTGTTTTCAGCTTTTAGCACAGGATATAAGACATGAAAGAAATGTGATTTTGCAGTGTGTTCGCTACATCATCCAAAATGACTTTTTTGGACTTAACTCCAAGACAGAGCCACTAGGAAAAACTGAGAATGGCCAGGTGTCTGAAGTTTCTGAATCATGAACGCACCTGTCCAGAAGTCTAGTGGCATCTTGGAGGTCAGCCCTGCAAGGATGAATGGACAGAAGGGAGAACTTTTACTCAAGTTGATGAATCTCATGTAAGATATGATCTTGTTCTCTCAGAGCATTTCATTGGAGATGCCAACAGACTCTTGGTCTGTGCTTGTGCTGTTGGCACTGTGCACGAGGTTTGCTGGTGGAATTGTGTTTTTTACTTTTGATTCCCAGGGAAGTTCAGAGCCATCCTACAGGTCAGATTGTGGGACTGGAGTTTAAAATGTATAATTCAGTTAAGCAGAGACTAAGGCGGAGGATGGGAAGGGAGGAAAATTGTAGCTTTTATAAATTGTTTGCACAATGAAGGAACAAAGTTATTTGGCTTTTGATGAGGGGGAAAGAAAAGAAATAATGGGATTAAATTAGGATAGTAAAAGAGTCTTCAAATTTATCTGTTTAGTCCCAAGCACTTATGTTCCAATCTAGCTGTGCTCAACCAGGTGTTGCACTTTGGAATTGCTTGTGTAGACATGCTCTCAATTTATACTGTAGATTCAACTGAAGTGTCCTTTGCTATAGTTCAAGTTTGGACCATTGTTTTTTTCTAGTGAAAAAGCATGTGAAATCTAATATTCAATGAGGTTCAACTCATTTCATAGCAAAAGCAGTGTTGGTGAGATAATGTAAGGTGGGTCCTAAGTTACAGTTAGTTCATCATAGAGATAATAATTTTATTGTTATTTTTTAAAAAAAAAAGCCTTTTCTGAATAAAGCCATTGAGGTCTCTTGCCTCTTAAGAAAAATAACAGGGATTTTTGTGTGTCCTTTTCATTTTGTGTCACGTTTACTTATGATATATGGCTTTGCACTTTAGCCTAAGATCAGAAAGTCAGTCAGTTGCACTTTCTCCTGGTCGTTTTTCCTCATCTTTCTGGGCCTCGTTACAATCTTTGATACTATCAACAGTCTGTTTTTCTTCGACTCTTCTTTGTGTAGGTTTTTGTGACACTGTTCTCTCTGTCTGACCACTCCTTGTCTACGTCTTCATCCAGGCTGTCTCTAACCATAAGTGGTCCCCAAGGTTCTGGCCTTGGATTACTTCTCTTCTCCTTCTGTGGTATTTTGCTTGGTCATCTCATTAGCTCCCATGGATGTAGTTATTATCTCTATGCCTATGATTCTTTGACATATTTATTTAGACTCACCAATTCTGCATCATCACAGGTCTATTGGACATCTCCAGTTGGATGTCCCCTAGTCATTTTAAACTCAACATGTCCAAACAGAACTCATTGACTTTCTTGCCAAGCCCTCCACTCTTCCTAACTTCTCATTTGCTGTTGAGGCTATCACCATCCTCTCTGTCACCCAGGTTTACAACCTCAGTGTCATCCTCGACTCCTTGCTCTCCCTTATCTCCCTTATCCAATCTGTTGCCAAGCTCTGTCAATTCTACCTTCACACTTCTCAAATTTTGCCTTCACAGCATCTCTTGAGTAAGTGCCCTTTCTCCTCTGACATCCCCCCAGCCTCCTATGTGCCCTCATCATCTCATACCTGGACTGTTGCCATAACTGCCCCAAGTTTATCTTCCACTCAGCTTCTAGTGTAATCTTACAGCACAGATCATCTAACCTCCTCGTCCCCCAGTGAACTCAAGTGATCAAATATAAAGTCCTCTATTTGGCTTTGAAAGCCCCTCAGAGCGTTTGATCTGGCCCCTTCATAGCTTCCATTTTTGTTATATTTCATTCTCCCTACACTCTGGGATCAAGCAACACCAGCCTTCTCATGGTTTCTTGAACACATCATCTTCTTCTCTTTGCACTGGCTGTCTCCTAAGGCTGGAGTGTTCTCTTCCTCCATCTTGGAAACCCTGGTTTCTTTCAGGACAGAAACCACCTCCTACATGAAGCTTTTCCCCAAAGGCTGTTTTGTATCCACTCTCTGTGTGTTTTCTGTATGTTTGCTAATACACACACATTTTGGCTCTTCCACTAGGATCTAAGCTCTTTGGAAGTCAGGGGCTTTTATTTTGCTTTAGTATCCCAAGCAACTTACATCATGTCTGGTACATCACATCTTAATAAATACTTGTTGATCGATTGATTCATTCACACTCTAAAGGACTCCCCAAACTGGACTCCAGTAGCTTTGCACTAGAGGTTTTCTCAAAGATGAAATTTATTGCATTGAGTAATAGCAGAGGAAAATTTCCGCCAAAGGTTGAAATTAGATGCAAGCCAATATTAATCAAAACTTGAAGGTATTCAGGTGGAATATATTCACATTCATTCTGTAGGAAAGCAACCCAGTTGCCAACATGGTGTAAATTTAATTTTGTGTTATTTAAGATGCACATAGATCCCTGTTCTTACCTTCTTACTCACTGTTACTATTTTTCGTATAGCATACTCTCAGACCATTAATAATATCTAACATTTATATGGTGCTTACTATGTACCAGACACTATGCTAAGCACTTTACATTTACTGTGTTGGTTGATCCTCAAAAGAAACCATTAAGTTGTTGGGATTGAAGTGTTGTGGCTACATTTGGCATCAGCTGATTGAGGGAATCTTGGCTGTCGGGTCTTAGTTAATGGTGGATAACACTGAGGTGAGATATTTGGATGGCTGTTTCAGTGAACTTTCTCCAACAGTAGCGATAATGGTGTCGAGAGTATGAGGTGTTGCTGGTGCCAAACCCTAAGCAGGGCCTAACCCAGTGGCACTGCTAAAAGATGGCAGGTATAAATAATGAATAAGCAAGCTTTACTTCTTTTTTTTAAGCACCTACTGTGTGTTAGGTACTGGGGATACAAGGACAAAAGTGAAACATTCCCTACAAAGGAGCTGACATTTTCTAGAGGGAGACAACAGGTGCACATAGAATAATTCCAAGATAATTTAGGGGGAGGCAGTAGTAGCTTGAGGGAGTTTTAAAAAGGCATTTCAGCTGAGCTTTGGAGGAAATCAGAGATTGTTAAGATTTGGAGGTAAAGAGGACATGTATTACTATTGTGGGAGATAGAAAACAGGCGGAGTGTTGTGTCCATCTGTTGTGACATCTGTCCTTCTGCCCTGATGTTCCCCTGCTCTCCTCACCTCAGCATCCTGTAGGCCAGACCTCCAGCTGGACCCAATTTTGGAGCTCTGCTGGGCCCAGTAGGCACTTAATAAATGCTTGTTGGTGGACATTCATTGACTTCCTCTTGCCGTCTGCTTTACCGCCAAAACCTTTTCTCTCTACTTTCTATGTGATTTGATTTTCCTGACTCTCCTTCCCCTGTTGAAGATACTACAGTGGCTCCCTCTTGTCAGTCATTTAGTAAGCATTTATTAAGTGTCCGCTGTATGCTAGGCACTGGGAAAACAAGGAAAGGCCAAAAACAGGCCCTGCCCTCAAAGATCTCAGAGTCTAATGGAGAAATCAATGTGTGAATGATTATGTACAAGCAGATTATATACCAGACAAGTAGAAGATGGTCCACAGAGGGAAAGACACAAGAATTTTAAGGAGTGAAGGGAGGTCTGGTAAGAGTAGGTAAGAGTTTAGCTGGAACTTGAAGGAAGCCAGGAGGCAGAGAGGAGGAAGGAATGGGGGACAGTCAGTGAAAATTCCCTGAGCAAAGAGGAGTGTCTGTTTTGAGGCATATATGAGCCCTTCTGTTTAACTTTTAATAACCTTTTACAACCCAGACTCCACCTATCTTTTCAGGAGCAACTGAAGTGATAGAGTAGATAAAGTACCAGGCCTGGCTTTAGGAAGACCTGAGCTCATATCCAGCCTCAAACACTTATTAGCTCTGTGATCCTAAGTCACTTAACCTAGTTTGCCTCAGTTTCCTCATCTGTAAGATAGGAATAATAACAGCACCTATCTCGCAGGGTTGTGAGGATCAGATGAGATATTTGTAAATTGATTAGCACACTGCCTGCCACATAAATAGAAACTATGTAAATGCCAATTCTCATTCCTCCAGACTGTCCTTGCTGCTTGTCAAATGTGACCCTGTACCTCCTGTCTCTGTGCCTTGTCTCTGGCTGGAATGTACTCTCTCTCTTCACTGCCCCATCTTAAAATCCTTCTTTCCCTTCAAAACTCTTCTCAGGCAAAACTTTCTGCATGAAGCTTTTCCTGACCAACGTCAGCCGCTTGTGCCTTGCCTAATCCGCTGCCTGGACCACTCCTTGTATTTATTGATTTATGTACATATTATCTCCTGTAATAGAACATAAGCTCCCTGAGGGCAGGGAGAGCTTAATTTTTGACATTCACCTCATGTACTGTCTTGCACATACTAGGTGTTTAATTAAATGCTGTTGGTTGAGTCTGTAACCTGAGGAGTGTCTTTTATAGTACTTATTACTCACTGTGTATCACTGGTAATGTGCTGCCTTTGGCATAATGGGGGTCTTCAATGATTCGCCTGAGATGGTGGTGTTCCATCACTTGAGACCCTTTACCATCACAGAGAGAATGTTATTATTAAAAAGTTGGGCTTTGATGTTGGGAAACAACGTGGAGTTGTTCGGAGTGCTGCCTACCCTCCCAAATGCAATCAGGCCTCAGTTTCCTTGTCTGTAAAATGAAGGTATTTGACTAGATGGCCTCAGGTCTATCCCAACTTTAAATCTGTGATCTGGCATCCTTTCTAAAATATGACATCCAGAATTAAATCCAGTATCCCACATGTGCTCTGTCCAGGACAGTTCATTAATATGTTAAATATTACTGTCAGTTAAAAGTATGGATGGGAAAATTTGCTTTAAAAAAAGATCTTTTTGTTCTTTAAGATTAAGAGAGGGAAATGCAAATAATGTGAATAAATACAGCATTTAAATATGCTGCATTTTCTATTGTAGTGGTGCTAGGCCTCTCTGAAAGAGGCTTAACAGGCTGGAATTTCAGGATAGGAATGAGATCCTGTTTTGTTCTTTATCATCATGCCTGCCATATGCCACACCCCGGTGTGCGCTACATCCTATAAATACCTTTTGTATTGATGTCAGAGACATTTTTTGAGTCTTCTCAGAAATTCACCAGTAGACATCTCTTCCTGAGCCTCTACATTTTGCTAAGTCTTAACCTTTTTGTGCATGGAAGGAAACAAGTATCTTCTCTTGGGTTCCTTTGATGGGTTGTATAGATATTTCTACTTCCCATTTCCTGACCTCCTAACATGAGCATCCCTTTTCTCTAGCACTTGGAATGTTTGACATTGGCAGTTCTTATACTCTGAAGTCAGAGACCTTCAGTTCAGTGTCTCATCTTTGATTTTCTTATATTCCCGTTCTTTTTCCTAATCCCAATTTCTAGTGTTTGTTCTCCACTAAGAGGATTTAAAGGCATTTCTCTACCTGGTGCAATAGATGGAGTGCTGGGCTTGGAGTCAGGAAGACTCATCTTCCTGAGTTCAAATCCTGCCTCAGATACTAGTTGTGTGATCCTGGGCAAGTCACTTAAACCTGTTTGCCTCAGTTTCTTCATTTGTAAAATGAGCTGGAAAAGAATATGGCAAACCACTCCAGTGTGTCTTCTAAGAAAACCCTAAATGGGGTCATGAAGAGTCAGACACAGCAGAACAGCAACAACAAAGAGGATTTAAAATTGTTTCTTGAAAGAACTGGTACTTTATAGTGAGAAGTCAGAGTCCTGAACTTAACAGCTATAGTGGTTAAGAGCTTTGTCATGTTAGCACCATTTAGTGTTCCTTTTTTTTTCTGTTACTAAACATATTTAATGGGTTTTCTTTTGTTTTTTTTTAATGTATTTTTAGTTTTCAACATTCATTTCCACAAGATTTTGAGTTCTATATTTTCTCCCCATCTCTCCCCTCCCCCGCATGCATTCTGATTACCCCTTCCCCAAATCTGCCCTTCCTTCTATCACACCTCTCCTTTCCCTTATCCCCATCTTCTCTCTTTTCTTGTGGGGCAAGATAGATTTCTGTACTCCATTACCTGTATTTCTTATTTCTCAGTTGTATACAAAAACAATTTTTAACATTCATTTTTAAAACTTTGAGTTGCAACTTCACTCCCTCCCTCCCCATACATCCCCTCTGAGAAGGCAAGCAATTCATAGGCTATACATGTGCAGTTATGCAAAAGACTTCCATAATAGTCATGTTAGGAAAGACTATGTTTCCCTCTGTCCTACCCTTCCTCTCATTTATTCTGTTCTCTGTTTTGACCTTGTCCCTCCCCAAAAGTGTTTGCTTCTAATTACTCCCTTCTCCCATTTGCCCTCCCTTCTATCATCCCCCCACCCTACTTATCCCCTTCTCCCCTACTTTCCTGTAGTGTAAGATAGATTTTTATACCACATTGAGTGTGCATGTTATTCCCTCCTTAAGCCAAATGTGATGAGAGCAAGCTTCACTTTTTCCCTCTCACCTCCCCGCTTTTCCCCTACATTGAAAAAGCTTTAACTTGCCTCTTTTATGAGATAATTTGCCCCATTTCATTTCTCCCTTTCTCCTCCCAATATATTTCTCTCTTACCTCTTAATTTTATTATTTTAGATATCATCCTTTCCTGTTCAACTTACCCTGTGCCCTCTGTCTATATGTATATAGTCCCTCCAACTCCCCATATACAGAAAAAAGTCTCAAGAGTTACAAATACTATCCTTCCATGTAGGAATATAAACAGTTCAACTTTAGTAAGCCCCTTATGATTTCTCTTTCCTGTTTCCCTTTTCATGCTTCTCTTGATTCTTGTGTTTGAAAGTCAGATTTTCCATTCAGCTTTGGTTTTTTCATCAAGAATGTTTGAAAATCCTCTATATCATTGAATGACCATTTATTCCCTTGAAGTATTATACTCAGTTTTGCTGGGTAGGTGATTCTTGGTTTTAATCCTAGTTTCTTTGACTTCTGGAATATCCTATTCCAAGCCTTTTGATCCCTTAATGTAGAAGCTGCTAGATCTTGTGTTATCCTGATTGTATTCCCACAATACTTGAATTGTTTCTTTCTGGCTGCTTGCAATATTTTCTCCTTAATCTGGGAACTCTGGAATTTAGCTACAGTATTCCTAGGAGTTTATCTTTTCAGATACCTTTCAGGAGGTGATTGGTGGATTCTTTCAATTTTTATTTTACTCTCTGGTTCTGGAATATCAGAGCAGTTTTACTTGATAATTTCATGAAAGATGATGTCTAGACTCTTTTTGATCATGGCTTTCTGGTAGTCCCATAATTTTAAAATTGTTTCTCCTGGATTTATTTTCCAGGTCAGTTGTTTTTCCAGCGAGATATTTCACATTGTCTTCAGTTTTTTCACTCTTGGTTTTGTTTTGTAGTTTCTTGGTTTCTCATACAGTCATTAGCTTCCACCTGCTCCGTTCAAATTTGTAAAGAACTATTTTCTTCAGTGAGCTTCTGAACCTCCTTTTCCATTTGACTAATTCTGCTTTTTAAAGCATTCTTCTCATTGGCTTTTTGAACCTCTTTTTCCAATTGAGTTAGCCTATTTTTAAAGATGTTATTTTCTTCAACATTTTTTTGGGTCTCCTTTATCAAGCTGTTGCTTATTTTTCATGGTTTTCTTGCATCACTCTCATTTTTCTTCCCAATTTTTCCTCCACCTCTCACTGGATTTTCAAAATATTTTTTGAGCTCTTCCATGGCCTGAGACCACTGCATATCTTTTTTGGAGGTTTTGGATGTAGAAGCCTTGACTTTGATGTCTTCCTCTATGGTATGCTTTGTTCTTCCTCATCTGAAAGGATGGAAGAAAATACCTTTTCTCTGAGAAACTAACCTTCTCTAGTCTTATTTTTCCCCCCCTTTTTTGGGCATTTTCCCAGCCACTTACTTGATTTTTGAGTCCTTTGTCAAGTGGAGGGTATACTCTAGGGACCCATAAGTTCTCAGTTCCTCCAAGGTGACACAATCAAGGGAGGGGCGTTTACTCCTTTCCTGGCCTGCCCTATGGTCTGGGAGCAATGACAAACATTCTTTTCTGCCCAGGATCTGCAAGTAGCATTCCCTCTCCAGAGCCTCCACCAGCTCCACCACTCCACCATACCAGTGCTCCTCCTCACCCTAGGACCGCCACTCAGAACTGAGACCCAGATCTGGCTCAGTTCCCCCTAGAGTCTTTAAGAGGAGGGCTCCAAAAATGAATGCTGCCACAGTGGCTGTAGACTCCCTGGGGCTGGGGCTGCAGCAGGACCCTACTCCCTTCTCACCCAAGTGAAAGTGCTTTCTCACTGACCTTTGAAACTGTCTTTGGTCTTTGTGGGTTGAGAAATCTGGTACCTGCAGCTACTACCCTTGATTCTGCGCCCTGAAGCCTGCTCTAGTTCTGTCTGTGCCACATCGCATAAAGCTGGGCCGCACTCTGCTCTGAGCTGCGCTCTGCTCTGAGCCTGGTGGGATAGACCTTTCCTATTGGCTGTCAAGGCTGTCTTCGACTGAAAATCCCTTTCATTCTGTCATTTTGTGACTTCTGCTACTCTAGAATTTGTTTAGAGTCAATTTTTACAGGTATGGGGGTAGAGCTAGAGCAAGTCCATCATTCTACTCTGCCATCTTGGCTCCTCTCCCCCCATTTTAAAAAATGTATTTGTTTTCAGTTTTCTCCAGTCACTTCCGTAAGTCTTAGATTTTCTCCCCCTCCCTCCCCACGACAACATGCAATCTTATGTGGGTTCTACACATACATTCTTATTAAATACATTTTCACCTTAGTCATGTTGCATAGAAGAATTAAAATGAATGGGAGAAACCAAGAGAAAAAACAAAACAAAACATAACACAAGAGAAAACATTGTGTTTCATTCTGCATTCCAATTCCATACTTTTTTCTCTGGATGTGGAAGGTATTTTGCCTCAGTAGTCCACTGAGAATGTTTTAGGTCGTTGCCTTGCTGTGAAGGGCTAAGTCTATCAGAAACAGGCCTCACAAACTGTGGTTGTTACTGTGTACTAGTGTTCCATTTTTAAGTTGCCTGTTTTGAGGGGCTTCAGTTCCTTTGCTGTTTCTAGTTTCATGTTGTCTTATGCAGTGGTTTTATTTTACAGACTATTTAACCAGTTAACTGGTAACTGTTTAACAATGGCCAGGACCTTCCAATATGACCTCCGAAACATGTTAGCTATGTGAGCTATGTGACCCTGGGCAAATCATATGATGTTTTGCCTCAGTTTCCTTGTCTGTAAAATGAGGGTGATAATAATAGCACCTACCTCCCAGGGTTGTGAAGATCAAATAAGATAATAATTATAAAGTGCTTATCCCAGAGCCTGGCACATAGTAGGTATTATATAAATGTTAGCTATCATTTTTATTACTTACTATTACTTTAAGGTTTGCAGAGTACTTAAAGAGTCCTAATAATAGCTGATATATACAAAGCACTTTAAGGATTGAAACACTTTAATAATAGTAATGTTAGCCGGCATCTTCTATGGTATTTGGAGGTTTACAAACATTT
This sequence comes from Notamacropus eugenii, assembly GCF_028372415.1. Taxonomy (NCBI): domain Eukaryota; kingdom Metazoa; phylum Chordata; class Mammalia; order Diprotodontia; family Macropodidae; genus Notamacropus; species Notamacropus eugenii. The sequence continues at coordinate 295,466,324 of NC_092877.1, read as the reverse complement.
TATAAATATCTTATTTGATCTTCCTGACAACCTTGAGAGCTAGGTGCTATTATTATTCCCCATTGTACAGCTGAGGAAACTGAGACAAAAGTGACTTCTTTAGAGTTGTACAGCTAGTTAGTGTCTTAGGCTAGATTTGAACTCTAGCTTTCCTGACTCCAGATCCAGTGTTCTTGCCCAAATTTTAAGATGGCCAGTGTGGGAATTTGTTTTCCTGGACTTTTAGCTTTATATTGAAGGCTTTATTTTTTTTAATAGATCTATTTATTTGCTCAATAAGGGGTTAATAGGAAGCATGGAAGACTGATCAATAAATAATTTTTAAAATAAGAGAAAACCAGAGGTGTTCTCCTTCTTCCTTTCCACCTCCTTAGCCCCAAATCAGTATTTCTTTTTTTTTTTTTTTTTTTCCGCTAAAAAGCTAAGGGACATTTTTGTTGCATTTTTTTTCTCCGTAGTGCCTTCTTTTTACTTACCTCCACTAAGGGGCAAGTGTGTTGCCTTTAGAAGACTGCATAGTGGCAACAGCCAACTGAGAACCCTTTAAAAATTTTACTTAGCCTATTTGTCCAGATCCAGCATGAGACAATTATCTGGCCCTGCCCCCTGAACTAACCTGAAGTAGAGAAATATGGCATAACCCATCTTTGTTATTTTTTGAATTCAAAGTCAAAGGAGTCTCTGGCTCTTTTGCCTCTCAGCTTCACTGTGGGAGCTCTGCTCTGCATCTTTGGTGGCCTTGGGGAAGCAAGTCCCTTAGTTATTTAGTGTCACCTTACAAATGGAGAGGAAGACACCAACTTAATTATCAGTCATCATTGTTTACCGAAGAATGTGTTGATGTTAAGTATTAGTGGAGAAAAATGGAAATCTGTTCTTTGAATAAAATTTTAAAAAGCATAATGTGTTTCAGTTGGTATTGCATTATTTTATCAGGAATGTCCTGAGATCATACTGTGATGGGAGGAAAGGGAAAAGTACTGACTGCAAGTCATCTGCCCTTTATAGGGCTGCAAGTTCCTTGCTTCTTATTTCTAGATTGGGGAAAGTTTTAAAAACTGATTTCTGGATCATAGCTAAAAATACCAGGGCTCAAATTAGGTGAGAACTTAGCACTCACACTATTTTTGGTGGCTTCAGGGAAATGAGACAAGGAAATATACCTTATATTGTTTGGAGGGAGAGGATATTCTCTGGTGGTGTTTTAAAAAGCAGAGTATAAACTATGAAATCCCTAAGAAATACTGTTTTTTAAAAAGAAGCATGAGAAAATCCTGAATTAAAGTAGAACTGAATATGACTGTGCGTGGGTTGTCATTTCCTTGAGTCTTCTAGAAAGGAAAAATACTTGAGCTTGAATTAAGCTTTTCACTCTGTTAAATGTGGTAGATTGTATCACAACAGATCATTTCCTCAGGCTGCAGTCTATTGAGGGGGACCAGACAAAAATTCCGAGATACAGTGAGCTGAAGGGCAGTGCTCAGGCTCATGAGAAACATAGATATGGGGTGAATCAAGGTCTATAGGCACAGTATTCACTCAGCAGCCCTGTTCACTAGTGGATGCAGCTTCAGTATTCCCTAAGCTGACAGCCCAATCAGTCATGAGTCAGGAGTACCCCCAGATCTCCAATTCTAGAGACATGGCAAGCCCTACTAATAAAACAAAGGGAGAGGGAAGCAAAATCTTTGGAAATGTCTATGATGTAAAAATAAAAGAGAAAAATAAATTTTATTTTAAAAGATAAAACAATTTGAGATGCATAAGTAGCAGTCAGCCCCCTCAACCCATGTTCTGAATTGGGGCCTTTGGGGACAAAGGAGATTTTAGACCCCATAGGCTGGATGGAAAAATACTGGCAATTCCCTTGTGATATCCCCTGGACAGTCAAGCAAATTATCTCAAGGGAAGGTAGGGGGTAGAAGGAATTTGTGTCAGGGAGGATGTGACTTACCTCTGGGAGGGGGCTGTAGGAGCAAAGCTAATCATTGGTAAACAGAAACAAGGCAAATTCAAGATGTGAGTAATCACTTATCATATTGGTAGTCGTTAATAGAGTTAGCCCTATAGTATAGTGGCTGCCTTCCTTGCCTACATTCCATGCTCCCCATGAAGCCTGTGCTTTTCTCCTTGGGGATGGTAGGACTAGTAGAGCTCAGTTCCTATTATAACTTTGCAATATGATAAGATGGTTGAACTTGCTGTTTCCCTAATGGCAGAAGGAAGCTTACCTTTTGTATCCAAAAATTCTGTACTGGCAGAGGTATATGGATAGGGTGAGGTGAGGTGGACAAAGGAGAGGGTACGATGTCAGTTGGAATCCTGATGTATCAAATGTTTGTGACCTAGTGGAGACTTACTTAAAGTCCAACCTAAGTTGAACTTATGCTGATCAAGTACAACTTAACCAGAACTTTTCCTTTGTACTCTGCACTTTGCAAGTGATGAGAGAAAAAATTGATATTTAGGATGTATTCCAAAAAAGTAACTTCCACAGGATATCCTGGGACCAGTGCACATCCTGCCCAGTCTTTTCCACCTTGGTAATCTTAATCCTGTATATCATATCTACGCTGAAGTTATCGTCAGCTATTCAGATTGTTGGCCCTGACTCACTTAAATCCTGACCTCCCCCTCCCATCCCCAATTCAAATGTCCCCATTTATAATAAATTTGCAAATCCCACAGTACCATATGTTAGCTTTCATTGAGACAGGAAAGTGTGCATTTTCATGAAACAGAGCTGGCAATAAACAAGTTTTTGCTATCTGGTTCATTTAGTTTTTGTAATAACCTAATCAATGCTTCTCTACTAAATTCCAGAAGGCCTCATTCAGGAGATGGTCTTTTATTGTTCTCATTGCTATATCTCTAATAGGCTATGGCATGTTCCTAATGATGACTGGCGTGCAACAATGGTAGGAAATATATGATCAAGGAAATATGTGATCAGAGAAGGAGACAGGCCAGTCATTCAGAGAGACTGAGACTTAGCAGTTGGATAGCCCAAGGGCTGCAGTTGGTACCTAGGAAATGCTGAAAGATTCAGAAGATCTCTGATGTGTTGGGCAGATTGACTAATGTGCTGAGTAGATGTATGGAAGGACATATCAAGAATTACAAAGAGTGAGAAAGGTGAGAATGGATTGAAATCTTTGCCACTGGAAAAATGGGGTCCTAGGTTCTAGATCCACCACAGTAGGACCAAAGCGTTGTTATAATAACCATAGCACTATAGAGCTGGAAAATACCTGAGAGACCATCAAATCCTTTCTTCCTTATTTTACAGAGGAGGAATCTGACATCCAGTGAGGTGGTGACTTTTTACAAATATAGTCCCAGGTAGAATTTGAACATGGGTCCTCTGATTGCAAGTCTAGGGCTTTTTCCAGTTTACTATGCTGCCTCTATTATTATAAATAATGAGATTACAGTAGAGTACTTTGTAGTTTTAAAAGTACTTGGAAGCTAAAACAGCTTACCCAGTATCAAGCCCAGGAGTTGAAGTCAGACATCCTGATGCTACTAAGTCCAGTTCCCTGTCTCTTGTGCCAAACAACCCTTCTGCATAAATAAAAAATGGTTTAGAAGACTGGCAGTACATAAAGGTCAGTGTCAGCTGCTTGGGCCATACTGAGATTTCAAAAAAATTTTAATGTTATGTTTTCACTTGCATAAGGTACCATTGTAACTTGAAATGGATATCCATCAGTCAATAATTATTTATTAATTGTTTCACATATATCAGACACTCTGCAAAGAAGGAGAAAACAAAACAGTCTTTGCTCATAAGAAGTTCACACTGAAGAACGCAACAGGCAAGCTTTTATGTACATGCAAGATATATCCAGGATAGCTGGAAGGTAGTCTTAGAGGGAACACAGTAGCATTAAGGAGGACCAGTAAAGACTGCTTGCAGATTGGGATTTCAGCTGAGATTTGAAGAAGCCAGGAGGCAGAGATAAGAAGAGAGAGAATCTGATTCTTGCCATGCCCTCCCATATGCCCTTGAATGCATCAGATTTCTTCCTCCAAGTCTTTCAGTATTTCTTAGGTACTTATCATAGCACTTGGGCTGTCCAGCTGTCATGTCTCACTCCCACGGGGACAGTCAGTGAAAATGCATGGAGTCAGGAGATGTCTTGTGTGACTGGAGTCACTGGATTGTAGCGTACATGGTGACAGAAGTTGATTGGTTGGTTGTTGCCCTTTGTTCTTGAAATGGACTAAATGACATCATTATGTTGGAGTCAAGGTACAGTGTGTCCAACTGTGGCTGATCAGACCAGTACAACCTGGAATGCTGCACTACAGGTCAGGCACAGATAGCTCATGTGAACATTGAGGGTGGAGACATCTCTAAGAGAAGTATGCAAAGACTGGAGAGGCAGGAAGGGATTAAGTTAGGAAGGACTTTAAAAATCAAACAGGATTGTATATTTGATTCTAGAAGTAATAGGGAGCCCCTGGAATTTACTGAGTAGAGGGGTGACATGGTCAGAGCTGTGCTTTAGGAAGATCATTTTGATAGCTGAGGAGAGGATGGACTGATATGGGGAGAGACTTGAGGCAGGGAGACCAGGTAACCAGAAGGTTACTGCCGTAGTGTGTTATCATTGCCACTGATTCTATCACCATTACTGTGAATGGTAATTGTTTTAATTTTATTCAGTGTGTCCACATTAAACATCAGAGAGCTGCTCGGTGGCCTGTAGAACATTGCCTTATATGTGATTTTTGTCCTTAGACTTTCTACTGCAATTGAGATAGGATATGAGTTTCACAGGGCAAAAATAAGTGATTTAGGGGAAGAACGGTTGGGCCTTTGAGAGTGGGAACCAGGGGGAACATGGATAAAACAAGTTCTGTTCTATCTGGACAGACTAGGCACATTTTCCTTTTTTTCCTTCTAGGTATTTTTATTGAATGACTACATATATTTTGAAGTTTCTGTCTGTTACGGCTTGCTTTTTTAAAAGGTAGTGTTTTTTTTCAGTTACATGCAAATAACATGTCTTTGACAGTAAGAAGTTAGTATGGGCCATACTTTGAAGACTACAACCTGCTCATGTTGGGTGATAGACACAGACCACTCATGATTCCAGAGTAAGAAGCATTCCTAATTCAACTCAATTCTACAGATGTTTATTAAGCACTAAATATGCACAGATACCATGGAAGACACTGGAGATCCAGAGATGGAATATGGGCCCTGCTGTCCAGGAGTCTACAGTCTAACAGCAGGGAAAGGAAAGTATGAGAAAAGAGAGGGTGGACTAAGGGCAGAGGGCACTTACTAACACCAGTCAAAGGACATGAACAGTTTGAAGAGGAGGAGACTACTTTGCCCTTGGAGGTGGAGGTAGATCATGGAGAAGGACTTCTGAGTGTGACATTGAAGGAGGAGGGAGAATGTACTTGAAAAGAAGTAGCATGAGATGATTCTGAATCTGTGAACTGGAGATAGGATTTAAATGGCACTGAATACCTAGCCAATAAGTTTATGTTTTATTCAATAGGCAATAGGGAGCCATGAAAGATTTTTAGATAAGGGAGTAGTCATAGCAGTGCTTTGGGAAGGTTATTCTGACAATTGGGAGGACCGAGATTGGAGAAGAAATAGCCTCAAGGCAGGAAGACTAATTAGGCTGCTTTTAGGACACAAGGGCAGCTAGATGGTACAGTGGGTGGAGCACCAGACCTGGAGTCAGGAAGACCCGTGTTCAAATCTGGCCTCAGACGCTTGTGTGACCTTGAGCAAGTCTCTCAACCCTGTTTGCCACAGTTTTCTCATCTGTAAAATGAGCCAGAGAATGAAATGGAAGACCACTCTAGTATTGTTTTCTTAGAAAACCCCAAATGGGATCACAAAGAATTGGATGTGACCAAAAGAACTGAACAACAGACAATGCTAGAAGAAATGAAGGCTTTAACTAAGAAAATGGAGGAGAGAAGCTGGCTCCCCTTGGTGCTGCTGACTGCCTCTCTCAGATTACCTTCCATCTACAGATGTACAGATCTTGTATATGCCTTGTTATTTACATGTCTCCTCCATTAGAATGTAATGTCCTTGAGGGCAGGGGCTATTCTTGTATCTCCATCACTTAGCACTGTAGTTGGTACTAAATAAAATGGTCATTGACTAATTAACTGACTGACCAACTGGATGCAGGAAAATTCCCATATGAGATATCAGCACTGTGTTGAATGTTCAGTATCTTTTTCTGGGAGGTGGAGCCAACTGGGATTGAGCACGCAAATGGGTATGTATTGGATGTTTCTTTAGCCTGCTGATTTAGAAGATTCAGAGTGCTAACAGGATAGGTGAATAGCTTTTCTCTCTCTCTGTCTCTCTCTCTCTCTGTCTCTCTTTTTCTCTCTCCTGGCCCTCTATCTCTCATCTCTCTTTCTGTCTCTGTCTCTCCCTCTGTCTCTCATATCTCTTTCTCTTCTTATCTGTCTCTCATGTATCTCTCCTATTCCCCTCCCTCTCTATCTTCCCTTTTATGAGGTTGTATCAAAAAAAGGGAGGGAGGGAGGGCGGAGCTAAGATGGCGGACTAGAAAGACACACGCAGGGTCTCCCCACACAGCCCACAAAATACCTGTAGAGAGGGACTCTCAACAAATTCTGGAGCAGCAGAAGTGGAGAACAACAGAGTGGAGATTTCCAGCCCAGGGTGACCTGAAAGGCCCACAAAAATGTTGGTTGCACCGGAGGTGGAGTGGAGCCGAGCCCAGCCCAGCCTTGGCCTCGCGGTGCAATGAGACTCTGGGAGGAGGACACCTCGGGGGCGGAATCTCCAGTCCCAGCAGCGGGTCCTCAAATCCCTCAACCCACAGGCGCCAAAGGTCAGTGACAGGGTTTTATCAGCTGGCCAGAAGGGAGAAGGCCCTTCCCATAGCTCTGGCAGAGGCAGTGACTACAGAGGCTGCACAGCAGCCCATACAGACCCTCCATTGTTGGAACATAAAAACCCCTGGGGGCACTGAAGATCTGAGTCTTACCTCAGCCCTGGGTGGAGGCCCTGGCCCAGCTGGTCTTTGTCTCACACTGAATGGTTGCCCTGCCCATCCAGCTTATCTGAAAATCAGCCCCCAGTGCTGACTTGGCATAACTGGAGACCAGGTGACTGTGGAGACATAACTGCTAAGATTCTGGGCACAAAAATCCCTTTCTGCGTCCAGATCAGTACATGCTTGATCATGCCACTTTGGAGGAACTGAGATCTCACAGATGTCCAGAGTATACCCTACTCTTGACAAAGGACCCAAAAGTTAAGTAACTGGTTGGGAAAATGCCCAAAAAAGGGAAAAAAAATAAGACCATGGAAGGTTACTTTCTTGGTGAACAGATATCTTCTCCCATCCTTTTGACTGAGGAAGAACAATGCTTACCATCAGGGAAAGACATAAAAGTCAAGGCTTCTGTATCCCAAACATCCAAAATAAATATTCAGTGGGCTCAGGCCATGGAAGAGCTCAGAAAGGATTTTGAAAATCAAGTTAGAGAGGTGGAGGAAAAACTGGGAAGAGAAATGAGAGAGATGAAAGAAAAGCATGAAAAGCAAGTCAACACTTTGCTAAAGGAGACCCCAAAAAATGCTGAAGAAAATAATGCCTTGAAAAATAGGCTAACTCAGTTGGCAAAAGAGGTTCAAAAAGCCAGTGAGGAGAAGAATGCTTTCAAAAACAGAATTAGCCAAATGGAAAAGGGGGTTCAAAAGCTCACTGAAGAAAATAATTCTTTAAAAATTAGAATGGAATAGATGGAGGCTAATGACTTTATGGGAAACCAAGAAATCACAAAACAAAACCAAAAGAATGACAAAATGGAAGAGAATGTGAAATATCTCATTGAAAAAACAACTGACCTGGAAAATATATCCAGGAGAGACAATTTAAAAATTATGGGACTACCTGAAAGCCATGATCAAAAAAAGAGCCTAGACATCATCTTTCATGAAATTATCAAGGAAAACTGCCCTGAGATTCTAGAACCAGAGAGCAAAATAAGTATTCAAGAAATCCACTGATCACCACCTGAAAGAGATCCAAAAAGAGAAACTCCTAGGAACACTGTGGCCAAATTCCAGAGTTCTCTGGTCAAGGAGAAAATATGCAAGTAGCTAGAAAGAAACAATTCAAGTATTGTGGAAATACAATCAGGATAACACAAGATCTAGCAGCTTCTACATTAAGGGATCGAAGGGCATGGAATATGATATTCCAGAAGTCAAAAGAACTAGGACTAAAACCAACAATCACCTACCCAGCAAAACTGAGTATAATACTTCAGGGGAAAAAATGGTCTTTCAGTGAAATAGAGGCCTTTCAAACATTCTTGATGAAAAGACAAGAGCTGAAAAGAAAATTTGACTTTCAAACACAAGAATGAAGAGAAGCATGAAAAGGTAAACAGCAAAGAGAGATCATAAGGGACTTACTAAAGTTGAACTGTTTACATTCCTACATGGAAAGACAATATTTGTAACTCTTGAAACTTTTCAGTATCTGGGTAGTTAGTGGGATTACACACACACACACACACACACACACACACACACACACAGCACAGAGTGAATTGAATAGGATGTGATATCTTAAATGAAATTAAGGGGTGAGAGAGAAATATATTGGGAGGAGAAAGGGAGAAATGGAATGGGGCAAATTATCTCTCATGAAAGAGGCAAGCAAAAGACTTCAGTGGAGGAAGAAAGGGGGGAGGTAAGAGAAAAAACATGAAGCTTACTCTCATCACATTCGACTAAAGGAAGGAATAAAATGCACACTCATTTTGGTATGAAAACCTATCTTACAATACAGGAAAGTGGGGGAGAAGGGGATAAGCAGGGTGTGGGGGGGTGATGGAAGGGAGGGCAGTGGGAGGAGGGAGCAATTTGAAGTCAACACTCTTGGGGTGGGACAGGATCAAAAGAGAGAATGGAAGAAATGGGGGGCAGGCTAGGATGGAGGGAAATATAGTTAGTCTTACACAACATGACTCATGCAAGTCGTTTGCAAAACTACACAGATATGGACTATATTGAATTGCTTGCCTTCCTAAAGGGAATGGGTGGGGAGGGAGGGATGAAGAGAAGTTGGAAGTCAAAGTCTTAGGAACAACTGTTGAGTATTGTTCTTGCTACTAGGAAATAAGAAATACAGGTAATGGGGTATAGAAAGTTATCTGGCCCTACAGGATAAAAGAGAAGATGAGGACAAGGGAAGGGAGGGATGGTAGAAGAGAGGGCAGATTGGTGATAGGGGCAATTAGAATGCTCAGCATTTTGGGGTGGGGAGAGGGGAGAAATGGGGAGAAAATTTGAAACCCAAAATTTTGTGAAAATGAATGTTAAAAGTTAAATAAATTTTTAAAAAAATTTTAAAAAAGAGGTAGGGAGACAAATGTAATTGGAAATGTGAAAAATCACAGGTATTAGCATGGTCTGCCATTATAATCCACATTGAAATTATCAAAACATTAGACTTGTAGCTTTCCAAGCCCCTGCACGTAACTTAAAATAGTCCTCTGACATTGAGGTGCTAGATTGAAGCCAACACATCCCTACAACATTATTTACCTCATTGTATAATTTTGACTTTAAGAAGCAAGCCGCCTTGTTTACAGAAAGCTTCCAGGGGTTGTAGTCCTACTGGGCTATTTTAAGTATGTATGATCCAAGTAATCTCTTCATTACTGTCAACTCCAGTTGATTCTGGAAGCACGCCCCATTAGAAATGAACCCTGTAGTAAGCCCTGCAAATCCACTAACCATGCCTGGGTGACAGTGGTAGGTGTTATTACCCAGAATGCTTTGATAAGAATGATGTCTATCAGTCTGTGCCTACTTTAGGTATATATAATCTGGTCAGACCAGCCAACTCTTGTGGCCATTATTTTCTATGTCCGCATAAGGAATGGATTCAGAGCCAGGTTTGGCTTGCTGAAATGGAAACCAGGTCCAAATCCTTGAATGACTGGCTGTCATGAACTTGAATCACACACCGAATCTCTTTGGCTAGTACAGATGCTCTGTAAGTACAATGTGTTTTATTTTTCTTAAGGAGGAAGGAGAAAAAAAAAAGATCAAACAGTGAAGAAAATGGGATAGGTGCCCAGCATAGATTCAGTCTTAGACACATGGGAATTAATAGCTGTTCTTTGTGTCAACAAGGAGAAGGCCTTTTTTGTGCAGTGTTAAAGAAATGCAGCTCTCTTACTAGGCTGGCCAAACTTCAAAAATTCATAGTGTTTCCTCCCTCCAGGAACACGGTGTTCAAGCTGCTGGTTAAGGAGTGGAAGCTTCCACACTGATCTGCAGCAGGAAGGATTGGAGTTAGGTATGAAGATTTGGGTAGAGCACAATCCCAAAGGGGTTGTGCTGATACCATATTTCCTGGAGGTCATTTAAAAAAAGACTTTGAAGATCTGGCTCAAATGACTCAAATTGAGGCATGTTAGGAGGCAGACGACACGTTGAGAATACCTTTCAGCCCTCAATTTCTGTGATTTCATCATTCTATGATTCTATTACTTAACTTGACACAGTTTTTTGCATTGTTAATGACCTTTTCATGAGCAAGTCACTCAATCCTGTTTGCCTTTGGATAGTGGAAAAACAAAAATAGGTCTCTTTAGAACATAGGCAGCCACATTGCTATTGTTAGTAAAATGTAGATATTTTAAAATGTTGGATTGAGGTTTTTCTAATAACAGGATTTTATTAATAATCCTATGTAATAATTTAAATAACTTATTAACATAAATAATAAGATTGATAACTATTAATAATAAAACTAATAGGCTTTAGGATTTGCAAAGTACTTTATAAATATCTTATTTGATCCTCACAACACCTGTAAGAGGTATATGCTATTATTATTATTCCATTTTGCAGATGGGGAAGCTGAGGCAAGCAGAGGTTAAATGAATTGCCTAGGATCCTAGTTAGTGTCTGAGATGGAATTTGAACTCAGATCTTTGTAACTACAGGTTTGATACTCTATCTACTGTGCCACCTAACTGCCCTATGTAAGTAATAGACAAAAGGAAAAGACTTTTTTTAGGTTTGTGAGTGGTTATTGACCTTTCATCATAATCTGCATTATATTTAATAGCTCATGGTACACTCCAAGAGAAATGCTTTCTATACTCTAAGAGCACAGTACAGTGGAAGGACCCCTGAACTTGGAGTCAGAAGACCTAGGTTTAAGTCTTGTCTCCATCCAACTAGGTTTCACTGGTAGCTCTGTGAACTTAAAGAAGTTACAACTTTTCTGAACTTTGGTGAATTCATCTAGAAAAGCACTGAGTTGTAATACTAGTTCAATGTAGTGGATAGCAAGCCAGTCTCAGTTAGGAAGACCTGAGTTCAAGTTTTTCCTTTACAACATATTGGCTGCGTGTTGATGGATCTGGGTAAGCTGATGAACTTTCCAGTGACCCAGAGGACATTTCAAGATGGAGTGGCAGAGAAAGTCTAGTTCTGTGCTGGGAGAGGGGGTTCTCTACATCAATCCTAAGCAACAATGAAAAACAAACAACCAAAAAAAAATACTTGTCCCACCTCCCTTATGGATTATTGTGAGAATCACATGATAAAATGTGAAAGGTACTATAAAATTCCTATGAATATGATCTTCTGGAGGAGACAGAAGGGGATGGTATCAAAGGTTCATGTAAAAGAGTGTGCCTTTGCAAGGAATAGGGCCATCCCTTCATCAAGGACTGGGGAAGGGAGACAAGAGTAGATTGTGTTATCAAGGAGCTCTGAGATGAAAGAATGATAGAAAAAGCGAAAACGTGATACAAGTTGCCCCTTGAGGACCACTGGTTTAATGGGTGAAGCTGTCTTCTGTGCAAAACATTGTCTTTTAATTCTAAGGCAGTCTGGAAGTAGAGTTCACTTTTGAACATTCCAAAGTGATTTCCCTAATGGGGAATGCAGATAGTGACAAACCAATACCTTTCCCCTAGTAACTAACCTTAAAACATTTTGTAGTGTAGCTGAGAAAACACAATTCTGAAAAGGATGAAAAACCATAATGAGGGAGGTTATCAATAGGTTATCAACTATTTTAGCTAATAGAAAGCAGGCTTCAGAGCCAGAAAGGTCAGGGTTCAGGTCCCATCTCTGATACATGCTGGCTATGTGACCGTGTGCAAGTCACTTAACCTATTAGAATCATAGATCACTCTACAAAGCTTTAAATTGCAGAGAAGATAGTGACCTGCACTGATAAAAGAAGTCCCTTATCAGGAATTTCCTTTCCTAATGAAATCACAAGTCCTGAGAAAGAAAGAAAGGAAGGAAGGAAGGAAGGAAGGAAGGAAGGAAGGAAGGAAAGAAAGAAAGAAAGAAAGAAAGAAAGAAAGAAAGAAAGAAAGAAAAAGGAAGGAAGGAAGGAAGGAAAGAAAGAAAAAAGAAAGAAAGAAAGGAAGGAAGGAAGGAAAGAAAAAAAAGAAAGAAAGGAAGGAAGGAAGGAAGGAAGGAAAAAAGGAGGAAGGGAGGAGAAGAAAAAAAGGAAGGAAAAAGGAAGGGAGGGAAAGGAGAAAAATGGGAGGAAAGAGAAAGAAAAGGAGGGAAGGAAGAAAAAAAGAGAAGAAGGGAAAGAGAAAGAGAGAGGTAGCATGACATAGTAGATAAAGGGCCACACTTAGAGTCAAGAAGACTGGGCCTGATGCATTTTAGCTGTGACTCTGGAAAAGTGTTTTGACTTAATCTCTGTGCAGCTTTCTTTCCCCGCCCCCGCCTTCCCAAGTGATTTATTTATTTATTTATTTTAAGTTTTCAACATTCATTTTCACAAAATTTTGAGTTCCAAATTTTCTCCCCGTTTCTCCCCTCCTCCCACCCCCAAATGCCAAGCATTCTGATTACCCCTTCCACCAATCTGCCCTCCCTTCTAACACCTCTCCCTTTTCTTATCTCCATCTTCTCTTTTGTCCTGTAGGTCAAGATAAGTTTCTATACCCCATTACCTGTATTTCTTATTTCCCAGTTGTATACAAAAACGATTCTCAACATTCGTTCCTAAAACTTTGAGTTCCAACTTCTCTTCCTTCCTCCCTCCCCACCCATCTCCACTGAGAAGGCAAGCAATTCAATATAGGCTATATATGTGTTGTTTTGCAAATGACTTCCATAATAGTTATGTTGTATAAGACTAATTACATTTCTCTCCATCCTATCCTGCCCCCCCTTTCTTCTATTCTCTCTTTTGGCCTTGTCCGTACCCAAGAGTGTTGATTTCTAATTGCTCCCTCCTCCCATTGCCCTCCCTTCCATCATCCCCCCCAACCTGCTTATCCCCTTCTCCCCTACTTTCCTGTAGTGTAAGACAGGTTTTTATACCAAGTTGAGTGTGCATATTATTCCTTCCTTGAGCCAAATGTGAAGAGTGTAAGCTTCACTTTTTCCCCTCTCACCTCCCCCCTTTTCCCCTCCATTGAAAAAGCTTTTTCTTGCCTCTTTTACGAGAGATAATTTGCCCCATTCCATTTCTCCCTTTCACCTCCCAATATATTCCTCTCACCCCTTAATTTTCTTTTTTTAGATATGATCCCTTCCTATTCAATTCACTCTATGCCCTCTGTGTGTGTGTGTGATACTGAGAAAAGTTTCAAGAGTTACAAATATTATCTTTCCATGTAGGAATGTAAATAGTTCAACTTTAGCAAGTCCCTTATGATTTCTCTTTCCTGTTTACCTTTTCATGCTTCTTGTGTTTGAAAGTCAAATTTTCTTTTCATCAAGAATACTTGAAAGTCCTCTATTTCATTGAATGACCATTTTCCCCCTGAAGTATTATATACTCAGTTTTGCTGCGTAGGTGATTCTTGGTTTGAATTCTAGTTCCTTTGACTTCTCGAATTTCATATTCCAAGCCCTTTGATCCCTTAATGTAAAAGATGCTAGATTTTCTGTTATCCTGATTGTATTTCCACAATACTCAAATTGTTTCTTTCTAGCTTCTTGCAATATTTTCTCCTTGACCTGAGAACTCTGGAATTTAGCTACAATGTTCCTAGGAGTTTCTCTTTTTGGATCTCTTTCAGGAGGTAATCGGTGGATCCTTTCAATATTTATTTTGCCCTCTGGTTCTAGAATATCAGGGCAGTTTTCCTTGATAATTCCGTGAAAGATGATGTCTAGGCTCTTTTTTTGATCATGGCTTTCCGGTAGTCCCATAATTTTCAGATTGTCTCTCCTGGATCTATTTTCCAGATTAGTTGTTTTACCAATGAGATATTTCACATTATCTTCCATTTTTTTTCATTCTTAATTGGTTTTGTTTTGTAATTTCTTGGTTTCTCATAAAGTCATTGGCTTCCATCTGCTCCATTCTAATTTTTAAAGAAGTATTTTCTTCAGTGAGCTTTTGAACTTCCTTTTCCATTTGGTTAATACTGCTTTTTAAAGCATTCTTCTTCTCATTGGCTTTTTGAACCTCTTTTGTCAATTGAGTTAGCCTATTTTTAAAGGTGTTATTTTCTTCAGCATTTTTTTGGATCTTCTTTAGCAAGCTGTTGACTAGTTTTTGATGATTTTCTTGCATCACTCTCATTTCTTTTCCCAATTTTTCCTCTACCTGTCTTACTTGATTTTCAAAATCCTTTTTGAGCTCTTCCATGGCCTGAAACCATTGCATATTTATTTTGGATATTTGAAATGCAGAAGCCTTGACTTTTATGTCTTCTCCTGATGGTAAGCATTGTTCTTCCTCATTTGAAAGGATGAGGGAGAATACCTGTTCACCAAGAAAATACCCTTCTATAGTCTTTATTTTTTTTTTCCAGTTTTTGGGCATTTCCCCAACCAGTTACTTGACTTCTGGGTCCTTTGTCAAGAGTAGGGTATACTCTGGGAACCTGTAAGATCTCATTTCTCCAAGGTGGTACAATCAAGCCTGCACACTGGTCTGGGAGCAACCAGAAACTTTTCTGCCCAGAATCTGCAAGTAGTAGAATTCCCTCTCCACAACTGTCTCTGGTTAGGCCAGATTAACACTCAAGGCTGAGATTCAGATCAGCTGCTCAATTCCCCCAGGGGCTTTAGGGGGAGGGTTCCCAGGGCCAGGCTGCCACTCAGTGTGAGATTAAGATCAGCTCCTCAATTCCCCTAGGGACTTTAAGCTGAGGGCTCCAACAATGGATGCTGGCTGCTGCCTCTGCTCGCTGCCACCTAGGGCCAGAGCTAGGTGGGGACCCTGCTCTCTTCTCACCCAGCTGAAAAAGCCTTCTCACTGACCTTTGAAACTGCCTTTATCACTTGTGGGCTGAGGGATCTGAGAATGACCACTGTTGCTGGGGATTCCACCCCTGAGACCTGCTCTGGTCCTGCTTCTCCCAGTACTACATGGCCAAGGCTGGGCTGCGCTCTGCTCTGTGTCCAGTGTGACAGACCTTTCCCGTTGGCCTTTCAGGTCACCCTGGGCTGGAAATCTTCATTACATTGTTCTGTGGCTGGTGCTGCTGGCTTCTGCTGCTCTAGAATTTGTTGAGAGTCATTCTTTATAGGTATTTTATAGACTGTGGGGGAAGAGCTAGAGTATGTGCATCTTCCTACTTCCCATCTTGGCCCTGCCTGTCTGTGCAGCTTTCTAAAACTCTGTTACAGATCACTTAATAGAAGGCACACAGGCAGTAAGGGGTTGAATAAAAAAAATCAAACCCAGATTCTCTGATTCCAAATCCAGATCTCCTCACCTAGTAAGGGTTAAGCTTTGCTTAAGAGTTGTCCCACATTCAGTATACCTAGAAGCTTTCTCATCTGTATACATTTTCCAGTGTTCTATAAAGATTAAGCCCAGTGTTTTCCACACGTTTTACATGCATAGAATCTCTCTCCAGAGTGAACTGTCTGATGTTACTAATAATGATAGTAGCAATCATTAAAAACTTTAAATACATTGCCTCGTTTGATCCTCATAACAAGCTGATAGGGTCGGTACCACAGGAATTTTCCCCATTTTACAGGTGAAGACAGTGAGATTCATGAAGTTCAGAGAATCAGCGTTTGGAGCTGGAGGGATCTTGAGAACATCTAGTCCCCTTTAAGCAGGTGAGGCAACTGAGCCCCAGAGAGTTTAAGTCACTTGACCATGGCTATCCAGAATAAATGAGTGACAGAGATAGACCTAGAACTCAGGTCTCAGTTACAAGTCCAGTGGACTTTTAGCTACATCACACAGGCATGTCCCCCGTTACCCAACCAGCTTCATTTATTCACTTTTTACCCAGTCTTTAAGAACCAACACAGATGCTATATGCCTTGTGAAGCCTTTCTTCCCCAGTGGTTGAAAATAATTACTCTCTCTCCTCTGAACCTCCATTGCACTTTGTATCTTTTACTTCACTTTTGCATTATCTTGTATGTTAAAATAATTCATGAACAAGCACCTGTCATTTTTCCTGTGAACAGAAACCATAGAGAGCAACGGCACCATGCCTAGCAGTGAACTTTGAGCATAGTTAAGAATTCAATAAATACATGCTGAATGAGTGGATAATAGCCTTAGTTTCATTTCTATATTCTGGTCATTTTCCTCTCTCCTTCATTATTTCTTTTTTTCTCTCCCTTTGAGTATGATTCTCTCTGTCTTGGTGTCTCTGTCTAGCTTTGTCTCTGTGTCTCTGTCCTTATCTCTGTCTCTGTCCCTCTGTCTCTTGTATATTTCTTTCTTGCTGTGTGTCTCTTATATTTTTATCTTTCTCTCTTTGTCTATGTCTCTGTCTCTCTCCTTCCTCTCCTCCTCTTCTCTTTCTTTGTCGCTCTGTCTTGTCTCTGTCTGTCACTTTCTCTTGTTTCTGTCTCTGTCCCTATCTGTCTTCATCTCTCCTCTTTCTCTCTCTGTCTCTTTCCGTATCTGTATCTCTTTCCCTGTCTGTTCCTCTGTCATATCTGTTTCTTTCTATCTCCTCTCTCTGTGTCTCTATCACTTTCTTTTTGTCCCTCTGTTTGCTCTCTGTCTCTCTTCATCTTCTCCTTCTGTCTCTCTGTCTCTCTTTGTGTCTCTGTTTCTCTCTCCATCTGTCCCTCCATCTCTCATATCTCTGCCTCTGTGTCTTTCTTCCTCCTTCTGTCTCTGTCCCTCTCTCTTGTATCTTTGTCTCTCTCCTCTCCTCTTTTTCTCTGTCTCTGTCTTTCTCTCTCTCTGTCTCTATCTCTTTCTCTGTCTCTCTGTCTCTCTCTTTGTCTCTATCTTCTCTGTGTCTCATTTTCCTTCCTGTCCCCTTTAACCACATCCTTCTTGAGGGCAAGGACCATGCCCTTGACTTCCAGTCATGCTGGGTCCTGTAGGCTGGCTGCTGGTACTTAATCAGTGTGTGACTTCGAACCAGGCAGAACCAATTTGCACTTAGTCAGCACGAACCTGCAGCAGCCCTGCTTCTCCCTGCCGGGACAATGAGCTCCCTGGAGAGCCGTTACCATTTTGGTCTGAGGGAGGCTGACAATTGTGAGACCCTTGGATGGGTGAGTAGGGAAAGGATAATGAGAACAGGAACTTCAGAATTAAGATGGTCTCCCAAGTGTCCCCCAGAAGAAAGACTTGCAGCTTGTGGCCTGATGAGGAAACGAGGATCCCGTTTCTCATACAGCCATGACCTCTCTCCAGTGACAGGAGGAAGGCCTTTTTCTGAGCTACAGTCAAACAGGAGGTGGGTGAAGCTGTAATGGCCTCCCATGAAATGCGATGTAGGCTGAGGGTTTGTTTGAAAAACACCAGGCATGTTCATCCATAAGGAATGCTGGGCCTCCGCTTTCCTAAGCTAAGGTTAGAGAGCACCAGGCCTTCTTTGCAAAGTGTAATCTGAACTGAGCCACAGAAGACAGAGGATTGCAGACAGGTGATGGCAGCAGCTTCCAGGCCAGCTCTTGGGTTTGGGCTCCTTTTGGCTCACAGGGCATTTGTGGAGGGGGATACTGGCTCCTAGGACCTCATGCTAAGCCTGTGAGCTATGGAGAAATCAGGTACTGGGGAAAACTAGGGACTCACAAACATGGACACGCTACTGCCAGATTTCCCAAGCCCTAAGGGGAAGCTAAGGAAGCATCCCTCCAAGGAATGAGGGTGATGTTCTTTAGTAGTCTAGGAAACTGTTTCGAAGACGTTTGCTTGGGGAAAAGACTAGTGCGGCTAGCTCACTGTTGCTGAAGAGATGGAGAGAGAGAGAGGGTCAGGGACAGAGACACACACACATACACAGATAGAAATAGAGAGAGACAGACAGGGACAGAGACAGAAACAAAGCTAGAGACACAGAGAAAGAGAGACAAATAGAGAGGGAGACTCAGAGACACAAATACAGAGACAGGGACAAAAGGAAACAGAGACACAGAAAGAGAGATGATCAGAGAGAGACAGAGACAGACCATGAACCAGGCAACTAAGTGTCTCAGTGAATAGTACAATAGTGGTCCTAGAATCAGAAAGACCTGAGTTGAAAGGTAGCCACCTCACTTACTAGCTGTGTGACCCAGGGCAAGTCACTTAACCTCTTTTTGCCTTAATCCACTGGAGAAGGAAATGACACACCATTCCTGTATCCTTGCCAAGAAAACCCCATGGGTAGAAGGGTCCCCAGGGTCATGAAGAGCTGGACATGACTGAACAAATGATCAACCACAAAAATGAACCAGACACTGTACTAAGCCCTAGAGTTAATTACAAGCAAGTAAGAGAATCCTTACCTTCAAGAAACTTAATGGGGGCAAGACAAACACATAAAGGGATGCACATGTGTGGAGAGGAATTGTGGGAGAGGTTATGCTGATGTTCATGACTTGGAGACCTGGGACCTAGAAAAGGCAAAAGCTCACTTCCTGGAGCAAGGGGGCCCAGATTCTAGTGAAAAAGAATGGTATTGGTCATCCAAATAGAGGAGATATCATGAGGAGATGGCCAGGAGAATTTGGACTTACCATGAAGAATTGTGAATAAAACACCAGAAAAGCATTTCAAAGGATGTCATAAATGCTGAAAAACCCGGTGAACAAACATGTCCTCCTTAGCTGTGCCAGTTATAGTCTGCCTACTCTGCAGGGTGATTAAGGGGAAGGGTCCTGGTAAAAGTGCCATAGAAGTGAGTTATTACTGTTGTGATGATATTTGTGCTTTAAACACTAATGTACTTCATGGTTAAGGCTGACTAGCCAAATATGGCTCAGGGGACTTTGCATAGCTTGATCTTCTGAGACTGAGACTGGAGATATTTTTGTGAATTTTGTCCTAGAGCATGAAAACTTAATATTAGTAACCTCATCAGCTCCCCTGGGTTCAATTGTCATTTCTATGAAGATGACTTCCAGGTATCTATATTTAAAGCCAGTCTCTCCCCTGAGCTCCAGTCCCTTATCACTAATTACCTACTGGGCATGTCAGACTAGATATCCCAAAGATGTCTTGAAGTCAACATGTCTCCAAAATGAAACTCATTTTTTTTCTCCCTCTTCCAGACTTCTGTAGATTCTGTATTTCTGTAAATGTTTCTCATCCATGCAGTCTCCCAGGTTGGTAACCTTCACATCATCCTAGACTACCCTTTCTTCCTCATCCCCAATATCTGATCAGTTGCCAATTCTTAGCATTTTTATTTTCACAACACCTCTCTCATTGGATGCGTTCTCTCTGCGTACACAGGTGCCACCTTATTTTAGGCCATTATCTCCTTACTCCTAGATTATTGCAGTGGTCTCCTAATTGGTCCCCCTTCCTCTTATCTCTCCTGACTATAGTCCATTCTCCACACTGCAGCTAAATTTTCCTTAAATGCAGGTCTAACCATGTGACTTTTCTACTCAATCAATTTCAATGGCTTCTTACTGCTTCTAGGATCAAATATAAACTCAAACTTTTAAAGCCCTGTGCAAACCAGCCCCAACCTAGTTTTCAAGCCTTAATGTATACTCTGTGATCCAGTCAGACTGTCCTGCTTCCTGTTCCTCACATGGGACACTCCATCTCGTTTCTGTACTTTCTTCACTGTCTGTCTTTCTTACCTTCATCTCACAAGGTAGATAGCAGTGCCTGCCAATGAATAAATACTTTTTGACTGATTGAATATTTTGTAATAATGATTCTCATGATTCACAAGTAGATTACAAAACTCCAGGATTAGAAGGGTAGTCAGTGACCTTCCAGTCCAACCCAACCATGAACAAGAAATCTCATTACAGCATATCCCAACAGTGGTCATTCAGGTCTGAGGGAAGGAAAGGGGAAACTGTGGCTTCTTGGCACAACCCATTCTATTTTATATGGCTTAAATTGTTCAGGGAGCTTCTGTACATCACACTTATCCCAGTAAATGTCAGAGACGGCACTTACACACGTCTTCCTGACCTTAAGCAAACCCAACACTTTTTCACAATAACCCTCTGCCTCTAAGGTTTAACAGCAGCAATGAACAACAAAACACTTTTGGCCATAGAGGAAGAAATCTGCTAGCATATTTTCAGACCCTATTTCTAATTACAGATGTCTCAAGAGTTTTAGAACTGGAAGAAACCTTAGTCACTATGTATTACACTATATTACTATAACTAGTTGGCATTTATTGTTGTTGAGTTGTTTGTAGTTATGTCTGACTCTTCATGATTCCATTTGGGGTTTTCTTGGCAAAGATGCTGGAGTAGTTTGCCATTTTCTTCTCCAGCTCATTTTACAGATGAGGAAACTGAGGCAAACAGGGTGAAGTGACTTGCCCAGGGTCACACAGCTAGTAAGTATCTGAAGCCAGATTTGAACTCAGGGAAGATGAATCTTCTTGACTTAGGCCCAGCATTTTATCCACTGCACCACCTAGATGTCCTTATTATATATATAACGTATAAGCTTTATAATTTGCAAAGTACTTTTCTTGTATAACCTCTTGGGGTCCTCAAAACATCCCTTTATGTGAAGTAAGGAGGTAGCAAAAATTCACTATTCTACATTTCTGTCAGTTCAGAATAAAAACTGCACATGAAGGTAGTAGAGCCTTTTTTTAAAAAATTAGATTTTCTATATATTTCCCTGTGTTTTCTCATACATTTATTTATTCTTTATTTTTGCAAATTTTTAAATTTCAGCACAAAATAAAGCAAAAAGAGACAAACTTAAATACTAAAACTTAAATATAAAATAAGAAAAGAAAAAAATTGCCATGTGCACAGCAGAATGTAAGAGAGGATTCAAAATACAAAGCAGTATATTTCCATTTCAAGAAAGTCTAGGTAAGAAATACAATACATTGTGTTCAGAGCTGTCCACGTCTTCTTTACTTCCTTATTGGTTTTATTTTATTCTCTGCTGTGCATTTTTTTCTTTGCTCTTTCCCTCTCTTCCTCCCTCCCCTCCCCCAAGGAGGCCACAATTAAGCACAGATACATACACACACACATATACACATACCTACCTACATATATGCATATATACATTCACATATATAGCCATATACACACAAACATATCTAGACATACATACACATACATGTACATAGATATTGGTAACATACCTACCTACATATATGTACAGATATACATTCACATATATAGACATATATACGCAAATGTACATAGACATACATACACATACATGTACATAGGTATCTGTAATACACACACTTACATATATGTACACACATACTCATATAGGCATATACATATAAATATACATAGACATATATAACACATGTACACAGATATCTGTAATACACATATATACACATGTACGTTCATATGCATCTATGTAAAACCATACTTTGCTTTGTGCTTAGTCATTTATTTATTCTTTAAATTTTCTTATTGTTCACTTTAGAAGCTACACAATTCACACCTCATAGTTCTGAAGCAAAAACTAAGAAACATGTAAATCAGTCAGTCAATCAATGAGCATTGACTGTATGCCAGACACTGTGCTAGGTGCTGGGACTACAAAGACAAAAATGAAATTGTCCCTGCTCTCAAAGAGCTTACGATCTATTTGAGGAAACAACATGCATATATACAAAGTTCAAGGTAAGTGGGGGCCATTAGCAACTAGGAGGTTCAAGAAAGACCTTAGAGAGTAATGCTTGAACTGAGCTTTGAAGGATACTGATGTTTCTAAGGCAGCTACATGGCGCCATAGTGCTGAGCCTGGAGTCAGGAACACTTATCTTCCATCTTGCTGAGTTCAAATCTGGCCTCAGACACAAGCTGGGTGACCCTGGGCAAGTCATTTCTCCCTGTTTGCCTCAGTTACCTCATCTCTAAAATGAATGGAGAAGGAAATGATAAACCACTCCATTATCTTTGCCAAGAAAACTCCAAATGAGGTCACAAAGAATCAGACACAGCAGAAATAATTGAAGAACAGCAAAAAATGGTTCTAAAACTTAGAAGTGAGGAATGAATTCATTTTAGGTAAGCCTCTGCAGAGTGTGGAGGACAGAATGTCCACCTACTGTGACATCTATTAGTCTGTCACATGGAAGTAAGATTAGAATTGTTTTTGTCACATACTAGTGGAAAAAACCCAGGATGAAGAAAATAAAATGCAATTCAGAAGAGAACTCAAAACCCATCTCAACCTGCATAGATTCATAGATTATTATACAAACCTCTCTCTCTTTTTTTTGGTTCTTTGTCTGTTAAAATGTTTGTGTTTGTTGGTTATTACTAAATTCATTTTTAAAGAGAGAAAATTTAAGAGGTACAAAGATAAAGAACTGGGACCAATGGGGTAGAAATTCATGGAGAGGATCCTCTCACATCTTATTCCAAGTGATATATGGAGATACATGTTTGAAGAGGAAACTGCAATTCCATTTTTCAAGAAAAAAAAGCCCAGAGGTGAGTCAGAAGAGGAGATAATAGAGGGCTGAAAAAGGCGTTTTGTCCCATTGTAGTAACTCAGAGTAAACAGATCAAAAACCTTTTCTGTGGCAAAGATTGAACCCCAAGGAGAGAGCGTCTGGGAGGATTTTGACCCAGTTTGAGTTTATCACTTATCTTCTTTAGGCTATAAATAACTCAGCCAAATGCAGTTGACGGTGATGAAAGAGTCAAACCACACAACAAGGAAGAAAATACTACGGGTGACCCCGAAGGAAGTAGAAGACCTAGGGAAGAAACCCCTAGAAAGACTCTCCGCAGGTGTAAATTTGAGAAGTTACTTCGTTTTTTGTTGAGGTGGGTGACTTGTTTCAAGATGCCCATCTTTATTATTGTGCCCAGAGAGTTAGCTCAACATCATAGTAGCTCATGTTTAACCTTAACCGTAAGGTTTCCAAAGTGCTCTTTCTACAGCAGTCCTGTGAGCTTATCCTCATTTTGCAAATGGAGAAACTGAGACTCAGGTTGTGGCATGCTCAGGGGCACACAAAGTAGTATAACTGGAACTTGAATCAAGGTCCCCTGATGATTGTACATGTGTAACCTATATTAGTTCACTAGTTGTCTTAGGGAGGAGGGAAGGGAGAGGAGAAAAATTAGGAACTCAAAACCATACAAAAATGAATGTTGAAAACTATCTTTACACGTAATTGGAAGAAATAAGATACCATTGGGGTGGGGGAGAAAGGAACCTAAAAGACAAAAAATACTCTATCCAAAGTAAGACACAATACATTTTCTGTCTTGAAGATCAATCACTCAATCAGTGACATTTATTAAGCACCCACCATATTCCGGGCATTGTGCTAAGTTCTCAAGATACAAAGACAAAAATGAAACAGTCCCTGCCTTCAAGGAACTTACATTCAATGAAGGAGAAATCTGGGGAAACTGAAGCCCAAAGAAGTGGTGTAATTTGTTTCTTCTGAGGACAGCCAAGAAGACAGGTACTCCAGCTGATCGCCTGTTGCATTTATTTGTAATTACGCTGACAGAGGAAAGGATTTAAAGCAAAAGATAGCTCCCTTAAAAGGAAAAGAAAACTGGACTCTATGGAGCTGTTAAACTGCCAGAAACCATTTCTCTGGAGAGGGGCACCCATGAATAAATTTTTTTCCCTTATATTTATTTATTTTTAGTTTTCAACATTCACTTTTACAAGATTTTGAGTTCCAAATGTTTTTCTCCTTCACTTCATTCTTTTCTCCCTCCACAAGATGATGTGCAATCTGACATAGGCTATACATGTGCAATCATATTAAACATATTTCCACATTAGTTGTGCTGTGAAAGAAACATCAGAACAATACCCTGAGGAAAAAAGTGAGAAAATGGTCTGCTTCAATCTACATTCAGACTCCATGGTTCTTTCCCTGGATGTGGATAGCATTTTCCATTATGAGTTTTTTGAAATTGTCTTGAATCATTGTATTGCTGAGAAGAACTTAATCTATTGAAGTTGATCAACACACAGAATTGCTGTTACTCTGTGTAATGTTCTCCTGGTTCTGCTCACTTCACTTAGCATAAGTTCATGTAAGTCCAGGTTTTTCTGAAATCTGCCTGCTCATCATTTCTTATAGCACAATAGTATTCCATTATATTCATATCCCGCAACTTGTTTAACCATTTCCCAATTGATAGGTGACCCCTCAGTTTCCAATTCTTTGCCACCACAAAAAGAGCTGCTATAAATATTTTTGTTCTTGTGAGTCCTTTTCCATTTTTTATGATCTCTTTGGGATATAGACTTAGAAGTGATATTGCTGAATCAAAGGGTATGCACAATTTTATAGCCCTTTGAGCATAGTTCCAAATTACTTCCCAGAATGGTTGGATCAGTTCACAACTCTACCACAATGCATTAGTATTTCAATTTGACTCTGAATTTTCTTAAGAGTAGAAGGCAGAAACTCATTGTTGTGCTTGTTCTTTCAAGGCTTAACTCAATCAAGAAGTCTTCCTTGAATCCACAAGTCCTCTTCCACCGGTCACTTGTACATTCTACCCTGTCTAACAGTGTTTTTTATTATTATCTTACTGTATTAACTATTTTACAACTCATATCCCATCTCCCCTCCTAGGTCATAAGCTTTGGGAAGACGAGTACTGTATTTTATGGCTCTTTGTATCTCTCATAGAACTTAACACTGTTCCTTGCATAAAGTGGCATTTAATAAATAAATGTTTTGTTATCCAAAGATCAGTAATCCAGTTTTCTTAAGGATGAGACACTTGAGGTGGTTTTTTTAAAATAGGTTTTGAGGAAGGACTGCAAGATACAGAAGAAAGGTGATAGGAAGTTACTTCAATTTATTCTTTTCCTCTAAAATATACATTTAATGGAATGGGACAAATTATCTCTCATAAAAGAAGCAAGTAAAAGACTTTTCAGTGGAGGGAAAAAAGGGAGGAGATGAGAGAAAAAACTTGAAGCTTACTCTCATCACATTTGACTAAAGGAAGGAATAAAATGCACACTCATTTTGGTATGAAAACCTGTCTTACAATACAAGAAAGTGGAGGAGAAGGGGATAAGCAGGGTGGGAGGCGATGATGGAAGGGAGGGTAGTGGGAGGAGGGAGCAATCTGAAGTCAACACTCTTGGGGTGGGACAGGATCAAAAGAGAGAATAGAAGAAATGGGGAGCAGGCTAGGATGGAGGGAAATATGGTAAGTCTTACACTACATGGCTATTATGGAAGTCATTTGCAAAACTACACAGATATGGCCTATATTGATTTGCTTGCCTTCCCAAAAGGGATGGGTGGGGAGGGAGGGATGAAGAGAAGTTAGAACTCAAAGTTTTAGGAACAACTTTTGAGTTTTGTTCTTGCATACAACTGGGAAATGAGAAATACAGGTAATGGGGTATAGAAAGTTGTCTTGACATACAGGACAGGGGAGAGGATGGGGATGAGGGAGGGGAGGGATGTTAGAAGGGAGGGCAGATTGGTGATAGGGGTAATTAGAATGTTTGGCGTTTTGGGGTGTGGGGAGGGGAGAAATGGGGAGAAAATTTGGAACCCAAAATTTTGTGGAAATGAATGTTGAAAAATAAATTTAAATACAAAAAAAATCATGGAAAAAGAATCAACTTGGTAAAGGAGGTACAACAACATATTGAAGAAAGTAACATCTTAAAAAACAGAATAAGCCAAGAGGTAAAAAGAATCACAAAAATCCAAGTGAAAAGAAGAATTCCCTGAAAAGCAAAATTGGCCAAAGGGAAAAAAACATACAAAAATTCACTGAAGAGAAGAAGTTCTTAAAAAGCAGAATTAGCCAAATGGAAATTTCACTGAATTCACTGAAGAAATTCGCTGAAGAAAATAACTTCTTAACCTAAAACATTTCCAAAGGACTCATGATGTAAAATGCCATCCACATCTAGAGAAAGAACTATAGTCAGAACACAGAATGAAGTAGACTCTTTTCTCTTTTGTTATGTTTTGTTTTGTTTGGGTTTTTTCTCATGGTTTCTCCCAGTCGTGTTTTAATTCTTCTATGCAATATGACTAATGTGAAAATGTGTTTAATAAGAATGTTATGTGTAGAACCCATATAAGACTGCATGTTGTCTTGGGAAGAGATGGGGGAGGGAGGGGAAGAAAATTTAAAACTTATGGAAGTGATTGCTGAAAACTGAAAACAAATCAATTAATTATAAAAAATTTAAAAAAATAAAATAAAATATACATTTTAAACTTTCAAGTTAAAGGAAAAAATTCAGAAATTCATAACATTCCCAACTGGAAAGAGAAAGCATCAGGTTGTCTAGTAGAGATGTGTCAAAATGGCTTTCCACATGTTACCTTGTGGGTACTCGTGGTATGCTGTCCATACTCAGCTCTCTGGCTGGTACATTTGCCTGTACGAAAAATCCTTGAGGAAAATCTTGAGAAGCAAAGCTGTCCTTTTCCATGAAGGCTGAGCCCCTGGACGGCTTGTCAGCTGGTTCCTATAGCAATGTCAAGGCTGTGAAAAGTGATAGAAAATAGCTTTTTCCAAGTTTCAGTGTTAAGTTGATTTCAAAATTTTCTGAGATTTGCTCACTTGGGAGACATATTTCTCCAAGAAATCTTTGTATTTTAAAAATCTTAAGGATTTTTCTGAGCAAAACCAAATGACTACTCTCCTTTTTCTGGAATGTATTCTAAGTCAAATCTATCTTTTCTTCTTCTTCTTCTTCTAGTTTTATTGATGCCTTTTTATAGGGACAGTGACTGGACTCATGATTTTATTGATGTGTGTTCACATGAGGAAATTCCCTGCAGTAATGCATCTGAAACAACTCTCTTAAAGAATTGTCCAAAGCACTGAAAAGTTGACTTGTCTAGAATATATCAGTTCAAGTCTCTATTTAGTGCATCAAGGCTGCCTCTCTTCTTTTTTATTCATATTTTAAATGTACCATGGTCATTCCCCAACATACCATCCCCAGCTACCTCCATTGAACCTTCCCTTGTAAAGAGTGTTGGATGTGGAATTGTAGGACCTGGCTTCAAATCCTGTCTCTTTCTCTACTATCCATGTGACATTGGATAAGCCATTTAACCTTTCCCAGTTTTAGTTTTCCAGCTATACAAATGAGGGAGTTGTAATTCTATCATATTTAGTCAAGTTAATCTGACTTAGAGCATATGAAATATCTATCTAGACCTACAGGTCCCTCTCTCTGTACCAAGAGGAGGAATATATGTTTCATCACCTATTCTTAAGGCTCAAGATTGATTATTGCAATTAATCTGATTTTGACTGCATTTTAGTTTTGGCCAATTCCATCTTTCTCTTCACCACTTTAAAAAGCATTAATGGGAAAAAGCTGGATATTTGCCAAACTCAAAAGGACAAAATTGATAGGAAAATCAATATTCTAATATTTCATTAGGAAATGTCTAGTGCACCTAGCTTCGTTTATGGCTTCTTCTTTTCTGGTTTGTCATGCAAAGCAATTCATTGGGGTTTTCTCACATTTTTTAAAACTTTTTCTTTCTGTGGTATGAGTCACACATATTCACATACAGTGTCAAATGTATTTATCATGGTGATCACTCATCTTTTGTTTTCACAAAATATATTTGGTTATTGAAAATGGACATTTCCTAGCTAGTATTAGGACAAAACACTGGGACTCATCATCTTAGAAACTTACTCTGCACACCTGAAATACTTAAGACGTTCAAAGAGGAGTGGATGCATTCTGAGAGCATATCTCATTTGAACCAGAATCATAGTAATGGGATGATGAGCTGAAAGGGAACTGAGAGATTATCTAATCAGCCCCCTTCATTTATCTGCCAAGGTGAGTCAGTGAGAGAGCAAGAGTTCAAACCCAGATCCCTGATTCCAGATTCAATACAACTAAATTGGCATATATTACGCTTATAGGCTGTGCTCTGTGCCAGGGGTACAAAAACAAAAATGAAACAGATCTCTTCCTTAATGAGCTTATGTTCTACTAGGGGAAACAATATTATATCAGTCAGTCAATAAGTACGTATTAAGTGCCAACTTTGTGTCAGACATTTTGCTAAGGGATAGGGATACAAAGAAGAGCAAAAGCCAGTCCTTGACCTGCAGAAACTTACAATCTAAAGGAGGAGACAAGCACACAAATATGTACTAACAAGCTATTTGCAGAACAAATAGGAAATTATTTAAGAGAGGGAAGGTACCAGAATTAAGAGAGGTTGGAAAAGGCTTCCCATAGAGAATGGAATTTTAGTCAGGACTTAATCAACAGACCTTGGCAACATATTGGGATATGGAGGAGTGAGAGATAGTGAAGAGTTAAGGATGACTCCTAGGTTGTGAACCTTAATGGCTGGGAAGATGGTGTCCTCTTCAGTAACAGGAAAGCTAGGAAGGGGGGAGGGTTTAGGGAGAAAGACAATGAGTTTCATTTGGGACATGTTGAATTTAAGATGTCTACCATTAGCTTTACAAATTAGAATTATAGAGGTTGGGAAAGGCTTCCTGTAGATGTTGGGATTTTAGATAGGACTTAAAGGAAGCAAGGGAAGGCAGTATGGCATTTCTCTGGAAGAAGGTACTCAAACAGGAAAATATCCATAGAGTAGGGAATGGAGTCCCAGGAGAGGATGGCCCAAGAGATGAGGACTCTCTACTAAGAGTATTAAAAATAATTGAGATTCCCTGACTCTCTAAAGCCCTCATTGTGCAAATAAAGAATCAGAATTCCTGTATTTTAAAATGTTTGAAGTGACTGGGATCTAGGATATGTCAACAATAAAACTCACTGCAGCTTCTTCTGTAGGGTGATTGTATTTCCCCTCCTCCCATCCTGATTTCAGACAGTCTATGACTCAAAGAAGGCAGACTATAAGACACGCTAACTTTTCGGGGAGCACTTAGAAGCCAAGTGATTGCAGTCAGCACAGTTCTCCCATTTGAATCCATGTTTTATTTTTCAATACACAAACACTTTCTGGAAATCTGTGAGCCCAGTTTATTGACAGTACCTAGAATATCCAGATGTTTTCAATATGCTTTTAGATTTGGGTGCAGTTATGAGTCCTGTGATATAGATACGTAGAATTCTGTGCATCTCACTGAAAACACAGATTGCTATACGCACAGACACATATGTCCATGCATATGTTTGGGCAAAGATCTGCCTATATTTCCATGGAGATATTCAGTTTCTAAAAATCTCCTCTGGGAATACAATATTAGAATTGTGAGTTAAAACAGGCAAGGGAAAAAGCAAAAATATAAGAAGTAATTTACCCATCTTATACATCTGGGAAAGCTGGAAAAACACTGGAAACCTGGAAAAACACTGGAACAAATTATCAAAAAATCAATTTGCAAACACCTAGAAGACTGCAGGATACTGGGTAATCATCTACATGGCTTTGAGGGAAAAAAAACAAAGCTTAGCAGATGAATTTAATTTCCTTTTGTGATGAAGAGACAGGCATGGAATATTAGAAGAAGAAATAATACAATCCACCCTGATTTTAGGAGGGTTTGGGTTTTTGTACTTCACTATGTACATGTCCCTAAGATAAGAAAATAATTGAGATATAGGCATATAGTATAGGCATATAGATATAGGCATAGTAGTAGGGATTAATTGAAAAGGGATTCTCAAAGAGAGATTTAGGGCCAACTTTGGGAGGAATATCAAAGGATGGCCACTTCCAAGTCTAGTTTATTACTTTCTTTAAGAAAAAAAATTTTTTTGCATGACCTTAGCAATTGTCAGCAAATACAAACATTTTAATATACAAAGAGGAACATTAAAGAAAATTGTATGAAATATCACAAACTTCTATTACATAAGATTTTTTAACAAAAAATAAATATTTAATCAATTTAATAAGAACAAAAGAGCTGCCTTGCTAAAATTAATAGTATTTCTTTCTTCAGTGATGTGGATGATGAATTAGAAAGCAACTTTGTTTCTTCTTTTTTTTCCCTTTTTATTAATTAGTTTATTTTTAGTTTTCAACATTCACTTCCACAAGATTTTGAGTTTCACATTTTCTCTCCATCTCTCCTCTCCCTCCACCCCAAGATGACATGCATTCTGATTACCCCTTCCCCCAATCTGCCCTCCCTTCTATCACCCCCACCCTGCTTCTCTTATCCTCTTCCCTTCTATTTTCATGTAGGGCAAGATAAATTTCTTTACCCCATTGCCTGTATATTTTATTTCCCAATTGCATGTAAAAGTAATTTTTAACATTCATTCTTAAAATTTTGAGTTCCACGTTAGCTCTCTTCTTTTACACCCTCCCTCATTGAGAAGGCAAGCAATTCAATATAGGTTATACATGTGTAGTCATGCAAAATGCTTCCATAACAGTCATATTGTGAAAGACTAACTATATTTCCCTCCATCCTATCCTGCCCCCACCCCATTTATTCTATTCTGTCCTTTGACCCTATCCCTACTCAAAAGTGTTTGCTTCTGATACTCTCTCCCAATCTGTCCTCCCTTCTATCATCCCCCCCCCATCCCTTTCCTCCTACTTTCCTCTAGGATAAGATAGATTTCCATACCCAATTGACTATGCATATTATTACCTCCTTCAGCCAAATTCAATGACAGTATGGTTCATTCATTCCTTCTCACCTCCCCCCTCTACCAGACATTATAAAAGCATTTTCTTGCCTCTTTTATGTGAGATAATTTACCCCCATTCTTCCTTGCCCTTTCTCCTTCTCCCAGTACATTCCTCTCTAACCCCTTAATTTTATTTTTTAGATACCATCTCTTCATATTCAACTCATCCTATGCTCTTTGTCTATGTGTGTGTGTGTGTGTGTATGTATGTATGTAAACACACACACATATACATGCATACACACATACATTCCTTCCAAGTACCCTAATGCTGAGAAAGGTCTCATAGTTACAAATATCATCCCCATGTAGAAATGTAAGCAGTTCAACTTTAATAAGTCCCTTGTGATTTCTCTTTCCTGTTTACCTTTTCAGGCTTCTCTTGAGTCTTGTATCTGAAAGTCAGATTTTCTATTCAGCTCTGGTCTTTTCATCAAGAATGCTTGAAAATCCTCTTATTTCACTGAATATCCATTTTCCCCCTGAAGGATTATACTCAGTTGTGCTGGGTAGGTGATTCTTGGTTTTAATCCTAGCTCTTTTGACCTCTGGAATATCATATTCCAAGCCCTCTGATCCCTTAATGTAGAAGCTGCTAGATCTTGTGTTATCCTGATTGTGTTTCCATAATACTAGAATTATTTCTTTCTGTCTACTTGCAGTATTTTCTCCTTGGCCTGGGAACCCTGGAATTTAGCTACAATATTTCTAGGAGTTTTCCTTTTGGGAATCTCAAGAAGTGATTGGCGGATTTTTTCCATTTCTATTTTGCCCTCTGATTCTAGAATATCAGGGCAATTTTCTTTGATAATTTCATGAAAGTTGATGTCTAGGCTCTTTTTTTTTATCATGGCTTTCAGATAGTCCAATCATTTTTAAATGATCTCCCCTAGATCTATTTTCCAGGTCAATTGTTTCTCCAGTGAGATATTTCACATTATCTTCTATTTTTTTCATTCTTTTGGTTCTTGATTTCTCATAGAGTCATTAGCTCCCATCTGCTCCATTCTAATTTTTAAGGAATTATTTTCTTCAGTGACCTTTTGACCCTCTTTTTCCATTTGGCTATTTCTGCTTTTTAAGACATTCTTCTCCTCATTGACTTTTTGGACTTCTTTTGCCATTTGTGCTAGTCTATTTTTTAAGGTGTTATTTTCTTCAGTATGTTTTTGAGTTTCCTTTAGCAAACTGTTGATTCATTTTTGATGCTTTTCTTGCATCACTCTCATTTCTCTTCATTTTTCCTCTACTTCTCTTACTTGATTTTCAAAATTCTTTTTGAGCTCTTCCATGATCTGCAAACAATTCATATTTTTATTGGAGTCTTTGGAAGTAGGAGCTTTGACTTCGTTGTCTTCTTCTGGTTGTACATTTTGATCTTCTTTGTCACAAAAGTAAGATTCTATAGTCTGATTCCCACCCCCTCCACCACTGTTTGCCCATTTTCCCACTCAATTACTTGACTTTTTAACTCTTTGTTCAGGTAAGACTCTGCTTCCAGTGTGGAGCATGTAGTACTGTGCAAGCTTTAGGGGTTTGTGTGACTGTTTTCAGAGATACTTCTGGGTACCTGTAAATTTTCAATTCTTCTATGGTGATTAGATCAAAGGAGAGGTGTTTACTCCTCTCTTGGCCTGTGCTCTGATCTGTGAGTTATCACAAACACTTTTTTCTGCCTTGGAACTATGAGCAGGATTTCTTCTCTACTGCTGCCACAAGCTCCACCCTACCAGTGCTCTTCCTTACCCCAGGACTGCCACCCAAGACTGCAACCCAGATCCAAGCATGGGTAAAGCAAGAGAATCCTGCCTCAATGCCAGCAAAGAGATACCTGCAATCCACCTCTGATCAGCAACTCAATCCTCACACCATCTGTAGACTGAGAGCTCCAGAAGCAGCCTCTGCTGCCTCTACCCTGGGGCTGGGTCCTGGATCATCTGTCTCTCTCACTACGTCTGATAGACTTTTCCTACTGATCCTCTAAGTTGTCTTTAGCAACTTAGAGTTGTCAAATGTTGGTTGAGAGGTCTGGAAACTGCCACAGCTGCCAGTAATTCAATCCCCAGAGACCTGCTCCAAGTTTACCGGAGTCTGACCTGTGCTGGCACATTTTGCACTGGAATTTGCTCCTCTCTCAAACTGGTGCAACAGACCTTTCCTGTCGACCTTCTAGGTTGTCTTGTGGTTTCTGCTGCTCTAGAATTTGTTTAGAGACATTTGGAAGGGTTTAGGGGAGAACTCAAGCCCCTACTTTTACTCCACCATCTTCCAACCTTGTTTCTTCTGTAGATAATGATTTCATCTCACATTTATATAGTGTTTCAACTTTAGAAGGTGCTTTCATAAAAATTACCCCCATAAGTAAATAGGCAGTAATAAAAGCATTATCCATATTTCAGAAGGTAAGACATCTAAATCTCAAGGCACTAAACTTCTTATACCTTAACTTTCCCCCTGCACCCCAACATGCATTCTTTCTCTTTCTCTCTCTCTCTTTCTGTCTCTGTATATTACATTTACTTTATTTTACAAATGAGGCTGGATTTGGAGGCAGACAGGTGAGGACAATGCTGTTTCTGGGTTAATAGCTCTGTGGTCCTGACCGCTTAACCTCTTTAAGGCTTAGTTTCCTCATCTGTGAAATGGGCGTAGTGATATTTTCATAGGGTTGTTGAGAAGGTCAAAGAAAGCAATGTATGTGAAGTACTTGGTAAATTTAAAGTGCTTTGATGTAGTGATACTGATCATCTTGCTCATCCTGGAAAAAGAAACTTTGTCTTCTGACCCCAGATATTTTCCCTGACTCTTTCCCCCATGCCTGGAATGCTCTCCCTCTTCATCTCCTCCTGGCTTCCCTAATTCTTCAAGTCTCAACTAAATTTCTACCTTCTATAGGAAGCCTTTCCCTACCCCTCATTAATTCTAATGTCTTTTTTGTTCATTATTTCCAATTTGTCCTGTATACAGTTTGTGCTTTTTTTTTTTTACATGTTTTCTCATCTATTTAACTGTGAGCTGTCTTTTTCTTTTCTTCCTTTCTTCAGCACTTAGCACAGTGCCTGGTATGTAGTAGGCACTTAATTAATGCTTATTGACTAGACCAAGGGTGAAGAACCTGCAGCCTCAAGGCCACATGTGACCCTGTAGGTCCTCAACTGCAGCCCTTTGACTGAGTCTAAACTTCACAGAACACATTCCCTCAAAAAAATGATTTGTTCTGTAACACTTGGACCCAGTCAAAAGGCCTCACCCACCACATGTGGCCTTGAGATCACAGGTTCCCCATCCCTGGCTGGACTGACTAGGCTGCCTTACTGCCCAAGATTACTCAGGTGGTAATTGATGGAACACTAATTCAAACTCAGGTACTTTGACTTAAAAGTCGATGTTCTCACTACTACCCTAAGCTGATAACAAAGGGGAGGAGAGTGCTGAGCCTAAAATATTGGTGGATGGAATTAGAACTCAAGATCTCTTTGATAAATTGGAGAAGTTGATGCAACCTGACTAGGAATGAGGTCTTAGGATCATATATTTATAGCTGGCGAGGACCTTAAAGGTCAATAAAGAACGATCTGAAAGTGAAGTAGACAAGAGAGTTTAAATACATGTAAGGATCTTCAAGGCTGAAGTATAGCCTGTAAGTAGGACAGACCAAGATCCAGGGATTTACTGGGTCAAAAGCTGAAGGTGAAATTGTATGCCTTCTCAGGGAGAGAAGTGGGAGGTAGGGGGAGGGAGGAGGGAGGGGAAAATAATAATCTAAGTTATATGGTAGTTATTGTAGAACACCAAAAATAAATAAAATTAATTAATTTTTTAAAATACTCTAAAAAATTAAATAAAACCTAGATAAACAAACAAACAAAAAAGCTGAAAGTGAGTCAAACAGGGATGATACTTGTTTTGAAAAAGTAAGCACAATATCCTTTGATCTAGCAGTACCACCATTAATGTATTGTTGGTAGAGTGATGAACTGATCCAACCCTTCTGAAGAGCAATTTGGAACTATGCCCAAAGAGCTATAAAACTGTACATACCTTTTGATCAAGAAATACCACTACTAGGTTTGTATTCCAAAGAGATCATAAGAAAGGGAAAAGGACCTACATGTACAGAAATATTTGTTGCAGATCATTTTGTGGTGACAAAAATTGGAAATTGAGGGGATGTCCATCAATTGGGGAATGACTGAATAAGTTGTGGTAAATGAATATAATCAAATACTATTGTGCTATAAGAAATGATGAGCAGGCCAATTTCAAAAACACCTGAAAAGATTTGTATGAACTGATATAAAATGAAGTGATCAGAAAAAGGAGAACACTGTACACAGTAACTGCAACATTGTGTGACCATCAACTCTGAATAACTTAACTCTTCTCAGAAATACAATGATCCACAACAATTACAAAGGATTCGTGATGGAAAACGCTATCCACACCCAGATATCCACATCCAGATAAAGAACTGATGGATTCTAAATGCAGATCGAAGCATATAATTTGCACTTTATTTTTTTCGTGGTTTTTCTCTTTTGGTCTGCTTCTTCTTTCACAACTGTGACTAATATGGAAATATGTTTTACATGATTGCACATATATAACCTATATCAAATTGCTTACCATTTTAGGAAGAGGAGAAGGGAAAGAGGGAGAAAAATTTGGAACTCAAGATCTTATAAAATGAATGCTTAAAATTGTCTTTACATATAATTAGAAAAACAAAATACTATAAAAAAAGAAAAAGAAAGCACAATTTGAAGTGTCCATTATTTAGTAAAGTGGTCACTGGTCTGATCAGCCAGCTGAAGCATAGAGGAAGAAAGAACAGCTCGATGACATAAGGTCTACAGCCCTGAACTCAGAGAAGATGTAAGTTCAAATTTTGCTTCATTTAGTTGGTTGTCATTCGGGCTGGAAGAGGACCAAGATGATATCACTATGCTGAGGTCCAGGTACAGTGTGTCTGAATGTGGCTGATCAGACCAGTACAAGGTTGGAAAGTTCTACCACAGGTCAGGCACAAATAATCCAAATGAACATTTGAAGTATAGATGTCTCTAAAATGTACGCATTTCACATTTCCTTTGAGCTAGTATTCATAGAGCTTTGTTTATGGAGCACAGAGCCTTCTTTGATACAGGCACGCTATGCTTGGTGGTCCTGTCACAGTGTCTCCCATGTCTGACAATGGATTCTAAAGTTCTTCAGAGAGACCTTGAGAGAGTTCTTGTGTTGCTTCGTCTGACCTCTGTGTGAGCTTTGGACGTTTGCTGTGTGGATGAGCTAGGGTAAGACACTGAGCTTCTATAGACTTCAGTTTTCTTATCTATAAAATGGGAATAATTATAGCACTTATCTCAGCAGGTTACTGTGAGGATCAAATGAGGTAGCTTCTGATGTACTCTTTGCAAATCTTAAAGAACTATATAAATACTAGCTATTTTTAAATAAAAAGAGCTAGATCCTCCCCTCAGCACAGCTCCTAAGTGAAATTAATGACTAAAAAAGGGTGCTGAGAACTCACAGGTTTTTTTGTTTTTGTTTTTTTAGAGAGAATCATCCTACTGGGAAAAAGCAAGACCTAGTTAAACATTCTTTGGGAAGACTAGTGATTCAGAACATAAAGCCATAATAGAGGTACCACCATCCACCTAATGACAGCTTCTCTAGTGGATAGAATGTTGCCTTACAGTCAACTGGGTTCAAATCTCACCTCCCACTCTTAGCACTTATGTCCTTGGCCAACTCATATAACCTCTAAGGTTTCTCAACCTGTAAAAATTGATGTAATAATGGCCATGCTATATACCTCATAGGTAGCTATTTGCTTGATCTAGTTGTGAGGTGATGAGAGTCTAGGTTTAGGGTGGTTGCAGTGGGGATGGAAAGGAACTGACATGAGAGACATTTCTAAGAAAGAATCAACTGGATTTGGTAACTGATATATTTGAGAAGGGATAGGGAAAAGTAAAAGTTGATAATGCTTTTCTCTTGGGGGACTGAAAGAATATCATTGACAGAAATAGAGAAGTTGAGGTATAGAAGGAAACACGATAAACTCAGTTTGATCATGTCAAATTAAAGTGGGCAGAGGAATAGTCAAGTGGAGTTGTGCTATAGGTAGTAGGTGATACTGAAGCTTAAATAAGATGTTGGAGGAATAAATATTAATTTGGGGATCATCAGCATGATGATAGTTGAAGCCACAAGGCTGGATTATTTCAACAAACAAAAGAATATTAAGTAGGATAAAAGCAGAGGGGACTATAAGGTAAGCCCTGGGGAACACCTGTGTTAGGGTATAGGAGGAAGGGGGAAAGTCAGCAAAAGATACAAAGAGGGTAGAAAGAGAATCCCCAAAATGGAGGGCCATGGAGGCCAATAAAGAAGAGAGTTGGAGCATATCGAGAGGAAACTAAGGATGGTCAGTTGGCTAGAAATCCTGACTTCTAAGAAATAATGGAAAGAACTGGGTTTGCTTAGGCTAGTAGAGAGAAGACTAAGGCGACCTGAGATATCTCTTTTCATATTTGAAGAGTTTTCATGTTAAAGGGGAAAGATTTTCACGTTGCTTCAAAAGGCCAAGGAATGATAGTTCCAAAGAGATGGATTTTTCTTTAACATGAAAAAGTATAAGAGAAATTGAATTTTCCAACACTGTAATAGGCTTTCCCAAGAGTGAGTTTTCTGTCACTGTAGGTATTTAAGGTAAAAAGGTATTCCTTGCTGAGGTTGTATATGAATCTAGGACAGTGTGTCCAACCGTATAGGATGCTACCATACATTCAAGGAGAATGAGGACTAAATAATTTGGACAATAATGAAATCATGGGTGATCATCAAGTCTTTGAGGCCATGGGGGGACCAATTACTGTTACAGTGCACAACTTAGACATAAGTGGAAAATTTGGAGAGTGTCCAGAGGAGAACAACACAAGTACAATTACAGTATGAATAGTGCCCTCGAAGGGCATATTTTGTAATTTATTCTGAGATCTGATGTTTCAGAGTTCTATCTCTGCCCTTCATAGCCATTGTCACTAAGTTATAGGTCAACACATTTCAGCTGTTCGTGCAAACTTTTGTTAAGAAACAGGAAGTCAATCTAGAGAATGATTGGGACCAGAAATATAGTGCCTTAGTTTCATTGGCAAGTGTCACACTGATTAGAAAGTTTGATATGATTGTATTGAGCTCAGAAAACAAAACAAAACAAAGGGACCATTTAATTATAGACTGTAGGAAAACCATTACTCTCATAGTAACCATAACAAGAAATATAACTTCTATTTGGCTGTTGTGATAAACTTTAAGTTTCTTTATGTAGTTATTAGGAAAATGATTGTGATGTCTTCATTTATTTATCTTCTTTTTTCCCATTTTGAAAAATGTGAAACTTAGTAAGTATTAATTAAAATCAGCACTTTGACAGACAAAGTAGAACAGAGAGGATTGAGCATGAAACTCATCATGTCTATTCTGCTTGCTTTCTATACAATGTGCTTTTCTCTTAAAATACATAACAAATTTAACATATTACTTTCAAAGCTATCCTAGTTGTTTGTGATTCCTTCTGGCCTTCCTTCTGTTCTCTTCTGTGAACTTCAAAAATGTGCTTCAATGACTCTCTTTTTTCATCTTTATTTTTCTTTTTTGTTTTGATAGCATTATCCCTGACTCCTCTTTCCTATCCTATTCTTCCATCCTCACATTTGAGAAAAAGAAAAAGAAACCTTTGTACCAAATGTGCAGTCAAGGAAAAAATTCCCTCAGTGTCTGAAAAGGCACATCTCATTCTGCAATCTGAATCCACCTGTGTCAGGAAGGGAATAACAGGCATCTTTGCTATACCACATAACCACCTCACTATGCAAGCAGTATGTCATAGTGCCTAGCTAGAGTCTTACCTTGACCTGGGTTCCACATCAGTCTCTGAAAAATGTTAGCTGTGAAGAGAGCAACAAATCACCACTTCTTAGAGTCTCAGGCAACTGTTAAAGACTATAAGTTACAGATGAGTTGCTGGTCTTTATTAATGAATGAAGTTTCCATTCCAGGGGATCCCCATGCATATAAAATCAGAGGTCCACATCCACACACCTACTCATTCTATTTCCACAAAAAATAAAAATAAAAAAATCTCCAAACCCTACAACAACAGAAAAACAAAAGGCAAGGAAACAAATACATATAGCATAGACAAATTAAGAAGTTTAGTTCACCACAGCTATCATGCTATTGCAGAACTTTGCCTATGTAGCATATACAAAATATTTACATTACTAAGAGCCGTTCACTTCTGCTGGGTCTTCAGAATGCTAGCTACATCAGTGATTAATGAGCTAAAGACAAAACCATGCTGAAAAAATAAACATTTTTTGTATTCTCCATGACTGGACTTATCCATGTAAATAGTATACTTATTCAAAGGATAGAATATCTCCTTCTTAAACTAGCTTGATGAAATAGTACCTCTGATGAGCCTACTAAAAAAGGTTTCTTATTTCTCTGGCAGCAATAAGGCAGATTTAGGTTAGGTGGAAGAAAATATTTCCTGAAGTTTAGCATTGTGATTATGAAACAGAGGTTATTGGATTTTTTAAAATCTTCATTTGTCTTGATATACTGTTGTTTTGGACATGCCTAAAGGCAAGGTAGAAGGAAATGGCAAACCACTCCAGTATCTTTGTCAAGAAAACTCCACGGATGGTCCGCGCATGCTGTGGTCCATGGGATTACAAAGAGTCGGACACAACTGAATGACTGAACGACAACTGCAACAAAGGCAAGGTGGATAGACTAGAAGAAATCTCAAAATCTCTCCTAGTCCCATGATTTTATAATTTCCCTCCCAGCCCTTGATCACATTCCAAAGCTAATCTTTTCTCTATGTGTAGGGCGGGGGTTCTTAAAAGTATTTTTTTGTATATTGACCCCTTTGGTGACCTGATGAAGCCTATGAACCCTCTTTCAGGATAATTTTTTAAAAAAATTCATAATGGAAGGAAATGCTTCCTTAGGTAGAAGGCAGAGCAGTGACTGAAATAATGATGGCCACAGGACATTGCTGTCCATCAGCTTATTAGCACGTGACTTTTCAGACTCTTAAAATTTGTAACTGACACAATTATAAATCAAATAACTGTGGATGGGGAAGTATATTAAGTGAGAAAACACATAAAGCAGTTTACAAATCTAAAGGCTCTATATAAATACTCATTGTTGTTCATGCTGTTGCTGCTACTGCAGGACTATTGGGTTTCAATCTGATAGAAGATGAATTTCTTGTTTTACTTCACAAGGTAAGGACGAGTCAGTGACCACTAGGAGGCTCTGACTGAGTCATGAGAAGCCAGAGAGAAGAACCTTAGAGAAGAAGCCACAGGAAGAGAAAGATAGAAGTAGGAGGAGAATACGCTGAGTACAAGAACCCTCACAAGAAGCTGGGATCAGAAAACACAAGGCTTTCAACTGCTTTGCTGGGAACTTGCTGATTAAAAAAAGAGACATTGCTTGACTGATTTCTTAAAATTATGAGAAAGCTCCTGCTACTATGTGAAAAACTATGCATTTCTCTCTAATGCCACCAATAGCCTGAGAGAGGAGAAACTTCTTAGGGCACCTATTTTGCCCTCTCTGCATTAAGAAAGAGAAATAGAAGGGGAAAAGACAAGCTTTGCTGTGAGAAGAGGTTTAGAATTGATCAGAGAAGGTAGATTTCACTGGTATTTTCAGATCCGAGGAGCCTGGCACTTCTTCAACTTAAAGGAACTGCTTGTTACTGAAAAAACATAACACATTTTTCTCAGTACCCTGTTAAGGATGGCTATGAGCAAAAAGACTTGTCACTCCTTCATTGGTTTGGCAGAAGAAAAGGAACAGCTTTTCCTAGTAGCACTGACGACTAAAAAGAGACCAATTAGCAAAGAAGCTGCTTTGCATGGTGCAGATTATTTCTAAAGGGACTAAAGACACCAAGGCCTGCACTCCAGAATTTTAAGTTGCTCTGGGCACATGGACTTGCTAACTTAAATGTCTCCTTGTTCTATAAGTATGTGTCCTTTTATTGCTGTGGACGCTGAATGCATTGGCAAGAAAGTACAACCCAAGTTTATCAGTGGATTGTGATATTGTGATTATTCCTGATTTTGTCTTTTATTGAGTATATATAGTCTAATTCTAAAGAATGTGTGGGTCAAAGAACAAATCATAGAAACAATCAATAATTTCATTCAGGAAAATGAATTTGTGGGATACAACCACAGCAGTTCTTAGGGAAAATTTATATCTCTAAATACTTACATAAATAAAAGAGAGAAAGAAAAGATCAACAGATTGGGCATGAAAAAAACAGCCTAAGAAAATAACAAATTAAAAATCTCCAAT
Source organism: Notamacropus eugenii (assembly GCF_028372415.1). Classification (NCBI taxonomy): domain Eukaryota; kingdom Metazoa; phylum Chordata; class Mammalia; order Diprotodontia; family Macropodidae; genus Notamacropus; species Notamacropus eugenii. The sequence goes on along the minus strand of NC_092877.1, from coordinate 295,424,973 downwards.
TAAACACCACATAAATCCTGAAAATCAAAAGGGAGATTAATAAAATTGAAAGCAAAAAATTGAACTAATAAATAAAACTAGGATCTAACTTTACATAAAAGCCAATAAAATAGATAAAACACTGGGCAACTTGATTTTAAAAAAGAAAGCCAAATTACCATTTTCAGAAAGAAAAGGGTGAATGTATAACTGATGAAGATGGAGTTAATGCAATTATTAGGAGCTATTTTGCACAACTACATGCCAACAATCTGCCAATCTAAATGAAATAGATGAATATTTACAAAAATATAAATTATCCATATTAACAGAGAAGGAAAACAGGAAACTGGGGAAATTTTTTACAGCAAGCTTCTCTAATACGAGTTTCATTTCTCAAATATGTACAGAACTGAGCAAAATTTATGAAAATAAGAGCCATTCCCCAGTTGGTAAATTTTCAAAGGATGTAAAACGAGAAGTTTTCAGAAAAAGAAACCAAAGCTATCAGTAGTCATGTAAAAATCACTAATAATTAGAGAAATGCAAATTAAAACAACTCTGAGGTACCACTTCACACCCATCAGATTGGTTGACATGGAAGAAAAGGAAAATGTCGTGTTAGAAGAAATGTGGGGAAATAGGTACACTGATGCACCACTGATGGAATTATAAACTGGTCCTGTCATTTTGGAGAAAAAACTGGTACTATGTCCAAATGTGCTATAAAACTATGTGCCCTTTGATCCAGGAATATTGCTAGTATGAATGTATCCCAAAGAGTCCAAAGAAAAGGGAAAAACATCTATGTGTACAAAAACATATTTATAGCAGGTCTTTTTATGGTGGCAAAGAATTGGAAATTGAGGCGATACTCATCAATTTAGGAATGGCTGAACAAACTGTAGTATATGATTGTGATGGAATACTGTTGTATTGTAAGAAATAATGAAGTAAATGGTTTCAGAAAAATTTGGGAAGACAACATGAACTGATACAAAGTGAAGTGAACTGTACGCAGTAACAGCAATAAGATTTAGCTACTCTGATCAATACAATGATCCAAGACAATTCCAAAGGACTCATGATGGAAAGGGCAGCTAGGTGGCACAATGGATAGAGCACTGGCTCTGAAATTCAGAAGGATCTGAGTTCAAATGTGGTCTCAGAAACTTACTAGCTATGTGACCCTGGGCAAAGCACTTAACAATATTTACGTCAGTTCCTCATCTGTGAAATGAGCTGGAGCTGGAGAAGGAAAGGGCAAACTACTCCAGTACCTTTTCCAAGAAAACCCCACATGGGGTCATGAGTGAAACGACTCATTAACATCAAGAAAAATGCTATCCATCTCCAGAGAGAGAATTGAAGAACTCTGAGTGCAAATTGAAACATATTTTCTTTCATTTTATATTTCTTGCTTTTTTCCCTTTCTGCAATATGGCTAATATGGAAATATGCTTTGCATGACTTCACATGTATAATGAGTATTATATTTCTTGCCTTCTCAATGACAGAAGAGGAATAGGAAAGAAGGAGATTATTTGGAACTGAAAGTAAAGTTTTTTTTAAAATTTTGCTGAGTTAATGCTGTCATGATGACCACATTTGTGTAAATAGGAAGCCCACTATGATGGTGAATAGTAGGAATTAATTCTTCCTATGTTGTCCCCTGGATAAGAAAGAAGAAGTTATGGATTGTTGCTAGGTGGTTTTCACTCTGAGAAAAATTTATAGATCTACCAGCATGGTGCTTGAGCCATCCAAGAGAGAGAGAAGGCAGAGAAATTCAACACATCAGGTACTACACCTACAGGCTACACTGCCCACTTGACTGGATCTGTTAATATGCCCAGGCTACACCAATGAAGGCTCTTCTTGAAGACTGAAGGCTTAAAGAGCAGAGTTGCTAGAAATGACCAAAGTTGTGGAGGGGAAGGGCTGCGATTAGAGTAGATGAAATGGAAGGAGAACTGATGGGGCTGCATGTTCATGGTGTTTCCAAACATAAGTGTCCCAGGAGAATCTTGACAACCCTGGAACTGAGACAAGAGACTACAACAGATTGCTCTGAGTATGCATCAAAGACATCTATTCTATCAAGAAACAGACAGCACTGAACTCCTAAGATTTTTGTCACTGAGTCACGAGTGTGGAGGTCATTGTGCCTATTTCCTGATATATTCTAGGACTTAGTGGGAATTAAGGAAGAATTATATTAAAATTTCCCTAAAGCCTATATTCATTTATGATTGGGAGGAAGAGAATTGTTCTATTACTTTATTCTCTTTTGTTATCTACAGTTTGTATCTTAATTAAATGCTGTACTATTGGATTTATGAGTTTCATGATCAGTGAATAGAGAACATTTCACTGATGGGGAATAAGTTATGGAAATCTCGCACTTTAGACCCCTTTATAACAACCTTGTGTGGCAGCAGGACAAGTATTATTCCCATTTTATAGATAAATAAGCTAAGACTCAGTTTCCTCATCTGTAAATGAGCTGGAGAAGGAAATGGCAAACCAGTCCAGCATCTTTACTAAGAAAACCCCAAATGGGGTCATGAAGACTCAGATGTGACTGAAACACCTGAGCAGCAACAAAGCTAAGACTCATAGAGATGAAGTTGCTTGCCTAGGATTACGCAGCTAGGGAGTGTGGACAACCTGGGATCCAGACATAGGGCTCTTGGCTCCAAAACAAGAGATCATGGTGAAAGTGATTGATAACCTGCTTCTTCCTTTGGGATTCTAATATGAGTCAAGGAGGAGAAGGCAAGAGACTGGACCAAAGCTGGCTGCCCTTAAGGATTCTGCTGTTTGACTGACTGAAACGTAGGTAACTAGGCGGCTGTCTCACAATAGTATGTTGTGAATCTTAATGTGGAAACAGTGCATTCTTGCATCATGTTCTGGGCTTTCTGATGATTAGTATTTCTGCTTCAGTAGACCTGCAATTTGATTTGAGAGATGTCCCTCACTGAATGATGAAAACCCACAAGACATACACATGTGGAATTGAGCTGCTGCGGCATTGAAAACCTTGGAGACTTTTGGGTTTGGGGCCAGTTCTGTACTTGTCTGTCTCTGCTGATCAGTGGACAATAGGACAATGCTGTTTAGTTTGTATTTCTCTAGGAACCCCTGTTAGTGTGTTTCAGAAACATCAATCAAACGTCTGTGGTCACTTGGGTCGGCTTCTGCCCTGACTGTCTCATTCTTTATAAACTTAGCCAATTCTTTTGGCAAAACCCAGGGAGTAGCCCTATCATTTAAGTTTTACTTGTGGATCCCATTTTTCTTCCAAGCATCTCTGCCCCGTGCTGTCTTTTTAAATACCAGCACAGGGGCAGGAGGCTTCAGGAACAGACTCTACTGTTTAAAAGTATCAGATTTGCTCCCTGAATTTGAGGTGAGAACAATCAGCCTGACCATTATCAGAAACTGGAGACTTTTTTCCATGCCTTGTTAAGATTAAGGAATTGAATGCTATTTTCCACGTGGTTTGGGGGAATAAATGGAGTCAGGGGAGGGAGATAAGAGATAGATAAACACTTTACAAAAGTGATGAAGAAAGCAGTGGAATTTGGCAACAGGTTGACAGTGGGCTATGAAGAAAAGGGTAGATTGCTGACAACCCCAGAGCATCCCCAGAGACACAGTGTAAGGCAGAGAGAATGAGATTTATCTTGTCTAACAAAGTTCCTGAGATATATAAGTAGAATGCTTGGTGAGACATCAGAGAATATAGGACCAGCTACCAGATGCTTGTAAAGATTATGTTTCATTTTCAGAGAAACAAAAAACAATGAAAAGCACTATTCGTTAATGGTTCCAATCATGGAGGGTAGAAAGGAAGGAGAGAAACCATGTGTGCATACTACACCACCAGATCCATCCTCTTTATTGTGGTATAAAATCAGAATATACACAGGCCAAGGTCTTTGAAAACTGCAGAATACCTGAGCTTGGTTCACACACGTGCAGAACTGGTCATAACACAGAATTCCAATGCCTGCAAACAGCAGGAAATAGAAAGGAATAATAATCCCTGCTACTTATTTGGCTCTAGTAAAGAAGCCTAACCTCCTAATTCCTTTAATGACTTAGGATCATGGAAATCACAGCTTTAGAGCTGGAAGGAACCTCAGATATCATCATTTTTACAGATGAGGAAAAGAGGTCCAGAGAGTTAAATGACTTGCCCTAAGTCACAAAGGCATTAAATAACTGAGTTAGATTTTGAACTTAAAGTCAAATTACTATTATGACTATTGAATGCATATATTCAGATTAATTACTTGTAACAAGGATTTTACTTGTTCCTGGAACTTCATATTAATCCAGGTTCAGAGTTAGACATTTGATGTGGGGCCCCCATCAGTTCTCTCTTTACCAACAGACCAGAAGTTAAATGGCAAAGCATTTAATTTAGACAGAATTGGAAATTACGTAACAAAAAAAAATCAAGTGGTAGATCTATTCTCTACCTCCCGATAAACAAGAGTGTTAGCATTTCCCACACAGTGTAGGAAAAGAAGAAAAATTCCCCAGAAACCTCACACTTTTAGGCTTGTGTCATGGTTGGAACACCTCCATCTATCTATGGATTCATCTATCCAAAATAGCCTGTGTCTGTAACCTATCACTGGTCCATCCACCAAAAGGAGGGAAGCTATCACACCAATTACTCACCATGTTTAACATTAGATTAAAAAAAACCTAGAGTAGGGTTCTGAAACTTTTTGGCCTTAGGACCTATTTGTTCTGAAAAATATCAAGGACCCCCAAAGAGTGTTTGTCTAGGTTGGGTATATCTACTTGATGTTTGTCATATTAGAAATTAAAACATCCACTAATTCATTGTTGGTGGAGCTGTGAGTGCATCCAACCATTCTGGAGAGCAATTTGGAACTATGCCCAAAGGGCTACAAAAATGTGCATACCCTTTGACCCAGCAATATCGCTACTAGGACTATATCCCCAAGAGATCATAAAAATGGGAAAGGGTCCCACATGTACAAAAATATTTATAGCAGCACTCTATGTAGTTGCCAAAAACTGGAAGTCAAGGGGATGTCCATCAATTGGGGAATGGCTGAATAAATTATGGTATATGAATGTAATGGAATACTATTGTGCCATAAGAAATGATGAACAAGAAGACTTCAGAGAGGCCTGGAAGGACTTATATGACCTGATGCTGAGTGAAAGGAGCAGAACCAGGAGAACTTTATGCACAGCAACAACCACAGTGTGTGAGAGTTTTTTCTGGTAGACTTAGATTTTTGTAATAACACAAGAACTTCTTACCAAAAAAAAAAAAAAAAATCCCAATGGAGGATCTCAAGGCAAAATGCCTGCCACACTCAGAGAGAGAAATATGGAAGTCACTCACATATTGTAGCAGATCATGTTTGTGTATGTGTATGTGTTTGTGTATCATATTCTGATTTGTTATACGATTTCTTTCATTTATCTTAGTCTGACTACATAGCATGACTATAGTGAAAATATACTCAATAGGAAAGTATATGTAGAATCTATACAGAATTGTATGCAGTCGTGGGGAGGGAGGGGGGTAGTGGGGGGCAGGTGGGGGGGATAAAATCACAATTGTATGGCAGTGATTGTTAAACATTACAAAATAAAAAAAAAAAGAAAAAAAAGAAATTAAAACATCTTAGTATTATGATGAAAATAGTTTTGACCTTGAAGATTCCCTAAAAGATGCTACACTTTGAAAAGTGCTATCCTAGGAGAAGGCCTTCAGCATATTGTATGGGTTCCCACGAATAGGAAGTGAAGGTTGTGTTATGATCTGTACCACTGGAGATATTATTTGTATCAATAATATCATGGATCAATCTAAGTGCTGGATTATTGAATTATCCAGGACCTATGCCCCTGACAGGAAATACTACCTTTAGCTGTACTCCTGCCCTCATTCAATATTTTCTATTTATCATTCACTGATGTCTGCAATATAGAAGTAAAAATCTTCTATAAGTGATCATACAACATTTAGTCTTTTACATCTCTTCTGCTCCTCTCTGAGAGCAGGCAGGTTTTCTTAGTATTCCTTGACAAACATATATCCAAGCCACTTTTTCTCCGAAGATGGGTTTTGATCAATTGCTGCTTTGGCCATTGTCCCTACAGTACACCCTGGAAGGACAGCGGAGAGTGTTTCCAGAGTTAATTTCCACATGGAGAATCCAGGGAAGAAGAGGGAGTGGAAGGAAGATTAATGAAGTATATGCATTCATGAATGTATATTCATGGGATGGACAAAGATCAATGTTAGCAATACTTTTATTTTTTTTTTAAGTATGGGGAGGGAAAATAGCATTTGGTCAACATGAATAACATGTATGCTGAAAACCTTGAGCATCTATGAAGAGTGAGTACCACTTCCTTTCTAGAAATGTTCTGCTAAGCAAGAGTCCTTCATTAGGGGTCCCTGGATAGATTTTTGAAGGAGGGTGGTTTATAGACTTGAATGGGAAAACAATTACGTCTTTATTTTCACTAACCTCTAATTGGAATTTAGCATTTCCTTCAATTATCTAAAAATGCTATTCAGAAAAGGGGTCCCTAGTGTGTGGCATGGCTCAGGTCCCTACATAAATCAATTACTCAGAGGCCTCTCAAAGTGATGACAGAAAAGAGATGTATTCGATTCTCGAGAATCTGGACAATCCTACAGCAGTTCACCTGGAGTAGGAAAGCCGAAGACAAAGAAAAGACAGTGATTTATATAGACTCTAACGCAAGTCCCTCCCCCCCCGCCACTGACCATTATTCTCATTAGCTGAGAATATGATCTTACATTCTAGACACAAAATCTAACCAATCCCTTTTGAAATGAAGACGTTGAAGAATTAGGTAAACTTTATCCAATCATGAGACCCTAATGTACTACACAGTTTTATATCCTTATATGGAATTATTCTGTTCTAAAAATATAGTAACCTTGAGCCTCTCAGTCTTACCTCACCCCTGGGAGAAGAACTACAATCTGAGAAGTCTTCACTAAACCTATCCCACTCACTAGGTTTCACTACACTGACATGGGTAAGAAAAGTTAAGGGCCCTGTACTAAATTTTAAAACACATTAAAAATTATATTAACATGTAATGGAGGAAGAAAATAAAATATATATTTTAAAAAGAACCTTGTACTAAAGAGAAAAGAATTAACAAGGCTATATTAAGTCAAGGGGAGTGAAAGGCCTTGCCTTTCTTTCAAATAATTGAAGTTAGAACCTCAAGAGTTTATAATTTCCAAATCCCTGCTTGATTCAAAGGGCATTTATCTTAGGGTACACCTGTACGGGAGGGTGTGGCTATAGAACAAGGTCAGATACTGCCCCCCCTTTCTTTAAGAGGAAGTCCAACCATGAAAGGCAAATATCTTTTAGACAGACAGTACCAAGTTAGATACATATAAAACAGTATGTATACTATAAACCCAAGTACATGATGCACGAAGGGAAAGGTATTGGTTTGTCTGGGTGTGAATCTGAGGATAACCGGACATTTGTGCCAGGTCACTGGGCCACACCCTTCAGGATTGGAGATGGAGAAAAAGATCCTATAGAAAAGAAAATAATCTAGCATTCTGCTCTAGCGCAAACGTTGAGAGTAGAGACTTTTTTCCCCTTGGAGTCTGCAGCTTTGGTCGAATATCTATCTTCTTAGGGGTAACTGGAGATCCTTTTGGGGGGAAGTGCAGAAGAGTAACTCCTGTCATTGTGGGAGAACTCCAATTCTGACAATTATCTCTCACCTATGTTTCAGAATAGTCACTATGATGTGTAATATTGCCATCCTAAGCTTGACCTCCACTCCCAGACACTGCTGCCCTGGCCGAGCTAGACTTGAGTTTCAGTGGCATTTGGAGATTCTGTGGGAGCTGCAGTGGTCAGAGAATGAGGGACTCCTTTAGTAGGTTCTCTTCAGCTGTGCTTTATACATTTTTCTATTTGAGGTTTTGGCCATTGCTAAGGGCATAGGTAAAGTCACCAGAGGTAGAGCAGATGACTCTTCGTGACCAAGAAAAAGTACCAGGCTCAAGAAGGGGCTATTCTTGCTCAGCCTGCTTTACCTTGAGCTCTCTACCTGGAATCTATCTTCTTCCCTGAGTCTCTAAACAAGAGGGTAAAGGACTACTGTAGTTGAAGGTAGTACAGGCATACCTCAGAGTTGTGGTTTTGGCTCCAGACCACCTCAATAAAGCAAATATTGCAATAAAGTAAGGGATGTGAATATTTTTGTTTCCTAGTGTATGTTAAAGTTATATTTATACCATGCTACAGTCTATTAAGTGTGTAATAAAATTATGTCTAAAAAAGCAATGTACCTACTTTAATTAAAAATACCTTATTTCTGAAAAAATACTAACCATCATCTGAGCAAGTCATAATTTTTTGCTGGTGGAGGGTCTTGCCTTGATGTTGAGGGCTGCTGACTGATCAGGGTGGTGGTTGCTAAAGGTTGGGGTGGCTGTGTCAGTTTCTCAAAATAAGACAACAGTGAAGTTTTCTGCATCAATTGATGCTTCCTTTCATGAAAACTTTCTCTGTAACTTGCAATGCTGTTTGATAGCATTTTACCCACAGTAGACTTCTTTCAAAATTGGAGTCAGTTCTCTCAAACCTGTTGCAATTTTATCAACGAAATTTATGTAATATCCTTCAGTATTGTTGTGTCTCAGGGAATAGGGAGGAGAGGGAGAGAGATAGGGAAATGGAGTCAGTGGAGCAGTCAGAACACAAACAACAATTATTAATTGTTACCACCATCTTATATGGGTGAGGTTCATAGTACCCCAAAACAATTATGTGTGTGTTCGTCCTTTGTTGCCAAAGAAGACCATGCCATCAGAGAAATGATGACATGACTTGTACTCGACTTCGTTTTGAGTAAGGGAGAGCTGTGCAAGTCACCAGCCTCATTTCTCCTCCAGAGTCATCTGAATCCAGTGACCAGATATTCATCAAGATGACTAGAGATGACCCAGGATGAGGCAATTGGGGTTAAATGACTTACCCAAGGTCACACAGCTAGTGAGTGTCAAGTGTCTGAGGTGAGACTTGAACCTAGGTCCTCCTGACTCCTGCACTGGTGCTCTATCCATTGCACCACCTAGCTGCCCTCCCAAAACAATTATGAAAGTGAGATCAAAGATCACTGATCACAGATCACCCTAATAGACATAATAATAATGGAAAATATTAGAAATATCACAAGAATTACCAAAATGTGACACAGAGATATGATGTGAACACATGCTATTGGGAAAATGGTGCCAGTAAACTTGCTTTATGCAGGGTTGCTGCAAAACTCCAATTTGTTAAACAAAACCAACAAACAAACAACAAAACAAAGTCCAACAAAGCACAAGGTGACCCGACAACGTATGCTTGTACTAGGTCGTTGGTTGTTTTTTTAAGTAACATGGGGAAATTGGATCTCATAGGAGAACCTTGGTTCCTTTCACCTAATCTCTTAAACAGATGGTTAGAGCTTTCAGAGACATAGAATTCTGGTACTGTAATGCTAAATGCTCATACAAACAAAAGGCTCTGCAGTCATTCACTGAAAGAGTCCCTCATCAAAGGCTTAATCAGAGACAATTGGGGCTTTGCACACAAGTGTAGAAATCTAGCAGGTACAAACAGTACTTGGACTCCTCCAGAAAGTCAACTGAACTTAGCACTGAGTTAACAATAATCATTAGTTAAAATAAGTACTACCAGATGGTAGGCTGCTCCATCTCAGGTTAGCTCTTTCTTAACACCCTGTCCCTGTCTTGTTCTCTCCCCTGCAGCAACGTTATGGTGTCCCACCCATGACAGAGGAAGATGTTTGCTTATGATGCTATTATATTAGGGTCTCTCTCTCCATGGAGATTTGTGACCCAAGGCTTGAAGTCTCTCCTTTGGTCCAGGTCTCAACAAGTTGATTTTGGGGCACCTTACAAATGCCTGACTTTAATTGGCCATTTTGTGGTGTCTATCCTGGCCACTGGAGTTGCCAGATGTAGCTCTGTCTTTCACAAATCCATTTCATTTATGTCTTATTCCATGATCTCATTTTCCGTTCCTGGAATAATAACCACTATAGAAATTTCCCAGAACTTATACAGCTTATCTTAGTTTGGCTTGGATTGAACCTAGCACAAAGCAATTCCACCAAGATCTCTGCTTGTCATGGTGAAAAGAATGTACATTGAGTACTCTTTTGGCACTGGAAGACTTTGTAGAGTTCAGAGAAAACTTGAGAATTATTATCACTTGTGGACTTTGTCAGCTATTTGCGCTGGTCAGAGCAGATAGCAAGATCCTCCTTTCCATGTGGTGACTTATTCCTTAGGAAATTGGAAGCCAGGTCAATTAAACCTTGTGTATCTCAGTTTCCTCACTGATAAAGTGAGATACTTGGACCAGATGACCTTTGAAGACCCTTCCAGCCCTTTTGTCCTAAGTCACTAAAGAAGTAGGGTTGTTGTTTGGTCATTTTTCAGTTGTGTCTGACTCTTTGTGATCCCATTTGGGGTTTTCTTAGTAGAGATAATGGGGTTGTTTGCCATTTCCTTCTCCAGCTCATTTTGCATATGAGGAAACTGAGGAAAATAGGGTTAAGTGACTTACCCAGGATCACATAGATAGTAAGTGTCTGAGGGCAGATTTGAACTCAGGAAGATGAGTTTTCCTGTCTCCAGGTCTGACATTACTGTATCCACTGGCTGCCTAGATGCTCATAAAGAATTAGGGTGGTTTGACCTATTTACTCGGTCCAAATAAGTGACTGACATTAACATTCCTGAATTTCCTGAGGCTTGCAGAAGCCTGTCATGACCAATTCTCTGTGCATGTAGACCATGCTCAAACTTCCTCTGTAACTATGGCTGAAATCTAATGCAAAAAAGGACCTCACCAGGGTTTACCTTAAAGGACAAAATTGAGAGTCTAGCTAATTATGACCTTAGTAAGCTGGAGAAGAGCCAGGGAAAATGTTGCAGGCTGAAAACCACTTTGAATGTCTAGGCAAAGCTATGTTGGGCCATCTTCAGGTTGTCTTCTGTAAACCAATGAAAAGAGCTTCCAGCATTAGAGACAAATAAAGTTGGGACTGGAAGGAGGATTATTGTTTAGTGGGAAGCCTGATGGTTGGGGTGACAAAGTGTAGATAACATGTAGAGCTCTTGAACATCTTCCTTGTATTGTTCTATACATACCAAAGCATCCAGTCATATTGACCTTGGTCTCTGCCATTTTTTCCATTGGGAATGACCATGTTTCTTACATCTAAATGGAAATCCTCAGTAGGCTGAGAGCTCTTTCCATATTCTTGTTCCTAGGGTAGGGAATTCTTTAGGAATAGGAAAGGAAGGGAAGGAAAGTGGAGATTGACTGGTTTTGAGTATTGTTATCCAGCCAGAGACTTTATTTTTCTTGAGGGGGTGCTTGGTTGATGCTTTCTCAGTTCTTATATCATACAAGTATCAAAGACTCTGGAGGGACTTGTGTTGGGAATAGTCTTTGCCTTTGGTCTGTGGGACAAACTGGGAGGTTTTTTTTTTTGGCATATGTTGGAGATTATTAAGTTACTAATTCCTGGAAAGGAGCAAATCAAATGAAAAGACACTAATTAGAATTCAATTCAATAAATACCTGTTAAGCCCTTACGTTGTGCAGAGTACTTGTGTTTGAAACTAGGTGAGATCTGAAGACTAAATGAGATGCAATCCTTGCCCTCAGGAATCTTGCAGGTGTGTGTGTGTGTGTGTGTGTGTGTGTGTGTGTGTGTGTGTGTGTGTGTGTGTGTGTGTGTGTGTGTGTGTGTGTGAAGGAGGGGTTGTGATGGGGAAACCAAGAACAACCCAAATAGAAACAGCTAGAAGAGATACAAATCGCTAGACCAGGAAGGGTAGTAAGAGCCCACTATATCTAAATGGCCCCAGATCCCTGACCATCTTTCTATTTGAACTTTCTCCTTTCCCCTCTACCTCATAATATGAATACAATAATCAACTCAAAACTACCTTAGCTTAACGAAAGGGCTGTTGACTGCCCTATGGTACCATTCACCTTTCCTGTGACTTCTCAAACTAAAACATCCTTTCTTAACACTCTCCTGTATACTTTAGTCTCCTGTTAGCTTCCTTGAGAATGACTACAGTCATCCTCAGTCATCTTCTATTTCCCTCAGCCCATCTATTCCAATCAGCAGTTAAATCTTCTAGCCTCTAACCCCACTACAACTCTCCTCTACATTCCCTTCTTTCTACTCAACGTGTACATCTTTATGTATGTGTTGTCTCCCCAACTAGAAATTATTTAACTTAATGGTTTGAAAGATTAGCAAGAAATCTCATGTTGAAGGTTAAGTAAGCTGTAATAATTTAAATTAATATAGCAGACAATAAAACTCATGGTTTTTAATTCAGTGGTTTCAAATGTAAATGTGTTAGGATGTGGAATTGCATCTAAACCTGGTTTAGTACCTCGTCACTTTCAAGTAAAAGATAAGCTGAGGCTGCTGGTGTTAGTCTACTGTCTTACTGATTTATAAGCTCCTTAAGGGCAGAGGCTGTTCTCACTTTTTCTTTGCATCTCCAACATTTAGCAGAGTGTCTATTATAGCCATTTTCCAACTTTTTTTTACCTTGGGGACCCTTTATACTCTTAAAAATGACATGACTCCCCACATAGCTTTTGTCTATGTAGGCTATATCTACTATATCTATGTTTACCATATTAGAAATGCAAACATTTAATATTATTATGCAAGTTTTGACCTTGTGCAAAGGTCACAGACTATGCTTTGAGAACCACTGATCTAGTACATAAAGCTAGTTGACTTATCTGATACATAATAAGTGTTTAATATTTTTTTCATTCATTCCCAAGGTAGGATGGATTTTCAAAAATCTGTAGAATAATAATAGGAATTGTTTGTTATCCACCATTCAGAAGCTTTAACCTAATATTTTCCTTGGTTCTTTAACTACCTTGCCACTCAATGTCTAGAGTCCTCAGTTTCTCTGTGTGTATGCAACAGAAAAGTGATACTTATCTACAAAAGGCCTATAAGTCCACAGAAAAGATGGAATAAATATTGAATGAAGTCATCTAGTTCCTATGATTATTTCCTTCCTTCCTTCCTTCCTTCCTTCTTTCTTTCCTTCCTTCCTTCCTTCCTTCCTTCCTTCCTTCCTTCCTTCCTTCCTTCCTTCCTTCCTTCCTTCCTTCTTTCCTTCCTTTCTTTCTTCTCTCCCTTCCATTCTTCCTTCTTTCTTTCTTTTTAAAACTATACATTTTATTAATGCTTTTTTCTATATATCATTCTCAATTTCCAGTGACTCCTTCCTTGTAATAAAGAAATATAGTTAATCAAAACCAACTAACACATAGATCATGTCTGAAAATGTTTACTTCATTTTGCATCTATATTCTACCACCTATCTGCCCCAAACTAATAGGTCAAGGTAGAAAGGATTTTAGAGGCTAATTCAGCTCTTTTTTGTAGAGGAGAAATAGAGAGGCCCAGATAGGAAGTGATTTACCCAAGGTCAGGCCAGTATAGATAGCAGAACTAAGATTCCAGTTCAAGTATTTTGATGCTACTGTCATGAAGGGTGGCTTTCACTGTTAGTCCCTTGAGCTCAAGATTGGTCACTTCATTGATCTAAGTTTTTGTGTGTTTCAATACTGTTTTTCTTTTGTTTGATTGCAAGTCACTGGATAGCTTGTTTTCCTACTTCTTTTACTGCATAATCATGTTCCATTACATTCACAATTTTAGCCATGACTGGGCACTCACTTGGTTTCCAGTTCCTTGCTACCATAAAAATTGCTATAAATTCTTTTTTGCATCTGGCTTCTGACACTTAACCTCTAAGTGTTCTAGGCAATTCTGTAAATGCATAAATTGCTGAGAAGGTGCCAATTCACATTGAAAGGGGTAATTTCCTTATAAAGAATGTCTCTGCACCAATGAAATCACTGGTGCAGTCCCTATCCCAAAATATGGGACCTTCCATTCCGTCTTGGCTCTTATCTTCAGGCCTTGTCCTTTCTGACTCCTGTTCTGAATATTGGGGATACACATTACTTGTAGCAAATCCAACCCTAAGCACTGAGAGGAACATGTCGTTCCTGCTCTGTGGGAGAAGTGATAGTCAAAGTAAGGGAAAACTGTGTTTCTTTCCCCTGACACAGCTCTTAATATAGATTTCTGTGTCTGGAATGATGAGGACACCCTGGATCCCTGCCCTCAGTGCTGGGCCTTAGAGTGTACAGCAGAGTTTTCAGGACTTTAGTCATCAATAAACAGGGCTATTATATACTCTGTCTCTAGATATGTGCTCTATTTGGCTGAGCAACTAGAATTGCTATGGATATAGCTTTGTCTTTGGAGATAAATAACAACACAGGATTTCAGTGAATCCTTCTGGGTCAATATTTCTATAAACTGAGAAAAATATACTTTCTTAATAACTCCAGGAAATCTTTTTAAACAGTCCTGGGATTATAGCCAAAACCCCAGGATGAAGTTTCTAGAGTCTAAAATGCTCTGTATTTTAAAAAATAGAAAAAAAGGATATCTTAGCCTGAGTTTGAGAGATGAGATCAATGCACGGTTATGACTGCAGTATGTGAAATATGATGGCAATCTCTTGATCACTCTTTTAAATGCCTCCAGATCTCTTTCCCCCAACCCCACCTCCTGCTTCTACTTTCCCCTGACCAGGGCCAACTCTTCAGAGTGCTTCTTAATTTGGAATTTCTAAGATGTGTCATATTCCAGAATATAAATGAACCTGTGTTTCAGGGAAACAATCATGGTCACTGTCTGATACAGAGGATTTGGTAACAGTAATGGCTATTTCACATGATGGGTAAATTGATTGAAGGAGGGGAAAGTTTAGCTCTTAAACAATAGACAACTCATCAGTCTTTGTTTACACACACACACATACACACACACATATGCACACACACACATGCACACATACATATTCATCCCCCCCCAAAAAAGAAAAGTTGTTCCTAATCTAAAGAAAAGAAAGGCATGTATTTCTTGATGCAGAAAATGGTGACCAGACTGACAGGAGGGTTTCTCCATAGAAAGATGGGTTGCGGGTGGGGGCAGGGTGGCCACCTTTGAGTTCCGCATGAAAGGGCCACATCCTGTTTCAAGGGATGTTCCTTGTGTAAGCTTTTCTCTGTGACTCACTGAACAACCTTGGCACCCAGCCTAGGAAGTCAGTTATGGGAGCTGACGTTGGCAGCCTGAGATCTGCGCCCTCTTGGTACCATGCTGGTGACAATGTTCAACTCAATGAATTCTATGCAGTTTTCCAAGCTGGGTCTATCCACCAGAGTGATAATGGGTGCAACACATGGTGTTCTCCCCGCCTCTCCCCATGCCTTACATCATTACAGTGACGACCCACTCTTTTGTTATCGGTTCCCACTTGTCTCTCTGATAATTGTTTTTGGCAGTAAGACCTGTCCATGCAGAAGCCAGTTCTGAACTATGTTTACCAAACGATCTCTTTAACTGAAGGTAGAAAGGTGACTTTAATTTCCTTTCTGTATACATGAATTTTCACATGTTTGTATTTAACCACCAGATTAATCCACCCACAGTTTGCCTGCATGCCTGTCTGCCTGATGAATTCTTACTGTCCTGTCTGAGGTCACACAGCAATCATTAGAACTTTGTAATAGGGGATTGTGGTGCTGTCCTTGGGCTTTCAAGTAGTCTTCATGTAAAAGATTTGCCAGTCTGTTGGCATGGGAGTTGCCAGTGGTGGCCTGCCCTTGCCTTGCTGATCAGGCTGACTGAGGAGGGACATACCCAGGCATGAGAGCTGTCCCCAGTCTATACTAATGGAAGAGGCTCACTATGTAGGCACTGGTGCCTTTGGTGGTGGAGGACCAACCCACCATCTGTCATGCTTTGTCCCTCCTGTGATTCACTAAACCCAACAGAATTCTTAGGTCACAACTCATAAATGAGGAATGCGGTGGCAAAACCAGTAGTGAGCAATGTAGTTCTGGACTGGGCCCCTTTGAGTGGATATAGAGCTATCCTCTGATAACTATGGGAGAGGCAAGGCATATGAACGGTATGTGAACATACAAGAAGGAATGAAAACCTGGATTTCTGATACCTCAGTCACTTTGGAAGTTCTGAAAACCAACCTGATTCAGTGGGATTCCCCAGGGTCATTGTCAATGGTAATAAGCTTGTAATGCTAACGAGTTAAAGATCTTCCCCACTCATTAATGGACCTGCCTAATAAAGGGAAGCTTGATTAGGGGAGGCTCATACCTTTTGCTAATTTCTAATGAGGTACTAGTTCTCAAGGACTGTGATGCCCTCTGACTCTGAAAAGTGTATAAATACTCTGAGGTGAGGTTTTGTTTTAGGGCTTACTCATTGGAAGTATTTGTTTGGCCAGATGAGACTCTGGGAAGCTGCTAAGGAGCCTCCCAGCTTTGAAAAGCCCGATGTTGGTGCTTCTCTCTCTGGTAGCTATGTATGTATGTCAGACAGTTGGAAGCTCTGTCTGTTGATCTTTATTTCTCTGTTTGTATTTTCTCTGAAGTTCAGGGTGCTGACTTTTTCCCATGAACCAAGTGAATGATATATGTGCTTGATTAAAGTGATTGTTGACCCCTCAAAAGTTGTTTTCCTTTTAGAAAAGCAGATCTAAGAACCTATACAGCAGGCCTTCCTGTGTATATTGGGGTTCTTGCTGATACGAAGCTCCATGGGAGAAGTTCTGGGCCATATTGGCCTGAACTCTAGGGCTTCAACTAAGCCTAGAACTGAGTCATTTGGATAACAAGACTAAGTTATTACATTTAACAGAGAGGTGGTTCAGTGAATAGAGTGTTGGGCCTGGAGTCAATAAGACCTGAGTTCAAATCCAACCTCAGACATTACCAAGTAAGTGACCCTGGGCAAGTCATTTAACCTTTCTCAGCCTCGGTTTCCTCATCTGTAAAATGAGGGTGGTAATAATAGCACCTACTTCACAAGGTTGTTGTGAGATCAGCCTCAAGCTCTCTAATCTTTTGTTTATCTTTGTTTTTATAAATGTCCCAAAGTCCATTGGTATGGGACTCTCTTCTTATTGGTGGAGATGAAGGTCTTGTCCTGTCTAAGGGACTAAATGGATTTGGTAAGAGGAAAGAGCTTCGGTTCTCAGTCACTCTCCCTGTTGAAAACTCTTTAAGTGGAAACATCACTTTGGGATCCTCTAAGGGAGACTCTTTTTCAAGTAGAACACAAAGTAGGTTATCAGCTTTGAGAAGATTAAAGAGATCAACCCCACTTCAGATTGCTAAAGGAAAAGATTGTGAAACCAGCCAAAGAATATGTAAAGAAGACTCTCTCCCCAAAAGAGGAACTCCCACTTGAAGATTCCCCAAAGCTGAGACAGACTAAGAACCAAAGATCTCAGATAATATGTTAGAATAAATTGTTAAGGAAAGAGTTAGTGAGCATTTAGAAAGAGACATAGTGATTTCCAGAAGCCAACACTGATTTATTACAAACAATTCATATGAAAGTAACTTAATTTACTTTTTTTAAAGGCTTACAGACTGACAAAACAATGGACTATCATAAAGTAGCTTATTTAGATAAAACATTTATCTAAATTTCAGCAAGACATTTGATATAATTAGGTAGATTTGTCATTGAGTAAAGAACTGCGTTCAAAAAGCATTGATTATTGGATTCACTTGTCCAAACTCAAAGGTGGTAGAGGTACATACCCAGAGGCTGGCTCTGAGGCAGTTAACTCAATCCAGGTTGAATTGATTTCCCCAGAGCTAAATAGAAGTGACAGTAGCTGGGTTATAAGGACAAGAATGAAGTTATGGCAAGGATATGGTTCTACAGAGTCAGTCTGGTACTGGGTGAAAAATGGTACTGTAGGAAATTCACCAATTACCTCAGAGAGCAGACCTTATATAAGCTACACTGGATGACTGGTAATGATTTATTTGTATGCATTATCACTTTGTAGGTAGATACATGATGATATTTTAATCCTAGAATCTAGATTAGGATGTAGAAAGAAAGGTCCTTATAATAGTAAATCTTTGTGTACTGACTCAGTCGTTTCAACATTTTCATTGTTGACTCGGATAAAGACACAGAAGGCATACCTTAAAAACATACTGATGAAATAAAACTTGATGAAAGAACAAAGAAGCAAAATTGGTATTTTAAAGACTTGTAATAGGATGGAATGATGAGTATTAGCCAAAATCAACAAGATGTAATTTAATAAGGACAAATAGTAAAGTCCTTCACTTAGGTTAAACAAGGATGTTATCAATCAATCAATTGACCAATTGTATAGGATAATGGGTGCCTAACTTTATAAAAGTTCATATAAAAAAAGACCTCCCAGTTTCAGTTGACTAAACATGTGCCATTATGCTGCTAAGAAAAAAAAAGCTAATATAATCTTGTTTGCATTAACAGAACAATAGTTTTCAGATCAAGGGAGATCATACTTCCACTGTCACTGTACTGTGTGTTAGAACACATATGGAATAGTGTGTTAAGTTTGGGACACTGATGTGGTTTAAAGGTTTCAGGGACCCCCCAAAGACCAGAGTACAGGAGAGGGTCATCTGGAATGAATTCACGGACTCAGACATTCTTTAAGTCAAGGTGGCAAAGGTTTATTTTAACACCAACACAGCAGGCAGAGCTCCTTAAGGAACTTGCAACTTAACAGGAATGATGCTAAAGCTTATATAGGAAAAGTAGTGGATTATTTGGCAGATATGCTAACTAGGTAATAACCTACAATTTTTGGTCACTGGCATCATTCACTACTGGAAATCAAGGGAAAGGGTTTCTCAGGGGTGTATTTTTGGTCTGTTACATCTATTGACTAGATCACAGAAGTGGGGAACCTGAAGCGTCGAGGTCACATATGGCCTTCTAGGTCCTTAGGTGCAGTCTTTTGACTGAGTCCAACCAAGTTTTACAGAACAAATCCTTCTATAAAGGGGATTTGTTCTATGAAGCTTGGATTCAGTCAAAGGGTCACACTTGAGGACCTAGAAGGTCACATGTGGTCTTGAGGCCACAGGTTCCCCATCCCTGGACTAGGACAATTCTTTGTAGTATAGGTGAGGAAAGGCTAATGATTGTGTAGAATGTTTTATAGACACAAGTACATTTCTCCTGGGCAAACATCTCATTGATAGCCTCTGGCCTTGATATTGAGCAAGGGCAGGTTTGGTTATTGCCTACCACTACCTGAGGAGAAAGGGACCATTTGGGAACCTGCGGGCATTTTGCCAGTTCGCTGTAAACCAAAGCACAGGACAAATTCTGATAAAGCAAATATAAAATCATTCCTAGAAATTCCAAATGATAAGAACAAGGTGAATGACTGTCATAAATGAGTAGAGATTTCTATTAATATGAAGTCTTCAAGGTTATGGGAGAGGAGAATATCCAGTTGGTTTCTAAAACCCTTCAGTGGGCTGATACCTTCCAACAACCCCATCTATTATTTGGAATGAATCAACCTTGAATTCCATGAAGGGATTTATCGCCAGAAGGATCTGCAAGATTGTCAGTCTTTCAACAAGCAAACAGAAACGTTGTTCAAACATCAAGTTTTAGGGTATACCACAATTCCACAATAAGGCTAGCATTATAATAACTGACATTTATATAATAGCTTAAAATTTGCAAAGTGCTTTACGTATGTTATTTCATCCGAGTCTACACGGGAGGTATGGCTAGCTTTATCTCCATTTTGCAGACGGAAACAGACTTAGGGATGTTAAAAGACTTGGCCATGGCCACAAAATGAAATGCAAGATTTGATCCTAAGTCTTCCCAGTCTTAAGTTCAATACAGTAGTCCTTCTGTAATACTACCTTTCCATTGTAACAGAAGTGTTGACTTACTATTCTGATTGTGTCTCTGGAGGCCGTTAGGAGAGTCTGCAAGGTCGCATGGTACATAGAGCCCTGGGCCTAGACTCAGGAAGATCTGAGTTCAAATGTGGCCTCAGATACTTATTAGCTGTATGACCCTGGGCAAGTCACTTAATACTGATGACCTCAGTTTCCTCACCTGTAAAATGAGTTAGAGAAGGAAATGACCAACCTGTATCTTCGCCAAGAAAACCCAAATGGGGTCATGAAGAATTGGATATGACTGATACACTCAACAACAACAGGTCATTAGATGGGAATAAAACCCTACACTAAATGTAATCCCTGGGAGTAGTCATTCTAGATCATTCAAACAGCACAGCTGAGGGGCAAGAACCTGGCACCCACTGTAAGAAGACATGGTGTTTTGATTCTTAGATCCACCATTTATCATCTGTGTGTCATTCAGCCAAGTTATTTAACCTTATATGGCCTGTGGGTCCTCACCTAAAAAATGAGGATAATACCAGCCTCACATAGATATAATGAAAAACACCTTTGTAACCTTTAGTGTACCATGGGTTTTTTTTATCTTTTAAGAAAATGTTTTAAAGTTTTATTGACATGTTTTGTTTTATAAACATTATAAACATTTTCAGGTTACTCCTACTCCATCAGTGATCTTTTGTAACAAAGTCAAAATAATTAATAAGACTAATAATACAGTGACCTCATCTGAAAATACATGTAAAATTCCACATCTGTAGCAGCAACCCCACCTCAGTTTTTCTAAAAAATGTTTTTTTTTTTATTGAACAGAAATCTGTTTTCTCTTTCCTCTACACCACACTTTACTGAGGGAAAAAGAGAAGAGAAAAACAAAATACTTATAACAGATATGCTTAATTAAGCAAAGCAAATTCCCTTATTTGTTGAATACTATTGGTCTGTCTGTTTTTCAATAGATGGACAGAATAGATAGATAATAGGTGTATATATATATATATATATATATATATATATATATATATATATATATATATACGGTAGATGTAGATATAGATGAAAAATATGTCTGGTAGAAACAGATATAGAGAAATTTGTGTATATTTGTATCTATCATCTATTTATCTATTACATCCATCTATTTCTCTATCACTTTTTCTATATATCTATATGGATATTTGCCCATATTTCTATATCTTCATCTATCATCTATTTACCTGTATCTATCCATGTATCTTTCTACATATCTATATACATGTCTATCTATATTTAAATCTATCAGCAATTTATTTCTATCCATCAGTCTGCATTTAGATATAGATATCTATTTATATATCTATTCTCTATCCATTCTCTCTCTTCCTCTCTCTCTCTTTCTCTCTCTCCTCTCCTCTCCCCTCCCCTCTCTCCTCTCCTAAAAACATTAAACCTACTGCAAACTGGGACACCACTGGGGCCCTGCCTGAGGGCTCCTCTGGACCCTCCTGGCTTTAGAGTGATTATCAATAGTAACTGTTGCTGTTTCCCACCCAGCCTGATGTCTTTCTTTTTCTTGGCCTCATTAAAGGGGCCATGCCCTGGCTACTTCTTAAGCAGGCCTATTCAATGAATGGGCATTACCTCACCCTAAGTCAGTACTTGCAAAGACCTTGGTCTAAAGGGCCAAGGTCTCCCAGTGCATCCTGGGTCATCTGTAGTCATCCTGATGAATATCTGGTCACTGGATTCAGATGGCTCTGGAGGAGAAGTGAGGCTGGTGACCTGCACAGCCCTCCCTCACTCATAACAAAGTCAAGTGCAAGTCCTGTTGTCATTTCTCTGGTGATGCGGAGGAACACAAAGTACAAGAGTGTTCTGTACCATTCACGTGCTACAACTTATGTAGTCATTCTTCAGTTGATGGACTTCTCTTTAGTTTCCTTTTTTTTTTTTGCTACCATAAAAAATGCTATAAATGTTTTTGTACATGAAAGACATTTTTGTAATTTCTTTGTTCTTCACTGAGTATAAACCTAGAATTGGGATAACATGGTTAAAAGGGATTCACTTTCAGTAATGTGTGTGTATGTGTGTGTAAAAAGTAGAATTACTTTTCCAAATGGCTGTACCTATTCATGATTCCATCAGCAGTGAGTCATTGTGCTTGTCTTCCCACAGCCTCCCTAACATTTATCCTTTTTCTTTTTTGCCATCTGTCAGTCTGGTGGATGTCAGGTACAATCTCAGATTTATTTTCATTTGTATTCTCTAATTAAGGGGAGAAAAGAAGCATTTAGGTAGTACCTACCATGTGCCAGGCACCGTGCTAAGCACTTTTACAAATATCATGTAATTTGATCCTCACAATAACCTTGTTATTACTATCCCCATTTTGCAATGGAAGAAACAAAGGCAAACAGAGGTGAAGTGCTAAGAGGTTAAGTGACTTGCCCAGGGTCATATAGCTGGTAAGTGTCTGAGGTGAGATTTGTACTCAACCTTCCCCAATACCTCTTAATTCTGGGCCTTCTTTCGTTAATTATTTCTTATTTATCCTGTATATAGCTGCTTTGTATATATTTACTTGCATCTTGTCTCCCCTCTTGGATTATAAGCTCCTTGGGGGCAGGGACTGACTTTTGCATTTTTTTCTATCCCCAGAGCTTAGCACAGTACATTGTAAGCACTTAATAAATGTTTGTTGGTTGATTAATTCCCAATTCCAGAACGAGTGCTCTAACCACTGATCCACCTGCTGCCTCTAACAGAGGTGATTTGGAACATTGTCCCCATCCCCCCCACCACATACCTATAGGTAGCCTGGCTTTCTTCCCTGCCTGTTCATATTCTTAGATCATTTCTTAATCAAAGAATGACTCTTATCATAGAAGGTTAAATATCTAATTTTGATTACATACAATTTTAAAAGTTTTTACACAAACAAATTTAATAAAGCTAAAATGAAAAGGAAAGCAATCAACTGGGGATAGAAATCCGTGCAAGTTTCTCTGATAAAGGTCTCATGTGCAGGATATATAAAGAACTGATTCAATTTTAGGAGATTAGCTTCCATAGAGTTACAAACGACTATTTATTTTGTTGATAATGTCGAGCAGTTTTTATATCTATAATACTACATTAGGCATTGTGCAAAATATGAAAGGATATTAAGAATACTCCTTACCCTTGAATAAAAGACACATACACATAGAAAGTAAAAAGATGGTATATTCTAAGCCTGAAGTGAGCGGTGCAGATGGATGGACCAGAGTTCAGTAATGGTATAATGAAAACTGGGGGCAAGAGTGGAAGCAGCCAGAGGTCAAAGAGAGAGCTAGACACTGTGGGCAGAGATGGTCTGAGAATAAAGAGGACCTTGAGCTGTGCCTGGGATAGGATTTGAAAAAATGGAGAAGGGAGAATAAATATTCTATTTGAATATGTAGGGAGGAAATGGGGGAAAGAGCATGATGGGAATGCATAAGATCCTGATAAACAATCAAGAAACTGGCATTTCTTAGGTGGTTACTAGATCCCCAACACTGATATACAGAGACAAAAATAAAACAATCCTTATTACCAAGGAGCTTGTACTTTACCAAGGGGAAACAACATGTCCACATACGTACAGACAAAATGGGAGGGCAGAGACTAGACCTGCAATTTCATTGGCAAAGAAAACTCTTGGCTAAGAAAGTGACCCTACTAACAGAAGTTGACTGCTTCTCTGCAATTTATTTTCTTCGAGAACCATGGGGAGTTTAAGTGACGTTCCAGGGTCACACATCCTATCTATGTCTATGTCTACTTCTAAGTCTATCAAAGGCAGGCTTTGAATTGAGCTCTGTCCATCTTTGAAGTCAGCAATAGATATTATTCATGAAACCACTGCTTTTCTCTATCTATGCATAAACAGAATAAATTCAAGGTAATGTTCTGGGAGGAATACTATTAACTAGGGACATTAGAAAAAGCTTCATTTTGGACGTGGTGTTTGAGTTAAGCATTGAAGGAAACTTAGAATTTGAAGAGGTAGAAATGAGAAGCGCTCACATTCCAGGCATGGAGGATAGTTGATGAATAGGAAAAGAGACCTGAGGTGGAAGGTTTTTTTATGAGAAAGAAAAGGGCCAGGCTGGCTAAATCATAGAATATATAAAGTAGGAAACCTAGAAAGAAGGTTGCAATGGTCTCTAAATGCCAAATAGAAGAGTTTTATTTGATCGTAGAGGTCAGAGACAGACATTGGTGTTTGCTGTGCAGGGAAGGGACATAAGAATGACGTTGTATGAGTACCGTTTTGACAGCTGAGTGGAGGAGGGATTTGAGACAGGAAAGTGACTAAATTAGCTTAGCTGAACTGGAGGGCTACTGTTAGCAAATACCAGGCAGTAAAGATGGTTTAGATCAATACTATGGAGGGCCTTGTGTCCAGGCTAAGTAGTCTGGAATTTATCCTATAGGCAAGAGTATGCTGGCAAAAGTTTAACAATCAACTCTCTGAAAAACGTAATGCATGCAGAACATACATTTAAGTGTAATGTGTAGTACTACCATTTTCTAGATCACTTTCAAAACTCTAATCTAGTGCTGTTAAACTCAAATTAAAATGGATCCCTGTGGCAGCATATAGACTTAGAAAACCACAAATGAACATAACCTACATTGTATTATATTTTTAATTATTTTGTTAAACATTTCCCAACTATATTTTATTCTGATTTGGCTGTACTAGAGCTTCATACAAACTACTCCAGGAGGCAATCAGCAAAATAATAAATCAATCCCTGATTTGTGGCTTTTGCTTATTTCCAAGGTGGAAATGCCCATTGAAAATTTAACAATTGGGTCCTCCAGAGCCAATCTGAGCTGGTTCCAGCACACCCCTGCCTATACATGTTGAAGAACCATTAAGTGTATACAGCTATTACTGTTATATGTAAATGTCAGCTATTATTATTATTGAAGGCTTTTGAGCAGGCTAGTGATATGATGAAAGGGATATTTTTGGAAGATTAACCTGGTGGTGAGCTGTAGATTAACAGAAGGACAGCTCAGATGTTGTGCCAATAACCACCAAATACTTTGTGTTTTAACTAAGAGGAAGACCTGTGACACATTGGGTGAACATGTTTGGATGAATTTTGGAGGAAAATTTATGGAAAAGCCTAGATCAAATCTGTACAGGATGAGAAGGCAGATCTTGTAATAATGGGTAAAAGCTATGAAGTGATGCATTTAGGGTCTGTATAAGGGAGAGCTTCCTAATAATGGGTGCTATCCCCAGGTAGAAGGGGCTGCTTCAACAGGTGATATTAGAGCAGGAATTCCCTTGCAGTTTGGACTAACTGGCTTCTACTACCCTTTCCAAGTGTGAGATTCCGTCCTTTTGAAATCATCTGGACAGAGATTTAGAGACATCTTTAATGGAGTGGGAAAACCTGCCATTCTCTTTTAACCCAATGTGAAGAAACTTTAGAGATCTGTAGTTACTGAGTATTATTGACTTGTATCATAAATAATAAAAATGGCAGGTCTTTTTATAGCACTTCAAGGTTTACAAAGCCTTTTGTTCTTCATAACTCTGGGAGGTAGGTGCTATTATTATCCTCATTTAAACATGGGTAAACTGAGATTTAGGAGATTAAGAGACTTGTCCAGAGTCTCACTGTTCAAAAGTGTCTGAGGTAGGTTTTGAACTCAGCTCTTCCTCACTCCAGGTCCATTGCTAAATCCACTATGCCTCCTAGTTGCTTTCTGATAGGAATTCATGAGACACAAGTGAGGTGTGTTCTGTTGGGTTTTAATTCACTCCCAAATACCTCTTTGGGCTTTTGATTTTTGGCATGATATGACTCTCATGCATCAGACATTTAAATTCTGACCAGAATAGTCCCCAAATTGGGGCAGGATACAGACAGAGGGGACTCAAAACAAAGGCTCTCTTCTAATTGAAAGAATTGTAGATTTGCAATTAACAAAGTTAAAGGAATCTCCTTTGAAAATTTTCTTTAAGGCCCAGAATTAAAACTTATGCCTCTAAAGTCTCTGAATTGAGGGGGGCTAAAATATATTCTTTCACTGCAAAAAAAAAAAAAATTTGAAGGCTTTGCAAGAGGATATGAGGAAGTCCAAAGAAAATGTTATTAAATCCGCTTTCCCCCTATGGCTTTTAAATGGTAATTTTATAATTACTTTTAGCTATTTTATTAACACATATGCTGGCTATTTCCTGCTTCAGACTCCTTGCTCTTTCAAAGCTGCTTGAAAAACCTTGATTTTATCCTTTGCTTTCTCCACGTGTGTTTCTGGGCCCAAATCCATGACAATTGGACCAGTGCAACGAGAACCTCTATGTGAGAAAGCGGGTCAGGGATTGATGACCCTCTTATGGGAGTGCTACTCTTTCCAACAAAACTCCAGGACAACAAAAGGACTCGAGTCATGCATGAAGAGATTGACTGGCAATTTAGTTCCTAAGAAGAAAAAGGCTGTGTCTGCCCTATCCTCTTCCTTCCTTCCTCCTCAATCATAAATCATTAACAAAGGAATGGAAAGTAGAGGCTCACTAATAAGAGAGTGAGGGTCAGGTCTGCGCCAGTGGGATGGAGGGTGTTTGGGGTGAAGTGAGTGGGACTTTGGGCATAGGAGTAGTATGTGGTGTTAGAAGACTGACCGATGGGGTTGGACTGGGATGTGGAGGGGGGAGGTGGGCTGGCATGATTGTGGGAGTGGGCCTGGGCCAAGACATGGGCGGGAAGGGAAAGAAAACCAATCCAGCTGAATTCTTTTAAGGGGGAAGAAAATTATCTTAATTCTCTCATAGACAAAAACCAACCGAGATTATGCAACATTTTTAATGACAGTGTTTCTGTCATTCATGTTGATAGTTGTAATTATGTCTATTATGTAGATAAGGTGGTCTGGGTGATGTCCTCTGATCCATGCAGACCCAAAGGGGATGAATGCTAGCTAGGGCTTTGAGTTCACCAGAGGGAGGCTGGGAGGTCTAGGGATTCTCATTTATATTTCCACAAATATACAGTCCTTCATAAAATAAACTCCCCAAATGAACAAAACCAGGTAGGCATTTTCTCTCTCTCCTTAAATAGTTCCTGAACAGAGCCCATGTTTATTTTTCTGCCATTGGATAGGGTAGGGATTTACAAGGCTGCTGCTCTAGCTAAACAAAGGATTCATGCACATGGATTAGGAGGAAAGGAAAGAAATTAAGTGATTTCCAAGAGGAGGGCAGAGAAAGACACTTGCATTTTATCCCTTGGGGTTGCAGGTGACCCCCAGAACAGAAAGAAAGCAAGAATCTTGCCTTGCTCTTCAGTCCTTTGAGAATCCCTCCAAAGAAGAGACCCTGGTGAAGCCTGGACTGATACTGGCAGGTTGGCTCAATTTTCCTTATAAAACCAGATGTAATATAGCATACTTTCTCTGCACATGCTAGCAGGACAGTACTGTGGAAAGAACATTGCCCCTAAAGTCAGAGGAGCTGACAAGGAGGTGCATCGTTTAACCATTGAATCTCCCTGGATCTCAGTTTCTTCCTATATAAAATAAGGGAATAGGACTACATGACCTGCTAGCTCTGAACCTTTGGTCTTAGGACTTGTGTTGACTTCTGCCCAAGGTCTGGGGAGAGAACAAATGGATGGGTTTTTTTTAGCTCTATCTCAATTATACTGTTTACCCATTTGCCATTTTGCAGGGTGGGATGGGGAAACAGTTAAGGATAATGGTAGAAATGTACTTTGGATGGGTTTGTACCTGTTTGGAAGTGAAATCCAATTTATCAAAGTAAGACTTTCTCCCCATCACCTCTAACACTTGTCCTGCCAATAGTTGGACATTTAAAACCCTCCACAGTCTGGTTCCAGCCTGTCTTTCCAGACTGATCTCAGATTATTCCCTGACCCCTGCTCCCTCACCTACCTTCTGGTCAAATCTGCCATTCCCCATACATAACATCCAATTTCCTCCCTTCATGCCTTTTGTACAGACTGTCCTCCCTTTCTGGAATTCTTTTGCTCCTCATTTACCATTTATAGAATCCCCAGCTTCCTTCAAGATAGTGAGCAGCCCAGGTGCCACTTCCTATAAGAGACCTTCTCTGATCCCCTTGAAATAAAATAGTTTGGATTTCTCGTAAATAGGGATAGATCAAATCTCAACCTCAGAATTGACTGCTCAGAGGTTTTAATTTTTCCTCTGCTACTGACTCCTCATGGAACATAAAAGATTGGTTGTACTCAGAGGGGGAAAAGTTGCTTTATGATTAAATTCTCTTAAGAGATGGAAAGGTCTTGCCCAAGAGAGCTAGCTCACCTTCTCCTGTGGGTCCCTCTGTCATCACTGCAGAGTTCAAACCTTGCATTTCATTCTATCATCTCTTCATTTGAGTCATGCAGTATCACTGGCTGATTTGCAGCAAGGCCCTAAGTGTACAGTTGGTATATTGGCCCAAAGTTACCTTTTCTCTTGTTTAATGACCCACATTAACATAATGTTAACACACCAGTGGTCGAGACCTTCCTTCTTCCCCCCAACAATGTCATTCATTCATTTTTCAATGCTGTCTGACTCTTGATGACCCCATTTGAGGTTTCCTTGGCAAAGTCATTGGAGTGGTTTTCCATTTCCTTCTCCAGCTCATTTTACAGATGGAGGAAACTAAGGAAAAAAAGGCTAAGTGATTTGCCCAGGGTCACACAGCTAGTAAGTGTCTGAGGCTGGATTTGAATGTGGGAACATGAGTCTTCCTGACTCCAGGGCAGGTACTCTATCTACTGAACCGTCCAGTTACTCCCACACACACACCATGATAGAGCAAAGATGGGACCCTCTGAACTCCTACACCATTTTACAAGGCCCTCCATTTTCAGACCTTTGCCAGATCCCACCAGCTCCACCTTCTAGCTCAGCTCTGATTCAGAGCTGTGACTCCCACAGCCAGGTAGGCCTCAAAGAGCTGTCATTTATTCACTAGGTGTTCTCATTCAGGTTGATCATTTATTTTTAATTGGTTTGTGGAGCAAGACTCAGGTAACAAAGTCTTCCCTCTCCATCCCCTCCCCCTTTGGCCCTTATTGAACATGGCAGAAAGGAAACAAATTGCCTGCCTCCCCGAAGGGGGCATCTCCCTCAGCTGCTTCTGTTTAAACCTTAGTCTGGAACCCTTCACCCTGTCCTTCAGGGCTTCTCCTACTCCATGGAGCCACACATGAAGCCAGCAACCACCCAAGGCAGGGCAGGAAGACATTTCTTCCAGCTCCAAGAGCAGCGGTTTGGTTTGGTTTATGTTTTCTCCCTCAGTGCTTTATGCAGAACAACAAGGCATAGACACAGCAGAAGCCTGAGAGAGGCAAAGGGACATAATATCCCATCTACTCTATATCGATACTACCATTCCAGTGTGCTCACCTCCATTATAATGTGAGCTCTTTGAAGGCAGGAACTTTTTTTTTGGTCTTGTTTTTGTATCCTCAGCACTTATCACATGCTAATAAAGAGGAAGAAACTGACATTCAGAGAAGTCTTATCAATATTGTCTCATTTGATCCTCACAACAGCCCTAGGAGGTGGGGATTACTATTATCCCTATTTTATAGTTGAGGAAACTGAGATGCTAGTATGCATCTTAGGCTAGACTTGAACTCAGATTTTCCTGATTCCATATGCCTGATTCCAATATTCCATGTACTACGGTGCCTCCAAGTGCCCGGGAGCATGATCAGAGAGCAGCAGCAGCCTGAGGGAACTAGGCTGAACCAGTTATAATGAACATCAAGCAAACTTATAAGACTTAAAGAAAAAAATGAGAAGTTTTTCTCTACCATTCTCACCTCCTGCTTTTTCTTTCCAGCACCAGCTTTATCCTAAAGTCTTCACTGACTCATCCATACTACCCAGAAGCAGCTAGATGGTACAGTGAATAGATCATTAGGTCTGGAATCAAGGAAGAGTTGCATTTTATCCAGCCCCAGATACCTGTTAGCTATATGACCCTGGGCAAGTCACTTAATTTCTGTCTGCCTCAGTTTCTTAATTTGTAAAATGGGAATAATAACACCTACCTCCCAAGGTTGTTGTGAGATGGAAAAAAATGAGATAACATGCATAAAGCATTCTTCAGAGCTTGAAGGCCCAGGCATATGCTAGCTTGATATTACCTGATGTTAGTTAGCAATCTAGAAATAAATACAAATTTTTTGTTTTTTATTCCACTGTGTGTATATGCTTCCTATAGAAACTCATACGAAAACAGGTTCTCTGTGGCTGAGAAGCTGCTCTTCTATTCCTACTGCTAATTCCTCACTAAAGTTCTAATCTGTTGTTTGGGACAGTACAATTAGTTGCCATTGGAGAGGGTTATAATGTCACAAATTAAGGATTAGGAGTCCAGGTAACCAGTAAATAGGGAAAAGGAGCCACTTAAAACTTTCTTTGCATTTTTGAAAAAAAAAGTCTCCTAGGAGCTTTGTCATCTAGAATGGAAAATTTAGGAAAAGATGGTGCCATGATGAGGCTGAGGAAGAAAAGACCACGAGGTCCAATTCCTAGAGCAACTAAGAGTTTCAAGGTGTCACTCCATCACAGTCAGAGCTGCTGAGGGCATTGCTGCTTCAGATAGTGTCACCATAGGCAACGATGGTTTTGGGTTTGCTGGGTTCCTGGTCCAAGCATTGTTGTGAATAACAATAAATAAGAATAGTGTTTGTATAGGTCTTTAAGGTTTGCAAAATGCTTTATAGATCTCATTTGGTCCTCATGACCACCCTGTGAGGTAGATGCTATTTCTATCCCCATTCTTCAGATAGAGAAACTGAGGCTGAGAGGGTAGGTGACTTGTGCAAGGTCATACAGCTAGAAAATGTTTGAGGCATGTTTCCTTGAATCCAGGTACAATGCTCTAGTTGCCTCAGAAGAAAGTACTTTGCATACTTTAGAGAAAGCTGTATATCCAATTCAATTAACAAACATTTATTAAGAGCCTACTATGTGCCAGGCACTGTGCTAAGTGCTGGGGATGTTGTTATTGTTGTAGTTGTATGACCACGGGCAAGTCACTTCACTCTGTTTACCTCAGTTTCCTCATCTGTGAAATGAACTGAAGAAGGAAATGGCAGCACCACTCCAGTATCTCTGCCAAGAAAACCCCAAATGGGTTCAGAATGAGTTGGATACAACTAAAAACGACTGACCAACAAAGAACCTACCATGTGCCAGGCACTGTGCTAAATGCTGGGGATAGAGTTAATAAAAAGAAAGACAGTTCCTACCCTCAAAGATCTTACAGTCTAATGGGGGAGCTAATACTCAAAAGGAGGAAGGAAAGCGTGGAAGTAGGGGAGACTCATTCTAGGGGAGACTCGTTCTAGGGGAGTCTTGTTCTGTGATATTTAAACCAAGCAGAGCAGCTATTGTTGCTTGTCTTTCCTTCTTGAAGAGAACCAGACATCAGGGAGGTGAATTAGATGAAGTTGGATGAAAGTGAATTGGATTTAAGTGAGGGAGGACTGTGCAAAGTCACCAGCCTCACTTTCTCCTCTGGAGCCATCTGCATCCAGTGCTTAGATGATCAGAACAATTGGAGAGGGCCCAGGATGCAGTGGGCGACCTTTGACCTTTTTAAGCTAAGGTCTTCAATAGGTCTCAGCCAGACTGAGGCAATACCCATTCAATGATTAAGGCTAAATAAGAAATTAGGCAGAGAATGTCTTATACCTAGTAAAAAAAAAAAGCAATCTGGGAGAAGAAGATTCTCAAGGTTTCTGGCCAAAACTGAAACAATTGCTATTTACATTTACTCTGAGCCAGTTAGGGCCAAAAGAGTGACCAAGTAGGTCTTGGCCTAGGACCTATTGTTGGCCAGTGAAGGAGAGCCAGAGTGATTTAGGATTAAGGCTAGTCCTTAAGAAGAAGTTTCAGAGATCAAAATTCACATTACCTTTGGATAGAGCACCCACAGGTAAGG
The DNA here is from genome assembly GCF_028372415.1 of Notamacropus eugenii. Classification (NCBI taxonomy): domain Eukaryota; kingdom Metazoa; phylum Chordata; class Mammalia; order Diprotodontia; family Macropodidae; genus Notamacropus; species Notamacropus eugenii. The sequence continues at coordinate 295,393,074 of NC_092877.1, read as the reverse complement.
GCATGATGCCTTATGTGGACAGAGGGGAGGAGAAGGAAGGAAGAAAAGAAGAAAGAAAGAAAGAAAGAAAGAAAGAAAGAAAGAAAGAAAGAAAGAAAGAAAGAAAGAAAGAAAGAAAGAAAGAAAGAAAGAAAGAAAGAAAGAAAGAAAGAAAGAAAGAAAGAAAGAAAGAAAGAAAGAAAGAAAGAAAGAAAGAAAGAAAGGAAGAAAGAAAGAAAGAAGGAAGAAAGAAAGAAAGAAGGAAGAAAGAAAGAAAGAAAGAAGAAAGAAAGAAAGAAAGAAGAAAGAAAGAAAGAAAGAAAGAAAGAAGAAAGAAAGAAAGAAAGAAGAAAGAAAGAAAGAAAGAAGAAAGAAAGAAAGAAAGAAAGAAGAAAGAAAGAAAGAAAGAAAGAAAGAAAGAAGAAAGAAAGAAAGACAGAAGGAAAGAAAGAGAGAAAGAAAGAAAGAGAAAGAAAGAAGGAAGGAAGAGAGAGAGAGAGAGAAAGAGAGAAAGGAAGAAAGAGAGAAAAAGAGAGAAAGAAGGAAGAAAAAAAGGAAGAGAAAGAGGAAAAGAAAGAAAGAAAGATCCACCAGAGCAGGTGTTTTGGAAAAGAACTGAGGAGTGGAGAGATTAGCGGTCACATACAATGAGGACAAATAACAGGATTTGGAGTTCCAAGGTAGGAGAGGTGGAATGACAATAGTTAATGATCAGATAAAAGAATTTCAGGGTTTATAACATGGATATAGATCATTTCTGGATTATGGTAAGATTAAGGGCATGGCCATCTTGTATGACAACTGTGGTAGAGTGGAAGAGTAGGTCATGGGAGATGAGAAGTTAAAGAATTAGAAGGTTAGGGTGCTTTGAGAGTATGTCAGTATATGTGCCTGAGTCCCATAGTAGGAGGGCAGAAGTTGGGGAGGAAGGAAAGACTGTCAGCCAGACACTGAGCTCATTGGGGAAGGAAGGAGAGGTGTATAGACCTCTGGAGGTCAGTAGACAATGGCCAAAATCTTGAACGGGTGATGAATATGGATGGAATGACTATTGAAAGAGAAGCTACTGAGTGATGATGGTAGAGGGAGACCACTTTCTTAAGTTCTTTTCAACTCTAAAATTCCACATGATCCCATAAAATTTCTTAATAAATGATATCACCACTAGATATCTGGGTTTGATGGTGGTAGAGTCTTAGTAGATAGTCTCTAAATATCTTCTCATGTCAAAATCCACACATAGTGTGTGAAGTATTGTTTATTTGGGAATGCACTGATTCTCTCATATTCTGAAAAGTAGAAGGGGAGAGGGCAGGACCAGAGTCATGTCTTATGAAAGATATAGATGGAATGAACATTAAAAGAGAAGTTACTCAGTGATGATGGCAGAGGGAGACCATGGTAGTGGCAATGGTGGGGCAAGGAATATTCCAACTCCCCCATTACAGTCAGTGAGTTGGGAGGAAGGAGTGAAAATACAAGAAGTACTGAAACTGTGTCATCAGGGCAGGGCCAGGGTCCAATGAGTTCAAAAAGATAGAGGAAGTAAGGAATAAAAAATGTAAGATGAAAGCCCATTTGTTACCTGTGGAGCAGGCATTCCAGAGATCACAGTGGAGGGTTGTATAGCTTTAGAGTGGAATGTCAGAGGGTTGGTTGGTTTGAAGGGGATGAAAATAATGGAGGAGTCAGTGGAAGGTGGAAAATGGAGTTTTGCCAATGGTCACATTGTTGTAGGCATGATATATATTGATTTTCTGGCTCTGTTTACTTCATTGGGCATCAATTCACATAAACCTTCTCATTCTTCTCTATATTCATCATGCTTATGTTAGATGGCCTAATTACTTTCTTCTCTTAGGAATGTGATGTCACCATAAGTCGATGGTAATCTCACCTACGTGTTGAGGTTTCATGGGTGCTTCAGGTGTTTCAGATGGTTCAGGCTTCCTGATGACTCAGTTTCAGTACTACTAGTACTTTCATTCCCCCCAACTCACTGGCTGTAGTGGGGGCCTTGGAATACTCCTTGGCCCCCACCATTGCCACTACCATGGTCTCCCTCTGCCATCATCACTGAGTAACTTCTCTTTTAATGTTCATTCCATCTATATCTTTCATAAGACATAACTCTGGTCCTGCCTTCTCCCCTCTACTTCTCGGAATATGAGAGAATCAGTGCATTCCCAAATAAACAATACTTCACACACTATGTGTGGATTTTGACATGAGAAGATATTTAGAGACTATCTACTAAGACTCTACCACCATCAAACCCAGATATCTAGTGGGGATATCATTTATTTAGAAATTTTATGTAATTATGTGGAATTTTATAGAGTCGAAAAGAACTTTAGAAAGTGAAACTCCAAGGAGTAGAAAATGGCCCCTCACAAAATGACAAACCTTTGGGGCTTATGCATTTTCATAAGAGAAGACACCCAGGTGACCTTGGACACTGACAAATATTCTTCACATAGATTTTAAAGTAAACATTTTAATGGGGGTGGGAGAGGAAATATAACAAGTTCTCTTTCAGGATAGATTAATTTTTGTTCTGTCAGAACTGGCTCATTGCTGGGGACACAGGCACCTTGGAATACAAGATGGGAAAATGAGTTGCTAATTACACTATGTCTCAAGCCATTTTGGGAGTTGCCACAGTCCCTATTTGTTCACCCAGAATGCAAAAGTAAGTAGTAGCAGACAATAATATATTCAAGAATGTTCAGGGGCCCAAGACCCAATGAGTGCAAATCATTGCCCTAGTTTTCACTGTGAATACACCAGAATTTACACATGGTGTTTTGGATCATGATTGCCTATAAAATATTATTTATTTGAGAATTCCATAATTCTACTATATTCTGAAAAGTGAGGTGGGGGGAGGATGGAGAGGTATCTTGGGAAAGGTAGCAGGTGCTGAAATCCCAGTGAAACCTCCCTCCTTAGATGAGGGTACCATGTGCTTATGGTGGTACCACATTCCTAGGAGAAGGAAATCATTAGATTATGTAACAATTTACCAGTCGAACTAAGGAAAATGAGAACATAGAGATTTTCCCCCTTCCAAAAATTCCATCCTTCTAGCGCTTCCTATGGATAGAGAGGTAGTAATTGTTTTATGTTAGTTCAATCTTCTGCAACAATTGGCAGTATGTGGGGGCAACAAGTTGATTTGGAAACAGCACAGCAAAATGATGCTGGGTAATGGGAGGAAAGTGAGGGATGGGTAATGGGGTACTATTTCCTCAAACCTGAAAATGGAAAGAAATAGCCTCCAATCTTCCACTTGACCTCTACTGATATATTTCCTTCTCCACATTAACTACCAGGTGTCTCTGATTAAGAACAGGGCTAGAATATCCATTTCTTAAAGGTTCTCCAGTGTAACCCTTTCCCTTCTCCTGGACCCTTTCCCTCTATTTTAAGGAAGGTTTATGCCTGTGACTATCTCATTAAAAAATGTTCGTGTTTCATTATATTTGATAACACCTAGTTGCAATGAATGTTGAACTGCTAACATTAATTGTCTGAACCTTTCATCCATTCAGTAAACATGGGTATTTATTAAGTGCCTACTAGGGTCAAGCATTAAGGATACAAAGAAAAACAGAAGATAGTCCCTGTTCTCAAGGAACTTACAATCTAATAGAGGAGACAACATGCAAAAAACCATATGTACAACTATATATATATACATATATATATATATATATATATATATATAAAATAAACTGGAGGTAATCAGTAGATGGAAGAGCGCCTACTATGTGCAGAGCACATAAAGAGCAGGAAAATTATGATAAAGACCAGGTTTCAGGAACCTACGTGGAACTTTCTAGTGGTGGAATATTCAGTAATCTTATAGTCAGAAGACCCAGATTCAAATTCTGATTTTTCTACTGGGCAGCAGAATATCCTTGGGCAAGAGAGTTGTGGATCCTTCAGGAAATTGGAGATGATAATACTCCCTGCATTATCTACCTCACAAGGTTGTGATGAGAAAAGTACTTGGTAGTAGGATATGAATGTGAGTTTCCTTGTACCTTCTGCGTGAAGTACAGTATCTGACACATAGTAGGTGTTTAACTGACTGATTTACTGATTGATTGATTGATTTACTGATTGATTGTAGTTTCATAAAGGAGGAAACTGAGGAAGCCAGAGGTTAAGTGACTTGCCCATTGTCAAGCTGCTAGTATCTAAGGTCATATTTGAACTCAGGTCTTCCTGACTCCAGGCCTAGCAGTCTATCTATCCACTGTGCCACCTAACTACCTTTCAGGGTAGGTCACACTTCTTGAGGCATGCTATCTGGCCCTTCCAGACTTCATTTCTTCCAGAGCTCTCTACACTCAATTTATCTGTGAAATTTCTTGGCATTCAAGCAGCTGTGGGGAGCTCACTGCTTCTTTTTGTACACTATGGGATGTTTTTAATCCTTTGTATTCTTTGTGGTCACTTTCCTTGAGCAACTTTTGCCTGGAACTTTTCACATGGATATATTTTTGGTGAAATGTCTTCTGGCCAGTACACTCTGACAAGCACTTAGGACAATGCCTTGCACACAGTAGGGTTCCATAAAAAATTGATTCAGTGAGTGAATAAATACCTTTCTTTATGATTTATTCAAAGGTCTGACTCTTCCAGGTTTTTTTCATGAAATCAAGGTTGGAGGAGGATTCCAGAGGTTATATAATCAAATCTTCGATTGAAAAGTCATCCATACAGTATCACAAATAGCCATAATTTCTTCTTAAAGACGTACTGAAGGGGATAGATTCACCTGTTGTTATTCAGTCATTTCAGTAGCGTCTGACTCTTAGTGGCCCCATTTAGGATTTTCTTGGCAAAAATACTGGAATGGTTTGTTATTTCCTTCTTCAGCTCATTTTACAGATGAGGAAACTGAGGCAACCAGAGTTAAATGACTTATCCAGGGTCGAACAGCTACACTAATAATGTCCTTAGCACTCAGCATAGTGTCAAGCACGTGGTAGGCTCTTAATAAGTGTTATTGGATTGGACATATAGTTCTCTTTAAGGGTCACACGGCTAGTAAGTGCCTGAAGCCACATTTGAACTCAGGTCTTCCTGACTCCAGGCCTGGCTTCTATCTATTGCACACTACTTTGCACATCGTAGGTACTTAATATTTGTTGAATTGACTGAATTGAATTAGCTGAGAGACATTCCTCAACCAGATGGCTTTGTTCCTGTGGATGTTGAGGTTAAACTCTTTCGAGTGGTTATAGATTTCATAGAACATGTTACAGTGTCTGGGCACGTAATATTTGACACACTGTTACCTGACCACAAGGACACATATAGAGTAAAATATGATATGTGGTTATAAGTGGTTAGTGAGTTCAGATCAACGAGATAATATTTGTAAAAAATGCGTAGCACAGTTTCTGGCACATAGGGGCACCATGTAGCAGCAATATAAATACTCATTCTCTTCCTCACCTCCCCTACCATCATAGCAGTGGTGACTATTTGAGACTGATAATTTATTTTTTCAGCACTTCCTTGCTGAAATATATAATTTCAGAATCTAACAACTTGCATCACAGTTTGTTTTAGAGAACTCCAGGTCAAAATTATTTCTAGTCTCTGGCCTTCAGTAGCCCCAGCTGTAAAATGGGAGACTTTCTTCATCCGTTTGAAAAGAGGTTGCAGTTATTAGACTCTGCACAGACCTCGGAGTATTGAAATAATTACATAAAAGCTGCAGGACCTCTCTGAAGGCCCCCTTCTGTCCTGGAAAGGCAGGAAATCTCACCACATGAAGGTGGGAGAAAAATCAGGAAATGGTCTTGAATTGATTATGTGTTGGTGAATATTTCAAGGCAGGCATTTGAGGCCAAATGCTTCCATCCAGCTGGGCCCCACATGGAGAAAAAGGAGGCCTGGTCTCTTTGGGTCTACAGAGCATACTGTGCAGGAAGTAGATGTCTTCAATGGACATTTCAAAGCCTGCTTCCAGTCAAAGATCCCCACAAACAGAGGAAAACCTAAACAGATGTTACTCAAGGCAGGCCAAAGGTACTGTAAAATAGAGGTGCCAAGCAGAGCCTGAGAAATGGGGTCACACCTCCTTCAGGAACCATTTGTCCTTTTTGGGGTAAATGTGGATTACCATTTGACCACTTGATCACCCTGATCTCAGAATTGCACCAATTCTAGGTTCAATAGGCATTTTTTCTAGCATCTCTATGGAGAAACCAGTATCTGTCCAGGGGAAGTGAGACAAGGCAATGGTTTGTTATCCATGAAAACTATGACTAGAACAGGGGTTCTTCCTCTGGGGTTCACAGACTTCCAAAAGAATCTTTGGATAGATTTTAGGGTTTTGATGAATTTGAGTGGGAAAATAAATGCCACCAATTTTTACTCACTTTTGATTTCCTTTGTAATCTGTGAATTTTATTTTATTTAAGCACATTTAAATACATTCTTCTGAGAAGAGGTCATAGGCTTCACCAGACCACAAAAGGGGTCCATGATACAAAAAAGATTTAAGAACCTCCAGCCTATAGCCTGACCAAGGTATTGGGATATGGAAGCTGCCTTAGCTGGTTTCTGTGCCCCAATGCTGCCTTTAAATTGAAATTTCTGTGTCTGTACTTTCCTGTATTGTACACTGCTACAGAAGACAACTGAATAGACTCTCCTGGTGTATAGAGCACTCGGACACAGAACTTGATGGTCAGTAATGGCTTGCTTTTTTTATCCATGAGTACAAGTTCACTACTTAGAGGATGGACATTGGCAGAAGGACAAATGATGAAGAAGAGCAGGGACTTTGAATTTTATTTGACTTCAGTCTACTCTGCTGGCCTCGGTGTCCCAAAGCTGCCTCAAATATGTGATTCTTGCCCTCTTGACTTTTTTCCTGGATGGTAGGGAGAAGCCAGGAAGCTTAGGGCCTTATTTCTATCAGAAATTTATTTATTTTGTACATTGCAAAGGGAAAAGTGGGAGATTGTCTGCAATCATGACTTGAGAAGCCCACGGGCATCAGACAGCAGGGTGCCAAAGACCTACTTCTGCTTTATGAGAAGGTGGTGATGATAGAAACCACCTGCTTTTGGCTTGGTTTGTTGTGAACACAGCTGTACATGGACACTCTGTTCTCCACACCCACCTTTCAAACAGAACAGTCTAGGCTGGGCAAACAAAGGCATCAACCAGCTCATGGCACACAGGTCAGAGAGCAGGAGAGCTGGAAAGGCCCTTAGATCACTCAGTCCCACCCTCTCTTTTTACCGAGGAAGACAGTGAATCTGAGGGTGCTCAAGGTCACACAGCTGATAAATCACAAAGACCAGGAAAGTGCAGGAAAGCCTCCGTTGCTCTCTCTGTCATGGTAGCGGAGGCCCTCAGATGGCAGCCTCTCTCTCCATATGTGGCTGAGCTGCTTGGGTTTCTCCCACACTTGGGTTCACAACTTCCTAATTACCTGAACTTTAGCTCGGATAACCTCCCGGTTAAAACTGAAGGGCCAAGGGACAAATATTATTTAGTTCTCATCGGAAAAAGCAATGTATTCCCAGTATAACAACTGTTTGGCTGGACCTCCAGGGCAGTGTTGTGCCGGGCCAAAGACCTCCTGGGAAAGTAGTTTAAACCTTTGTTAAGGATTTTAGGGTTTATTGATTTTTGTTTTTGTTTCTTTGTGGGGAGATGCTCTGTCAGGTTAAGGGTCCATCCGACCAGTTGTTAGAATAGTGTAAGAGAAATCCTTCCCATCCAATGGCAGAACTATTTACCAGCTCTTAGCACAGTACCTGGTATATAGCACAGAGTATGCACTTAATAAATGACTGTTTATTTTACTACCTATACAGTCCTCTGTATTTGTCCTGTCTCCTAACCTCAAGAACAAAGACTCAAAAGACCTTTATAAAAGCTAGAGTGACAGTGGTTCCAGAGGATTGGTGATGCTTTGGGTTACCCACATTTTGACAGAGAAAGGGGATAGATTCAAGATGAAAAACGAGATGCAGATTTTTGACCATGGACAACATGGCAATTTTGTTTTGCTTGACTATCCCTATTTGTTATGAGCATTTTGTTTTTCTTTTTAAATTGATAAGGGGGCCTAAGGGGGAGAAAGCAAATGTTTTTAAGTGAAAAATGAAAAAGAAAAAAGAAGAAATCTAGGGTGATAATCATGTGGCACTCCAGTCCTATATGCAGGGACCTAGAATCTATTTGGGTTGACTCTCCATAACCACTGCTCATGAATCCCTACTGTCCTGTGAATCTCCCCCATACTGACGAGAGACAATCATTGGACATCATAGTAGCCAATAGTCAATAAATTGTGCCCCTGTGTGCCAGGCACTATGTTAAGTGCTAGGAATCCAAATATGAAAAATAATGACATTTCCTACCTTCAAGGACCTCACAATCTAACAAGGGAAAACACCGTGCAAAAGGAACTGCAAAGTGAGGTTGGGGGAGGTCTCTGGAGAGAGTGCAGCCAGGTAGGAAATGAAGGGGTGATTGGCTTGGGAGATCTCATTAAAAGGAGGCCCTGGAGGAATTCTTTGCCCCTCCCTCTCAGCTCTCCAATTAGAGGGGCAGAAGGTACTGTGGGTATTGATGAGGTGTTAGTACCTTGGCTTTGAAATCTCCCAGGATGATGAGTTTCCAGATATCACTTTCTAGGGCATGAGCATGATGGAACTCAGTCCAAAGGAGGGTAGCTAAATGGGAAAAGTAATAGTAATTTCACATAGTAATATGAAAGGATATTTACTTAAAGTAGAATGCAAGGAACTAAAACCACCATCACCACTTGTTTGCCCACATGACTCCTTCTAACTTTCTAGTCCAGAAGAAAGGAGGGCACATGGCTATTTGTCCCAGCCTCTTGTACTGTATTAGTGACAAAATATTCCAAGATAGGTGATGTCAGAGTACACTGATTTGCCCACTGAGTGAACACAGGAACCTTAAGATCTGATGGAAAGTGGCATTTCAGTGTCCAAAAAGGTATTGCATCTTAGTGCTGGGAATGGAGAGCACGTGGTGGTTCTTGGAAAGGGAATGGGAACTGAGCCAGGAAATCTGTGATCTTTTTTTCCTGCTGCCTCACTGTCCTGAAAAGGTATGATCACTTCAGTGTCTGATAGGTTAGGATGGACACGATGGAGGGAAAACTTCCTAGGACTAGCTCCTGGAGTTAGATGAAGCTAAAAACATCCCCTTGGCTCTGTGTCCATCTTTCTGACCTTTTTTTCTTCTATTTCCCTCAAGCATACTCTTCTGTCTCCCTTGCTTGTCCCCCCCGCCCCGCCCCCTGCCTCTTTTTCAAGAATTTGTGCCCCGTTTTTTCACCAGGTGTGTTGCCTAGATCCTCATCCAATCACAACCTGCACTGGAGTTGAGCTCCTCAACAAGGGAGCCCTTCTTGAGTTCTGCAAAGGCTTCTGGGCAATGAGAACAAATTCCTTCACATCAGGATATGGCGCTAAAAAGAGAATGAAATATGGAAAGAATAAGCAAGAGAGGAAAGAGGCCAGGAGCACCAGAATATATGCTAGAGGGGAAGCCACACACTTAAGTTTTATTAGTAGCTCCTTTAGGAGACACTAACAACATCTCTTCAATAAGGCTGGGAGGGAGTGGGGCAGGGTTATCTCCCTTTCCTACTTCTAAAAATTTTACTTGTGGAACCGAATGTTGAAAACAAATAACTAATAAATGAATTTCAAAAAATTTAAATTCAAGTGCTCCCCACTTGAATCTCTCGGCTGTTCTTCTGAGGTCTGTTTTCTCCACAAAAGGTTTCCTCTACGGAAAGGCTTTGCATGTGCCTGCACGCTTGCGTTCTCTCCCTTCTTTCTTTAAGCACCATCATTTGTCAAACTCAAGATGTTCTTTTTTGGTTCTCTGTGTTGTTGTTTTGCCTTTTTTTTAAGTTTGGAAAGCCATGGCACCAGTAATCCAAACAATCCTGTAGCACTCCTCTAATTATAATGTGCATGATTCTGTTAAAAGCCCTTTTACACAAAAAAGATCATTTGGCTCCTGAATGATGGGACTTTAAATTGGATTTTTAATAATAGACCAAAACCCTGTTACCTCCCAATGACTCAATGGAAAACTCTCTTGCTTATAAATTCAAATACACAGTAGACTTAGACAAATGAACTCAGAAAGATTCAACAATGGTCAGTGTTGGGTTACGTTGGCTTTTTTCCCACCTTTCAAAGATGGATATTTTTTTTAAAGCAGCAACTAGAAGCTTATGAGGTTTTTTTTAGCAATGGATTTCATGAAAGAATCTTACATATACAATGAATCTTCCCATCCCAGCCTTTCCCTATCTTCTAGTTATAACACTGTTGCTGATAGTATTCCAAGCCAGTCTTTTTCTTTTCTAATCAGGACTATGCTAGAAAATACTTCCCCCCACCCGCATTATCTTCTAGCTTCCTATTCTTCTTCCATCCCTCTGCTGTCATAGCTTACTCACACATTTTAATTTTAGAAAATTTGGAGGCTAGCAATGGTTGTAAAAAAACCCCCAACAAACTAAACACATTTATATTGCATTTTTGGTTTTAAGAATGAACTGGATGAGGGGGAGTGAAGTAAACAACAAGCCCCCAGTCTGCTCTGACTAGAATACATCTTATGGGGCACGGAGCCTGTGCTCTGGCCACTTCTGGGGAAATTTGTGACTCAGTGCTGAAAAGACTTGATTCTTGGGTCTAACACAGCGAACCTTGGGTGGTCCTCTGGTTCTACTTAACATCCCCTACTCCCTCCCCCCCCCCCCATACCAGGGGTAGGATGCTGCATCAGGATAAGGGCAAAGACAGCTTCTGGCCTGTTCTCTTCCTTTGATTCACTGTGTGGCAAATAGCTCCCCCTCCTTGAGCTTCCTCTGAGGGCTAGGGGAGGGGCCTCCCTTCCTGGCTTCTCACCAGAAATGGTGAGCTTACAGTGGACAGTTAAAACACATGTGTTGAATTGTGTAAGCCCAAGACTGCCTTCTTTATTTGGTGTTTCTTTCCTAAGTGTAGTAACTGAACTGTGTTCCTGAGATGCACACATCTAGCCTTGGAGACAACCTTTTGACAGTGAGGGGTACAGAGGTGTTGGGTTCCTGAGTCAGTGCTGTCTGACTGAAAGAATGTTCTGCAGCTACCCCCTTTTTGGAGAAGATGAAAATGGGCAGGAAGATTAGCTTCACACCCTGGCCTGGTTTGGTAGAAGACAAAGACTCTAAGGTAGACTGTGCAGAGATGAGGTGAAATGTTATGCCTATTCAGCAATATCTCAGACTATTGTGTCTATGTGTCTATATTACACATTCTATTCCTCCTTTTGGGTGATGTTTAGACATGAACCAAACCTAAACTTTAAGAAATTTTTGTCCTATCCATTTTCATGGCTGGGGCAGAGCGTGTAAATATTCAAAGAATTCAAGAAAAAAAAAACAATCCTTATCATTAGAAATCAGACTCCTTCAGGACTGAATTCAGTCCTTTGTGTTTGGGTCCAGAGTTGAGAGGGGAAAAGGGAAAGTCCCTCAGTCCTCAGCGACCCTGCAGTAATCCTTGCAGTTAAATAAATAACTTTCCTCAAAACAACCCTGTGAGGAAGATAGTATAAGTATTATTATTGAACCATTTTATAGATGAGAAAACTGAGACTCAGAAAGGTTAAGTAATTTTCCTAGAATCACATAGACAGTAACTGTTAGAATATCATATTGTTCAGATTAGAATAAAAAAAGGTTTTTGCTTAAATGTTTTTCCTGGAATGGTATGAGGACTTAAATGTAACAATTTTAGCAGATTCCCTAAAGTTTACTGCCAAGTACCTGTTTTAATTAACCAATCTATATTAATTAGCTTTTATGAAGGGATATTTCCTGAGAGTATATAGCTAAAACAGAAGTTATAAAGATTTCACTGTCACATGACAAGGAGAAGGTTAGACCCTCCTCTATAATACCACAGTCTTTGGGGAGAATGGACTCAAACTTAATGCTACTACTAGAAACATTTTTTTCCCAAATTCCCTTCCAAATGCAGACTAGCTTATGGATAAATCAACGTTTCTTTCTCTTGGCTGCCTTGATCTATGCTGAGTCACTGATGTCTGGTCACAGAACCTGGCATAGGTCTCAGCTCCCATACTTCTGATGGCTCCAGTTGTAATGGCTTCTAATACTCCTTCACCTGATGCAGAAGAGAACAACACAAAAAATGGAAAGAATAGTAGGTACCCATCGACTGGGAAATGGATAAATCAATTATGGTACATTAACACAATGAAATGTTACTATGCCATAAGGGAAACAAATTAATATGGAGCCTGAGGAAACTTAAATGAATGGATACAGAGAGAAGTTAAGTAGAGCCATGGTCAATGTCAGCCCCAGGTGGTATAGGCCTGAGCCCTCTCCCCATCCTGAGGCTTAGAGTAGTAACCCAAGCAGGTAAGAAGGAGAGACAGACTGGCTTTGGCTCCTGGATGGCAGACTAGACCCAGCTACACACCATCTCTGCATTCTCCAGATCAGCCAGTAGGGTCACACTTCATCAGAAGCAGGCACCTCAAGCTCTTCCATGTAGGTTTGGTGAGAGGCAGAACATATTCTGTTGACTCATTTTTCATGATTTTCTTGCATCACTCTCATTTCTCTTCCCAATTTTTCCTGTATTTCTCTTTCTTGATTTTCAAAATCCTTTTTGAGCTCTTCCATGGTCTGCAACCAATTCATATTTTTCTTGGAGGCATTGGATGGAGGAGCTTTGACTTTGCTGTCTTCTTCTGGTTCTATGTTTTGACCTTCTTTGTCACCAAAGTAAGATTCTATAGTCTGAGTTTTTTTATGCTGTTTGCTCATCTTCCCAGCCAGATACTTGACTTTCTCATTCTTTGTTTCCAATGGGGATGGGAGTGGAGATGGGTGTACTGTCCCAGGCTTCAAGGGTTTTGTATCACCCTCTCAATCCACCAACCTCCGTGGGCCCAGAGCTCCAGAAGCTGCCTCTGCCGCTCTGAGCCTGGGGCTGGACCATGCTTCTCTTTTACTTAGGTCGTATAGAGTTTTCCCACTGACCTATGCTGTCTTTGGCATTTGTGGGTTGAGAAGTCTGAAAACCACCACAGTTGCCAGTGATTCAGTGCCCTGAGGCCTGCACTGGACCATCTGTGCTGGCGAGGCCCACACAGGACTGTACTCCACTCCCAGCTCGGTGTGATAGACCCTTCTACTCAACCTTCCAGGTTGTCTTGGGATGGAGATTTGCTTCATTCTGTCATTTTGTGGATTCTGTAGGCTCTAAACTTGTTTAGAGTCATTTTTTACAAGTATTTGGAGGGCTTTGAGGGAGAGCTCAAACAAGTCCCTGTTTTTACTTCACCATCTTGGCTCCACCTAGAACATGCTCTGGGGATGGAACTTCATCGGCCAGGCCCTCATAGTACTGTATTTATCCCTATTAATTTACATTTTTAATGAATACTGCATTGTAAGCAGAAAGATCAATAAAACAAACCAAAGTTCTCATAATAATGACCAAGTTAGACCTTGGGAAAAGAGTTAAGAAAATATGCTTCCTTCTCTTCACTGGAAAGGTGGGAAACCACGGATATAGAATGTTGCATATATTGTCAGAAATGGTCAAAATGTTGGTTGCTTTTCTGAAATGCTTTTTTTCCTTTAAAAATTTTTGTTAAAAGGGATTGATTACTGAGTAGGGAGAAGGATAAATTTGGAAATTTATGGGATATAAAAAACAAAAAAATCAATAAAAAAGAGAAATAAAACATGAGCCCCTTTTTCCTCTTCCAAAGTATATTCTAATTTTATCAAGGAAAGGAAAAATGATTCACAAAAGAAGAAAAGGGGAAATACTGATTTAGGGCATAGAAAACAGCAAGGAGCTAAAAAATTATTTTAATTCCAGCTGCCTTCCAAGTTGAACTTGCTAATTCCACCATTAGAATTTTTTTTTACTTCCCTCTGCCCAAGCTTTGGCCTCTAGGATCGATCTTACCAAGTTCAACTTTGTCCTTAGCCCTGCTTTTCCTTTATTTACTTTATAAAATTTATTGGTTAAAAGGTAGGTGCTTGGGGTATTTGCAAAAAAAGTCATCCTGATTATGGAAATGAAGCAGCATTAAGGTTCTGTGACTTGTCCAGATCCCCCTCAGGATCAGAAGATTGGGGTATCATAAAATCTGAGTTTCTGCCTTCTAGATAGGGGGAATTCTCAGTTCTGACCTGTCCAACTATTATCCTGAGTCTCTCTACACTGCCCTCCACCTCAGGAGGGAGACTTGGGTTCTCTGACGATTTGCCTCACCCTTGATTGGGGTCTGGTTTCTCCATTGTCTCAGATTTAATCCCATGTTCCTTTGTCTTGATGTGGCAAGAAGAGGCAGCTCAAACTGGTTTGTGGCAATACCGGGAAGGTAGGAGAAGATCAGATGACAGAGGAAATGTTCTGAACCCAATGGAAAACTTTCATTTCCCACTAAACTTAGCTCCATGCCAATCTAGGTAGAGAATCTGAAATCCATGCCTGGAGTAAGAAAGGATAAAGTAGTTCTACTTGAGGGGGATGGACCAGTAATTCCCCTGAAATTTAGAAGGGCCCCAAGGTCTGGGAATTTGGTTTGGCTCCTTTCCCTCTTTAGTCCATGTTAATGTACACCCCCCAGATATCTTATTCATTTCTTCAGCAAATATTTACTGAGCACCTACTGTGTGCAGGACTCTCTGCTAGATCTTCTGATATTGGCTAGGCATTTCTTCCCTGGGGTGTAACTCTTTTCTTAGTACTCAACTAACACATTCCAACTTATTTATAAGCCTCCAAGGCTCTGCCCACCCAACACTCACATACTATTTCCATTTTTGGGAGAAGGATTTAAGTGCAGAGAATAAACAGGTTATTGAGTTCTACCAAAATTTCTGAATTTTTTAGTCTTTCTTTTGTACTTGGCTGTGACCTGTTAATTTCCTCACTGAAAGAGAAGTTACCAGAAAGTTGGCACAATGAAGAGACAGACTGCTGGGCTTGGGGTCAGGAAGACCTGAGTTCAAATATGACCTCAGAATCGTACTAACTGTGTGAAGTGGGCAAATCAGTTAATCTCCATCTGCCTAAGTTTTCTCAGTTGTAAAATGGGGATAAGAATAGTACCTTTCTCTGAGGGTTGTTGTGAAGATAGATAAAATGAAACATCTGTAAAGTCATTAGCATAGTGCCTGGCACATAGTATGTAGTTATTAGATGTTTGTTCCCTTTCCCTTTCCCTGTATTTCCCTACTTACTGATCCTTACTTTCCTACTGATTAGGGGAAATTCTGTTCAATACTATGGCTCTTGTTTCTCTTAATTTATCAATTGATTTATTGTCAATTAATTGTAATTTATTATTAATTAATTACATAGGGCTTTTTCAGTTCCCTGTTTTTAATAGCTTGCCTATGATGGTACAGTTCTGTTAGTCTCACATCAGACAGATTATCATTCGCTACAGAACCTCATGAAACACCAGAAGTACCAGGAAACTTGCTAAGTGCCTTTTGAAGATGCTGATAATGACCCTGGTGATAAGGAATAAAACCAAGTGTTAGTACCTAGACCTTTTCTTAAGAGAATTAACTTAGCTTGACCCATGATGCCAGGGAGCAACCCTGGAGGAAAGTCTCTTTTTTTTATTTTACTCTTACATTTTCTCTTCAAAATCAAGTTTATTCTTAGATTTAGACTAGAATTGGGACCTTTAGCAAACACTCCAGATGGCTATTGGCTATTAAACAGAGCTTTGTTAGGGGATTTTGTATTAATTGATAACATTTTTATAAAAAAAAAAAGTAGGGGAGGAAAACTACTTCCTCTGCCTTTCACCAGTGCCACTGGTGGGTGGAACTTTTCATCAGTGTCAAGACAGCCACTATAGGTTTTAACTGGTTGTTATACTGTTGCTTGCCTGCCTGATGCTAATTGATGAGGTAGCCAGCAAGTGACAGGATAAAGGAACAGTAGAGGCTGAACTGTTGTCCTCTTCTCCCTACCTCTATGAATTCAACATAAGATGGTCCTAGACAGCAGTTACTGAATCATAGAAACACAAAGCTAGAAGATACCTCAAAGGTTTTGCTGTTTCCTAGAGGATACTCTGAGGTTGCAAAACGTCTGCAGCTGCTGCTACTACTACTACTCATGAAAAAGCAGAACAGATGTGGACACTACAGTCTTCAGGCTGCTGTTTAGAATCTCCCATCCTATTCCTCTTCCTGTTCCTCCTCTTTCTTTCTTTCCTTTTTCTTGACCTCTTCCACCTCGTCTTCTTTCATTTAATTTTTATACTTAATTTTTTTTTCAGCCCTCCCTCATTCAAAACAAAGTCAAATGCAAGTCATGTCATTATTTCTCTGATGGCAAGGTCTTCTTTGGCAACAAAGGATGAACACACACACGTACTTAATTTTTAGTGTTATTTATTTTCTTATAATTCAATTTTATTTTGTTTTCATTTCCAGTTTCTCTCCCTTCCCTCCACACTTCCACCCATTGAGAAGGCATAAAATATAAAGTGTATTACAAATACGGGGTTATATAAAACAAATTTCTGCATCAGCCATGTTCCAAAAAAAAAAAAAAAGCAAGAAAAAGAAGAAAGAGAAAAAAAATGTGCTTCAATCTGCACTCTGAATCCATTATTTCTCTACCTGGAGGTTGAAAGTATTTTTTGTCATGAGCCCTTTGGAATTGTGATGGGTCATTGTGATGATCAGAGTTACTGTGTCTTTCACAGTTGCTTATCTTTCCAATATTACTATTACGGGGTAAATTGACCTCCTCGTTAAGCTCACTTGACTTTGCTGCGTCACTTCATACAAATCTGGGCTGCTCTTCCATGTTGCTTGAAAAGCAAAGTGTCAGAACTGAAGAACAGAGGTTGCTCTGTCCTAGGAGAAGCCCACTTGAATGGTCTTACCTTTCTCCCCACACCTCATTTTGGAGCCTGAGAAGATTAAACACGTAATTGTCATCTCTGCGTACTATGGAACTTCTTTGTCTCATGGTAGTATGGAGTATGGTAAACTCAGGGCAGTAGCAACTTTGGCGATCCCCAAAGTTATGCTTGTAGATCATCTGTTCTGGAATGTTCTACCAGACTAGAGAGGTTTCCTGAGGTAGAACCAAACTATGTATATCATTAGAAGATCACTTTTGCTAAGAGAAGAAAGGCTAATTATCAGAATGGTGGCCAATAGGGAATGGATTATTACTCTTTTTTAAAAAAAAAACCCCACAACAATTCATGAAATGAATTAGGTGTAGAGGGATTGCAATTTGAAACAAGAGTATTTACACTGAAAAAAATCAAGGTAATGAATTCCATGGCTCTTGAGGGCTCTCCTTTCTTCTATTTTAAGATAAGATAATTCAGATTCCAAAGTGAATTTTTAGTAATTATGTAGCCACAATTATTATTTTAGCTAATTTGGATGTCTGTAAATTTGTAAAGAGCAAAATAGCCTGGTATAGTGGAAAGAGGAATGGATTTGGAGCCAAAAGACCTGGGTTCAAATCCAATGACCTAGAGCGAGTCATTTAACCTTTCTAGCTTCCAGTTGCCTCATTTGTAAAAATTCAGGGGTTGGACTAGAACATGAGTTCTTAACCTTTTTTTTTTTTTGTAGGGGACTCCTGTGGAAGTCTGATGAAAGCTGTGAACCTCTTCCTAGAATATTGTTTTTAATATAACATACAACATAATAGTAAGTAAAACAAATACCAAAGTATAAAAGAAACCAATTATACTAAAGTATATATGATGAGTTCATTAACTTTTAAAAATTTTAACTATATAATTTACTTTTGACACTTTCCTTTTATAGATTTTGAGTTCCTAATTCTCTCCCACCCTCCCCCATCCATTGAGAAGGCAAGCAATATGATATCAATTATACATGTCAAATCATGCAATACATATTTCCATATTAGCCACATTTTTTAAAAAAAGGAAGAAAAATAAAGTAAGAAAATTATACTTCAATTTGTACTCAGTGTCCATCAATTCTCTCTCTGGAGGTGGACAGCTTTTTTCATCACGAATCCTTTGGAATTGTCTTGGCACATTGTATTGATCAGAGTAGCCAAGTCTTTCACAGTTGATCATCATTACAACATGGCTCTTAGTGTGCCCAGTGTCCTGGTTCTTCTCAGTTTTCTTTTCAACAGTTCATATAGGTTTTGCATCCCCACCCGCCCCCCATCATTTCTTATAGCACAATAATATTTCATCACAATCATTTGCCACAATTTGTTTAGTCATTTCCAAGTGGATGACTATCCCCTCAATTTTCAATTCTTTGCCAGCATAAAAAGAGTTGCTATAAATATTTTTGTACATATAGATCCTTTTCCTTTGATCTCTTTGGCACACAAACTTAGTAGTGGTGTTGCTGGGTGAAAAGGATATGCACAGAAATGGTTGGACCAATTCACTCCTCCACCAGCAGTTCAATAGTGTACCTATTTTCCCCTCACCCTTCCTAGCATTTGTCCTTTCTAAAATTCAAACTCAGAGTTGTTTGAATTTGCATTTCTCTAATCAATCTTGATTTAGAGCATTTTTCAAATGACTATAGATAGCTTTGATTTTTTCTTCTTAAAACTGCCTCTTTACATCCTTTGACCATTTATCAACTGGGGAATGACTTCTATTTTTAGAAATTTGAATCAGCTCTGTACTTAGTATGTATTTGAAAAATGAGGCCTTTATTAGAGAAACTTGTTATAAACATTTTTGATATTACTTCATTATCTATGGCACCTTTTAACATTGTGTAGTTTCCCTGATCTCTTTTAATTCCCAGATTAACCCTTGGTTAGATTATCTCTATCAGCTAGTCCAATTAGATCACCTAGCTTTGAATCTATGATCCAAGTCTATATGAGAGTTCAAGGGTTCTTAACCTCTTTTTGTGTCATGGACCCTTCAGACAGTCAGTCTGGTAAATCCTCTAGACCTCTCCTCAGAATACTGCTTTTATACGCATAAAATAAGATGCGGCCAATCAGTTGTGAGGGATGGAATCTAGAATACCCATAACAGAAGCACAGAGGTAGCAGAAAGGATAAGCCAAAAGGAAGAAAGTTATTCAAAAGTACGATTCCGACATGCATGTTAGCAGGTATCACTTTTCTTTCTCCTTTTCTCTCCATTCCACACTCCATTTCCCCTCATTGGAATTCCCTATGTTTAAAAATACAGAGTCCAGTTAAGTGTTGATCTTCTTAAAGTATGGATGATCAATAGTCAAATTGTGCTGGTGAATATGTAACAACCAGCTATGCCAAAAATAATATTTTAAAAAACGTACCATGATAGACTTTTAAGTTGAATCTGCATAATTAACATTTTCTTCATCATTTTAAGCCTAATCTGATTAACAAAGCAATAAATTATGATCTGATTTATATAATTCACCAGTTTTTGAGATGTAAATGCTCAACTGTAAATTTAACAATGAGTTCTCACCAGTAGGAATATGTTTCAGCATACCCTTAGATTTAATCCTCTGTAAATTACTGAGAATGTCTCTTTGATTTGTAGAGTCAATCAGTTAAAGGTGTAAAATGGGTGTGGACAAGTCATAGAAACTCCTTTCCCTTTCTTTCCCCTGAATCAATCTATCTATCAAGAGCATAAAATAGGTGCAAACAACCTGGTTTCATAGTTTGGGAGAAAGTAAAGTGTTTGAGCCATTGGATGGCATTAGAAGGTCTTGGGACTGTTTGAAATAATTGGACCCCCTCTGGGTTTCTGTACATCCAAGAGGGAGACTGCAGCAAGAACACTGTGGGAACTGCTTTGGGAGTCAAGTTTCTGGAGAACTTTGAGAAGGCAGATGTTCTTGTACCTGTAGAAGCAAGGAGTAGTGATGTGGATACAAAGTTGCCCTAAACGTTGAGTTGTTCTTTCTCTGGTTTATTCTCTAAAGGCACCCAAAAGTCTCTTGATACAAAGGTGCCTTAAGTGTTGAGTTGCTCTTTCTCTGGTGCCCTAAAGTCTCCCCTTATCTTGAAGTACCATGGAATTTCCTCTTATCCCGAACCATGGAATTTGTTGTCATCCACCTGTCTCCCCCATTCTGGGTAATGAGATTCCCTTGTCTCCCTTATCTTGTATCATTCATAGTCCTCATCATGTGTCCTTGTCTTGCAAGACTTATCTTGTCCCTAAATCTCCAACCCCCATAAGAAACCCTAAAATCATCCTATAGAAGTCTGGCTTTTCTCCTATATCAGTGCCTTTGTTTGGCTCCTTGCTAAATCTCAGGCCAGCTGCTTTTGTGTCAATAGAGCTCCCAATGGCTACTGAGAAGGTCTAAGTGAATTCTTTCACATCTGAACCAGCTCTATCAATTCTAAACCTCATCAGTAGGGGAGAGATCTCAGAGTGAATGTGAGATGGGTGCCCTGAAGTTTTTGGTTTCTTCATTCAGCCTTGGTTTCTTTTATAATGTGAGCATCTTCCTGTCTTGTGTGTGATTCTAGATAGACCTCCTCTTCATCACCTATTGATGGTCCACTATCCATTCTGCTTAAACTGCCCATACTAGTGAAATCTGCATTCCTGGTCAGCTAACAGACCTCTGTTGTTCCCTTGGACTTTCCTGAGTCTTCTATTGCCTCAAGGCAAATCAGGAAGAGGAAGACAATTACTTGGTGGTGTACTCACCCTGTAATATAATCATATTTCTATGTGAAGCTCTTTTAAGAGTCTTTTCTAATAATCAATTTTCCTGCCTGCTAAGTCTTTATGTTTCTGTTTTCTTCTAGTTGAGTAGAAGTCTTAACTCTCTTCAGATCAATCGCTTAGCTGGGAGTTGTGAAAAACTAAAATTTGCCTTCAATAGTTTCTATAATAACCACTTTAGATTTGTTTGTTCTCCTATTTTAGACAGACTCTAGCCCCTTTCCAATGACAACTGTTTAAAGATGTCACACTTTACCTTATGAGCAATTTTAAGGTAACTGTGACTATCTGACTTTAGAATCAAATCCCAGTCCGATGAGATTCCGCTGTCCAGAATGGTTAGTGGCCTGGTGGCCTCCATCTCCACACTTTCTCCCCAGGCTCTGTACCTCATGTTATTCAGTTAAAACAGAGTCATCTCTTAGATGGTGAATAGGGGCTAGCATGGGAAATGAAGCTGAAGAATGTGGAATGGGGGAAAAGGGAGAAAGTCTCAAGTATAATTCTCTTTGGATATACTGTACTTACTATAAGAACTTAGGCACTCTAATGGTTTTCTGTCATACAGCTGTTATTTTGATCAAATTCAGCAGATGTTGCCAGGTTGTCAGTTTGGTGCTGTTTAGACACAGTTATAAACCTCTTTCATCTGAGGAGCTAACGAGGCCTTGAGAAACACCTCAGGAAAAGTCTGATAGCCCATCTGGACAGATTCATTGAGTTATTTTAAAAGTTCCTGTCCTCCTAGGACCCCTGGGCATGACTACTAAATACAAATTCAACTCTAAATTCAGCAACCAAAGGAAAAAGACCAGAGGGAAAACCTGTCAGGAAATTCCAGTTCAAGGGGGAAAAAAATTTAAATTCAGACCTAAAAGCAAAGTTCCATTTAATTGCTGCCAGAAGCCTATGTCTTATCTTTTAAGTACCTTGGGAGTTCCTTTGCTTTCATTGTTTCATGGCAACTATTTTTTTTAAAGTAGCATTTGAATATATTAGAAGGAATGAAGAAAGTCTAGCAACGAAGGTGGTAAGACCCTGTGTGAGTTGTACTCCCCCACCCCTCCACAGCATGTTCAAATTATTACAAATAGTAGACCCAGTAATCAGATATGTTGTGTTATGTTGTAGACTTGTACGGTGCAAAGTGCATTGAACTTGTAGTTGTAGGACCTGGGTTCAAATTCCAGCCCTGTTCCTCAGTGACTACAAAATCTTGGGCTCCTCACTTGGTTTCTCCTTTGGTTATCTATTGAATGTGGAGGTTGAATTGGATCAGGGCTTATTAACTTGAGGTCTATGAACTTTCAAAAATATTTTGATAACTGCATTTTAGTGTAATTGGTTTCCTTTTGTAATCCTATGTATCTTATTTTATGCATATAAAAACAGTATTTTGAAAAAAGGTCTATGGGCATTACCAGACTGGCTGCCTAAAGGTCTATGACATACAAAAAAAGTTAAGAACTCCTGGCCAAGATGTTCTCAAAAGGTCCCTTCCCCCTCGAGATCTATGATCTTAAGACTTTCTCTGAGAGTCTCTCTATCTCTCTGTCTCTCTCTTTCTCCCTCCCTTTTCCTCTCCTCTCTCTCTCTCCTCTCTCTCTCTCTCTCTCTCTCTCTTCTCTCTCTCTCTCTCTCTCTCTCTCTCTCTCTCTCTCTCTCTCTCTCTCTCTCTCTCTCTCTCTCCCTTTTTCTCTCTCTATTTTTCTTCTCCATTCTCTCCTCTGCCCTTCCTTTGTCTATATTCCTATACATTTCTAGATTTTATATTCCTTCCCTCTCTCTCCCTTCCCCTTCTCTCCTCCTCCACTACAGATGCCTGGGACTCCTGGACAGGGTTGCAGAAATGTGTCATGTGCTAATAGCACTGATAAATGTGCAGTACTATGAGAGCCTTTTAATTGGCACCCTGATATATGTCACTAACAGTTAATTGGGGCAAATGCCAGGGAACAGATTCAGTGAAATACTTTGCCAAGCTGATAGCTGGTATCTCTAGGGGTTATAGGCTGGGGTAAATGGGGCCCTAGATGAAAATTTTAATTCCCCAAATCTCGTTGCCTCTGTAGGCAGCAAGAGAAGTCAAGAGAGTCAATAGCTTTCTCCAGGGATGAAGAGAGAGAGAGAAAGAGTGAGAGAGAGAGAGAGAGAGAGAGAGAGAGAAACAGACAGACAGACAGAGACAGAGAGAGAGAGACAAACAGACAGACAGACAGAGACAGAGAGAGAGAGAGACAAACAGACAGACAGACAGACAGAGAGAGAGAGAGAGAGAGAGAGAGAGAGAGAGAGAGAGAGAGAGAGAGAGAGAGAGAGAGAGAGATTGTCTTGAGAATTTACGTTGCTTGCCTGGATACCTAACTCAAGAGCTGTGAGAGAAATCAGCAAGATTGGGTTTTCTCAGACTTTAATTGAGCACATTCATTTGTAAAACTCTAAAGGCTAATTTCCAATCATGCTGGCCAGTTCTCTTAGCCCTCCCTCTGTCTACCTGTGAAGAAATGACTGTCAGGTCAAGAGACCAGTCCCCCAATCCACACATGACAATCTTTTTCCGTATTTTAGAGGTACATCTCAAAGGTGGAGAAAACTGCTGATCGAGGGACTGGTATCTAGGCAAAAATTAAAACATCATGTAAATCCATATGTGAGTCAGGAGCATCCTGGAGCATGATGTGGTAGAAAAAGGACCAGATTTGGAGAGAAACCTAGGGTTCAGATCCTAGCTCCTCAACTTATTACCAACCTATGTAAGTTACTTCAAGTCTCTGGGACTATATACATATATATATAAACACATACACATGTATAAATTTACATGTACGTGTATTTATGTATATATGTATGTACATACATATACACGCACACATACATATATACATATACATACATGTATATATACACATATATTCACACATATGTGAATATGTGTGTATATCTGTATATATATATGGAAAGTACAAGGAAGGTAAAGCTAAAAATGGCCAATGACTTGCCCCGGGTCACTATAGTTAGCAAGCGTCTGATCTAGGATTTGAACTCAGGTAGTGCCATAGTGCATGGAGCACCAGGCTTGGAGTGAGAAAGACTCATCTTCCTGAGTTCAGATTCAGCCTCAGACACTTACTAGCTGTGTGACCCTGGGCAAGTCACTTAACCTTGTTTGCTTCAGTTTCCTCATCTGTAAAACCATTCCAGTATCTTGCCAAGAAAACCCCAAATGGGGTCACAAAGACTCATACACGACTGAACAACTTCTTTATGTCAAGTCCAGGCCTTTATTTACTTTTCCCATGTTCTTTCATTGAACTACATCTAGCTAGAGGGTGGGCTTCTTGAAGGAGGAAAGCCCACTTTCCTTGGAATCATAAGAACTAGTTAAAATCCTAGCTATGATCTTTGGGGGATATTTTTCCTGTAAGTCTCATTCATCAAATCTTTCACTGTGCCCTAGAAAACATCATTCAGGACCTGGCACATATACATTTACTGAATTTAACTTGTGTTAGGAATTTCTAGCCTTGTTACTTCCTGGTTGTGTAACCTACTTGTAGGGCCTCAGTTGCTTTATCTGCAAAATGGGAAAATCATTCATGTACTGTTTGCAGCACAGGTTTATTGAGGAGACAGAGCATTTCTCAAAGGACCTATTACTGTATTCAGATCCTTTCTCAGCGTTAGCTTGAGGATCCTCCCAGGAGACTTTGAAGAAGGTGTTATGCACATAACCTTGGATAGAGGGACCCTGGCAATGAGGTTGTCATGGGGAAGCAAAGCATCTCTAAAGACTGGCCTAAGCACGTATTAGAAGCCTGGATGGAAAGCTTTCCTCCTCTGACCTAGTTTCCTAGTAAACAGTGACACTATTTAAAAAATAAGAAAATTGCAAGAGTAGAAGATCATAGATATTAGTGCTGGAATGAAAGACATCTTCTCCAGCTTCTTATTTTATAAATTCAGAGATGGAACCCTAGAGAGATGAAGCAATCTGGTCAAGGTCATCCACGGAATTGGGGGAGAGATGAGACTAGAATCCAGGTCTTCTGACTTCTGGCCCAATGTAATTTCCATAATATTACTTTACATTTCTTTACATTAGTAATATGAGATATTTAATGGATTGAGAAGAAAATAATGATAGTAAGTAATATTCTGGAATTACATAATGCTTTTAAGGTTTTCAAAGCACCCCCTACTTATTTCTCATATGATCTTCACAACAACCCTGGGAAGTAGATGCTATTATTTTTCCCAGATTATAGATGAGGAAACTGAGGCCAAGAGATTAAATGACTTGCCCAGGGTCACACAGCTGTGAGATTTAGATTCAGTTGTTCCTGACTCTTTACCTAACACTATCCGCTCTCCACTCTCCACCAAGCTTCTTATCAAGCTAAAAAACTTTACTGATTGTGCATTCACTGTCACAGTTTAAATAAAAGTAATACATGCATATATATGCATAAGTGGATCTGACATGTCTATATAAAATGTATTTCTATGTATTATGTCTCTATAGTCATATACATGTAAATTGGTGTACCAGAGAGAGCAAGCTTGAATTAGTCCTTGCTGGTGGGATTGTATAATACACGCAGAGATATTGGTTGGTTTAAATCCAACACATGGAACTTTGAAATCTAGTTTCTACTCATGATGATTCAGGGTTTAGTAATGCATAATGACCAAAAGTATTCTAATTGGCTCTGGAACCAGAAGAACTGATGACTCTGGAGGTTCTAAGCCAGTGCTTATCAAAAGGAGGCCACTGGTCTACTTCTTATTCTTTTGTTCTTCCTGTGATTTAGGCAAGACTGTTTTCAGGGGCTGGATGGAGAGAGGGCAGCTGGCTACGTTCTCTCCCCCTCCTCCAGTCCCCATGTGTTCATGAGCACAGGCTGCCTCTATTTTTTTAGTATTTGTTCTTTCTTGATCTTAAGTGAATATGTATCCCAAGATGGCAGTTAGGTGGCAGATGTGTGAGTTCTGGAGATCCTAAAGTTCAACAGAGTCCATAGAAGAATCCCCGAGTTTTGTCGTTGTTGTTGAGTTTTCTTGGCAAAGATACTGGAGAGGTTTGCAATTTCTTTCTCATTTTACCCCAGCTTCTTCATCTGTAAAATTATTACTGACCCTGGCAGGTAGGTTACACAACCAGGAAGTGATAAGGCTAGAAATTCCTAACACAAGTTCAATTCAATAAATGTATATGTGCCAGGTCCCGAATGTGATGTCAGTTGTTTTCTAGGGCACAGTGAAAGATTTGATGCGTGAGATTTGCAGGAAAAATATCCACAGAAAATCATAATGAATTAATATTGTATACTTATGCCTAATACCCAGATTCCTCTGGGTAGTGAAAAACTCAATAACTAAGGTCTGCTGCAGAAGTGGGAGAAGTGTGTGTGTTCATCCTTCATTGCTGAAGAAAACCAGAGAAATGATGACGTGACTTGCATTTGACTTTGTTTTGAGTGAGGGAGGGCTGTGCAGGTCACCAGTCTCACTTCTCCTCCAGAGCCATCTGAATCCAGTGACCAGATATTCATCAGAATGACTGGAGACGACCCAGGATGAGGCAATTGGGGTTAAATGATGTGCCCAAGGTCACACAACTAGTGAGTGTCAAGTGTCTGAGGTGATATTTGAACTCAGATCCTCCTGACTCCTGCACTGGTGTTCTATCCCTGCAGATGAGTATAGAGAGTTACCCAAGGAGAGTGATGGCTTCAGGACTATGACCTTGAATAAAAAGATAGCTAGTGATTCTGGAAAGGCACTGACATTCAGAGCCCATTAGAAAACTATGGCCAAGGGGAATGATATAAGGACTCTACATGCAGAACTTCCCAGGTCAAGAGTCAGGAGATACCTTTTTTCTATACATATTCTCTACATGTGTGCTTCACTACATTTGTACTTTAAATATGAACCTGTTGTCTCCAGGGACCTGAGTGTAAAAAGAGAGACTGGGTCCTTAGTTTGGGGAGAATGTTTTGTACCAATTATTTTTACTATATCTTCTCAGTAAATCTCATTTCTAAAAGCTAACGGAGTTCAGTTGATTGATTGATAATGGAGAACCCACCAACGGGAGCTTGTGAAAAATGGTACTAGAAAAATGAACCATGTAATCATTTTCCCCTTGGTACTGACCTGCCAATGTGAGTATGAGTTGGGGAAATGATGCCAGAGGGAGTGCTATACATGCATTTGTCAAAATAGAGTTTATGAATGAAAACATAGCTTATTTCTGTCCTTTCCAATGCAATTATTTCTTCAGTAAAGAGAAGACTGGCAGGAACACTTAATCCTTTTCAAACAGGGTTGGGACAAAACTCATCAGTGACATGTTCTTGGTATGGGGAAAGAGGACAAGAAGCTGAGGAGACCATTTGGGAATTTTTCCAATATCTAGATCATCATCTCCCTCCATTTTTTCCCCTCATGTTCCCAAGGTGGGAGAGATGGGAAACCTAGAAAAGAAGCAAGGAGACGTGAGGGGGATACACATGAAAAGAAAAGAATAAGGGTATATATGGCAGTACAGAGGAGAATTGAATTTAAGTTTACTGAATGTTTGCATAGTTATTCCTACCTCTAAAAGTTACGAAGAAAACCTCTGAAATGGATATCTCAAGGAGCAGCTTCTGAGTGACAAAGGAAACTGAGTAAATAAGCAGGAAAATCAATGAGTCAAGAAGTGAGCAAGGAGCAAGGAGCGGCGGGAGGGCAGAGGTCTCCTGGGAACTTGGTCAGGCTTGAGTGACCATGTCCTCTCAGTTGACTCTTACACAGAGGAGCCCTCACATTTCATAAGCTGCTTCTTTCTCTGGGGCCTTTCTGTGGAAAATATGAAAATGCAGTCTGAGCTCTCTCTAAACTAGGAAGATGTAGAGCCAGAATCAAGACAAGAAATAGGAGTCAGTTTTCAATTTGCCGTAAATGAAAAGTTCACAGGACATTAAATGCAAGAGAATAATATGACTGTTTCTATCTGAACCCTGTGGGAAAAGATGAGAATGAGATTGGGGAGGAAGGGAATAAATATCCTACTATGTGCCAGGCACTGTGCCAAGCATTTTTACAAATGTTATGTCATTTGATCATTACAAAATCCCTGAGAGGCTGGCGCTGTTATTAGACCCATTTTACAGTTAAGGAAAATGAGGCAGACAGGCTAAGGTGACTTGCCTAGTGTCTGAAGTCACATTTGGACTCAAGTCTTACCTGATGCCAAGTTCAGAACTCTATCTACTACTCCACTTAACTGCCTCAAGAGGATAATAATAAGTAATGGTTAACAGGTATATGATGCCTTGGGGGCAACTAGGTGGTACAGTACGTAGCACACTGCTCCTGGAATCAGGACGACCTCAGTTCAAATCTGTCCTCAGATACTTACTGGCTGTGTGACCCTGAGCAAGTCACTTAACTGTTTTCCCCTCAGTTTCCTCATCTGTAAGATGAGAAAGAAATGGTAAACTAGTCTAGTATCTTTGCCAAGAAAACCCCACATGGGATCACATAGTCAGACATGACTGAAATGACTCGACAACAACAAAAATGATGCTTTAAGGCTTGCAAAGTGCTTTAAAAAGTCTATTTCACTGGATCCTCATGCCAACTTCATCTGTATGCCCTTAATGAATTTAGATATTTATCATATGTATTTTTATAGGGGAAATTTTATTATTAGGGGGATTCTATCATATTATAGGGGGGATTCTATTATATTAGAATCTAACCCTAATTTATAATCTTATTATAATTATATATATACAATATATTGTATATATACATACAATATATATACAATAATATATACTATATATATTTTATATATTGGATATATATAATATATATATAATTAAAATTGTAATATGTATCTGAGGAATAGAGAGGTGGATCGGGTTGCCTATGGTCAGATACCTGCTAGTGTCAGAGGCTGGATCTGACCCCAGCTCTTCCTAACTCTATACATTGTTTATTACAACCTGAGCCTTGTCAATACTTGCTGGCATAAGGCTCCATGTGGCAAAAACTTTAGAAACACTCAAAATGGTCTTCTCTTTGGGCAGCAATAGAAATGGTGGCATCATTTAAGAGAAAAATACAAACATATAAAAGCCAGTCATTGTTTGGTTTTAGGTTAGCTATTAAACTCAGGTAAATGTTAAACCTGATTGAATGACGGATGGCTTGCGTCCAGATTCAAACTGCTGGTCAGACATATGAGCTAGATAGTGGAATGCAGAATCCTGTTCTTAGCATCCTCTGAAGATTGCTTTGGGGGTTAATGTTTAACTTGAACAAAGTGATTCTAACTTGCCTTAGTTTCCTTGATTGAAAATAGAGGATCAAGATTGAAAAGAATTCAAGTCCAGGTTAAGGTTATTTTTCCTAGCTCTGAAAAATGCATTTTAAAAAAATTTTTTTGCAATCAATAAAATAATAAGAAGCTGTTCTTATTTCTCAAAAAAAAAGTATTGTGGTAACTAAACTTTCAGCGAAATGGAATTCCAACTTCCATCCTTTTTAAGTATTTGAGAAATTGTCATTAAGTGACAATCAGAGAAAACATGGTTGGGATACTTTATCTCATGGACTTTGTTAAACCCAATAGCATATATACACAAGTTTTCTATCTATCTATCTATCTATCCATCTATCTATCTATCTATCTATCTATCTATCTATCTATCTGTCTGTCTGTCTGTCTGTCTGTCTGTCTGTCTGTGTGTCTATCTGTCTGTCTCTGTCTCTGTCTCTCTCTCTCTATATGTGTGTGTTATATATGTATGTATCTGTATATATTCATATATGTGTGTATACATAAATACTTATTTTTAAATATAATAGCCCCACCACAAAAACAAATAGCCAATAGGTATATGATGCTTTGGGACAGCTAGTTTTCTCAGTGAACAGAGCAACGACCCTGGAGTCAGGAGGACCTCAGTTCAAATCTGGCCTCAGACTCTATCTGTGTGATCCTGGGCAAGTCACTTAAAGCTGTTTGTCTCAGTTTCTTCATCTGTAATGTGAGCTGGAGAAGGCCTTTCTCTAATTTTATGGATCATAGACTTTTGGAAATAGACATATTTTTCTTTGTATCAAAATGAGGTTTTTTCTTTTGAACTGGATCATCCTCTGCCTCATCTTACAAAACAGGTTTGCTTTTAGGTAAAAGCTGAGTGAAGCATTCTGGCCATTGACAGGAGAAAGAGTACTAGAAAGAGTACTGGCTGTAGAGGAGAGGAGTCTGGGTTCGAATCTTGCCCTCTGCTATTCCTTCTGTGGCTTTGAGGAAGTGCCAATTTTTCTGAATCTTAGTTTCCTCATTTGTAAATAGAGGGGGTTAGACTGGGTGACTTCCAGTGCACCAGCTCTAGATTTGTGGTCCTATAATTATCCAGAGGAGGGCAATGTTTTAGGGCTGTATGGGACAGACTGTTATGTAAACTCCCTAGGTCTGGAGACTAAGGCTGTGTCTCTGTTTTGTATACACACGGATTATGCCCTGTAAAACTTGGCCAGTTCCATTTGCCATAGTACCTCTTAATAATAACTAATAATAATAACTAAAATTTATGTAGCTAATAAGGTCTACAAAGTGCTTTACATGTAGTAGCTCATTATGCTCTCACAAACCCTGTGAGATTGGCTCAATTATTATCCCCATTTTACAGATGAGGAAGCTGTGGTGCACAGTTAAGTGACTTGCTTAGGGACACACAGCAAGTAGGTGAGGCACGACTCATAGGATCATCCACGTAGATCAGAAGCCATCTCTTCCAACTCTCTCCTTTCCCAAGTGAGAGCAGTGAGGCCCAGAGGACTTACGTGACTTTAGGTCTTTCTGACACCAGGTCCAGCACCCCATTCACTATATAATAATATATATAACAATAATTTTATATACATATATATATATAGAGAGAACTAGGCTTGTTTTCCAAATCTGGCCTTTGAGACTTACTACCTATGTGACTAAGAGCACATAGCTCAACCTTTCAGAGGCCGTTCCCCCAAATGTAAAGGCTCTTTAAGGCAAAGAGTTTCTCTCTCGATCCGTTGACCTGGTGACAGGGCACGTTTTACAAAGTCTTGCTTGGAGATAAAATGAAGCTTGTACTGGCTTATAGACAAGATCAAGACTGGAACAGCACTACTTGAATATTTACAGAGAATATGAATGACGTCATCCCATCATGCTATTTCCTTTGTTTGTTCTTGTAAAATCCAGGAACTGCAACATATAACATTCAGGTCAGTTCTTTCTATAACATTGTACATTCCTTGTTGGTACCAATAGTAGGCAATAAGATTCCTGGAAACTCCACCTCCAGATGTCATTCAATAATACAAAGGTTCCTTCTACAAGGCCAGGAGCTGAGCCTCATCTTCTTGTCAGAGGGTTCTAAAATATCATCTCTCCTAATTACCTCTTGTCCTATTTTGGCTCTTAGAAGACTAATCTCTGTTTTCTCCTAATATTAGAAAGAACATGATACATACACACAATATAGACATTATATACACATACAGATGCATGTGCATATGTATGTATACACATGCACACATACATATATATGTGTGTGTGCATATGTGTATACCTATATGTACATGGTGGAGGGGGCGAGGAAGACAGAGACACAGAGAGAGAGACGAAGTTAGGTGATGCTGTAATGCATAGATTAGGCCTGAAGTCAAGAAGACTCTCATCTTCCTGAGTTCACATCTGACCTCAGATACTTACTGGCTGTGTGACCTCTAGGCAAGTAACTTAATCTTGTTTGCCTCAGTTTCCTCTTATGTAAAAATGAGTTGGAGAAGAAAATGGCAAACTACTCCAGTGTCTCTGACAAGAAAACCCCAAACAGAATCATGAAGAGTTGAACGTGACTGAAAAATGATTAAACAGCAAAAATACATGGACAGACAGACACACACATATATCTATATGCAGACATGTATGTGTGTGTATGTGTGTGTGTGTGTGTGTGTGTGTGTGTGTGTGTGTGTGTGTGTAGTGTCTACTGTATGCTAGGCACTATATTAAGTACCTTGCGAATATTAACTTGTTTGATCTTCAGAACCCAGGGATACAGAACTGTTATCCCCATTTTACAGTTCAGGAAACCAAGGCAAACTGAGGTTAAGTGACTTGCCTAGAGTCACACAGCTGGTAAGTGTCTAAGACCAGATTTAAAGTGAGATCTTCCTGACTCTAGGCCCAGTGCTCTATACCACTTGGCTGCTTCACTTATCCACTCTCCCAACCCCTTGGACAAGTCCCTTAACCCCTCTGAAAGCCTCAGCTTAGTCATTTATGAAGTAAAGGAATTGGACTAGATGACCTTTGACATTCTCTCCAGCTTTAGATCTATGATCCTAAATTCTTTCAAAGACCAAAAGTCCTTCAAATATCCCCAAAAGGCCAAGCTCAGCATTGACTAAAGACCTTAGTCCTTTGATGTTAGTATATGATGGGGCAGCCAACAATCATGAAACTATTTTTATCTGAATAAGTTATAAATTAATTCTTTGACCTTGGTACTCCATGAAACAAAGAAAAAGAAAAAAAGACATTCCCAGTTCTATTTGTTTTTCTGTGTTTGTAATGATGGTAGCAAAGTGGAAGAAAAGGAAGTTAAGAATCGCATAATTTTTACATTGTCTGTTAAGATTAATTTAATTTTTGGTACTCGAGATCTTTGTTTAATGACAGGGAAGACATATTATTGGAGGAATTGAAATGTGTCCAGATTGATATTCTTATGCTAAATGAAACCAGAAGATACAATAAAGTTACCACTAAGTGGAACAATGCCTTACTGATTCTCTTTGGAGAGGTGAGCAAAGGTGTTATAAGAATGCAGCTTCATTGTATGTCCAGAGTCAATAAGCAACTTAATTTTAAAGGATATTTGGTCAGCATTGGACCACAGTCATTTGAGAACTTTACAGTACTCATAATCAGAAAAAGTAAAAGATCATAAAAAGGTAATTGCAGATTATACAGCCAAAAGAAGCGCCATGTTAGAATATAGACTCATTCACAAAACATTACAAAAATAATTTCTTAATTATAAAAAGGTTACAGGACATTTCACTTATCAAGTGGTGAGAAACACTGAAGGGAAAAGATGACTTTGCAGAAAGCTTGATGTGAGACCCAAATTAAGGTAGATTATTCAAAGAACATTTAGATGAAACAGGACTGGAGGTCAACAAACAAATGGAAAATGAATCAGATTTGACAGCATATTTTTTTCTTCACAAATGACAATGAAAGCACTATATTTGGACTTTAACATCAGTCCCTAATGTGCTGAATGAGAAAAAAGAAATGACATTCCAGAAGACAAAGAAAGAGTAGTAGACCCAGAGGAAATCCATGATGGAGGTGACAAAACTTGGAAAGCTTTGAGGGATGGAATTACAAAGGAAAACAATTATATTAAATTATAGTTATTGACATTAAAAAAAAGTTTATGGAATCCAGATTAAGATCCTTGGACCTAGAGGAAGGTCATTAATAAACTGTGGCCCTGATAGAGAAGTTATAGAAAGGTACGGGCAAGAGATGCCATGCAATAAGGAGGCACGGTTATATTGTATTCTGAACCACTGGAAGGAGCACTCATATTGTATGAAATCATGGTTCCACTGAGATGCTGAATTATTGTATGGTCATGCTGGCTGGAATCTTTGAGATCCTCCAGTCCTGGCAAAGCAAATTAAAAAAGAAACAGGAATCACTAACCAATATATAAGTATTCTTGTGGTCTATATATTGTCTTAGAAAGCCACATTAATATTAATTTTATTATTAATATTATAATCTATTCATTGTGTTATAGCAATACAATATTTACATTATATTAATATTATATTTCTATTTATTATGCTATTATTATATTGATACAATATTTAATATTATATTATTACTATTGTATTTTCATTAATTTTGTTAATTTCCCAATTACATTTTAATCTCCTTCTTTTGCCTCCATCTATATCTCCAGTGCTTAGCACAGTGCTTGGCACATGATAGGTGCCCAAAGTCTCAGAACTAATTAACAGGAGAGCTGGTGCACAAACTCAGATAGTGCTATTTCCCATGTTTCTGGCAATCTCTTTAAAATAGTACTGGGGCACGGAAACAATATTTTAGAGACAGACAGATTTCATGAAAGACTTTGTCAGACAGATTCCATGAAAGATGTCTTTTTAAAATAAATTAACATACAGCAATATTGCCTTGGATAGACAAAGAAGGGTCACGCCCAGAAGCAGATCTCTGTCTTTGGCATCCTGGGCAGGATTTTTTACCCCTTCTAACCCTTTCTCCTTTCATTTAGTGTACCTTAGTATCTGTTCTTTCTTCTCTCAGAGCGTGATTTCAGGAAATATCAATATCAGTAATTTACATTTTAGTATGAATTAAATTTAATTTTCTAGCTGATCCTAGAGAAGAGGCTTTGCTTTCCCATGGTTTTATATTCCCAGAGATGGAAATGGGGCAGGGTCAGAGGCATTTGATCACCCCTGGAGGCTGGGGTGGCCACATCCTTTCCTCTTCATCCCCACCCCCTACCAGGCACTTCAAGAGGAAGCCAAATGCAGTTGAGAGGGAAATCAGGGGTCTGATTGTGGGTAGGCATAGAAAATGCAGGGCTGATGATGGCTAGAGTAACTGCATTGTTCTGCTGAGACAGAAAGTTTTGGACGCCAGGAATGACAAATGAGGACTGGGTCAGGATTCCTCATAAATTTCATAACCTCTGTGGTATTTAGGATCCTATTTCTTTCTTTTACTCTTTAATTGATCAACAAGTTCTTATTAAGTGTTTAATATATGCCAAGGAAAAGGCCAAGGACAAACAAAAATGGTCCTGTACTCTAGGGTTTACATTCTAATGGGGTTGACCAAAACATGTACATAAATATAGATGTATAACAGATTGACTCAGACACAGGGGTGGGGAACCTGCAGGCTCAAGGCCACATGTGGCCCTCTAGATCCTCAAGTGCAGCCCTTTGATTAAATCCAAACTTCACAGAACAAATCTTCTTAATAAAAGCATTTGTTCTGTAAAACTGAACTCAGTCAAAAGGCCACATCCAAGGACCTAGAAGGCCACATATGGTTTCGAGGCCACAGGTTTCCCTCCACTCCCTCTCCCCGCCCCAGTCCCAGAGTAACTTTAGATAATTTCACTTATTCACTCCCCCACCCCCTTGAATTAAGTCCTTTCACATAGAAGGTGATACCTGAGCTGAGTCTTGCCAGAAGCAGAGGGTTCCAAAAGGTAGACTGGGGAATCAGAGCAGTCCAGGTAAGGCAGATCAAGATATGGAGTAGACAGATGGAACATGGCATATGAGGAACAGAAAGTTGATCAATATGGCCAGACCACTTATATTTAACTACTTTTCTATTTGTTTGAATTTAGGTTATGGTGGTATGTATATACTTACTTATGTACAGAGTCCTCCATGGGAATTTAAGTTCCTTGAGAGGAGGAAGTTTTAGTTTTAGTCTTTTCTGTTTATATTCCCATTGCCTGGGTGCTTAATAATATGATTATAATTATATATAATAATTATAATAATGATATTAATAAATACTTGTTGGTTGATTGACTGTAGAGCTCATGGTGAGGAGTAATATGTAAGAAAATTTAAAAGGTAGAAAGGAGCCAGGTTGTGAAAAGCTTCAAATACCAAATGGAGGATTTTATTGTCATTATCCAATTGTGTCTGACTCTTCATGAGCCCATTTGGGGTTTTCGTGGCAAAGATACTAGAATGGTTTGCCATTTTCTTGTCTGGCTTATTTTATAGATGAGAAAACTGAGGCAAAAGGGGTTAATCAACTTGCCCAGGGTCACATAGCTAATAGGTGTCTGAGTCTGAATTTGAACTCAGGTTTTCCTGACAACAGGTCCAGCCTTCTACTCATTGCCCCACCTAACTGCCTCCAAGAAAGCTAGTTAAGTTCTGTTTTGTACGTGTTGAATTCAAGATGCCTACCAGACACGTAGTTCGAAATGTCTGTGCATTGCCTGTGGGTTTTGTTCATAGGGTCTAAACCACAAAGGATTAGTCCTATTTATATAAGCTTCAGGAGAATGGAAGTTTCTGAGCAAATCCTACAGACAGCAATTCCTGTCTATGGGTTTTGAAGGAGAGTTGGAAATACCACCTGATCTGGTTACAATCAGTATGGGAAACACTTATGATATTGGATCCCAGGCTTGCCTTATTAGTACAGATTTGAGAAATTTAAGGTTGCTAGGTGGCACAGTGGATAGAGCGCTGAGCCTTAAAATCAGGATCAAACCTTTATCTCCCTGAGTTCAAATCTGGCCTCAGACGCTGACTTAGCTGTGTGACCCTGGGCAAGTCACTTAATCCTGTTGGTTTCAATTTCCTCATCTGTAAAATGAACGGGAGCAGGAAATAGCAAACCACTCCAGTATCTTTGCCAAGAAAACCCCAGATAAGGTCAAACATGACTGAAAAACAAACGAACAACAACATATAGTATTCTTCTATAAAAACCCCCAGCATTTTTTTTTGCAGGTAGAGTGAAGTCTTTTGGGTAGAAGCTGAATTTAACAAGGAATTTCTTCTATCTGTAGGGTTGGGTGGGTGCCCTCCTGCTACACCTGTTATTATTTCCATACTCTTTTCATTTCTCCTTACAATGATTCTTGCAGTTTAGCTAAAGTGACACATCAACCTCTTCTGACCCTTGGGTCAGCCTCTGTCCAGAAAGGATGATCAAGGTTGTGCAGCAGATGGTCAGACAAGACATCAGACTGGATAATCTCTAGTGTCTCAAACCGATGCTAACATGTCACATCTTCCCGCTGAAATACAGGAAATAGAGTGGCAGGGAAAGAGAAGCTAAGAGGAAGACGCCTGGTGAAGTAATTGAAGTAGAAGTGACTTCACCTGGATCCCCCAGCCCATACCTGAACCCTCTGCTTGCAGGTGCCACTTGGCATAAGAACCAGTTCTATCCATTATTTATATCTTTGCCACCACTCCTATTATTTAAGAAGTGGTCTAGAGAGTAGTGTCCAACTCAAATTGAACCAGGGAGCAAAGGCTACATATCAATTAAGAAAACTACCTATTAATGTCATCTGTGTTTTATTGTAGGTTTATTTTCTTTGTCAAATATTTCCCAAGTACATTTCAATCTCATTTGGGTCACCCTCTGGAGTGTTATGAGGGATGTGTTGCATGCAGGGCTCTCTTTGACACCTTTGGCCTAAGTATCATAGAGGGGATCTTTCTTTCTCTTATTGTCATTCATTGGAAAGAATTTTTTTCCTTCAAAGAAGAGGCAGGTTGTTAGAAAAGATTGAATTTTTAAAATTCCATCTTAAAATCAACTAATGCATAAGGATAAAACTCATAGTTAAAATGGGAATTTTTTCACAGTTTAAAATTGATCCTTTTACATGGTTCTCTCTGGCCCTTGGACCATATTATTTTTTCCCTCATGATCTAGTCTTTCAGAATAGATCCATGTATCTATTTCCCATCTCCAAGATGAACTAAAAAGTCATATACCGAGGCAAGCCTATGTAATCTGAGTCATTGTTAGGGTTAAAACTGCTAGCCTCTTTTCACAGCCATAAAAGCCTTTGAAAATTTACTTTCATTAGTTGATCTGAAGATAAATTATATTTTCTACATCAATAGTTTGAGTGAGGATCAAGCCCAGAGATGTTCTAAATGACGAGGGGGAAAAAATCAAGGAGGGAAGTATGTATGTAGTAAAATATATTTATTGGAGAATAAGTAAAAAGAATCTTTAATGTGTACAGTCCCTAGGCTTAGGAAGACTCAGATGTGAGTTGTGAGGTCCTTATTTCAGTAGCAAACTTGCACCTGAGTTCCTCAGGAAAAACAGGAAGAAATCAGAGATGATTCACTTGGCCTCCACCTCCAATCGAGATTTCTCATGAGCATGTGTTTCTTGGGCAGATTTCACAAGCAATTCTCTAACTTAACCTTGGAATTCTTGTTCCTGGTTGTCCTCCACTAAAGCATTTTTAAAGTACGTTTCTGTTTTTGTTTTTGAAATCTCAGTGGCATAAATGACTAAACTACCTTCTCCTTCACTCATTTCCATAGCAACCAGACTGTAAGGTCCATTCAAGTCTATCCACAATGACCATAATTAAAATGATGTAATTTCACCTTAAACTAAAGGACACAGCTGTATAGTAGAAAGCATCAGACTCCTTCTTCATGTCTGGTAGTATTTTGTGTAGCTCTCTCTCTTGTGACCAAAGGTCCCATCTCTGTGCTCCTGGACTGGAATTCCCTGCAGTGGTACTCACTGTGGAACTGTGCTGCTTGGCAATTCATTTAACATCTTTTGGCTTCAGTTTTGTCATCCATCAAGTGGAGAAAATTCCGTCTTTTACTTAACATCTCATATGGGCAGAAGTCATAGGATTTGACATATTGACCTTTAGTTCAAGGGAAGCCCTGGGAGACTTTCAATATATCCAGGCTTTGAACCCAGGTATACTGATTCTAAGACCAGAAGCCCACTGTACCCTTCTGTCTCCAGTCATAGCCATCAACTTGGAATTCCAGTTTATTCAATTCCATTTTCTGGGAGTGCTGAGTACCTTTCTTGTTAGAACAAGTGTCTGTATACTTGCAAGCATACCAGCTGCCCACCTAGCTTGGGTATGTTCTGCCTCCCCATTCTCCTTCTACTTAATCTTCTTTCTGTGCTCCATGTTGATGGCCTGATGACATTGGATTCATTCACTAGGTAGCACCTTTCCTTTGTACAGATCTCCTGGACCTCAGATGTGTCTCTTCCCCTTGTACTGAGAGCGTTTGTATACTTTTCTCTTGGGCAATTGACCTCAGACCGTAATTCCTTGCCTCTACGAAACTTTAATATCCACCAGATCCCTGTCACCTGTCTAGTCACTTGGAACTGGCCTCTTCCTGACTGGTATGTTCTGTTTGTGCCCTAAGACCTATGACAACATTGCAGTCCAAAGACATCTAAAACCCAATTAAGGCAGAGCACAAAACCATTTTGATCAGAATCTTATGATGCAATGCTGCTTCAAAAGACAACAGAAAACGGAACAAAATATTGAAAGCCCCTAATAAGACATTAGTGATTTTGATGCAAATAGACCCTGTTTGGGATAAGAAAAAAATATGATCTGGTGGGCCACTGATGGTGGAAAAAACAATATTCCCTTTGGCTTATGAGACAAATATTTAACTGATTAGTTGATGCTGAATTTTGGGGGGAAGATTTCTAATTATATTAGAGACATGAGCAAACATTGTCAGGTTTTTGTTTTAAAATGTGTAGTCAAGCCTTACTTTAATCTGATGGGACAGTCATTTGAAGGGTCTCTTTTCTAGTTCATTGTTGAAAAGAAAAAAAAATCAATACTTCCTGTTATAAAAAATAGGAAATTTAACATACAGTGATGCAAACGGGTGGTGCAATGAATAGACCTCTGGAATAGAATCAGGAAGACCTGAATTCAAATCTAGCCTCTGATAATTACTATCTATATGATGCTGGGCAAGTCACTTACCCTTTCTCCACCTCAGTTTCTTTGTCTGTAAAATGGGGATAATAGTAGCATTTACATCACAGAGTTGTAAAGAAAAAATGAGATAAAAATTTGTAAAGTGCTTTGCAAACCTTAAGGCTCTATAAAAGTGATAGCTATTATTATTATCCAGTGTTATTCATCAACGAATCCTTTTTGGTCATGTCCTAACATATCACAGCATCCCCATATGATGGAATTTTAAGATTTTATTACTAAAATTTTTTTAAAGGCAACTAACAAGACATTGCAGAAAAGCAATGGACATCTTGAATGTTGCTCTCTAGTTAGCCCCAAAATTTGGAATACTCTGCCCTCAGTGACCCACCTTCTAGTATGAAAGTCCCATGTCTTTAAGTGGAAAGTAAAAAATTTAATTCCTTCCCTTGAGAGACTCTTCTATAATGAGAAAATACCTTCTCATCTCCATTCTGAAATTTTGGATTTTATGTGTTTTGGCTAGACAAAATAATAATTCTCTCATTTTTCCTTTTCTATTTTTGAAAAGAATAGCTCTGGGACAGCTAGATGACACAGTGGAAAGAAAAATGGCCCTGGGGTCCAGAAGACCTGAGTTCAAATCTGGCCTCAGATGCTTACTAGCTGTGGATACCTACTAGCCCTGGATAAGTCACTTAACTCCAATTGCCTCCAAAATTTTTTCTTTAAAAGGGATGGTTCTCAGTTCTTCAGTACTTTAGCAATCTACCATAGACTCTATGTGTGCTTGCTTGTTGACCATTTCCTTATAGATTGAGCCTTTGGTGCTCCTCATCAATGTTAGCTTAGTGCCTTTTTCTCAACTTTCTATTTTTTTTTTTTTTTGTCTAGCAAAATACCCCAAACTGAGCTCAGTACTAGGATGCTTCTTCAGTTGCAGCTCAGAATCTTCCTGCTTTGGTCCCTATCACTGTATGAACTCCTCTGAAGTTCTTTGTCAAGCAGCCCCTCATGTCTTTTACTGTTTTCATGATTTTCCTTCTCTGAATGTTTACTCTAGCTTCCTTCTCCTTCCTCCCCTTAGATTTAACCTTGCTATTTTTTAATCTGACTTTATCTGCCCTTTGTGAACACTTGCTTTATTCTAATCTTTGGTTGTTTTTCCTAACTTCAATTTATTATCATCAGTTTATTTCATTCTCTTCCAAATCAGTTTTTAATTTGTCCAAAAGCTCTTCTTTCTTCCTTCCATGCTCCAACAAATTCCATCCATGTCACCCTCCAACTGACTATTCATTTTGTTGAGATCCCTTCACTGGGATTCTCTCAATTTCTATCATTCTCTTATTCAAGTCAATCTGAAATTGACTTACAGAAAAATGTTACATGACTCTCAATAGCATGTGTTCCTAAGACAAGTAGTATCTATTGGTTATTTCTACAAAGACTAAGAGATATGAGTATTAAATGTCGACAATCAACATTTTCCCAAGAGGCTTGGTGATTGGGTCTTTAATCTCCTTGGGGAAAAAAAGCCCATCTCAAATTCCAGTGGAGGTACCTCTGC
This sequence comes from Notamacropus eugenii, assembly GCF_028372415.1. Taxonomy (NCBI): domain Eukaryota; kingdom Metazoa; phylum Chordata; class Mammalia; order Diprotodontia; family Macropodidae; genus Notamacropus; species Notamacropus eugenii. The sequence goes on along the minus strand of NC_092877.1, from coordinate 295,352,181 downwards.
TCAGTACATTTACTCATCCCTATCAATTTCTTCCCTTTCCCTCTTCTAACCCATAGGCATCTGGGTGGCCCCAAATTAATGAAGAGGCAAGTGAATGAAATGGAAAATTTGGATATCAGTAGGGAAGGCTGACATGCATTCCAGGGGGCCTGATTGTGGAGAATAACTTGGTTGTTCAGAGAGAATTGTAAATATAAATACAGCACAGTAGGTAGTCTGTCTGGAATAAATCTCAGTCTCCTCTACTGATATTTAAAATCTCCCAAAGGTTACCCTACTTGCTGCTTGTGAGGTCTTCATGACTCCCCCTGCCCCAGTTATTCTCATTTCCTTCCCTTTATTAAAGACAGATTTTAAACCATCAGTCATGTGGAGGGGGGAGCATTATCAATTTCATCTTTAAAAAATATTTTTGTACTTGATTTTATTCTCTCTTTCTTAAGAAGAGACTTTTGAAAGACTCTCTGCCAGCAGGAATTTGTACATCCCTGACCCCTTTTCAGCAAGCTTTCGCTGGTATATCGTATTATATCTCAGTCTCTTATCCCTAGACCAGCATAGATTTTTTAATTCCTATACTCAGTAAGTTATAACATCACTCTGGCTTTTATGCTTGACAGAATCTCTTTTTCCAGATGTAGAGAGAAAACATGTTAATAGAGAGCTGGCCCCAGAGTCAGAAGTAATAATAATGGCTAACATTTATAAGACTACTTCCTTGCCAGATACTTTAGAGAGATTAACTCATTTGATGTCATCCTCATAACAACCCTGTGAGGAATTATTATCATCTCCATTTTACAAATTAAGAACCTGAGTCTAGGTTAAGTGACTTACTTGTCCAGGTTACACTGTATTTGAGGCAAGATTCAAACTCAGGTCTTCTAACTACAAATCTGGTGTGCTATCCCATAAGGTCACCTAGCTATGTGACGACAGGGCAATTTGCTAAGGTTATGAATTTCAGAGAAGGTTTTGATCTGCATTAGTAGAGAATTTCCTCATTGGGAAGTACCTACATTGATAATATCAAAGCCCTTGGCACAATGCCTGGCACATAGTTAGCACTACATTATTAGCTAATAGTTAATGTAGTTATGTTATAGAATATATAATACACAGCCAATTTAACAACTATAATTTAGTATTATTACTTATGTACTGGTAGTGTCAGAACCAGCGTTAAAACCTATTGACTTTTAACTCCAAGTCCAATGCTCTTTTGACATAATGAAAATGAATACTAAAGAATGATTTGTATTTTTAAACATTTATTAAGCACTTACTGTGTGCTAGGCACTGTGCTATTTTAAACATTTACATAGTATCTCTGAGTTGATGCTCTTTAATAAGACCAGTTTTTCTCTTTAAACTGTCTCTTCTTACTACATGGTTAGACCCTCATGCTTAAGAGGGAGTCTTCTCAAAGCATTTTTGTGGAAACTTACTCTCAGTGTAGCTATGCCCAACAGGGATAGGCCTGCTTGCCCTTGGTAGCCAGAACAGCCCAGGAGCCTGTGTTTATTCTCTGCTCTGATGCCCAGAGGGACCTATAAATTATTCCAGAATGAACTAGAGATCAGATTCTAAGGAGTCACATGGAGTCTTTAACAAAGGTGACATTGAGGTGAGTGATCTCCTCAAGCCCAGACCTAATACTGTATTAAGTGAGACATATTAACTCTTTCAGGACACCAAGGCATGATCCAGTGAAGGAGCAGTATTTTCATTAACATTAAGATTTCAAATAGAGGGCCAGTATTTTTGGTCTTACTCTGATTTTTTTCTGGCTAAGACCACCCCTACCTTGACACCCAGACCCATGTTATAGCAGGGACATGGCCATACTGTTCACAGCTCCTCAGAACCACAGAATTTGAGAGCTGAAAGGTACAAGGTTCATTTAGTCCAAAACACATCTGAACACACACACTCCAGCACTGGTGTCCTTTCTAAAATGTAGGTTTTAGAAATGAGGACAGAATGTGAAAATATGTATAATAGGAATGCATAAGTAGAGACTATATATCAGATTGCATGCCATCTTGGGAAGGGAGGAGAAGAAAGAGGGGAGAAAATTTGAAACTCAAAATCTTATAGAAGTGAATGTTGACAACAAAAATTTAATTAATTAATTTAAAATTTCAAAAAAAAAAGTGAGCACAGAGTCTGAGCAGTTCTGTCACCTCCTTTTGGGACCAAATAATGAAGATTTCAGAACAGAGAGGAGGTGATCAGCCAAGACAAGGATCTCCATGTTTGCTAGTGTGTGGGTACTGATTCTAGTCTAAGGCCAGGTTGCTTGTCTGCCTCATGTCTGCGTTAAAATTTTGAGCTCAGGGCTAGGGATACAGCCACAGTGTGGAGGGACAATTGGATTCAGTAAGGACATCTTTTGTAGAAAAAGGGCTGGGTAAAGTGTGTATATGTTTATATATACATGTATACTTAGAAACAGAAAGAGAGAAAGCAAAAGAAAGAGAGAAAAGAAAAATAGGGAGAAAGGGAAAGAGGGAGAAGAAGAGGGACAGACAGGGACAGAGATAGAGACAAAGACACATGGAGAGAGACAGAAACAGAAGAAGGAGAGAGAAAAGACAGAGACAGACATAGAGAGAGACAGACAGAGACAGAGGGAGAGAGAATGTATAGGTAGTAAAACAAGAATTTTCTTATAGATTTCAATAAGAACAAGGTAATTTCTTCTCCCACCCAGCCCTCTGTGATTGGGTTTTCTTGGGTTTATTCTGGAAGTTGCAGGTTACACAGAATTGTTGAGGTACCTAGCACACAAAGTGGAGAGAACCCTGGACCTGGAGTTCAAACTCTGGACATGAGTTCAGATCTATCTTCAAAGACTTACTAGCTGTGTGACCCTGAGCAAGTCACTGAACCTCTGTCTGCCTCAGTTTTCTCTTACATAAAATAGGAAAAAGGCAGCTAAGTAGTAAAGTGGACAGAGTGCTGGGTCTAAAGTCAAGAAGACTCACTTTTGTGAGTTCAAATCCAGCCTCAGACACTTACTGTGTGACTCTGGGCAAGTCACTTAATCCTGTTTGCCTTATTTTCCCCATCTGCAAAATGAGCTGGAGAAGGAAATAGCAAACCATTCCAATCTCTTTGCCAAGAAAACCCCAAATAGGGTCACAAAGAGTCTGACAAAGTGGCAATGATAATCATCCGCCTCCCAGGGTTGTTATAAAGATAAAAGGAGCTATTTGGAGAGCTCTTTGGAAGCCTTCAAGTCCTATATGCTAGTTAGGGATGGAACGAGCATTCACATTCGTTTACATATAAATATATATTATATCCATAATATCACGTTATTACTATGTCCCAAGCGCTAAGCTCAGGGCTTTGTGGAGGGTGGATGCGCTGTTAGTGTTGTTGTCATTTTTATAATTATTGCAAAAGCCTACAGGTTGTTTACATACAGCTCATGTCTTGTCCAAAACATTCAAAAGAAAGTTTGTCATTGAAAGTAAAAAAAGAAGAAAATGGGATAGAAAAAGAAATGGGCAGGAGAAGAGACAGAGTGGCATAGTATCTAGAGTGATGTGCTTGGAAAGGACAGACATAGAAAAGTTGATTTATTTCGCTGCATAATCATTGTACCTTGGTTTTCTTTTTAAGTCTAAAAATTGGTTTATAACCTTTTAGTGAGTAATCATTGCCTAGTGTAATTCTGTTCCTCATGTTGCTTAAAGGTAAACAGAGCAGCCATATATTCACCAGTGGCATATGGATACACATTTATCTCTCGAGATTTGTGATCCTACATGCATTGTCACTATGTCTCCCAAAGTCTACTTTTGTGGGATTTTTTTAGAGTGCTGCAGTGCTAACGATACTAATGGTATGGGATATCAACCCAATGAAGAGCCTTAGGCAAAAGGGGAGTGCGTGGACAGGTGAACTGCCATGAGTAAGTCATGTCATGTGGTAAGACTTGCATCTTCCCAATTTTAAGGCATATTCATAAGTATTCCATGCATCCTAATCTTGCAAGAAAGCCAGTTTAGTAATAAATGATTTTTTGGGAGGTTCTCACATCCCCTCAAATTTATCAATTTATTTGTTTTCAGTTTTCAACATTCACTTTCATGAGTTTTAAATTTTCTCCTCCTCCCTCACCAAAACAGCATGCAATCTTATATTGTCTCTATACATACATTCCTGTTAAACACACTTACACATGTGTTGAAGTTGCAGAAGTCATGTTGCAGAAGAATTATAACAACTTTAACATATATAACACGTATTATGCCATAATAAAATATAAAATAACATGTAATTATAACATGAGAAAAACAAAACAAAACACAACAAAAAATAACAAGAAAGAAAAGTCTGCTTCATTCTGCATTTTAACTCCATAGTTCTTTCTCTGGATGTGGATGGCATTTTGCATCATGAGGCCTTTGGGAATGTTTTAGGTCCTTGCATTGCTGAGAATGGCTAAGTCTATCAAAATCAGTCCTCACACACTGTCACTATGTGTAGGTGTTACTGCGTACAATGTTCTCCTGGTTCTGCTCTTTTCACTCAGCATCAGTTCATATAAGTCTTTTCAGGTTTTCCCAAAGTCTGCCTACTCATCATTTCTTATAGCATAATAGTATTCTATTACATTCATATGCCACAACTTATTCAGCCATTCCCCAGTTTCCAGTTCTTGGCCACCACAAAAAGAGCTGCTCCAAATATTTTTGTACATGTGGGACCTTTTCCCATTTTTATGATCTCTTTGGGATACAACCCTAAAAGCAGTATTGCTGGGTCAAAAGGTTATGTGCATTTTCATAACCCTTTGGGCATAGTTCCAAATTGCTCTCCAGAATGGTTGGATTAGCTCACAGCTTCATTAACAAGGAATTAGTGTTACTGCTTTCCCACATCTTCTCCAACATTTCTCATTTTCCTGTTTTGTCATGTTAGCCAATCTGATAGGGGTGATGTGGTATCTCAGAGTTGTCTTGAGTTGTATCTCTCTAATCCATAGGGATTTAGAGCACTTTTTCAAATGGCTATAGATAGATTTAATTTCCTCCTCTGAAAACTGCTTGTTCATATCCTTTCATCATTTATCAATTAGGGAATGACTTGTATTCTTGTAAATTTGACTCAGTTCTTTATATATTTTAGAAATGAGGCCTTTATCAGTGACACTAGTTATAAAAATAATTTCCCAGTTTTCTGCTTTCCTCCTAATCTTGGTTGCCTTGACTTTGTGCAAAAATTTGTCAATTTAATATAATCAAAATTATCCATTTTGCATTTCATAATGTTCTCTATTTCTTGCTTGGTCACAAATTCCTCCAGTCTCCATAAATCTGACAGATAAACTATTCCCTGCTCCCCTAATTTGTTTATAGTATTATCTTTTATGCTTAGGTCATGTATTCATGTAATAATTGATTTTTAAATAATACTGACACAATTTTTTTAAAACTTCACATAATGGTCGCACCTCACTTTTTGCAAAAATTTGGCATAAAATCTGAGATGATTATGTAGTGAAATGTGATAGGTTCAAATCCTCCCTCAAATACTCTACTAGCTATGTGTCCCTGAGCAAGTCATTTAACTTTTCTGAGTCTTTAATTTCCTAAACTGTAAAATAAGGAGACTGGATAAGACATCTAAGTTTCCTTCAAACTCTAAATCTGTGATTCTATGAAAGGGAAAAAAAAATAGAGAAAATAGAAAACTAGGGAGGGAAATGAGGGATATAGGTATAAAGGGGTTAAGTAAATTCTACACATGACTTTCTCCAGTAAGGGACTCCCGGGTTACACCCACATCCCCCAAGATTACATCAAAATTTTCCAAGAGTCAATTCCTCTCCCCCTTCCCTTTTCCCCTGGGGGCTTCTCTCCAATTTACTCTGAATGGATTTCTGTCCTAATAAGAGGCAATAGGGAGGAACAGAGTATTTACTGGATGTTGGACTTCATTCCAAAGTTCAGAGTAATGGATTTAACCCTGAGATATAGTCCTCTTGAATGAAGGCAAAAATGTTATCAGAGCAAGAAAACATTTGTGGTTCTAGCATTAGCTGTAGTCAAAAATAAATTAGATTAACATGTGGAAAGAATTGAAATCAGGGTCAATCATCTTGAAGTGAGAACAGGTAGAGGGCTAATTGGCCCATAAAGTGCATATATTTGTAATGTTCTTGCCATTTGATGAGTCCACCCTTTCTTTTCACTTCTCATTTTCCCTCCTTTTTTCTTTTCTCTTCCCTGTATTTGGCCAAGGATTGGATGCAATATCAAAAGACAAGGAAATAAACTTTTCTGGGGGGTGACCCCCTAGCCCCGCAAATGTACCCTCAGGATAAATCCTAACTACCCAAATTCAAGTGTATGAGTAGAATGGGACATACATGCAAGTCAAGGATTTGGATTCAGAAGACCTGCATGATCTTGAATGAGTTATTTCCTTTTTGGGGGGCTTAGTTCCCTCAAATATAGAAGGAAGGAGTTGGGCTAGACAATCCTTTAAGCCCCTCCTAGCTCTTAATGTTATGATAAGAAAGATTATGACAAAGTCTTCTCCATTAAAGATTATGGGTTTATGTTGGACCTTGTCTTTGTTCAGTAGTCTCAGTCATAATCAACTCTTCATGGCCCCATTTTGGAGGGTTTTCTTAGCAAAGAGGCTAGACTGGTTTGCCATTTCTTTTTCCAACTCATTTTACGGATGAGGAAACTGAGGCAAACAGGATTAAATGAGGCTAAAGTTGAACTCAGATCTTCCAGACTCCAGGAGAGTTGCTCTATGCACTGCTCCACCCAGTTGCCCTGTGTTTATCCTTTGTTTTCAGAGAGGACCATGACAGGGAAATGATGACATGACTTGCAGTTGACTTTGATTTGAGGGAGGAAGGGCTGTGCAAAGTCATCAGCTTCACTTTCCCCTCTGAAGCCATCTGGGTCCAGTGGCCACATATTCATCAGGATGACTGGAGATGGCTCAGGAAGCAATGGGAGACCCTGACCCTTTTAGGCTAAGGCTTTTTCAGGTTTTCACTTTGAGTGAGGTAAGGTTCATTCAATGCATAGGTCTGTTTAAGAAATGAGTCAAGTGATGGCTCCTTTAATTAGATAAAAAGAAAAGAAATCAAAGAGGGAGGGGAAGACCCTCAGGGTTACTGGTCAAAAGAGAAACAATTACTGTCGACATTCACTCAGAGCCAGGAGGGCTCCAAAACAGCCATTAAGTAGAGTTTGGGCAGGGATCTGTTGTCCAATCTATGAGCTTTAGAGTGAAATGGGTTGGAGGAAGGAAGGAAGGAAGGAAGGAAGGAAGGAAGGAAGGAAGGAAGGAAGGAAGGAAGGAAGGAAGGAAGGAAGGAAGGAAACCCCAAGTTAACTGGGCAACTTCCAACTGTGTCCCCTCCCAGTTCGATTTTTTTTTTCATAAAAGGGGCCATCCCTTGACTCACTTCTTAAAGAGGCCTATTCACTGAATGAGCCTTACCTCACTGGGCAATTTCCAGTTGTCCTCCTGAATATCTGACCATTGGACTCAGATGGCTCTGGAGGAAAAAGTGAGGCTGGTGACCTTGCACAGCTTTCCCACACTCAAATCAAAGTCAACTGCAAGTCATGTCATCATTTCCCTGATGTCATGGTCATCTTGAAATTGAAAAGACAAACACAACCTATGAGTAGTCCAAGCTGCCTGAATGGGGACCCAGCTAGTTACCCAACTTGGGTAACTCAACTTGTCCTCTCCCTCTCCCTCTCCACCTAGTTGCCCTAAATTGGAGCAGGACAGATTAAAGTCAGACATAAGAAAGAACACTGTTACTGCAAGAGATACTATATCTGAAATGTGCTGTCAAAGAACTAGTAGGGTGTCTAGGTGGACCCTGGCCAGGAGGACCTCAGACACTTATTAGCTGTGTGACTCTGGGCAAATCACTTAACCCTGATTTAGCCTCTAAAAAAGAAAAAAGGAAAGAAAGAAAAAAAGATAGCTAGGGAATCTTTTTCTCAAAGAACTTTATGAACAGTACTTTCTGTATCGTCATGTGTCTGATGCAGACACGGGCCAGAATTTCAGCTTTGAGTTTGACATCTGGTGTGGGGTGTTGAAGACCTCTTCCAACTCCATGATCTGGTTGGTTTGATCTTCTCTTTTGAAGCAGTTGTGGTACTTGAGGGAGGGAGGACAGTACGCTGAAGAGAATGATGGATATGGAGAGGTCAGAAGATCTTGGTTCAGATCCTTACTCTATTGTGTTTCACCTGAATTGGGCAAATGGCTTCATTTCTCCAGACCTGAGTTTCCTCATCTGTAAAATGAAACATTGGCTAAGATGACCGTAAAGATCTCTTCTGGCTTGAAATCTATGACTTATTTCTTGAACATGAGCCACTAGATTTGGAGGAGTGTGACCAGACTAAAGATATCAGGGGAACAATATTCACATATGGAAGTATCTTAATTTACATTAAGGGGCAGCTAGGTTGACCCAATGAATACAGAGTTGGGCCTCAGTCAGGGAGGCCTGAGTTCAAATCTGGTTTCAGATGCTTATTAGCTGTAAGACCCTAGGCAAGTAACATTACCTGCCTCAGTTTCCTCATTTGTCAAATGGGGACAATAATAATAATACCTACTTCCCAGGGTTGTTGTGATGATCAAATGAGATAATTATAAAGTGCTTAGCACAGTTCTTGGAACATAAAGCGTTAAATAAACATTATTATTGTTTTTGTTATTACATGAATCTGCATGATACTTTTAAAAAGCTCTAACTACAAGTTTGTGAAAGGAAAGAAAGTAAATGAATCAGCACAGCTTTTTAAAATGCCACTTCACCATCAAAGGTCATGGAGAGAGCTGAGTTCAGTCCTGATGGGATTAGCCAATGTTGCCTGGTTTCCCTTGGAAATCTTTTTGTGTGACACTATGTTCTCACTTTCATTTTAGGAACTTAGCTGATCGTTCTTAGATCCATAGATTTCTAGTACATTTCACAATGACAACCATAATGAAAACCACATGTTCTAGATATTCTCAAGCAATCAGCTGGTGAGGCCTTGAAACACTAGTTTTACGGGACCCAGCACATCTGGCAACCAGCAGTGGAGAGGATGATTAGCCAGGTCCCTGTTCCAGAGGGCAGGCCCATTTATTATGGTTACCTGTCCAGTTCCACCGCCAATCTCAGCTGTAATCAAAGAGCCCATGCTTCTCTGCCCTCCAAAAGAGCAGACTTTCCCCACCCCAAGCTTTTTTTCAGTCCAAGTCCTTAAACTGCTCTTTTTGTGAGCAGCTGAAATATATTTCATTGCCAGAACAGACTAACCTCATGATAGGTTGAAAAAAGACTTTCTGCCTTGAACTGATGGGTATCTCGAGAAAAGAACACCTCCTTTCCCTTGACCTTTTCTGAAACTTGTTACTGACTGGGACATTTAGGAAACAGCTTTAAAAACAAAATAAGAAAAGGTTAGGCGATGGATTTCTAAATTTTGCTATTGGTAGACAAAAATTAGTTTGTAATTTGGAAAAAAAATCAAGTGTCTAAGTTGATAACAATGTCTGTCCCTTTACTACCCATCTTATTTCTATCCAGCGTTAACACTACCCCACTCTGTGATACAGTCTAGCCCTCCACAGAATCCTTCTCCAGCAGATATCAGTGTCATACAAGGTACCATCTCCAAGCCCTTATTGAGTTGACCCTCCATGGAGTCCTAGATGGATTCCTAGAATCTACAGTGTAAAAGTATATGGTGAGGGAGAGAATAATTGTTTAGATTGAATTCTCTATGTCATTGTCCTGAGACCCTCACCAGGATACAGCACAAGAGGACTCAGACTAGAACACAATTGTTGTTTACCCTTCATTTTTGAAGAGGACCAATGACATCACAGGGTGATGTCTTGACTTGTGTGTGATTTGGATGTAAGTGAGCCAAAACTGCATAAAGTCATCAGCCTTACTCTCTCCTCCAGAGACATTAAAGTCCAGTGACAGGACAAAAGTTAAGACAACTGGTAATGGCCTGGGATAAAGTGGATGACCTTGGCATCTTCAATGTCTGACCAAACTCTAAGCACTCCACAGTGCCTGCTTCAACTGCCTTCATGGCTGTTGTGACAAATTGTTCTCATCTGCCCATTTTGCCATGAGAAGTCTTCACATGCTTAGGGTAGACACCCCTCTAAATCACCAATATGTTTGAAACTCATTAGTTGTTCTCAACATGGTTTAGTTTATCTGTCCAGATGGTAACTCTGCACATGCTACAGCTTCTTGGAGCTACAGATGAAAGTTGAATACAAGGCAGATGTCAAAGGTAGATAAGTAGCCCTGGAAAAAGTTTGGCAAGTCATCACGCCAGAGATGCTAGTTCTCCTTGAACACTCCAAACACCTCCTGAAACACAGTAAGCATTTAATAAATGCTCTATCTACCTATCTACTATTTCCTTGTCTACCTTACAACCTAGATATTTCCTTCCTAATCTCTTAGTAGTTTTAGTTTTGTTTTTAAATCATTCCTACTTCCAATTCTTTCCATCCCCGTCTCAATTTAATTTTTTCTTTTTTTTGTTAATTTATTTGTTTTCAGTTTTCAACAATCACTTCCATAAGTTTTCAGTTCTCTCCCCCTTCCCTTCCTAAAACAGCACACAATCTTATATGGGTTTTACACATACATTCTTATTAAACACATTTTCACATTAGTCATGTTGAGTAGAAGAATTAAAATGAATGGGAAAAACCTTGAGAAAAACCAAACCAAAACAAAACATAACACAAGAAAAAATAGTCTGCTTCATTCTGCATTGCAGTTCCATAGTTCTTTCTCTGTATGTGCATGGCATTTTGCATTGAGTCCTTTGGAAATGTTTTAGGTCCTTGCATTGCTGTGAAGGGCTAAGTCTATCAGAAACAGTCCTTGCACACTGTGGTTGTTACTGTGTACATTGTTCTCCTGGTTCTGCTCCTTTCACTCAGCATCAGATCATGTAAGTCTTTCCAGGCCTCTCTGAAGTCTTCCTGTTCATCATTTCTTATAGCGCAATAGTATTCTATTACATTCATATACCATAAATTATTTAGCCATTCCCCAATTGATGGGCATCCTCTTGATTTCCAGTTTTTGGCCACCAAAAAAGAGCTGGTATAAATATTTTTGTACATGTGGGTCCTTTTCCCATTTTTATGATCTCTTTGGAATACAGCCCTAGAAGCGATATTTCTGGATCAAAGGGGAGGCACATTTTCGTAGCTCTTTGGGCATAGTTCCAAATTGCTCTCCAGAATGGTTGGATCAGCTCACAGCTCCACCAACCATGAATTAGTGTTCCAGCTCTCCCACATCTTCTCCAACATTTGTCATCTTCCAGTTTTGTCATTATAGCCAATCTGATAGGTGTGATGTGGTACCTCAGAGTTGTTTTGATTTGCATCTCTCTAATCAATAGTGATTTAGAGCATTCTTCATATGACTATAGATAACTTTAATTTCTTCCTCTTTAATTTTAATTTTTTGACTGGATCTATGATTTCATTGGTTTAGGGAATTCTCAGCGAGGAGATTTTCTTTACCAAGTAGACTGATACCTGTTCTGTGATTTATAATCTTGGGTGTGATTGGCAGGACTTAATTGAACCATCCTGACACCAAGGTCACCTTTCTCTTCATTACACCATACTACCTCTTACCCCCTGATTTTGAATGTACGATCCTATGGTGGTATCTTTGGGCTTCCAAGACAATGAAAATGTTCTTAGTTAGGTTAGATGGGAGCCAGGAAATCCGGGCCTCGCATGGTCTTTAAAAAATACTTTAGTAACTAGAAACAAAGTAGATAACTATCAACTAGGAAATGGCTAAACAAATTATGGCGCATGAACGCAATGGAACATGCCTCTACTGTAAGAAACAGGGACTGTGGAGAATACAGTGATGCGAGCAAAGGCTTATGTGGCTTAGTGGGATGTAAAGGCTGGGCTGAGAAAAGCTCCAAAGCTTAGAAAGCTCTTTGTTCATCAAGCCTCCAACTGTATACAATCACAATGCACAATGAGACAATGTACTTGCACTATCATAAAAAGGGGGGGGGCAAGCTGCTAATCTTTGAGGAATTTTTGAAAACACCCCTCTGGCTGTGAAGCAGAGATCTGGGATGGCCCGCTTCTGAGCAGCTGTCAGAGGAAACAGCGAGGAATCGACTCACAGAAACCCATTTACAGGCATGGGTTGGGGGGGTTCAGGGGAAAATCAGGGAAGTTCTTTGCAAAATATTTAAAAAGGTACAAAGGCACAGTAATAATCATAGAAAAAGGTGGCATAAGCCATCACTTATATACATAACCTGTATGGACACAGCAGACACACTCTGTAAGGAAGCAAGACGTTCTGTAACATCTGGAGAGTGGGCCAATGCTAATACCTAGAGGACCTCCCTCTGTGAGTTTGTGCATCCCCTTGTTCTGGATGCATATTTCTTAGGCAGAGAGGAGGGAGGAGTCATGACCCTCCTATGTCCCCACTGAGAGCTCAGCCTTCACCAAGGAGAAGCACCATCTCCAGATTGGGGAAAACTTTGTACATCGGCTCAGAGAGACCCAGAGCAATATCATTCAGATGCTGAATCAATATTCTAGAGCTCCTTTCTCTCTCTCTCTCTCTCTCTCTCTCTCTCTCTCTCTCTCTCTCTCTCTCTCTCTCTCTCTCTCTCTCTCTCCTTCTCCCTCTGTCTCTTTGTCTCTGTCCCTCTGTCTTTGTCTCTCTCTGTCTCTCTGTCTCTGTCTCTGTCTCTCTCTCTCTCTCACACACACACACACACATGCACAGATCATGGCAACAAGATAACACATTACTGTCCTCCATTGCAGGAGATGGAGGCAAGGATTTTGCTATTCAGCCTTACACCTTGTGTAAACACACAGAGGGATAGCCTCTAGTTACTAACAATAGCCCACTCTCCAGATATTACATAATGTCCTGCTTCCTGAAGCTCTGCTGGCTAAGGAAACTTTTTCACCTGCTGCTACCATTTTCCTGAAAATCCAGCCTTGTCTTCCATCATCCATCCACCTAAGTTCTGCTGCTTGCTCCCTGTGTGAGCAATTCAGTGCAGTCCAAGAAGCATTGAAATGCCTACTATGTTTAAAGCACTGGGGATACCTTTGGACAAGTCTCTTCATTTCATATCTCTGGGTTTGTTTTGTCAGCCATGCAATGTGAAAGGATTTGATTGAACATCCTCTAGAGTCCTCTCCAGCTCTAAGCTGATATGCCTGTGGACTGGTCTATTAGATTCTGATTAAGCATGTATTATGTGCCAAAATAGACAGAAAATTACAAAATAGATATGATGTGACATAAATAGAAAATTGCTCCAAGGTGATGGGAGGGAGTAGTAGAGCTGGGATGAGAACGGAAATCAGAAAGACCTCACGTAAAGGGTGACCCTTGAGTTAAATGTCAAAGGACACTAGAGATTCTACACTGTGTCAGTGAGGAGAGGGTTCATCCCAGGCTTAGGGAACATCTGGTGCAAAGGCCAGAAGGTGGGAGAAAATATCTTAAAATTAAGTATACAACGGATAGAGCGCTGGGTCTTGCAGTCAATAAGGTCACAATTAATATCTTGCCTCAGACATTTACCTGTGTGGCCTGAGACAAGTCACTTAACTTTTCTCAGCCTTGATTTCCACATCTGTAAAATGAGAATAATGACAGCACCTTCAATCTAAGGAACAAGAGATACTATGTCAAGTGCTTTATAGACCTCAAAGCATTAGGTCAATTTGAGCAGTTATTAAGTACCCGACCTCTACTGAAGGACACTTGATCTGTCTTGTCCTAGACTGCTTAACCACAAATGTTTCTTCCCTTCTTCTACTTCCATTTTGTCCAGAATACCTGGATCCCTTGCTTCTCTCCCTCCTGACGCTAGGCCTTCCTTTACCCCATTCTCTTATCCACGAACGCCTTACATAGTGTAGCATACTATGGAAAATGATATGTACAAATCACCTGACCTTTTTTGTTCAGCTTCTGGGTGTCATGGAGTGTTACTCTTTAGGACTGCCTAATCTTCATGACTAGGGTTCTTTTCTTCATCGTACAGAAATTCAGCATCCAATCTTAATCCTCTCTATGGGATTAAAGAAAAGGGCTGGCTCATCCCAAAGGACAATCAGATATAGCCACTAATAGAGGGAGTAGCCTGTAAATTGGGAGGGTTGGTGGAGAGCAGAAGCAGTTATTGTCTCTTAACCATGGACACTATGCCCAGTAAGCTGCTATCATGGCAACTATCTGGCTCTGATGACCTCACCCCTGGACCATTGTGATACCTACCTAACCTGTCTCCCTTTCTCTATGGTCTCCACCTTCCAGTTTGATGACAAGATGAGTGAAGATGACAAAGATGGGATCTTATAACTGTGATCTTATAACTCCCCCAACTCAAAAACCTTCAGTGATGCCTCATTACTTGCCATAATAAACCCAAACTTGTCTTAACCTCACATTGAGGACCCTCTAAAATTTAATTCAACAAACATTTGTTAAGTCCCTGTTATGTGAGAGATCCTAACTAAAAAGCTAGATTGGGCCTAACTTCTTTTTCCAGGCTTACCATCCTCTGTACCAACATGGCACTCTCCTGTCAGTCTACACTTACTGGTCCTGCTAGAGACTCACACCCATTCCCGCTACTTGAATGCCTTCTTGACCACCCCATGGAGAAGTAAAGTAACGATCAGGGTCACACAGCTAGCAAATGTTTGAGTCAGGCTTGAACTCAGCTCTTCCTGACTTTAGGCCCAGTACTCTATCTACTATGCCACCTAGCTGCTGGTGAACAGTATTCCTTCACTCTGCAAACATTTATTGAAGAGCCACCATTGAGTAGTAAATTCAGAGCTGGCCTGAGTCAGGAAGACTTGGGCTCAAGTTCCACCTTTAACACAAACAAGTTGTGTGACCTTGGGCAAATCAGTTAACCTCAGGCAATTCTTTAATACTGGTATAAAGAATTTTCTACTGGAAAGTTGCCTACATCAATGAAATCACAGATCAAATTTTAAAAAGTCTACTCAATCATTTCAGTATTAGTGACTCAGTGTCTAGTGCCTGACCCATTGTAGGAACTTCATACATTCTTGTTGATTGATTGAATGAAAGTAATTTCTTTAGCTCACTTGCCAAGACATTGTCTCTGTGGTTGTTCAGTCGGGTCTGACTCTTCATGACCCCATTTGGGGATTTCTTGGCAAAGATATTAGAGTGGTTTACAATTTCCTTCTCCAACTTATTTTACAGATGAGGAAATTGAGGCAAACAGGATTAGGAGACTTGCCCAGGGTCACACAGCCAGTAAGTGTCTGAGTCCAGATTTGAACTCAGGAAGATGAGTCTTCATGACTTCAAATCCAGTGTTCTATCCACTGGTCCTCTCCTCCCCCCACAGCAGATCACTTAATCTTTTTGTGCCCTAGGTTCCCCATCAGCAAAATGGATGGTAATACATAACCCTACCCACCTCACAGAGCTCTTTGGAGTATGACACAAAAGTTAATGTGGAGATGCTCTGGAAAATGACATTTATACAAATTTCAGCTATTATGATGATGACTGTGATCATATCAGTTCATAATACAGAGTTCTGAATGAAAAGTTCCCTTAGGACTCTGGCTAGCTAATTCAAGTAGATTTCTAGCCAAAGAACCCAATGTGCTTGCCACCTTGTGCTTTCATACAGGGGTGGCTGAGTCAGCTGGTGGTTGATCAGTTTTTCCATTCAAGTGAATTGGGGGGAGACAGGAAGACTGGGGGTAATAATAGCAAAGAAACTTGATCCTGTTGCCAATGCAAGACAGTCTGGATTGACCAAGCTCCCTTAACTACACTGACAGACCCAGAAAGGAACACAATAACATAGGTGGGTATCTTTACCCTATCACATATCCATGAACAGGTCAAGTTCTCCTTTGAACCTTGGGGGCTATTCTTCTCTTCATGGTCTATTGCTCCTGCATAATTCCAGTTACCCTCATACTACAATTATACACATTAATCAAGGAACAAATAGACCCGAGTCTCTTTTTTTCCCTCACTGTTATTGGCCAAAAATTTTATCGAGTTCTCTTGAAGGAATTGTCAAAGCTGTCAAGTTCTAACTGCAGTGTGCTGTGGGTTTCAATGAGACCTTTTAAAATGCCATGTGGTATTGTTCTAAATAGCCTTTATTCACAGAAATGGTAGAAATTCTAGAATGAAAAAAGAAGGAAGACCAGAGACCAATAATTTTCTTAAGGTGAGTGTTTGCACTCACTGATATGACCGATATATTCAACCTACCTACAATTCTGTTTTCCTGGAAAATTCAGTTGCCAAAATGCAGGGTAGTTTTAATCTCCAGGTTAGTCCTTCATTGAATCCTATCATCATTATCATATAATTAGAACTTTTTAAGAGCTTAGCGATCTTCTCAAAACTCATCTAAGTCCTTATGATTGGTTGTAATTTTCTAGGGGTGGAAATTGTACCTAAACAGTGGGATTTCCCTTTAAATATCAACAATGGGCATTTCCTATAATATCTTCCTATGGCCACAGGATGGCAGTATTTAGGAATAATACTATTATCTCAAAAAAAGTTCTAAAGGGCTAACCCTTGGAGCCAAAGTAATACAAGTGCCTAAATGTATAATGTAGTGAGCAAGAGGCTTTAAATTGGGTGGCCTAGTTAGGAAAAGGAGAAGTGAAAAGAAGAGTTTATTTGGACAGAGAATCTTGCTTAAAGATGTTTTTAAATGGGCCTCCTGAAACTAATTGTAAAGTGAGAAAATGGATGGATTCTGTATGGACCCAGCTATAGCTAAATGATGAGTGTGTAGGATCATTTATGATGACAAATACCATTTTGGATTCTGACTGTTGGGTTGTGAAATGAACTCTGGACTTGGAGTCAGAAGGCCTTGTTTTGCATTCTGATTCCATCACTTTCCAGAAAGATAATGGCAGGCAAGCCATATTAACCTCTCTAAACCTTAATTTCCTCATCTACAAGATGGGGATGGTAATATACTATCTAGGGCAGCTAGACGTAGGCAGATGTAGTGGATAGAGTTCCAGACCTGGAGTCAGGAAGACCTAAAACCAAATCCAGTCTCAGACAATTTACTAGCTGTGTGACCCTGGGCAAGTCACTTAACCCTGTTTGCCTCAGTTTCCTCATCTGTAAAATGAACGCAGAAGAAAATGGTAAACCACTCCAGCATCTTTGCCAAGAAAACCTCAAATGGGGTCATGAAGACTTGGACTCAACTGAAATGACTGAACAGCAACAAATTATAGTACCCCCCCATTACAGACTTGTTGTGAGGAAAGCATTTTGGAACCCATAAAATTATACGCAAATGTAAAATACAATTGTTATGTGGGGAGAAGGTTCCTGTTGGTTTTCCAGTAAGTTTTAAAGGAACTTGGATAACTCATCTTAGAATCATAGGGCTAGGAGGAATCTCTTGTGAAGTCCCTCAAAATTCTGTAGAAAACCTGCTAACTGGCAGGGGGTTGTAAACACAATCAAATTTTGATAACATGCCCTTATTATCAATATAGCATGTTTGTAGAAGTGTCCATGTAGACTGGCTCTATGGCAGCTTGAGAGAAAGATAGAGAATGCTATTTCTCTTGTGTAATGTAAGGTCTTTAAAAGCAAGGACTATCTTGTTTTTTCCTATATATCTCCATTCCCTAGCACAGCTGGCATTTAATAAATATTTGTCGTTAAAATTAAACTAATCCTCACACTAACTCACATTTCTCAGTCGCTTTATCAGTACAAAGTGCTCTACACGTATGCAGGTAGGAAGTGTCAGAATCGGGACTAGAGCTCAGATCTTTCAACAGTAAGTAAAATAGCCTAGTACTCTTTTCACCTTATCAAGCTGTGATTCAATAGTAATACTTTATAATGTCATAGTATTTTATAAATTATAAAATGTTGTCACAAATAAAGCTCAGGGTCTAAATCTCCCAGGTTCCTGTACTGTTAATAAAAGGAACACTGTTTTTTCGTACTTCCTCTGAAGCTACTCCTTGCTGTCTTCCCAAAGTACTGTTGCTGTCATCTCCCATTGGGCTGTTAATCCATAGACTGTTTCTCCATTGACTTGTTGCTGTCCTCTACTGTTGAATTTCTTTTTATCCACTGAGCTATTATAGTTAACTGCTGCTGGGCTAAATATCCATGATATTACTGTTGTCTTCTCCTTCTCTCCCTCCTCCTGTTTCTTCTCCTCCTCCTCCTTTTTTTGCTGTAACTAGAGGGTTTCTTCATCAAAGGAGATTGGCCATACCTAGAGCTATTTTAGCTCTTTTGGTAGTCAGGCTAATAGCTGCTCCCAGTAAGTACATAAAAGAGCCCTTAGATCAAAGTTTTCAGTTTTATGAACTACTTTCTCCTTAAGCTAGAACACTCCTTGGTTCACTCTATTTTTTTATGCATATTTTCTCATTTTCTTTTTTTATTCATTTTAAATTTATTTATTTATAGTTTTCAACATTCACTTCCACAAGATTTTGAGTTCCAAATTTTCTCCCCACCTCTCCCTTCCACCCACCCCAAAACAGCGTGCATTCTGATTACCACTGCCCCCAATCTGCTCTCCCTTCTATCACACGCCTCCCTTTTTTTATCCCGATCCTCTCTATTTTCTTGTAGGGCAAGTTAGATTTCTATGCTCCATTGTCTGTATATCTTATTTCCCAGTTGCATGTAAAAACAATTTTTTAGCCTTCATTCTTAAAACTTTTAGTTCCATATACCCTCTCTTCCTCCCTCCCCACCCATCTCCACTGACAAGGCAAGCAATTCAATATAGTTTATACATGTGTAGTTATGCAAAACACTTCTATAGCAGTCATATTGTGAAAGACTGACTATATTTCCCTCCATTCTATTCTACCCCCATTTATTCTATTCTCTCTTTTGACCCTATCCCTCCTCAAAAGTGTTTACTTGTAATTACCTCTTCCTCCCATTTGTTCTCCCTCCTATCATCCCCCCACCCTTGCTCATCTCCTTCTTCCCCACTTTCCTGTAGTGTAACATAGATTTTCATACCCAATCAAGTGTGTATGTTATTCCTTCCTAAAACTAAATGTGATGAGAGTAAGGTTCACTCTTTCCTTTTTACCTCCCCCCTCTTTCCTTCCATTGAAAAAACTTTTTCTTGCCTCTTTTTTGTGAGATATTATGCCCCATTCAATTTTTCCAATATATTCCTCTCTTACCCCTTAATTTTATTTTTTTCAATATCATCCCGTCCTATTCAACTCATCCTGTGCCTGCTGTCTATATGCATATAATCCCTCCAACTACTCTAATACTGAGAAAATTTTCCTGAATTACAAATATCATCTTTCTATGTAGGAATGTTAACAGTTCAACTTTAGTAAGTCCCTTATGATTTCTCTTTCCTGTTTACCTTTTCCTTCTCTTGATTCTTGTGTTTCAAAGTCAAATTTTCTATTCAGCTCTGGTCTTTTCATCAAGAATGGTTAAGAGTCCTCTATTTCATTGAATGACCATTTTCCCCATGAAGTATTATATTCAGTTTTGCTGGGTAGATGATTCTTGGTTTTAATCCTAGCTCCTTTGACTTCTGGAATATCATAATTCAAACCTTTCAATCTTTTAATGTAGAAGCTGCTAGATCTTGTGTTATCCTGATTGTATTTCCACAATACTTGAATTGTTTCTTTCTGGCTGCTTGCAATATTTTCTGCTTGACTTGGGAACTCTGGAATTTGGCTACAATATTCCTAGGAGTTTCCCTTTTGGGATCTCTTCCAGGAGGTGATCAGTGGATTCTTTCAATATCTATTTTACCCTCTGGTTCTAGAATATCAGGGCAGCTTTCCTTGATAATTTCTTGAAAGATGATATCTAGGCTTTTTTTTTAATCATGGCTTTCAGGTAGTTCAATAATTTTTAAATTGTCCCTCTTGGATCTATTTTCTGGGTCAGTTGTTTTTCCAAAGAGATATTCCACATTGTCTGCTACTTTTTCATTCCTTTGGTTTTTGTTTTATAATTTCTTTATTTTTCATTCCCTCTGCTCCATTCTAATCTTTAAGGAATTATTTTCTTCAGTGAACTTTTGGACCTTCTTTTCCATCTGGCCAATTCTGCTTTTTAGGGTCTTCTCCTCACTGGCTTTTTGGATCTCTTTTGCCATTTAGGTTAGTCTGTTTTTTAAAGTGTTATTTTCTTCAGTGTTTTTTGTGTCTCCTTTAGCAAGCTGTTGACTCTTTTTTCATGATTTTCTTGCATCACTCTCATTTCTCTTCCCAATTGTTGCTGTACTTCTCTAACTTGATTTTCAAAATCCTTTTTGAGTTCTTCTGTGGACTGAGACCAATTCATATTTTTCTTGGAGGCTTTGAATGTAAGAGCTTTGACTTTGTTGTCTCCTTCTGGTTGTATGTTTTGATCTTCCTTGTCACCAAGGTAAGATTCTATAGTCTGTTTCTTTTTCCTATTTTTGCTAATTTCCCCAGCTATTTACTTGACTTTTGAGCTCTTTGTCAAGGTAGTACTCTGCTTCCAGTGGGGATAGGGGTGAACTGTCAGTCACTTGATACCTCCATAATCTGTGGGGGAAAACAATCACTGCCTCTGCCCTGATGCTGCTGCCATGAGCTCTTTCACCCCCTTCACTGCCCTGGGGCTGGGGCCAGACCACTCTCCTCTCTCACACAGGTCCCACAGGTTTTTTCCGCTGACCTTCCAATTTGTCCTTGACATTTTGAGGGTTGTGAAGTCTGGAAACTGCCACAGGTGCCAGAGATTCAGTCCCCCCTGCCCAGGTCTACTCAGGTCTGGTCTGTGCTGGCACTGCCCATATTGGACTGAACTCTGCTTCCACACTGTGCAGTGGATGCTTCCTGTAAATCTTCTAGGCTTTCTTGGGCTGGAGATTTACTTTACTTCATCATTCTTTGAATTCTGCAGCTCCAGAATTTTTTGAGTCATTTTTTACAGGTATTTGACTGGGTTTGCAGGGAGAACTCTAGCAAGTCCATGCTGTTACTCCACAATCTTGGCTCTACCTCCTTCCTTGGTTCATTTTAGAACAGAATAAGCAATTTTTTTTAGTTGCCATCACACCCCCTGAAAGCTAGTGCAAGAGCCATACAACTTCTGAGAGCTTCTCTTCACACCACCAAGACAGAAGAATTGATGGGCAATATGTACTGTTTATTCCTATATCAATAACCATGTCTCTGTTTTCTTTCCATATATATTATTTCATTTGAGATTCACAACACTCCTGCGAGGTAGACAAGGGCAGTATTATCTCTATTTTGTGGATAAAGAGCCTGAGGCTCAGGAACGTTGTAATTGATTTGTGGATCCCATTGACTATCAAGTGGCAGAAGTAGAAGACAAGTCCACAAGCATTTATTCACCACCTACTAGGTTGTGCTAGGTACTGTACTAAGTACTGGGAATAGGGGAAAAAAGGGGGGGAGGAAAGCCAGTCTCTGATCTCAGCTCACAGTCTAATGGAGGAGATAATATTCAAGCAACTATATACAGAGAAGATATACACAGCATAAATTAGAGATAATCTCAGAGAAAAGTCACTAAGATTAAGGGAGATAGGGAAAGGCTTTTTACATGAGATATGACATTAGAACACAGTCAGGAATATCCAGGCAAATGTTTAACAACTGGCTCTCTGCTCTACCCCCAAATACATGCACAACACACTTATAAGTTTAATCTGCATTGACCATTTTCTTTTGTGTTATGTTTTCTTTTGTTTTG
The DNA here is from genome assembly GCF_028372415.1 of Notamacropus eugenii. Taxonomy (NCBI): domain Eukaryota; kingdom Metazoa; phylum Chordata; class Mammalia; order Diprotodontia; family Macropodidae; genus Notamacropus; species Notamacropus eugenii. The sequence continues at coordinate 295,330,346 of NC_092877.1, read as the reverse complement.
TTTTATTTTATGGTTTCTCCCATTCATTTTAATTCTTCTATTCAACATGACTAAGGTGAAATTGTATAGAACTTAGACAAGATGGCACTCCATCTCGGGGAGGGACTGGGGACAGAGAGGGGAAGGAGGAGGAGGGAGAGGAAAAAATCTAAGATATATGAAAGTGATTATAGAACACTGAAAACAAATAAAATAATTGTTAAAATAAAAAAGTTTAATCTGTATTGTTCCTATTTTCTCCACTCCTTTCTTAAGGCTAGACAATCAACAAAACAATAAACAAAGCCTTGATTTGTATCATTTACTGATTTCAGGGCATAAATGCTCAACTAAACATTTAATAATCAGATTGCATGGCTTCATCACAACCCTGAACACAGGTCTGATTCTTTCTATCACAACATAGTTTCTCTCTCTCCATCCATCCATCTATCCATCCATCTTTATTGTGAGGCACTATCTTGCTCTCTTTGAAAGGAGAGACTGGTATTCTGAACTTGAAAGTTGGGCATGTGTTATAAATTAGTCCTAAAACCAATATAATATCAATGAGAAAGGAATTATATTCAATATAAGATGGATCAAAAGTTTGTTGTTGGCCATATGACCATAATAAAGTAAGGAATGGGGGGCAGGTAAGTGGATGTCTCTTTATCTTATTGTCTAGGAGGAAGCAGTGACTGAACTACAGGTATATACCCATCAAGAACAGTATGAAGATATCACTAGAAGACATCTGAGGCCTTAAAGGGTCAGAGCCATGAGTTTCTTCTCCATACATGTACATGGACATATTTTGAGTAAACTTGTCCACATGTGTGCTTTGGCCAAAAGTACCCTACCTGTGTGCAACCAAAGCATATTTAGTCTTCCCACTGATCTTGTATGTATTTGGGAGAGTGTGCCTAGATTTTTGGGAGGGGGACAGAGAAAGTGGAAGGATCTATCGCTACTTGTCTTATGCTAGTTCATTGAATGCCTTTGAATTGATTGTGTCCTCTGGTTGACCAGGAAAAGTAAACATGTTGGTAAGCTGTGGTTTGGGGTGGATATAAGGCTGATGGAATATCCTGAACCTAGGGTAGCTTTCTGGGAGGATCACATGAAAAAGGAAGTGTCCTGGGTGCCATGTTTTCACACTCCTTATATGTAAAGCCCAAAGTATCAATATTTGGTTAAGTGCTCATATTGAGACACTCATCCCTTCTTTCTCTTTTTCTTCCTAGAGAAACCTTCTAAACACTCACCTAAACTTTGCGGTTCTTCTTGCAAACTCTCCTTGTATTCTTGTACTTAACGCAGAAAAAAAGATGCTGTTATGATCCAAGTGGGCTGTTACAGTTAAATGGTTTGACTCACGACCTACTGAGTCTTTCCCCACCTTGAACATACAGACACTCCTTAGTTTGTGGATAGAACTGTTGTTTGTAGGATGAATAAAAATGCAAGTTAAAGTTTATATAGCTCTTTTTAAAGGTTTGCAAAAGATTTTACCTACATTATTTCATTTGATCCCCATAACAGTCCTGGAGAGAGGTATTACAGCTATGATTATCCTCATTTTGCAGATGAGGAAACTGAGGTTTAAGTAATTTGTGTGATTTGCCTATGGTCACACATTTGAAAGTTAGGATTCTCTCCTGATTGTGGGTCCAGAACTTTTTTTCACTGACCATGATGCACCTGTTGTCAATTTGTAAGATATCTTCTTATCTAGGAAATAATTCATCAAGCCACAAATCTCCATCAAATGCCTACTATGTGTCTATGCATCATGGAAGGTGATAGATGGCAAGATGTAGAAGAAGTAGTCCTCCCTTCCAGAGATATCATCCAAATGGCAAAGTTACTCATGTGGAATAAGTACAGAGCTGTATGTGGCATACTGGTCAGCAGCCTGTAGAAGTTCCACTAATGAACTTTGGGAGCTTTTGGAACTTCAGAGAAAGGAAAGTGGAAGGGGGTTGCCAAGGGAGGCATTATAGAGAACTAGAATTAGAGCTGGGTCTTAGAGGGTAGGTGAGCTTCAGAAAGTCAGAGAGGATGGGGGAGGTCATTCCAAAAGTCAGAGGGATAGAGGTGGGAGGCATGATCACAGAAAGGGTTCAAAGAGAGGAAGGTGAAAGACGTATTCAGACCAGAGATAAGCCTAGTTTGGCTGAAATGGAGAGATCTAGGAGAAGGTTACTAGGAGATATATTCAGAAATGTAGTTTGAGGCCTTGAAGTCCAAGATCATTTCATAATGTTAATTTGGACTCTGATCACTGTACAATTTGTCTTTTATTTTTATTTTTATGGTAATAATCCGAAATTGGGAATGGAGGATGTTGAAATAGTTGACTTACCCAAACTAATCCAGGGCATATGTGTTGAACAGGAAGATATTGACCAAGGGATGGATGAAATGATTATCAGCACCAGGGACATGATTCTGAGATACAGGATCCTTGCTTTTTTCTACCTGTCTTCCCTTCTCTCCAGGATGCACTGAGGGTTCTCGTCCCTTTGCCCTTTTCTCCCCATGACTTTGAACAGTTGTGTCTCCCAGTTACAGCTGGGGATTCTCAATCCTAGATGTTTTTTGATGTTCAGGGTGGGCCAACTCTGCATTTCCCACCCCACACCCCCCACAGAGTCTCCTGGGACACAGGTAGTACTGCACAATCTCTGTTTTCAGAACCTTCATGGGAGCTGTAACTTTGCTTATCAGCAAGAGACTGACAAACCTGATGAGCTCTCCTGGCAAGGTCTGTTGTTAAGTGTTGGGATAGCTAAGCAGCCCGCAGAGGCTAGGGATGGGTACTGTGCAGTTGCTCTGACCCTTACCCAGAACTATGAAAAATATAAAAATATTTTGACTCTGGTTTGCGTAACAACAGAGGTATCTCTTGGCATGGTGTGTGAGTGCAGTGAATCACTGGGAGACTAGATGCCTAATAAATTTTGTTCAAACAGCTTGTTGCTGACTGAAGAGGATTTATTAAAATTTACTTATGAGTAGTAAAGGATGTTATAAATAAGTCATTGCATGTGGAGAGACTTAAGAAACCTGGTGTTTAGAAGTTATTTCCAAATACTTTTATATTGCAAATCTCTGTAACTTTTGACAAAGTAACTTGCATTTCATTTGCTCCTAGAAGTTGTAGAAACTGGGCATATACTCCTTGTATAATTACAAAGAGCACAGCTGTAACTTACTCTGAAAGATTTGTTCTTTAATTCTGCATAGTATACACATGCATAGTCCAAACATTTCCTGGAAAAACGGCAACCCAATCTGATTACCTGTGGAAGGAGTTATAGTAGAAAAGCAACTCAAGAATTCTTTTTAAAATGTTACAGACCAGACATGATTGTGTTATGTTTCTGAGAGATGGTGGAGGGTATTTCAAAGCCCAGGAGGCTAGTTATCAAACATATATAAATACACACATACGTACATGTATATATACATATGTATACTAATTCACACACATACACATATACATATATTATATAGATACATGTGTGTGTATACACACATGTGCATGTGTATGTACACATGTGTATATGTACACATATGTACACACATACATGTGTGCATGTATATATGTGTATATATGTATGAATTAAGGTAGGTACTGGGAACAAAGACTTGAGGTGAAAGGTGATGTTTCTGTTTGGTGCCACACAGGAGTTTCTGTTCCTTGCCTTAGCACCTGCCTTTCATTTGTTCAGGTGAACAAAATCTTGGGATTGAGAGCTCCCAGGGACTGAACATCCAGGTCACCTCTGGTTACAAATTGAAAGGACAGCCTCTATCTGATATACTCTGAAGGCAGGAAGATGAGTAGACAGAAATTTAACAGGAAACATGAGGATTTTCTAACCCTAAGTCACAGAAAGGCTCTGGACAAAGCCATGCTTCCTCCTTACTGGAAGAAGCAACATTTGTAGATAAGGGGAATGCCTGTGGGTGCTATTCATCTGCTAGGTGTTCTGCGTTCTGAAAGAGCTTGATTCTTGAAAGTGAGCAGTCTAACCATAACCAAAACTCTGAGTATTAATAGACTTTCCTCTCTTTATGGCAAGAAAAGCAACTGAGCTTTTCCTTCCCTCCATTTTGACATTGGATGTTTTAAGAGACATGCTGAACTTTGAAGCACCTGGATTCTCAACTAAATGAGAACTCCAAGAGCTCAATTTTCTTCCCATTGGAAAGATATGGCACATCAACTGAAAATTCTAGATAAAACCAAATGCTGAAAGCAAAAAGCTCAACAACTCTATGCCCTTGCAGAGCCTTATCTGGCAGTGACTACAGGTTTAGCAGGTGACTGCATAGCCCAGCAGTCATCAGGAGAGTAGAGGAGCACTGCCCAAGAGAAACTACACCCTCTATAAGATCAGTGGAAAACAGGAACAAAGCAATGATGGCACCAGAGGATGTCAGCAGCCCTGCAGCATTGGAGGAATGAGCTGCTGTTCAACATGGAGACCTTGGCTCTACATATTCTTTATGTGTGTGTCCTCTTCAAATGTGTCCCCTAAGTACAGCCACCCTTCCCACTGATTGTGTATGTATTTGATTGCTACTTTGGTTGCTATATTATTTTATTAAAGGCCTTTGTGTTAAAATAACCGTGTTCTCTGGCTGAAAAATGAATACATCAGTGTGGGGAGGGAAGTACATGAGGCACAAGGTGACACAATTTGTCCAAAACACATAGCGGGGAAATGCATGTGAGCAGGAGCAAATGGAGATCATAAATCAAATCTTCTCACTTTTAATCTTCCAGTCTTCTTAAATGGAATCAACTCCTATCCAATTCCTAGTGCCATAAATTAACAAATCCCTTTCCCATGGGGTGAATGAAGCTAGACTCAGTTAGTCATCAGTATTTACTGAGCACCTATGGTGGGAATGGGAGAGAGATTAGAGGAGGCAAGAATAGTACATACATCTCCTGTCCTCAAGACTTTACAGTATAGTCATGGAGCATAAACCAACATGAAAAACAGATTTCTGTAACCCTATACAATTCAATGATATGGGCTGTAAGCAGAATATTTAAGTGCTTAGAGGTTTGGAGTAAAGTTGAAATCAGGATGAGAGTTTCACTCATTTATTTGTTCACCCAACAAGCACTATTAATCACCCACTACACTCAGAATCAGAGCAAAATCTAGAAAAATCATCTCTGACCTAAAAGAGATTATATCTCGTTGTTATTTGGTCATTTTGGTTGTGTCTGACTCTTTGTGACCTCATTTGGGGTTTTCTTGGCAAAGATACCAGAGTGGTTTGCCATTTCCTTCTCCAGCTCATTTTACAGATGAGTAAATTGAGGCAAACAGAGAGTTAAGTGACTTGCCCAAGGTCAAGTAACTAGTAAGGGTCTGAGGGCATATTTGAATTCAGGTCTTCCTGACTCTAGGCCCAGCACTCTGCGCACTATGGCATCACCTGGATGTGCCCACGTTCTATTAGGGGAAACGATGTGAACACACATAAACAAATATAGAATATACACAATGTTGATACAATTAATCTCCAGGAGTAAGTACAGGGAAGATACTAGTAACTGGAGAGATGATCACAGGAGATAAGGAAAGACTGAAAATTAGAGGAAGCTGTAGGGTCAATGATGGTGGGACCAAGCTGTTGGGAGGAGAAGAAAGGGTTGAAATCAAAAGCCCAAATAGAGGGCTTGAACTTGGTGAGGGAAAGAGCCTCTTCTTCTTCAGAGACTGAAGCTAAGAAGGACAGAATGAAGGACGATGGATGGAAAGGGCTATTGAGAGATCAGATAGGAAACAGAGAGTTTACAGCAAAGGTAAGTATGAGACTGAGAGGGAGAGAGGTGAAAGTAGGGGAGGTCTGGAGAGAGAAGTCTAGAAGAGGTGTGGTGGAGAGTTCAAGAGGGATCAAAAGGGTTGCCTTGCTGTGTTTCCTCAGTGCCGAAAGGAGAACTGAAGTGCTCTTGAACTCTCCAGGAAGCTGGGTTTTACAGGACTGGGAGTGCTAGATTTAAAGACAAGAAGACCTGAATTCAAATCCAGTCTCAGATCCTTACTAGCTCTGTGACTTTCTGTGCCTCAATTTCCTCATCTGCACATGGAATAGTAATAATAAAATTTAGCTCCCAGGGTTTATTGTGAAGGAAAAATGAAATCGTATTTGTAAGGTGCCTTGCAAATCTTAAAGCACTATAGAAATGGTAGTTATTATTATTAATTATCAAGAAGCCGAGTGCACAGAGGGACAGCCTAGAACCTGAGTACTAGGGAGGGTCACCAAAACTCTCAGTAGCATTCTATTGCCCCGTGTTCCTTCTTTTCTTTTACCTCTCTTCTTTCTTTCCCTTCTTCTGTTTTATTCCTTTTTCTTTCTTTCCTTCTTCCCTGTCTACATCTTAGCTCTAACAGTGGTACCCAGAAACATCAACAGTGACATTGGAACTAAAGAGGTCAGGCTGTCCTCGGACTGACTCCCTTCCTTCCTTCCTTCCTTCCTTCCTTCCTTCCTTCCTTCCTTCCTTCTTTCTTTCTTTTTAAAACTATACATTTTATTAATGCTTTTTTCTATATATCATTCTAAATTTCCTTCCTTCCTTCAATGAACATTAATTAAGCATTACAAAGACAAAATGAATAACATTTCCTGTCCTCAAGGAGATTATTCTATCCCATTCTCTAAGTCAGAAAACAACATCCACAAATATAAACTGTTATAAGCAAGAGAGGTCAGAAAAAGCCCTATCTTAACAACAACAACAAAAATAAATCCAAAAGCTCAGTGAGAAGCGAAGAAAAATTACTTATTAGAGTTAGGGGTCCAACTAAGCTCAATTTCTTGGTCATCTCAACTTAGAAAAGCCTCCAGAAAAAGTGCTTTTGTGTTTTGTAGGTTCTCAAAAAATCATGCGAGAGACCATTTCTTTTCTTTTTTTTTTTTTTGTCACCATTAATTTTTGTAGAGAAAACCACATAATTTCCTCCAACCATTTGCATTTTTTCAGGTCATTAAATGAGGTCATTACATGTTACATGGGCTTTTCCTGTAACTCTACTACATGTTACATGTTGCACAAACTTTTCCTGTAATCTCACTGAGACCCCTCAGGGATATATATTCTGAAGATTTTTGGAGGAACAGGTGAAAAGTACATTGACCACAAGGAAAAGGGAAACAATGAACATACCTTCAAGCCAGAATGAGCCAATCGGGTAAAAAAGCAAGACACAAGATCAAGACAAAACATGTGATATCATAGGAAGGGGTGATGATAGGAAAATGGAAAAGGACTAATGGAGGATGATTCCATCAAGGACATAATCTAACACCTTTTACTCTGGGAAGATGATCTGAAATGGCTGGAAGGAGAGCTTCATTCTAATTTACTCTCTACCCAATGGCATTTCGTCTTAGAAAAGAGGTGATCATCTAAGGGAATTGCAATCATATGGGAAAACCTCTGCTGTTAAGATTGACTCTAGGCTGGATTTGGTGATGGGGAAAGCAAATCCTTTCTTTACAGTTAGATCAAAGTAGTCACAAAGCATCCACACCTGACAGACTGAGATGGGGTAATATTGCTCCCCTTATTTTACAGTTCCCTGCACTTTCTACCTTCTTTCAATGGAAAGGTGCAGGACTATAGATGTGGAATGCTGGATGTTGCCAAATACGTTTAAGGCTTTACATAACTAGTTTGTTTGATTTTTTTCCTTTGTAACAAGGGAAGGTTCACTGAAGGGTAGAAGAATGGGTATTTCCAGGGAAAAAAAATACTGATGGGACAAAAAAATACAAATAAAACTTTTTTTAAAATAAAAAAAAAAGAGGTGATCTATCCCAATGCCTCATTTCACAGATGATGAAATATAGAGCTGGAGAGATTAGGCAGCTGGCTCAGATTCATACAGATCATAAAATAAGGGGCTATAGTCAGGATTCAAACCCAGGTGCTGTTTCCCACTATACATGGAGTTCCTCTTTCTGTCCTATAATAGGCAGAATTGTCCTATTTAGAAGAAGATATTGTGCTATGAATATGTCAGGCAATTGCTTAACCTCTGTTTGCCTCAGTTTCCTCAACTGTATGGAAAATGGAGATAATATTTACCTCACAGGGTTGTTGTGAGGATCAGAAGAGAAATTTGTAAAAGGCTCTTAGCACAGAGCCTGGCACAGTCAGCATTATGTAAATGTTTATTCCCTTTTCCTTCCCTTCCCTGTGACTGTAGCACTTTACCTCTTCCCTTCACACTCATCTCAGATTGGTGTCTTTTTAGCTTCTCTTTTCCCTGCTGTTTCTCTTCTGCACAAACATTCCACAGTTTCTCTTCCTTGCCAAGAGAATGTATTTGCTTTTGCTGAAATCAGCATTATTGGCAAAAGTTGCATGGGGACCCCTTGGGTATATTTTTTAAAAATCTTTTCTAGGTTATGGGGTTTTTGAAAAATTAAAATATTTAGGGTCTGTCTCCCCTTCTGCTTTTTGAGTTCCCTGTGTTAGCAAAGATTGTTTTCTTATCTTATTCACCACACTTCAGAGCCATGCTGCTCAAGCCATTTCAAGGTATCAGATTTTGTAGATTTGCTACTAGACTTAAATCAAAAGCACTATAATTGGGAAGCAAGATTACCTGCCAGTTTTCAGGCAATTAGAAGATTTAGCTCCCTAGAAGTTTTTTCTTCTACCTGTTTAGACAAGAGACTTTTTGTTGGTGTACAAAGCTTTCATGCCACTTTTAGATTAACTATTACAAGGAACATAGTCATTCAATGACGTGCTGGTGATATCACACAGAGGGAAGGATGGGGGAGCTAAAGTTACATAAAGGAGGAAGCTAGGTGGTGCAATGGATAGAACAGGGAGACCTGAGTTCAAATCTGGCTCCCACACTTACTAGTTATGTGACCCTGGTCAAGTCACTTAACCCAGTTTGCCTCAGTTTCCTCATGTGTAAGATGCAGAGAAGAACATGGCAAACCACTCCAGTGTCCTTGCCAAGAAAATCCCCAAAGGGATCATGAAGAGTTGGACATGACTGAAATGACTAAAAAACAACAAAAACTACAGAAAGAGGAAAAATGGAATCTGGAAAAGGAAGCTTGAAAAGTCAATTGATTATGTATATTTACCTGTAGCAAGATGTTTACAGTATGGATATGACCTAAACTAATGTGTAGGAAAATAACTTTCTTGTACCACCCCCCCTGCCTGCCTTGCACCAGTGATTTCATCTGGGGAACTCCAAAGTGAGGAAATTCCCCCCATCAATTCAGATCTGCACATTGATATCTTAGTGAGTTGCCTGGGCCATGGAGATGTTAAATAACTTACCTTCAGTCACACAGTCAGTCTACGTCAGAGGTAAGACTTGAATTCTAATCTTCTTTGCCAGTTCTCTATTTACTAAAAAAAACAAACTGTGAGTTGCTTTATTGAGATCTTTGCTTTATTGTGGTGGGTCTAGAACTGAATTTACAATGTCTCCAAAGTAGGGCTATGCTGATGGACTGATTGACAGAGTTGATATGAATACAGCTTTTTTTTTTTTGCTGTATTCAGATTATATTGCACCAATATAAAGAAATTCATTTCCCTACATAATGTACAGGATGGGAGGAGGAAGCCCCTCACTTTGTTTATTTGGCTTAAACTTTTCCCATATATACCTGGTAAAAAAAAAAAAAAAAAAAAAAAAAAAAAGCAAAAACCTGACCTTCATTTCACATATGACATACAATAGAGGTCCATGATTCTGTTTACGTTTGAGTCTTTATTTGGAGTGGGTATATAAACAATCCATTTCAGTATAGATGGACAATGGATTGGGTCCAGAGGAGAACAGGAAAAGGAGAATGGACCTGAATGATTCTGGGAAACTACAAAGCTCCTATACTGACCCCAAGCTTGCCCTGAAAGCAGAGGGCCATTTAAAAAATACTAATATTCTACCAATGTTTCTATGTGACAGCAAGATACGAAACTAAAAATGAATATCATGGTGGAAATAAAATGTGACCAGTGTGGCAGCTTGATGGCTCAGTGCATACAATTAGGAAGATGAGATTAAATCCAACTAAATGTGACCTAGATAAATCACCTGGCCTCTACCTGCCTCAGTTTCCTCCTCTGTAAAATGGGAATAATTATAACATCTATCTCCCAGGGTTATTGCAAGGATAAAATGAGATAATATTTGTAAAGTATTTTGTAAACCTTAAAGTGCTATTATTATTATCATATAGTATTAATTATTAATACATTATTAATATATTATTTTATATTGCTATATCATTATTGTTATAAATTACTATTATGAGAGTTATATTGAATGAGCAAGCATTGATGATTTGCAATGAGCATTTTTTAACAAACAAACAAAACCCATTTATTAAATATTTACTGGTTGTCAAGCACTGGGATACAATACAAACACAAAAGCCAGGAAAGTTCTGGACCTCCAGGAGTGTGTATCTTAATAGGTGAGACCACACACACGGGGGACTGGTTCAGAAAGTTCTAGGAATAGTAAGTTGAATGCAGTAGTGGAGTAGATTTTAAACCTTCCCCTGCCCCTTCCCCCCCCCCCCCCATTTGCTAATGGGAAAATTTCAGTTGCAAAGCTATTTGATCTTAATTCATGGTTCCATAACCGCAGGAGTATGGGATTGGGGATTGGGGAGAGGGATTGGAGCAAGGAATTGGAGGAGAAGAGATGGCTGGGGGTTAAGGATACAATTAGCACTTCCAAATCAGTGCAGTAACAGATCCATTTGAGTATTGAGATACAAAGGACCTTTATGAGAAAGAAAAGTTAGATGGGGGCCATGTATATCTGATAAAAATAGGACCCGTACGGAGAAGTTACAATGAGATTTTGACTTGATTCTAGGAAGAATTTTCTAGCAATCAAAACTATCCAACAATGGAATGGGTTATCTGGTAAAGTAACAATAATAACATTTATAGTTTTTTGAGATTTGCAAAGGGCTTTATGGACATTACCTCATTTGATCACCCCAGCAGTTTGTAAGGGACAGGCTATTATCATCCCCTATTTACAGATGAGGAAACTAAGGTTCAGAATAGTTTAAGTTAGCATCACAGAGCTAATAAGTGTCAGGCACAGGACTAGAACCTGGGTCTTCATGCTTCCAGGTACTGAATTTGCCATGACTGGCAGTGTTCAAGCAGTCCCTGGATGACATGTCTGTGAGAGATAGTGCTCAAGGTGAGAGATTGGACTGGATGGTCCCAAAGTTTACACTAGGCTGGGGTCTATGAAAAGTCTCTCTGCAAAGTTACTCGTTTGCCAACATGAGGATTCTGTGATTGGTGCCATTGTATTTTCATGTCTACAAAACAAGAATCAAGATATTTATCATATGGACAGGAAGAGGTAAGATTATGAAACACAAATGATAATAACACATTTGTATAGCACTTGAAAGTTTGCAATGCACTTTATTTAGAACAACCTTATAAGCTAGATGGATATGTATATAATCTTTTTTATAAGTGAGGAAACTGAGGTGTTGAGTATTGTTTTGACCGGCACATGGTGGGACGGCAACCGAGGTGTATCTGAGGTTCCATACGAGTACTTTACAAATGAATTCCTTATTATATACACCAGCATGGTGTGCATAATGTTAGTCAATGGGGCCTTTTTTCCTGAGAAATTAGCTTTTAAATTTTTTTTATGCTTCAGGTTTATTATTTCTGTGAACAGGAGGGGGGAATTCTACATAATGAATTCCTCTATCCTTAGATGTTGCCAAAAGCTTTTCTCACTTTCAACCTTTCAAAATATAAACAGTGGATTTTCCCCAGCCCCTGTCCACAAGACAGGGGTTGCTCTGGAGATCAACCCTTTAGCAGGACACACAGAGCGTCTCCAGCAGAGGAGAAATCCAGCTTCGGCCCCTCAGTTCCAACATCAATAACCTTGCTCCTGGAGCTCAGAAAGACTCTCCAGAAACTGTCAACACTCGATGACAGGCAGGAGCTCCTAGGAAACATCCACTCACAAAGGAATAAGGTCATCAAAACGAACTGCTACAGTCTGAGAAGCCAGAGCTGAAGTCTATGAAGAGGAGTCTGGGAGGCCCACGTGGGGGCTGTTTGAATGAATTCACTGCGGCTCCCCAGCAGTCTGGGTGCTTTGGAGACTCACAATGGCCAGCCTCTCACCCTCCCCCCCAAACATACTGATAACAGTGGCAGTGGCATCTCGTGACTGCTCCAGCAGCATTTGTCCGATACAAATGAGGCCTTTGTTACCACAAAGAGGCTATGATAACAAAAGATGGGCTGCCCCAGCAGTATTTGATGCTGTGGGGTGTGGCTGGGGCTCCCATCCCCCTTAGACAAAGTCTCAATAAATAAAAATGAGTTCAATTCAGCAAATGTATAAAGCCCCCACTTCATGAAGAAGGAATAGGCTAAATGCTGGGTAAGAGACGAAGTTAGAGACCATGAAATCCCTGCCCTTGTGGGGCTTATAGTCCAGCAGGGAAATGACTAAGGGGCAAAATAATACAGGACTGGTATGTAGTGGCGTAGTGGAGAGAGGACTGGGCTTAGAGTCAGGAAGACTCATCTTCCTGAATTTAAATCCAGACTGTGATACTTAGTAGCTGTGTGACCCTAGCAAGTCATCCTGTTTGCCTCTGTTTCCTCATCTGTAAAATGAAAGGGCAAACTGCCCCGGTATCTTTGCCAAGAAAATCCCAAAAGGGGTCATGAAGAATTGGATGCAACTGTACATGATTGAACAACAAGAAACCAAAAGCTCAGAGGCAGTCAGGAAAGACCTCAAGAAGACGGTGTCAGCTTATATAGCTGAGTTTTGAAGGAAGCTAGGGTTTTTTTTCCTTTCTCTCTCTTTCTTTCTGTCTCTGTCTCTGTCTCTCTCTCTCTCTTTCCCTCTCTCCCCTGTCTTTCTTTGTGTTCCATGAAAATAAACTCAGAAGGAAGCTTAGTTAGATGTTACTTTACACATTTATTTACATCTGTTTTGTTACCATTCTTCTCACTATTCTGAATGTTATCAGAGAAGACTTTCAGCCTAATATTTGGTATGCAGAAGGTCCAGACTGTTTCCGCCCTGGAGAATATATGTTCCTTGAGGGCAGAACCTGTTTTATTTTTGTCACTGTATCCTCAGCACCTACCAGGACAGATGATTATTAAATGGCTCTTGAATTGAACTTATCCTTTTACTTCTCTTTGCCTGCCTTAGCACATCCTGGGTGTTCAGAAAACACAATCAGCAAACAGGAAAAGAACCGCAAATCCCATGAACAGAATACAAAAATTAAACTTTTCTTTCAAAAAAGCAAAATGGATTTTCCCCTCTAAGGATGGTCACCTGGCCTATTGTGAGGAATTTCAGGGACAAAAAGGGGAAAAAAATTCCCTTTTTATCATCCTTAGCACTTGAGCTATTCGTTCATGACCCCTCTGATAGCTAAGGGTGAATAAAACCCACCCTCTGCTCCATGCTACATCCCAATCTCTGCTAAAGAATCCCAGGTATATCTGTTCCCTCATTTCTATAGCTTCTCCCAGTCCCATTTAACCTAAATGCCCAACCAACAAAGCCCTTCTTTCCATTGCGTTTTCAGGATAGAGTCCAGAAGGGGGCAGTATTTCTTCCCAACTTGTCACCATATTACAGAGCATTGGCCCAGCATGTGTGAATCAGTGATACCTCTTGGTGAACTTTCAGGCCCCTTTCCCTTTTTGGTGTCATTACTGCACTAGCTAATTTCGTACTGTACTGATGCTAGTTCTTCTAATTTAGCAGGCCATCAATTTTGGGACATGGAGTCATGCGACTATATGGCATGCTCCTGGAACCTCTCTGATATTCATATTTCATCCTCTGCTAAATTCAAGCAAGCCACATGCCAAGGACTGAGGGACTGTACGTGTCTTGGGTTTCAAATTACAGTTCTGTTAGAGATTTGTCTCACAACTCAATTCTTGTCCAGCCAAGAGGTAGGCAGCCTAGAAGCAAGGTAGGCAGGAATGTGAGATGGGATCAGATGAGTTGGAAACCTGGGTTTGAGAAGAGACAGAGGGTACGTAGGCAGGCTTCAATTTCTGAAACAAGACTTGGATTCAAATCCAATCTCTGACACTAACTCTCTTTCCTTGGGCAAATCCATTAAACCTCTAGAGCCTGTTTCCTCATGTGTGAAAAGAGGTGGTTGGACTTCTAGATGGCCTCAGAAAGCTATCCTAGATCTGGGATCCATGAAACACGGTGATCACAGGACTCTAAAGGACATTCTCTATTCACCTTTTGAAGAAGTGAAATGGTGGAAACTTGGAACCAGGGGTAAGATAGAGTGAGAGAATGTGGGACCAGGTGATCTTCAAAGGATGAAATAAAAGCCTATCCAAGACTCTGAGCCTCATGTCTTCTCCCTATTACAAGGGGTGTCAGTGACTGGGCAGAACCTGCTGCAACCCTGTCGAGTGCCTACTTTAGATTAGAGCCCTGCAGTGTAGCAATGTGCCCATACCTGGCAGGTCCTGAAAGTTCCCTTCTCTGCACTTTGGTCTTTACTTACAAAGAGGCTCTGCTGTAAATGATATTTCCTGAACTGAAGTGCTATTATCAATCCCTAGTAAACTGTGCAAAGACGATATGGGAGGGGGTGGGGTGGAGCCTTATAGATGTTTAAAATACTTAAGAGAACAAGAAAGACATTCAGGCATTTATTGCCAACAACTGATAGGCTGTGTAATTGCTAAATAATGTTATCTTTTCATTAAAGTAGGTCCTCTAAGGATTTGCTCTACTGAACAAGCCTTTGCTAATCTAATTTGAAATGAATTAAATGGTTTTTTTTCAAAATTCTATTATTCAGAATTTTAACTAATTCTAATCATTCTTTCTTACATTTAGTCCAAATTGTAGATTTCTATAAGGCTGCTGTGGGTGTAGATATGGGGGTCTAACAATAAAAATAACTAGCATTTATAGAACAAAGAACTCTACATCTGAGAAGTAGATACTGGTTTTATCCCAGTTTTACAGGTGGGGAAAACAGACTTTAGTTAAATGACTTGTCATGGGTAACATAGATGAGGCCAAATTTGAACTCAGGTATCCTTGTCTCCTGGGCCAGTACTCTCTCAATTGCACTACCACCTTGCTATCTCTAACAGACAGTTTTGTAGTTTTCCAAGCCTATCATGTAATGAAAAGACTGCCTATGGTAGTGGCCTTGGCTCTGTAATTAAATATGTTGGATAATTTCTCTGGGTCTCAGTTTCTTCATCTATAAAATGAGGGGGGTCCCTGATAATAGCCACATGATGAAGGGGTTGGACCACACTGTATTTGAAAATGAGGTTAGACCAAGAAGTCTCTAAAATTCTATGGTTCCATCTGTTTGTTTGGGAAAGGGAGAGGTGTGGGGCAAGGAGCTTGAAGAGTGAAAGCTCTCAATATTTTCTCTAATCTTTGACCTAAGGTCATTCATGTGGAATATTAACTGTCTTCCTTCACATTGGGTTGGTTTACCCTAGATTGACTCATTAGTCGTGTCATCTTCCTTATCTTAATCAGTGTCATGGTTAGGGGAGATTGGTCTAGTGAGCAGGTATATTTACCTGCAACTTACTGTCTCTTAGTAGACACTTAATAAAAACTTAATAAATGCATTAATTCCTAAGTCATTCAACTTACCTATCCCATAGATTAGATTTGTGGGGCTATGTGACCCTACATAACTATGGACTCACAAATGACAATGAAGTTATCTAGAGTTATTGGCTATAACTTGTCCTGCAAATTCTTGAGTCCTAGAAGCTAAAACAAAAGTCACAAGGGACAGCCCAGAAGTAAGTCAGTAGATCAGGGATGCCCCCTACCTATTCAAAGCTTCGACTAGTTCAACAAAGAATTTTTCCTGAGACCTTAAAGTCATTATCAAGCACAGCACTCATTTTAAACTCACTAAATCTGTGAGAATTGTTTGCTAATTTAATTTGAGATTTAACTTGCTAATAAATTTGTAGGAATTGTGGAATATGAATGTAATAAGTCACTAGGATTCTTATTCCAACTCCTACTCAAATTGGTGAGTTAGGTCCCCCAGTGCTGTAGTTCACGATTTTCCTCCCTCAGGATTCTAGGGTTAACCCCGAGGGGTTGGGTACATCTTCTAATACTATAGAGTCCCTGTTGTGGTATGTTCCCTTCCATATCTCCCCTGTATCACTGATGCAGTGATTAGCACCAATGTCATTTAACCAATTAACATCAGTTAGATTTTACAAAGGAATTATTTATTGAGGACATATAGCCAGATTAGAAGTACAAACACATCCCCCAAATCAGGGGCAAACTCTTCACTAGATCATCTCCCTGGAGAAATGGGCTCAAATTTCCAGCAATTGCTACAAGGCATTTACCCTGCCATGTCCACCTGATTGTGGCACAGCCACTGGCTGAGTTGTTCCCTTATTATAGGACACTGCATCTAGCCTGGAGTCAGCCCACTGGTACATTAGGTCAGGCTGGTCAGTCCCTGGGATTGTCCTGGTACGGACTCCAGCTCCTAGATTCTGCAATCTTATTCTTACTAACCTTTCCAATTCACAATGTCCCAAGTCTCTCTAGGACCCCACCTAAGAGCAGCAGCAGCAGGGCCCCAAATTCACAGCTTCCTAGTGATTGTAGGAGAAAGGGACTATAGGAGAGAGGGACTGAGGCTTCTCCCCCGAGAGGGGGTGGGATCCGCAGCAGTTTGTACACTTTATTCAAATGCCAGGGAAGGAACAAGAACAAACTTCACCATAGGAACCTTTTGAATATGCTATTAATTCCAGTTCAGCAGCCAACCAAAAACATCCTCTTCCCCACACAGTAAGTAGACAGGTAATAGTCATGGAAAACCCATGCATGTTCTAAAATAGAGCAATGGGCCCTCCTTTCTACATGCCTAGAGGCAGGGTCTCTAAGCATCCATGTGGGTCTCCTTTATACTCCGAGTCTTGGGTTCTCATTGGTCAGTCCCCTGTTACATGAAAGAAATGTTGAATTTCATAATTAGAAAGGGTTCAAGAGATAATTTTATTTCAATTTCACTTGCAATCAAAAAGTTTCTTAAATAAATTTTAAAAAAATATATTATAGGCAACTAGAATGCTACAGGTTCCAAAGAATTAAAGTTTAAACGCACTCAAAGGGCAATGAAAGCAACATGGCAGCCCTGAGTAGGCCATAACCCATCAATGGTGATGAATATTTTAAGAGAAATGGGGCAAAGGATATTACCAGAGAGAAGGATAACTAGAGAAGATGGTGGACCAATCACAGAGTAAAGTAAAGGAGAGTTGATGGCCAACCCTAAAAGCTCTACTAGTATCCTTGGAAGACCAAAGATCTAAAATAACTTCCTCAGAACGTTGGGTAGTCCTTCTCTGGAGGGGGGTGACAATGTGGCCAGGAATCACACAGGATGAGAAGGCATGGACGTATTAGGCTCTCCATTCCACATATATGAGTTCATGCATTCATCAAATGTCCATGCAAGGCAGTCTGGACTAAATTCTAAAACAAGTGATAGAAATAATCAATGCCAAACAATAATCTGAGTTCAGATTATAAAACTCTTGAACATCAGGCTAAAGAATGTGAACTCGATACTCTAGGAAGTGGGGAGTCGATTTTTGAACCCAGGGATGATATGATAAAAGTAATGTTTTAATGGCATGAACCTGGTGGCAGTGGGTTGGATCAATTCCAACTGGAAAAGATTAAAAACAAAGCAACTAATGTGGAGGGGAGGAAGGAGAAACTATTGTAAAAGTATAGCTATGAGGTTCTAGGGGCCTGAATGAAGGTGGTCATGGTGAGAATGGGAGAGAAGGGGCAGATGCAAAAGATATTTGGAAAGTATTGATGACTTGCAAAAGAACCAGAAACATATATTCTACAATGACAACATTATAAAGAAAAATAAGTTTGAAACATTTTAGAAATCTGATCAGGGCAATGAATGACAAACTGGGAGCCCAGAGGACTGAAGATGAAACATGGCACCTTCCTCCAGCCAGAGAATGAATTTACTTACAATGCACAGTTAGATATTCATTTCTGAACATGATCAATGTAACAATTTGTTTTGCTGGATTTTGTAATGAAGGTTTTGCTTTTTTTTTTTTAATTCAGTGTTCAGTGAAGGAGATACCATGAGAGGGAGAGATAATAACTACTTATAAAATAAAATTTTAAAAAATGATTTGCTGACATAGAATATGGAGGTCAAGGGAGAAAGAATCTAAGATTTTAAGCCTGAGTGACCTGTAAGGAAGCCACTAGATAATTTAAACAAAACAAAACAATCTCACAATTTGTTCTTTTACATTCAAATAAATTTAAAATGTTTAGAAAAAATATTTGGTCTCTTTAAGAAACAGCTCAACCTAAGAAGGTTACAACGTTTCAGGATTAAGCCAAGGAATAATAATGACAACTGGCATTTATATAGCTCTTAAAGGTTTGCAAAATGCTCTATAAATATGATCTCATTTTATCCTCACAGAAGCCAGAAGCTTATTGTCATGATGAGGAAACTGAGACAGAGAGAGGTTAAGTGACTTGCTCAGGATTTCACAATGACTAAGGATATGAAGCTGAATTTGAACCTTGGTTCAACTCTGATACCTAGAAGAAATGATCCAGTGACCCTGAGAAACAGAAAAAGTAGGAAAGTGAAAAGTAAACAGAGTGAGTTAGTGACTGAGCAAGTTAGTCACTTGCTAAAGTAATTTTCTTTCCTCTGATTGGAGCAAACAATGACAAGGCTTTAAGAAACCGATCATTGAGAAGATTCTGCTCAGAATAAAGAAACTCTCAAACATAATGAGGCTCAAATGTCTTTCTTTGCTTCCTCCATAGATGGGAATATTGTGCTCCTGCATTCACAAGGGGAAGACTGAATATCTATTGATGAAAGAGGGCTCTAGAAAGCTTGTAAGGTGGAAGGAAAATGAGAGTAAAATATAAAATATCAGTGAGTGCTACCTTAATCACCATGAAAGATGGTCTGGGATGCAGAGAGGGTCACTGGTCTTTTGGTGAAATGGCAATTGGAAAGGCATATGTATACTCTCCCATAAGAAGAGAGCAGCTGCTCTCTGACCCCTTTCTCCTCTGGAGAAAATGGGTAGAAAAAGAAATTTGCAAAGAAAGTTCTTACTTTGGGTTCAGCTAATTGGTCAATTTGAATCATTCCTATTGGCTTAAAGCATTTTGTCATAACTTTCTCTTGACTCACTGATACCCCATTTGGGTGTTTGCTTTATTTAACAGCCCTCAGTAGATTGTAAAACCCTTGAGGGCAGGGATTGTCTTTGTCTCTCTTTGTATCCCCAGCATTTGGTAAAGTTCCTGGCACATAGTAGGCACTTTATAAATACTTATTATTTGACTGATGCTAATTTCTGAACAGTTGTTGCTGGTGTCAGAAACTTCTGCGTGCAGGAGCAGCACTTTAGGAAACAAGTTTCTTCCTTTTAACTCCTAAAATCTGTCTTCTGTTTCTTAATCCAATTAGGCTTTGCTATACTTTATTGAGAAGAAGACTGAGCTTGGAATTTTCTCTTATCTCTTCTTAGATTATTTTTTTAACCTTCCAAGTCCATGCAAGACTGTGAGAAAATAAAGAAATCATCCAGGACCTCCACTGTTGATTCTATGACATAGACTTATCTGGTTCTTAGCAACATAAATTCCCACACATTTTGCTTTACCCCAGTTTTCTACATTTCCATCCGGGTTTTGTGCAGATCTATTTTTTCTCTTATGTTTAGAATAGTGTTTCTCAAAATGAGGTCCAAAATGACCCTGGGGGTCACTAAGACCCTATCAGAGAGACTACTAGGTCAAAATTATTTTAATAATAAGTCTAAGGTATTAGCACACTTCTCCCTTTTCTAGTTACATATCTGTATGAAGACAGATTTTCTTCATATATTCCAACCAAAACAATGAATCACAATAGATTCAATGCAGAAGCAGATGTGAGAATATAGTTGTCTTCTATTAAGTCAGAATATAGAGGAAAATGCCACTCTTTTCACCAATTTTTTTTTTTGTTTTGGAAAAGTGTTATTTTTCATAAAACTGATATTTATGTTAACATATTTATTATTTTAAATAAGCTAATAAAATACATTTCAAAATCTTAATTCTAATTTCTAATACTATCAGTATCAATAAATGTAACCCACATAAGAATAAAAAAGACTTCTTAGACTAAAAAGTATGAAAATCATTGATTTAGATGGTAGAATCTAGCTCTTTAGTTCACTTTGCTGTCATTGGTTTTTCTTGGTCCAGACCTGTAATTTTATTGTTATAGGGAAGAAAGGAAATAAACAT
Organism: Notamacropus eugenii; assembly: GCF_028372415.1. Taxonomy (NCBI): domain Eukaryota; kingdom Metazoa; phylum Chordata; class Mammalia; order Diprotodontia; family Macropodidae; genus Notamacropus; species Notamacropus eugenii. The sequence continues at coordinate 295,309,935 of NC_092877.1, read as the reverse complement.
GTAAGCATCTGCTATGTGCCAGGTAGTTTACAAACATTATTTCATTTGATCTTCACTACAACTCTAGGAAGTAGAAGGTTTTATTTTGTTTTTGATGGTCAGTGACTTCTAAAAAGGAATTTTTTGCAGAGCAAAGTTCATTCAAGTGGCATTTCTGAAAGGCAATGATCTTAAAGTTCCATTTTAAACAAAAATATATATATGTATATATATATACACATATATATATACATACACACATAGGTATATGTATTTTGTGTATGTATATATAGCACACACATTTATATTTCCCCCCTCCTGTAGTCTTAATGCACTAGGTGGAACAGTTAGAATGACTAGTTTTGCCTAATACTCTGTCTTGATGTACTAGGATCCAAGAGGTTGGCACTAGTTCACGTGTCACCAGGACAATCATGATCCCCAAGTTATAGCTGAGAAAACTGAAGCATGTGGTGGCTAAATGACTTGCCCAGAGTCACACATCCATTAAATATCTGAGACTGGATTTGAATTCAGGTCTTTCTGACTCCAGGTCCAACACTTTATCCACTGCACCACTTGGGTACCTCTAGGGAGCTCCAGTGATGAGATTTTCTAACAACGTGCATCAGCAACTCTTCTGTTCTTGATGGCTGTAAGAGTTGTCTAGGTCAGTGAGAAGTTAAAAAGTTTGCACAATATCTAAATGTCAGAGACAAGATTTGAACTCAGGTCTTCTGGGCTCCAAATTCCCTACTTTACCTGGGACAATATATTGAAGAATAGCGTAGTGTCTGCTACAGTTCCTAAACAGCTTCTTGTAAGACTTGGGTCCCTTGGGAAGACACTCTATACAAACCTTGGGTTTCTTCACTTTGATTGAGCTACTTACCAGCAGCATGATTTTTTCTACACCTAGTTTATAGCCTGAAGTTCCCACTGGTTGTGTTCTCTTTGCTGTTAGCAGCCACTGAATGACTAGTGTTCCAATTCCAGTTAACTATCTCACATTGATTAGCTTTTAGAAAGGAATATTTCCTGGAGTCAGAAAGACCTGAGTTCAAATTTGGCCTCAAACAGTTACTAGCTGTGTGACTCTGGACAAGTCACTTAACCCTGATAAGAAAGAAAGAAAGAAAGAAAGAAAGAAAGAAAGAAAGAAAGAAAGAAAGAAAGAGAGAAAGAAAGAAAGAAAGAAAGAAAGAAAGAAGGAAGGAAGGAAGAAAGACACAGACAGAAAGAAAGAAAGACACAGACAGAAAGAAAGAAAGACACAGACAGAAAGAAAGACAAAGAAAGAAAGAAAAAGAAAGAAAGAGACAGAGAAAGAGAGAAAAAAAGAAAGAAAGAAGGAAGGAAGGAAGGAAGGAAGGAAGGAAGGAAGAAAAAAGATAGAAAGGAAAAAAGAAAGAAAGATGAACTTTGAAGATATAGCAAGAAGAAAAAAACAAGCATTTTTCCCACAGCACCTTGGTAGGATACTTTCCCCTATATCACCTTACTCTCTGGGGAAGGTGGACTCAGACCTAACACAATTTCTATGCACGATTGGTCCCCCACTATTCAGGTTCAAATTCAAAAATGCTTCTAGAGGAGTCCTCATTTCAACCACCACTGGTTAGGGACCATTGCTCTTCATTCTTCAGGGCATCCATGATGGACTGGCTATAAAAGCTAGTGAAACTCATAGACTCCCCAGAGTCCTCTGACTCATAGGAACCTGGATACCAAGATGGCTCACTCACTTAACATTTCAAAATTCACAAAGTTGAATTCTTTAACCTAAAACAAGGAAAAAGGAAAAAGTGAAGGCGGAGGCCTGATAACCTGTTTTCAAAGTGCCACATGTCAGCTTTGGAAGGAGAGCTTTGAAGGAAACCTTCTTCCCTCTTAGCTCTGCTAGATGCCATCATCAAGGGAGCCAAATCAAAAACGGACATCCACCAAGAAAAGGAACAAGGCTAACGGAGGCCTTTTCAAGACACCCCCAGGTTTAGTTCCCCAATGGTGATCAATTATCTAACCCATGGACAGCAGGCCTGAATAGGTTACAGAATGTTTATCAATGCTACAAACTCTCTGCAAGGCATTTCAAATTTTGACATTATCATGACTTTCTGAGAAGAATATTCCCTAAATTCTTCCTCCTAGGAAGCAACATTAGTGGCACTGTGCACTTATACCAGTTCCTTGTTACAAAGAAAGGAATATAGACCTAAATAATTTGTTGTTCCATTGTTTCAGTCATGTCGGACTTTTTGCCATTGCATTTGGTATTTTCATGGCAAAGATACTAGAGTGGTTTGCCATTTCTTCTCTAGCTCATTTTACAGGTGAGGAAACTGAGGCAAACAGGGTTAAAGTAACTTGCCCAGGGTCATGCAGCTAGTAAGTTTCTGAAGGCAGATTTGAACTCAGTTCTTCCTGAGCTCTACTTACTGTGTCACCTAAATAATTAGAAAAGTGTTAATTGCTCGTGGTTGGGCTGAGCCAATATAATAAGAATTACAATGCTGCCCAAATTAATTTACTTATTCAGGGTTATACCCATCAAATTCCTTATTTTATTTTATAGAGCTAGAAAATAAAGTAAAATTCATCTGGAGGACAGTTTTCATTACAGCTTCCTGTTACTGGATCTCACAGCTGGGAACAGCAGGAGTAGTCAGACATTGCTTACTCCTGTTCTAAAGTGCCTGCTTTTGCAGTACAGTTTTCTCTTGCTCTTGCATTGTCTTTTGGCTTGGCAAGGTGCCAAATGCTCCTCTGCCAAAAAAGATCTTTCTCTGTCACTGGTATAATCTTTGCCAACAACACAAAATTGAATAAATACATACACATATACATAGATAGTTACGTCCTCAAGAGCTCCTCTTGTCTGGCAAGATATACACTTCTTACATACTCACTGTTGTAGTAACGCAGGCTAGAATGGGAACTCAATATTTACTTTTACCACTTTGTCCTCTCTAGGACAAAGGCTTCCTATTGTTCTTCAGCTTCAGGAGAGTACCTATCACAAATTTCTGGTTGAACAATAGTGATGGAAAATCTCTATGTTCTTTTCCTTCCTCCCCTTCTCTGACCCCAAGCATTCAAGGTCATATCCAACTCAGAGAATACTTATTTATGAACTAATGAAGCTTCACAATTAGCTTTCTAGTACTTGGATAGGATTATTCAAAAAACCAGTCTTGTCTAAAGAGGGACTATAGGCTTCAGACATGTCTGGCCTCAGGAGGACTCAGTTTCTTTAGTTTCTCCACCTGAGAGGCAGAAGTATGAAATGTATTAGCACCTGCTGCAGATATACATTTTGGCAGAATAACGCTTATGAGTCCTTGAACTCAATCTCTGATCTGACTTGCTAGGTAACTGTATAATTTCTTTGCATTTCCATTTCTTCAGGTAAAAAAATACATTTTGGGTTTCCAAATACAGTAAGTACATTGGTGCTTTGGAAGCCCTTGAGAGACTATGTATGTAAATCTGAAATGTTGTTGACTACAAAATCCAGGGAGTGGGTTATTTTTTTTGTCTTTTTATTACTACGATTGTCTTCACTTTTATCTATTCTACACTTTACTCAGAATGCGGCATCAAGGAGTTATTATGTGCTTAATACATTCCAGGCACTGGGGAGGGAGGTAGAAAGAAAGAGAAAGAAAGAAAGAAAGGAAGGAAGGAAGGAAGAAAGGAAGGAAGGAAGGAAGGAAGGAAGGAAGGAAGGAAGGAAGGAAGGAAGGAAGGAAGGAAGGGAGAGAGAAAGAAGGAAGAATCTTTGCTCTCAAAGAATTTGCATTCTATCAGGAGAAACAAGATGAACATATAAGAATATATATAGGATAAATATACACAGGATCAATAAAAGGTTGTTAAACACAAGGTAGTCAGGGAGGAAGGCCACTAGTAGTTGGGAGGTAAGGAAAGGCTTTGTGTAAGAAGGTATTGCTTGATCTGAGTCTGGAAGTGAGAGGGGTTCTGCAGTGAAGAGATAAGGAGGACCTACTGCATTCCAAGGACTAGGGAAAGGTAGTTGAAGGGCACAGAGATAGGAAATGAAGTGCCATGCCTGAGAAACAAAGGCCAATTTAGAAGACCATAAACTGTGGGAGAGGGAGTACAATTGATTGAAACTGGAAAGATAGGTTCTTAGCAGTCAGGTTGTGAAGGGCTTTAAAATCCCAAAAGATGCTCTTCAGAACTTAAGGGCAAATGAAAACTATAAAATGAAACTAATGTTATGAGGCAGATAATTTAATCTGGTTCAATAAACATTTATTTAGTGACCATTGTAGGCAATACAACAACATTTTAATTCAACAGACAGTAGAGGCCACTCTGCTAGGTGTTATGGCAGATACAAGTTTAGGAAGGCCAGTCCCTTCATTCATGGAATTTATAATCTAGGGGGAAATCTCTCTCTCTCTCTCTCTCTCTCTCTCTCTCTCTCTCTCTCTCTCTCTCTCTCTCTCTCTCTCCCTCTCTTTCCCTCTCTCTCTCTCTCTTTCTCATACACACACACGTGCATACCATGTGCATTTGTACACACACACACACATACTCACACATGCATGCACAAAGTGTGTGGATTTGGAGTCAGGTCTGAATCCCAGCTCCAATGTTTACTACTTCCATGACTTTGGGCAAGTCATTTCATGTCTTTGGTCCACACTTTCTTTATAAGTAAAATGAAAAGGGAGGATTAGATGACCTCCAAGGATCCTGTAAGATCTAAATTATCATACCATGAATTTCAAATAGCTACATTACAAGACAAATATACAAATATCTAAAAGAAGTGTCATGTGAGGTTCAAGTGAAGAAAGGTCATTCCTGGCTAGAGCAATCAGGGAAGACTTCATGGAAGAGATTGTATCTGAGTTAGGCTTTAGATGATGCTTCAACATTTGGGCGTTACAGATGCAACCCTTGGTTTAAAAAGTCATAAGACCTTCCTCATTGGCACAGATGCATTCTAGCTTCAGATGATGATCTTTTATTCTGTGTATTTGGTGTGTGTATCCACACATATATGTATATATGGCTGTATATATACATGCTTACACACACACACATATATAAACACACCCATATATACATATATTCTTGTATGTATATCTATGTATCTATCTATATAACTATATCTATCTCTCTATCTTGTATTTCTAGGATTTCTGCTTGCTATCTCTTTGGATAAATGGGTTTATTTGCTATTTGCTATGTATATTAATTGTGAAACTGGTATCAAGTGTGAAGGGAGTCTAGTCTTGGATATATAGCTTGGGGTACTTCTCCATTAAGGGATAGCGATCAGGACCATAGCTTGAACTTAAAAATTATTTTCCCCAGACTAACAATATTTAAGGGAGCAGAATATGTCTTTTCTCTGAGGAAAGCAGAGTGGCCAGCCTCTGGTCCCTAACCCCTTTACTCCTTCTGTCAGGAATCAAAGTCTTTCTTAGAGAAGAGTGGAAGGGGAAGACTCTAGAGATATCTATCATTGTCTCCCTGGAAGCCACATCTAGACAGACCACATGGATATACATAACCTCTATGGGCAAAACAACACACATCCTTACATAGACATAGGGAAAGGCAAGGGCCAATGCACAAAGTCAGGAAGACATAAAATATATACATAGGATAACAGAGTACAATTTGGCTGACACAGAATATGTATAAGGAATATACATAGGAAAATACCTTTAAAGTCAGTAGGAACCTCAGAGATCATCCATCCAAACCATGAATCATTTCTACAAATATAGACAATGGGTATCATCATTGTCATATCAATGGGTATCAGATGCCGTCATCCATCTTCTGCTCGAAGATTCCTAGTGACGCTTGAGGTAACAGCTGAAATTTCAGATGACTCTAACTATATTAAGATAACTATATTCTCATGTGGAGCTGTAGTTTTCTTTCCTCTAACTTCTTCCCAGGGGAGCTAGTTTTATTCTCTGTGTCCACAAAGAACAAATCTTATTCCTTATCTACATGATGACATCTTCACGTCCCTGTCTTGCCCTTTCCAACATGGCTTCCCCAGTCTGAGCTCATCCAGCTCCTTCGACTGATATGGGAATGGTGTAGTTTCTAGTTCCCTTCCCATTCTAGCTTTCAGACACTTACCAGCTATGTGACCCTGTACAAGTCACTTACCGTATGTACCTCAGTTTCTTCAACTGAAAAGTGGGTGGGGAGAATAATGAAAGCACCCAACTTGCAGGGCTGTCGTGAGCATCAAATGCTATGCTTTTCATAAAGAACTTAACCCAGTGCCTGGCACGTGGTAAACTACTACTTCAGCAATTTAATATATGTGTCTTCTCTCCTTCCATCCTCATCTATACTGTGGGTGGATTTTACAGTAACTAATAAGTAGAGAAGATTCTTGTTTTGGATTATTAATGCACATACTATATTGGTTTTTTTAAAAGCAGGTAGTTACCACTGTTTTACATGAAATTGGGGTCTAAAAAACTGATTTTGTGGCTATCTACCCACCTAGCTTATTCTATAACTTATCACTTCTGAAACTTGGGCAGTTTTACAAATGCTTCCAAGGTTATTCTCCCTTGTTTTATCAACTTTCAAGTTGTTCTGGGAGTAGCGAACATTTATTTTATTCTTTTTTCAGTAGCAGATGTCTGTGTGGGAAAATATAGATCCATTCACTGATCTGCCTGACTCTGCTCCAACCGTCAAGACACCATTATTTCAGCAACTCCACCAATAAGATGTCATTGGTTCTGTGCCTGATGAGATCCAGAGCACAACCTCATCAACAGGAAATTACAGTTAGTCCCTGGATACTCCACACCAGACTAATAATTTATGCGGCTCAGTAAAGTAGAAGGATGCTGTCACTGCCCTCAAGGAACTTCCAATCTAAGTTTGGTAAACAAGAGTTTAAACAGGGAACAACCATGTAATGAGAGAGCAGAATCTTAAAAAATAAAAAGGGGCTCTATTATATCCCTTTATTGTACAGCTTCTGGGCTCCAATGTGGAGAAGCCCCAAGGCCAGCATTTTTGAAGCATGGAAACACAGGAAGAGGCTATTTTTCTAGACACTGAGATAAATAAGTATTTTTTTTATCCAATAAGATATTGTCTCCATTGAGAATACTAAATACCAGCTTGCTCCATTAGTGAAATCTACTGCAGTGACTCTCATTCTTCTCTACTTTTGAGCTGTTTCAGTCATGTCTGACTCTTTGGGATCCCATTTGGGGTTTTCTTGGCAAAGATACTGGAGTGATTGGCCATTTTCTTCTCCAGCTCATTTTACAGATGAGGCAACCAGGGTTAGGGGACCTGCCCAGGGTCACACAGCTAGCAAATGTCTAAGGCCATATTTGAATTCAGATCTTCCTGACTCCAGGCCTGGTACTTCCGACACCGAGTCATCTAGCTGCCCTTATACTTCCCTAGTCACTTTAAAAGAGCCTCTAATGTGACTGCTTTGAGAATTCATTCATTTAAAGAAAAACTGCTTGGTGGATAGCACTCAACATTGAAATGATATTAATAAGACATTAAAATGATAACGCAACAAATCCAGAAAGCATTATTAAGCCCCTACAGGGTACAGTTGGTAGGTGGTTCAATGGATAGAACCCTGGACCTGGAGTTAGGAAAACACTTTCTTGAGTTCAAATTAAGCCTCAGATACTTACTGGATGTATGACCCTGGTCAAGTCACTTAACCCTGTTTGCCTCAGTTTCTTCATCTGTAAAATGAGCTGGAGAAGGAAATGGCAAACCACTCTACTATCTTTGCCAAAAATTAAAAAATCTCAAATTGAGTCATAAAGAGTTCGACTGGACTAAAAATGGTTAAACAACCACAGCAACATTATAGGTACTGGAGCTCTGTTAGGAGAGGGATGGGGTACAGTCATGGGGAGGGGAAGGTCCTGTTGTACTCTGCTCTGGTGAGCCCCCACCTAGAGTGTGGCTTCAGATTTAGCTCTTCAGGCCCTATTTTAGGAAAGGTTAACTGGAGGATAAGTGACTTGCCCAGGGTCTCCCAACTAAGTGTGTGAGGTTAGATTTGAACTTAGGTCTTCCTGACTCCTAACAGGGTGCCATGCAGATGCCTAAATTAACTTTCTTAACTTTCTGCACTCTGTCGTAACACCAATCTCCTATTCTCTTAGAATCAACATTTTGGAATCATCCCTTCTTTTCTGTGCTGATACATTATTAAGCTATACAACAAGATGGATAGATAGGATAACCCCCAAAACTGGTAATGTGTTCTTGAAACAAAAAAAAAAGGTAGTGTTTTTTGTGGTGGAGACCTATAGATAGTGGATATATACATATATACATGCATGTATGGATATATATATATACATGCACGTATACATACATACATGCATATATGTGTATGTATATATGTATGTATGTGTATATAGATAGATGATGTATATACATATACACACATGTAGTAGGTAGTGGTATCATTTGATAATTGATTTTATATTTTTACTGAAAAATGAAATTTAGGATTTTATCAACTCTACACCAGTCCAGTACTGTTGCATTACCTGGGCTATCAAAGCAAAAAAAAAATTGTTCTCACATACAGGTTTGGGTTTATAGACTATTGATTCAGAAGCTACTTATTTCCTCTCAGGCTCTAGGTCTGCAATTTAGCTGCCATGAACAGAACCTTGGTGCCTGGCCACAGCTGCAGATTAGGTAATCACTAATTACTAACATCTACATAACAATATTTAAAGACTACTAGCCAGAAAGAAAGAAATGCAAACACCCAGCTATAGCTGGATATGTTCCTTATTTGGCTTTAGCTAAATAATTTCACAATGCTTAATCCATCTCCGGTTTTTAGGAGAGGCTAACTTCTTCTGAACCTTTCCTCAAAGTCTAATCAGTGTCTTTTAGGTGTCTAGATAACTCCCTGACTCTGGGTCTGGGTCTGGGTCTGGCATTTTGAAAGTTCAGAGCAGCTGTGTTTTCAATATGTAAGTGTTACTTAAGATTCCTCTCCAGTGGTTTTAGACTTTTTGCTGTAGAATTAATCAGAGAGAAGGAATTAATTTATTTTCTGGGCTTTCTCAGTTTTCAGATGGTTCTTCTTCACTTTGCCTTATCTGTATCTTTGGGGTTTTGTTTACTTTTTTTTTAACTTATCAAGCACTTATGTCCTCTCCCTCCCACTCTCTCCTTAACTGGAAAAAGTAAAAGAAAACCATTGTTACAAATATACATAGTCAAGCAAAACTAATTCCCAAAATATGTGTTTCATTCTGCATTTTGAGTCCCTCACCTCCATTCTAGCACACAGGGAAGAGTGACTATTAACTGTATTGATCACAATTATGAAATCTCTCAAAGTTGTTTTTCCTTCCCATGTTATTGTGTACACTGTTCACCTGATTTTGCTCACTTGACTGCATCACTCCAGAAGAAGCTTCAAAGGCTTCTCTGAAACTCTCCCTTTTCTCATTTACAAGTTTTCTATTGTATTCATGTAACACAATTTGTTTATCCAATTGATAGGCACCCCTTTATTTTCCATTTCATTGTACCACATAAAGAGTTACTATAAATATTTTTGTACACAGATCTGTTTCCTCTTTCATGGATCTCTTGGATATAGACCTAGTAGTAGCATCACTGAGTCAAAGGGCATGGAGTTTAGTAGTAACTTTTGGAGTATAGTTTCAAATACTTTTCAGTGTAGCTGGACTATATTAATGTGCCTGTTTTCCAGCAGCACCTCCAAAATTTGTCATTTTCCCCTTTTGCCTTCTTTGCCAACCTGATGATGATAAGGGCTGGAAGGGGGGTGTGAGACACCACCCTCCCCCACCCCCTCCAGGTCACCTGGAAAAGAATTCACAGACTCAAGCATTGTTGAGGTCAAGGTAAAAATTTATTTAGCTTTTCAGGGGGCAAAAGTTCCTAGGGAATCTGCAACCTTGGAGGGGCATAGGTAAAGTTTATATAGGATATTCCACAGTAAAGCATGTGCCAAATATGCTAACTAGGTGTTTGGGGGTGGGACTAGAGAGAGGTTAAGGAGTGGTCAGTTCTTAAAGGAACATGCACTTTTGGTATCTACTGCACAGGTATTTTACCCAAAATTCATCAGGAAATAGCCCAAGGTGGGGGGCGCTACCTGGAGGTGTGATTTAGACCCAAAATAGCATTAAGTCAACTAGAGGTCAGGGCTGGCTCAGAAATACCAGGTTGCTCTCATCAATGTCTTGTTAGACAAGATAAATGTAAGGGAGGATATGTATATCTAAGCCTAGGATACATATGACTGGTCAATGAGTAGTAAATGTTGTTATGACCAGTGCACAGCCTGTTCAGCCAGTACACAGCTGGTTCAGACTAATGAGTTCCATAGGTTCAGCTGGCTACTAGAGCAGAAAAGGAGGTAACAGTTGTTGCTAGAGTGAGCTGTGTCCTTGGGTAGGGAGAAACTGCCTGGAATAGTGCTTTGAGGCTAGGGAGAAATGTGATTTTTAAAGAAAAATGTGATTTAGAATTAGGGCCCAAGCACTGCCTCAATGAGAGGGAGGTGGAAAGTTAGAGTATCTTTGATTTGCATTTTTCTAATTATTAGGGATTTGTAGCATTTTTTAATATGGCTGTCAACAGTGTCAGAAGAACAAAAAACCCAGCAATTAGCTTGGATTTCTTCTTTTGAAAACTGCCTGTTCAAATCCTTTGAACATTTATCAAATGGGGAATGCTTCATTGTAATCTTGGCACAGGGAGAAATTGTTTTCTGTTCCTTGTGACCTGATTTAAGCTAGAAAGGGAGATTAAAGATTAGTCAATATATAGGCACCTCCAGACAGCTCCAACCCTAGACACCTTATCTAATCAGAAGACTTTCAAGGCAACCAGACTCACATAACTTGGTTTCCTGTGAATAAAAAAGACTCAGTTCCCACACAAATGGTTAAACTATTCCCTCCTTTAGTAATCTCTCTATAGGTTTGGTACCATTCTGAGAGCCTGGCCCCAGTCAGATATATTTTGGAGGGGCTTAATCCTTTCTTACTTTCTGAACAGCACATTTGAAGGAACAGGTTTAAAAAAGGGATGCAGCGATTTTCTCACAAAGCACATGTTTGTGTCTGTCTGTATTTGAATCACACAAAAACAAATATTTGAAAAGTTGCTCCAAATCAAACATAGCCAGAACTATAATTAGCATAATAAAAAGCACAGAGAATTCTTAGAAATTTTGGATTTTTAGGATCATTATGCTTTTCTCTTTTGTAGCAACTAACTAGGAAATAAAATTGATCATTCTGTAGCATGGGTTTTTCCCTCAGTTGCCTTCACTTACAAAATGGTTTTAGCTGCTTACCTAACTAACCAGAGTTTATCTAATTATGGTTGTGTCTGGGGGTGGGAGTAAAGTTCAATTTTTAAATTAGAATGTCAAAACAAACTGTCCAATGACATTGATGGGACCCCAATGTGTGGGCTGTGGACTTTATCTAATCGATTGAGATTTTTTTAAGTAACTTTAGGAGGTTTGACTACAAAGTGATATATAGTATCCTATATCACAACATAGATTCCCTAAATCAACTGAGGAATAATGGTTGAGTCTGCAATTTCTGCCCATTAATCCACCCCCACAACCACAGACCAGATATTCCAGGGCATTACATTACATGACATTACATGACTAAACCAGAATATACCTTTTCTTATGGGACCTAACTGCCAGAGTTGGTTCTTCGTTGTCCCTGGGTTTTGCCTTTACTCTGAACAACTCCTGGGAGTAGAGAGGGGAGGAAAAGGGGCCTCTGAGCTGTAGGTAAAATTAACCCCCCACCCAGGTGTTTAAGTTTGGGTCAGTAGCCTGGGAATTGAGAGCAGTCAATTGAATTAGAGAATTTGAACCCAAGACTAATCTCGTTAGTATCCAATTCCAATCTAGCCTTCCAATGAGCTACTTGGTGGCTGTGGTTTTCAAAGGCATCACATCACAGGGTAACAATAAAACTAACCCTTTCTGTATACAACCTCAGTTTATCTTCAAAAACAACTTTGCCTGGTACTTAGAACAGGACTTCTTTCATCCCTAATTTTGTTGAGGAAAAGAGTCTACTTGGAGTAGTGGATAGAGAGTGGGCTTTGGCCAGAAAACTTTCAAATTTCCTCCCTGTTGCAGATTGGTTGTGTGACCCTGGAAAAGTCATTAAATTTCTTAGTGCCAGAAGCAACTCTAAAAACTGATATATAAATTGTGAAACACCTGCATTAGTAAAAGGATTTTCCTCATCCAGTAGTTCCCAATAACAATGAAATCACAGGTTCAAACAAACAAACAAAAAAATCATGAGTCAAGTGAAGCATAGAAAATTAAGGACTTCCGCATAATGGTTGGAGGCAGCAAGTTGGTACAGTGGTTCAGAAAGACCCATCTTCCTGAGTTCAAATCTAGCCTCAGGCATTTACTAACTGCGTAGTCCTGGGTAAGTCACTTCATTTTGTTTGCTTCAGTTTCCTCATCTGTAAAATGAGTTGGAAAAGGAAATGGCAAACTTCTTGTAAGACAGATGAACACAGCACACAGGAGGGCTGCTAGCACAGTTTTCACTCTTGATCTGGTCAGACAGGAAAGACACTAAAAACGGGTTAATAGTCTTACTTTATTCTAGTCTAGTTTTCTCAGGAGAGGATAATGGGAACCCAACTCCTACAGAATTCCCTAGTCACTCTTCTTGTAGGGGGCTGGCGAGAAGAGGGAACAACTCCCCCTACGTCTAGATGCAGTCAATCAAGACTGGCACAGTTTGTGCACACCCCTAAATCCCCTCAAGACTCAATGGTGACCAGTTGAGGCAAACACAGATTCCCTCCAAGCCTTGATGGGGACTGATCAAGGCAGCACAGCATTACAGCTTGTGCACTCAATCCTAAGATTCCCCCAAGCCTCAGTGGGGGTCAGTTGAGTCACACATAGCATTTCTGCTTGTGCATTCAATCCTAAGGTTTCCCATTCACTGCCCAATGACTACTTGCTTTATAGCAGCAAAGAAGGCATATTGCCAGCAAAAGCCTCAGAAATTTACATCTCCTCATACCTGTATCTTACTGCACACTCACAGTGGATGCTTATATTATTTATCGTTATGTATTGCTGTGCATGATTGCATGTGCATGATGGAGATGTTTTGAACCAAAATTGTGGGAACTCATATCTAGTACCTGGGAACAGGAGATTGTTATGGTTATGGATCCTGGGCAACTGAACTCTAAGAAATAATAACAAAAATTCACTTTACACAAACTAAAATCCACCTTACTTAAACTAAAATTCACCTTCCATAGATCACTCCAGCATCTTTGCCAAGAAAATCCAAAATGGGGTCATGAAAAGTCTGATATAACTTAAAAACGACTGAACAACATCATGGTGGAGCCAGGGCTAACCCCTACTGTCCAGCCTCCCAACCTAGGGCTCTTTCAGCTCTACACTACTGCTTCCTCCCTCAGCAGCAGACCCTCCTAGACATAGGATTAAGCAATTCAGATCAGCCTTCAGGTCAACTGTTAAGTCCACAACACTGACTTAGGAACTTGTTAAAATGCAAAATATGGACAAGACTGGCTCCTTATCTTCATTTATCTTATACTCTAATGGGGGAGCTATAGGCTATAGGGAGTTATGAAACATACAGATGACAATACAACGTAGTATTTTGTATTAGGCTTAAGGTCGAATGAGGAAGATTTAAAAGGTTCCTCCTTGATAGCAATTCTGCTCTTAGAATTGTACTTTTGAAACATATGGATGGCTCATGATGTTGCTCCCGATTAGAGACAAAAATTTCTGACAATTAGCTGAGAGGTTGCGATCCTAGACTCAGGTAGAAAAGATCACTTTCTCTTGTGTAGTTTCCAGAGCTGTCCCAAGATGCCATATCTTTAACAAAAGGACACAAGGAAATGCTACTTACTCTTTGCCCTCTCAAAAGATACTTTCTCTTATCCTTCAAGAGATCCTTCAGATTCCAGCTATAAAGGAAAAATCCAGTGCTCCAGGCTTGATCTCATATTAGATTTCCCTCCCCCATTGGGAAGAAATAAAATTCTCAGTAGAGACTCAGGCCTCTTTTTAAGGAGGACTGTCCCATCGTTACCTACAGGACTGTTACACCAAACTGCTGGATAAAGGAAATGCAAACCATACAGTTTACCAGCAAAGAATCTGACCTAGAGTTTTATGCTACACATGTAGAAAAGATTGAAAATGTAGGCTCAACAAGAGCTTTAAAACTGGTTGAATGACCAGAACCAGAGTTCCTATCGGTGGTTCAAAAACAGCTGGGAAGAATTCTAGTGAGGTATCTACTTTTGACTCTGTGCTGTATTAACATTTCTGTCAAAGACTTGTACGAGACAGAGATGGCAGCTTCAATTAGATCTGAAGAGACCTAAAGTTAACATGTTCCACGACAAAGTTAAGATCCAAAAACTCTCAGCAGACCAGAATCTCATAAGATGGAACCTAATAAAGGACATTGTCTTAAAAAGTCATTTTTTAAAATCCAAGTAAAAGATAAGTGACGTGTGGCTAAACTATACTTCATCTGTTGAAGTTCTAGCCAGGGATGGAGAACCTGTAGCTTTGAGGTCACATGTAGCTGCAAGTTCCTCATCCCTGTAATCTAGGCTGTTAGGTGTGTTCATCCTTTGTGGCAGAAGAAGACCATGCCATCAGAGAAATGATGACATGGCTTGCGCTTGACTTTGTTTTGAGTGAGCGAGGGTTGTGCAGGTCACCAGCTTTACTTCTCCTCCAGAGCCATCTGAATCCAGTGACCAGATATTCATCAGGATGACTAGAGATGACCCAGGATGAGGCAATTGGGGTTAAATGACTTGCCCAAGGTCACACAGCTAGTGAGTGTCAAGTGTCTGAGGTGAGATTTGAACTCAGGTCCTTCTGATTCCTGCACTGGTGCTCTATCCACTGTACCACCTACTGTTAGTAGACTCATGATGAATGAGTCACCAGTGTGACATGGTAGCCAAAGATATTCATGTCATCTTATGTTGCATTTAGAGAAGTATAATGTCTAGATATAGGTGGTAGTCCTCTCTTTTTCTGCTCTGGTCAGACTTCATCTTACATAATGGGTTCAGTTATAGATGCCACATTTTGCCAAGGCCATTAATAAGATATAGGAAGTCCAGGAAAGCTTGACCAAAATGATATAGAATTGGAAGTTTCTGCCAAATGAGAATGAATTGAAGGGATCTGGGGATGTTTAGCCTCCAGAAAATATTTGGGGGGTTTGGCAGGGAAAGAGCTAATATAACTGTACTCAGCTATTTTTAATTTAATTCAATTTTGTCCTCATTTATTTAAAGGACTATAGGGGAAGACGTTAAACTTGGTCCATTTGGCCTCAGAGAGCAGTACTAGGAACCATGGGTAGAAGCTGAAGAGTGGAGGATTGATTCTTGTTGTAAGGAAAAACTTCCTGACAATGAGAGGTGTCCCCGAAGTAAAATGGGCTACCTTGGGGAACAAGCATTTTCCCCTTCTCCCTATAGATCTTCAGTCTAGATAAATCTAGATGACTACCCACTGAAGATGTTTTCTAGGGGATTCAGGCTAAGTATAGATTAAATTAGGTGCCTTCTGGGGTCCCTTCTAATTGACACTCAGTGAGTTTAGCTTGAAGGGATGGGTAGAAATTCAGCAATTAAAGAGAGAGTACATTCAAGTTAATGGAAACATTAGAGAGAAGAGAAGCTGTCTACCTACATCTACATTTTCTTCTTTTGGTAGGCTGTTTTTGGGGAGGGCGGGTCTGGACCTTTGATGTGGGGAACTCCCGGTGTGGAAATTCTCTTTATCAACGCAGATTGGCAATTGTTCTACAAATTAATGCCATAGAGCTTTTTGAGGGCACTGTGAAATGACTTGCCCAGGGTCACATAGTCAGTTTGTATCAGAGGCAAGAGAAGGTCTTCTTGCCTCCAGAAGTAGGAATTCTAAGCAACATGTAGTGCTGTCAGACTTATGTATAACTAAATATGTTTTCCAGAGAGGAATGAAAAAAGAACTAGTGGCTCATTCTGGGATGCACATGTTTTGTTCTGTATTTTCCTAGGTCCATAGGATTGTAAATTAAGACCTGGAAGTTACCTTAGAGATCTGTAGGTCAGGGATTCTTCACCGCTTTTTTTTCGTTTTTTTTTAATGAGATTTGGATCCCTTTTGGCAGTCTGGTGAAGCCTATGGTCATCTGGTTCAAACTGCTACTTTTACAGATGGGGGAACTGAGGACCCCAGAGATTAAATAACTTGTACAAGGTCACACCAGCAGTAAGTTTGATCACCCCAGCCTCTTTGATTCCAAATCTAGCGCTCTCCTCTGGAACCACGCTGCCTCTCTGCCGAGCTAAAGAGAAGTAAGGAAAGCATTGAGCAAACTTTAAAACTACATAAATGTGGAGCTTTTATGTTATTTTTATTTCTAGTTATATATTATTCATATTATATATTCATTTTATCTATAATTGTTTTAGGACGACTAGGAAACCCTGAGATAGTGTGGGATCCTGACAGGCGTGTTCTACCCAGCTCACCCCCCCCTCACTGTACATAGGGATTATTAGTGTTGTTTCCTGATACTCCAGAAAATGGGACTTTCTCCACAAAACTGATCCTCACTTTAAAGAGTCCACCTTGCCTTGCAGAAGAGCTGTCTCCTTTCTAGGCTTTCGGCTCTTTCTTCAGGAATGCAGGAACTCCCTCCATATGTGATATCCTTAAACTTGCCTCTTTCTAGACCAGGAAATTATGTCTTCTGTACTTGAGGCCTGCGGCCTGCAAGTTACACGTTAGCCAGGTTAGTCATGTGCTGATCTGGTCTGATTGTGCCCTTTAAAGACATGGGTGGGAAAATACTAATCCCTTTGGGTTACATTCCGACCAAAGAGGAGGTGCTTACTGAAACCCCGGAATGGCATTGGAAAATCTCTAGTTTGTCCTTGTCCTTTTGAACGTTGCACTGCTTGGATTCCTGAGGGCTTTAATTATCACCCAGTGAACAGAGCGAGCCTTTGCTTGGGTGTTTATCAGGCCCAGAAGCCGGGCTTTATCTCTTTCAGATCAGATTACTGACAAGCCCCAGTGAGTGGGGGCCGGGGGGGCCGGAGCTGGGGGGGAGCTGGAGCTGGGGGGGCTGGAGCTGGGGGGGCTGGAGCTGGGGGAGCTGGAGCTGGGGGGGCTGGAGCTGGGGGGGCTGGAGCTGGGGGAGCTGGAGCTGGGGGGGCTGCAGCTGGGGGGGGCCGGAGCTGGGGGGGCTGCAGCTGGGGGGGGCCGGAGCTGGGGGGGCTGGAGCTGGGGGGGCTGGAGCTGGGGGAGCTGGAGCTGGGGGGGCTGGAGCTGGGGGGGGCTGGAGCTGGGGGGGGCTGGAGCTGGGGGGGGCTGGAGCTGGGGGGCCCACATTGGCAGGCTAATTGCCTCACTTCAGTTTACTCAAAAGGCCACGGCAGAGGTGACAGCTAATTTAGAGAAAGCCCCAGGACATTTTCCCCAAACTCGGAGCCGGTTAACTAACTGGAGATTTATTTATTCGCTTTTTTCAAGGGCCTTCTAACTGGTAAAACCTTTCCCAGGCGGGGTCTCGGGCCGAGAACACGGATCTGCGGCTTTGACAGGCTTCTTGCCTCAGGCCCCTGCTTTTCTCATTCCCCACTTTCCTCAAGCTTCTAATCAAGGCCTGGCCTGCAAGTGGGGGAGAGGGGTTGGGGCCCCGCTGGAGTTCCTGGTTCCTACATTGGCCTGCTTAAAAATAATTTTTCTTTCTCGTCTTTTTTTAAACATCTTTCGGGAAGTTGTAGTTGCCCCGTAACATCCATCCTTTCAAAGGGGTACGTGCTTTTCCTGCGCCTGGCGGTCTGGCTGAAGGCTGACAATACTCTGTGGCTGTGGGATTCCTTCGTGAGGAGAGGCTGGGGGCCCAGAGGATGCTGTTGTCAAGGGGCGGGGCCTGCAAGGTAACCACGAGGCCCTCCCAGAACTTAGCAACCCATTGTTAACCCGGGGCCCTAGCGGAGAGGTTCTGGCTGCGCCTCGCCGGATATTGTCTCTGGGGCCTGGCTGCAGCCCTTGTTCTTTGACCCCCAGGAACAGAAAGATTTCCTCGTTACCGGAGGCCGTCCAGGCCCGCCTGCCCTCCTTCCCCAGCTGCCAGTAATGAAATGCTAACCAGTGCATTCAAATGCATCGGCTTTTTCTGTGGCTCTGGTATTTTGGATTTACCTCCCTCAGTGTATTAGCATTTAGAGGGCAATCATCTCTCTCTTTAGAGCTCTTAGTCGTTACCCATTTCTCTTTCTTCTCCCCTTCCAACATCATCCCCTTTTCCCCATTTGTGACCAAGAAAAGGTTAAGAAGGGAAGAGTCATCACTTTGTATTTTGTACAGCACTTTTCACAGCACCTTGGGATTTAGATCTGGAAACATACCTTGGCTTTAAGATCCTAAGATCATAGATTCGGAGCTGGAAGGAACCTTTATAGTCACCTGAACCCTTTTACAAATCAATAAAATGAAGGCTGAAAGGCAGAGGGATTTTCCCAAGATGACACAGTGGCAGAATTGGGATTGGAATCCAGGTTCTCTGACTCCAAATGGAGCACTGTTTCCACTGCATCTTTTCTGACTTGGGATAACCTGGTGGCATACAGTTCTTTATTTTATAGATGAGAAAACTGAGACCTTGAACCCAAGGAGTGTAGGGGCTTCACGCAGCAGTAACACCTTTGTGTTTTTACACATCTAGGACATGAGTCTTCAGAAGGAAAGTGGCTGGTGACAAGGAGGTGGTAGAAAAAGGGAAAGATCACAGGATTTCTGACACTCACCTCACCCCAACCTCACTGCAATTCTGCAGTCTCTCTGGCTCTTGGCTTCCCTCCTTCAGGCAGTATGAAGACTGATGAGCTAATGCTTGTAAAGACCTGCAAGCCTTTAATTGAAGCATAATTAATAATCATCTGATCAGTGAATAACAACCGTAATAATGAGGTAATGCTCTTTCACTTTTTTCCCCTCTGTTAGCAACTTTAGATGCGAACGTTCCAGGATCCTCTGAGATAAATGGTTGGAGTAGCCAGAAGTCATCACACTGATGTTCTGTCTGGCACCGCCTGGCCTTACCTCTGGGAATCTCAGGACACAGACAAAATTGAGCAACGTCCTGTAAGTGGTGTATCATTTAAGGAGAAGCACAGTTCAGAACCTTTTATCTGTTACTCAGTAGGACACCACATGATAGTTACAGGAAGACTATGTATGTTTGGCAGGATTGCTTTGACGTGACTATGTTAATCAGACTCATTGCTACTTATTTCTCCTGAATCGGTGACCTGATGAATGCCAGGCTCCATTGCCTCCCTGGTTTTTCCATAGACTATGGGTAGGTTGTAGTTTTCTCGTCCAGAAAGAGATACTTTGGGGGCTCCTTTAGAATGTTTGTTGGAACCAATTAGGCTGAAATTTCTCTATTACTGTTGGTCAGAGAGAGGTGTGGAAAAAAAATATGCTTAAATCTATAGCCTCAAGGGGGAAAAGTATGTATAGTATTTGGATAATAAACAGTAAAGAGAAAGCCTTGAACTATACATCCATACATGTGTGTGTATATATATATATATATACATATACATATACACATACATATATGAATACTATATACATACATACATATATATCCATATATGTATGTATGTATGTATGTGTGTGTATATGTATGTTATATATATATATATATGTGTAGATGTTGCTTATCATTCTTGGAAAGGACTAATGATATCAGGAGGGTGATAACTTCACTTGCAAGTAAGTTGGATTTAAGCAAGGTGGAGCTTTGCAAAGTCATCAGCCTCACTCTCCTCCAGTCATCACAGTCCAATGGCAGGACACAAATCATCTTGATGACTGATGATGGCCCTGCATATAGAGTTAGAGGGATGTCCTGCCTCAGCTGAACCCATTGTTAAAATTTCAGTATGAGAATTTACAATTCAAAAAATGCTACAAATCAGAGGTTGATTCATTGTTTGATTGTCTAGATCCAAGAAAGGGTTGGAGAAAATGTTCATAATGTAGATGAAACTTAAAAGTGTGTATTGTGTACATGTTTGTCTTTTTGTTTTTCTTCTTTGGGGAGTTGGTTGTAAAATATTTACCAAGACACTTGGACAGGAACACAGATTTAGAATTGGGAAGGATCTTAGAAATTCAACAGAAAACCTTTTTTCCAGTCAGCTCTTAATTTCCACATGAGGAAACTCGGAGGCAAAAAAACACTTTTCCTGAGGTCACACTGCTGGTGTCAGAAACCCAGACCTACTGATGGCAAATCTAGTTTCTTTCTAGTATACCATACTGCCCATTGCTGCAGAAATCATTTGTAACCCAAAATAACTGCAGCGTGGACTGGAGGAAATCAAAGGGTGAAAAAAATAGTAATAGCAATGAAATGCCAAAGGAATTTAAAAAAAAAAAAAAAAGCTAACCACATTAAACCATAGAAAGAACTATGCCAGAGGCATAAGTGAACCTCATAGCTGCAGATGGGCACCTGCCCCTTTCTTTTCCTTCCTCCATTACTCTGATTCAGGCATTCATTATTTCCAACCTAGACTATTGTAATAACCTCTTTGCAATAACAAGTCTTTCCATCCCTATTCCTTCCTCATTACAATCTGTCCTTTATACTGTTGCCAGAATAACTTTTCTTATGTATAGATCTATTTATGGAAATCCTTTGCTCAAAAATCTTCTATGGGTCCCTATTGTCTTCGGTGTAATGTTAAAACTTTTTTGGCAATCAAAGCCTTTTACAACCCAACCCTGCCCTATCTTTATATCATGTTATTGTGTTCCATACGTCAGTCAAAGTTGAAAGCCGCTAAATGAGGGCATTCCACATCTCCATGCATTTGCTCAAGTTTGCTTACTTATGTCTTAGAACAATCTCCCACTCTTCATCTTTTTCACTTCTGCTCATCTTTTAAACCTCAACTCAATTGTCCTCCCTGGGGCCTCCTGTGATTTCCCTTTTATTACAGAATTAATTTTCCCCTTATCTCTCTCATAGAACTTTGCTTTGTAATGCCCTAACCTACAGGTATCATGCAATAATGATGATATAACTGTCTCTATACTTAGGATCTTAACCCCGTATTGGACTAGAAGCTCCTCAAGGGCACAGACAGTAAACTTTATATTTCTTGTAGCACCTAGCACAGGACCATGTAAGTGCTGTAAGAACATTTGTTGCATTGTAAAGACAGAATGTGTTGACACCCTACTAACCTTCCTCCATTATGACATCAGTCCATTAATTACCACTCTTTGGTCCTAGTCAGTCAACTCCCATTGAACTCCCAAAACTGTACTGTCATTTTAATCTCTGTCATTCCACCCAATACACACATATATTTTGAGAAACTTTGTCAAATATCTTGCTAAAGTCCAATATGCTTTGTATGCGACATTCCCTAATCCATAATTTTACTTACCCTGTTAGAAAAGCTTAATCTTCCATAACTTGTTCTTAGAAAAAAAATCACTGCTTCTAGTGTTCACCCATTCCTTTTGAAGTGCTACAAACTATCACTTTTAAACTTGTGTTTTTTAAGGTTTGCAAAGTTCTTTCTTCTTCAATAACATAATATCTGTAAAATATTCCCATTTTCCAGATGAGAAAGGGCAGCTAGGTGAATAGAGTGCCTGGCCCAGAGTCAGGAAAACTCATCTTCCTGAGTTCAAATCTGGCTTCTGACCCTTACTAGTTGTGTAACCCTGGGCAAGTCATGTCATCTGGTTTGCCTCCATTTCCTCATCTGTAAAACAAGCTGGAGAAGGAAATGGAAAACCACTCCCAGGATCTTTGGCAAGGAAACCCCCAAAATGGGTCCCATAGAGTTGGATGTGGCTGAAAACAACAAAATAAAACCCTTTAAAAATTTAATCAGCAAGTTGATTCTGAATTTTGTAAAGCTATCTCGGTGTTATACTAACAGGATGTAGAAATGCCAGGTAAGAAAGATCAGTGGAAGCACATGGGTAGTAGAGACACTTGTTCAGAACAAATGTCCACAGACTAGAGAACAATTCTAGCCATTGGCATTTGACTTTTCTTTGCTTCGACCTTTTAGTACCAGATCCTGTTCTTGTTCTCTGAACCTCCCTCAGTGACAATCCGGAGCTTGTTCCGTGCTCTTCTTTCAGGTGGATTTGCTTGTTTCTGAGGCTATGATAGGCCCGGAAATGGGTCAGGTCCTGATGGACACAGCTAGCTGGGCCAACTCACTTCAGGTGAATGCCCCTGAGACAGGTGTTGCTGGGCAATCAACCATTTGATAAGGAGAAGCCTCCCGGGAGGAGTGAGGAAGGATAATTTTACCTATTGGGAGGCTTCCCACCCCTCCGGAAATTGGTTCTGGAGAGTTGTTCTCTCTCCGTATCTGCCATGCACTCAGTTGAAGATAAAGCTGGTGTGTTAAGCAGAATTTCTATTTGAGGTCCTTATGGCATCAGGAAAAAAGATCCATCCAAGTTTGTACCTGTAACAGACATCTTCAAGCAAAGGCTTGAGGACCACTTATCCAGGCTGGTACAGAGAGACTTTCTGCTCAGGTCCAAGTTGGACTAGGTGGTCTCTTCAGTCAGAGGTCATGTGATCCCCTAAGCTCTTCGAGGACAGGTACTGCCTTCTCAAACTGTTATCTCTTGAGTACACAAATTCCCTTGGGCACACGAACTCCCTTGCTCAAACTGCCAGTGTCCTGAAAACTGCTCATCCATAGATTTGCTCGTTTTGAAAAAAAAATAGATTTTTCTTACTATCATTTATAATCACCAACATTTCTTCTTCCCTCCTCCCAGAGAGCCATCCTTTATAATAAAGATTTTTTTAAAAAAAAGAAGTGATAAACATTGAGGAAAACCAATGAATATATTTTTTTAAAATCAGACATTATATGCAAAGTCTCACAGCTGTGGACCCCCAACTCTGTAAAAGAGAGGGTGGGAGGAGGTGTATTTTCATTTTTTTTCCCTTCACAGCTTAACTCTTCCTATATTCATGTTCATGGTCAGAAAAGAGCTATTACTCCCTTCAGTTTGGGCTCTGAGCAGTTGTTAGATCATGCAGGGGACTCTAAAGCACAACATTCCAATGATCCTATGGTCAAGTCACTCTCCGAGTTCTTTTTCAAGTGATCAACATGGCCATGCTACACAGGTGCCATGACACCATTATCATAAGTTCTACCCCTATGCAGATTCCATCCTTTAAGCCTGGAATGTCTCTTCTTACCTCCCCTTTTTAGAGTCTCTAATTTCCTTTAAGACCCCATTCAAATTCTGCTTTCCACATGAAGCCTTTCCTGGTCTCCCCCAGGCTCTGATATTCTCTACCTCTCAATCACCTCCTGCATTATAAATTTATATGATATCTACAAAAATGTACACTATTATAAAGTGCACAAGATTATACATAAGATGTATATGATGTACAGAATGTAAAGTCCTTGAGAGCAAGAACTTCCGCTTTTGTCCTCATAACCCCACAGTGCCTGGAACATACTAGATAATAAATACTTGTTGATTTTTTGACATTGAGAACAAATGCTTTGTATGGTATTTAAATCTGCATGTCTACTCTTGTGGACAGTTGACACCATTATATTAAGATCCCATAAATAGGTCTCACTGAAATTTAGTGAGTTATAAGGAAGGAAGTGAGATTTACCAGTGAGTAGAAAGGAGGTTTAAAATTAAGTTGGGTAAAAACATAAATAAAGATTTGTGTTTTGAGACAGCGCTGACCCACAAAGAGGTACAGAGCTGAAGGATAGGAAGAGGTCCCTGACTCTCTGTGAACCATAAAGAACTTGAAACTTTTCTCCAGTGGTACATGGATTGCTAAAGTCACCTTGGGTACCCTAGGATCTGGATTCTTTTGATTGCCCAGGATGAGATAAGTGATTCCCAATACTACTTGGTTTTTATTGGAGGAAATCTTAGCTCAGGAACAAATATGTCAAAGATAATGTTTAAAAGAGAATTCTTTTTTTGTGGAATTTTAGATTAAGACCAAAATCCTTCCTTCATTTTGGGCTCTGGGGAATCTGAAGAAAATTCAAGGAAGAAATCCATATCAGGAGACTCCAGAGGGGATGATGTACTCAGATCAAGTATACAGACTTAGATGGAAAGGAATTATGTTTTTGTAGTTTCAACTGAACCATTTGCAAAGTTTGGCATCCATGGCCAGGAAATGCTCAGACCCAATGACACGGTTAGCCACAAGATTGCAGCTGCCTAGGAAAGAGCAAATCTGCTAGGGGCTAGGAAATCCAATTCCCAAGGCCAGAGGATGCAGCCCTTGAATTCTCCAATAGGAGACAAGTGAAGATACCACTCCTATTTTCCAGTTGTGCATTCCCTTCACCTCATTTTTTTTTACCAGCTCCCAAACTACCTTAAATTTAGCCATTTTGTATATGTTTGATTTATGCCTTTTGCATCTCTACATGTACTTGTTCCCTTCATTAGAATGTAATCTTTTCAAAAAGAGATTATTTCATTGTATTTTTTAAAGAACATTTGTCTAGCATGTTGTACATGCTTCATAAATGCTTATCAATTGCTTCCTCCCACCAAATTGTCTTGTAATTTTACTAAAGGGATGGTGGAATACAGTGGGCATTCTTTGTCTGTGCCTTGAGAAAGAGTTTTCATTTAATGTTTTCAATCAGGCATCAGATACTTATTCCTACTATTCTCTGCAGTGTTATCCTTTCTAGCCAGTTCTGCCTTATGGGGCTGAAGGTAAAGGAGATTGGTGGTGGTAAGGGCCTCAAGGAGATGATAATAGAAGAAAAAGCGGGGTTGCTCAATCCAGTTACTCCCATTGACCTTAATCCAGCTCTGCTTTTGAAAATTTTTATTTATTTATTTTTTGCATGCTTTGAGTCTCTGGGAGAAAAGTTCAGAGGAGTCTGTGACCAGCACAAAGGAGTGACTCCTTCAGCCCAAACCAACAAACGTTTGCCTATTTTTTGTAAACAATTTGATTAGCATTTGAATTGATTGCTCTTTGGATATTTGATTGAATTCACTTGTAAATCCATCAGGTTCTGGATTTTTTTTCTTTTAGGAATTTATTTATGATCCAATCAATTTCTTTTTCTGATGTTGTGTTATTTAAATAATCCATTTCTTTTCCTGTTAGTCTGAATATTTTATATTTTTGTAAGCATTAATCTTTCTTGATTTGTTGCTTTTCTAGTTTTTAGTTGAATGTTTGAATACTTACAAAATAATAGATGAATACTTAAATCTAAGTAATCAGTTTATTTGGGATATAATTGGGCAGATCAATTTCTTATGATTTCCTTTTTCTCATGTTTGGTTGTTATGAATTCTCATTCAATTTTTATAGAGTTGGATTTTCCTCTTTTATTTGAAAAATCTTACTTGCAAACTCTATTATTTTAATAGTTTTTAAGTTCCTAATTTTATTTATTAATTCAATGAGAGGTATTTTCATTTTGTTTTTTGTTAAACTCTTTGGTTTTTAAAATTTCTGTTTTTCTGTTTTTTTTTTATTGGTTGTATTTCTAATTTTCTTTTTAGCTTCATGTCCACTTTATCAATGCCTTCTCTTTTTCTTTTGTTGCTGAAAGCATTTGAAGATATCAATTTCTCCCTAAGAACTGCTTGAATTTCATCACATATATTTTGGCATGCTTCTCATTGTTTTTATGCTGTTTAACATTTGTTTCTATGATTCCCACCCCACCCCCCACCTCTTAGTTCTTTAAGATTATTATAATTTTCCAATTACTTTTTAATTGTCTCTTTAAATGACCTTTGTTGACTATAACTTTTATTGCATTGTGGTCAGGAATGGCTATATTTATTAATTCTGCTTTTCCACATTTGTTTTTGAGGTGTTTGTGAACCAATAGGTGGTCAATTTTTACAAAGATGCCATTTTGAAAAATAAAAAAATCTATTCTCTAATTTAAGTTCTATTCAGATCCTTAACTTCTTTCTTATTTATATTTTCCTTCAATTTGTATAGTACTGAAAGGGGTACACTGAGATCCCCTACTGTTAAAATTTTATTATCCATTTCTTCCTATAAATCAGTGAACTTTTTCTTTAAGTATTTAGGTGCAATGTGTGATAGGACCAGGGCTCTCTCCAATCCCACCTCCAGCTTACAGGACTTAGAGTAGTTTTTCCTTAAAATATGACAAGGCCAGGTTTTTTTTATTGGTTCCCAAGGAGGGGGAGACAGAGAATAATGTTGAAATTGTACCCCCTTTCCTAGGAGTCTCTGGCAATATGGATGTGACTTCCTAGTCCCCTAAAGTCATAAAAAAGATTCGTCTATCCACATAAGGTCAGGGCCTTTCAAACGTGGCAGATGTGCTAAGATCACATGAGTCATCACATCCGGCTTCACTCACCAGACATGTTTCCATATCAAGATAAGGGAGACTGTATCCACCATAGTTAAGTGATATCATAATCCTTTTTGAATATCCTTTCTATTGTAGGGCTAAGTAAACCTCTTTTTAACTATTCAATGACTTAAAGCACCAACCTGAACCTGAGCCTGAACTAAGGGAGTACTAGCCTGATCTAGGTGCACCCTTGGTACTATGCCATACAGTAAGTTAAGTGTTGAAATTGAGGGGTTATTTATGCTGCCATTAAGCTTAATGTAGTTTCCCTACTCATCTCTTTTTATTGTGTCTATTTACTATAGCCATGACTGAAATCGTGTTTGCTTCTTCTGTGTTTTGGGTGTTTTTTGTTTTTTTTTTAGTTCACCTGAATCATGATAGATTCTGTTGAAGCTCCTCTCTTCATGTTATCTTGACATTTCTAGTTGTTTCAGGAGATGACCAAGGGATTCTTTTTTGTCTTCCCTTTCCCTTGTGGATCTAAGGAATCTGGTCAGTTTTCATGGATGATATCTAGAAATACGGTATACAAACTTTTATTCATTCTGGTCATGATTTTCAGATAGTCCAGTGATTCTTAATGTCTCTCTTTTTGAAGACTTTTCCAGATTGGTTGTTTCTGATAATATATACCTCATTTTTTCTTCCAAATTTTCAACATTTTGATTTTGTTTTAATGTTTTTTCTTCCCTAATTTTCTGTTTGACTTTATTCTTTTTATATTTAACTTTTTAAACTTACAGAATAAAGCATAACATAGTAAAATAAAAAGATGGTTGCATATGAAACTATAAATCTACTATGTACAATTTACTATTCCTTTCAAATATACAACAAAATTATATGTAAATTTCTTTTTTTCTTCCCTCCCACACCCCTGGCCTTGAGATGGCTACCATTAGACACAAATAGGTGTATCAAATTATTCTATACATACTTCTATTTATCAGTCCCTTCTCTGGATGCAGAATGTCTTTCTTCATGTGCCCTTTTTGAGTACTTAAAATAGTCAAAATAATTTATTCCACTCAAAATCACCCTTAAAACAACATTGCTGTTACTGTATGTAGTATTCTCTTGGTTCTGTGCATTTGGCTCTTCATTATTTTGAGCCAGTCTTTCCATGTTTATCTAAAACAATTGAGCTCATCATTTCTTGTAGCACAATAGTATTCCATGACAATCATGTAGCACAACTTGTTTAGCCATTCCCCAATTTATGAGCATCCCTGCAATTTCCAGTTCTTTGTCACTATAAAGAGAGCTGCTATAAACGTTTTAGAACACATAGGTTCTTTTCCTTTTCCCCTAATTATCTTGGGAGAACCAGCCTAGTAGTGGTATTGCTGGGCCAAAGGATATAAATAGTTTTATAACACTTTGGGCATAATTTCAGATTGCTCTCTAAAATGGTTGCATCAGTTTATAGTTCCACTAACAGTGAATTCATGTCCCAATTTTTCCATATCCCCTCCAACATTTATCATTTTCCCTTCCAATCATTCTAGCCAATACAACATGTGGTGTAAAATAATATCTCAATGCTGTTTTAATTTGCATTTCTCTAATCAATAATGATTTAGAGCGTTTTTTTCATACGACTAAATTGCTTTGATATCTTCTTTGGAAAATTGATTGTTCATATCCTTTGACCATTTGTCAAATGGGGAATGACTCATATTTTTATAGATTTGACAAAAGTCTTTAAATCATGTAGATATGAGACCTTTATCTGATAAACTGTCTATAAAATGCCCCTCCCCCTCAATTTTCTGCTTTCCTTCTGATCTTGGCCACATTTGTTTTATTTTCACAAGCTCTTTTTAGTTTAATGTAATCAAAATGTTCCATTTTGCAATTAATTTTGCTATCTCTTGTTTATTCATAAATTGTTCACCTGTCCATAAGTCTAATAAGTAATATATTCCATGTTCTTCTAATTTTCTTATAAAATCTCTCTTTTTATCTAGGTCATGTATCTATTTTGACCTTAACTTGGTAAATGGTGTAAGTTATTGGTCTATACCCAGTTTCTGCCATACTGCTTTCCAGTTTTACCAACAACTTTTTTTCTTACCAAATGAATTTTTATCCCAAAATATAGTCTTTACACTTGTCAGAGACAAGGTTATTGTGTTGCTGCTGTGAATTGTATTTCTTCTCTGTTCCATGGATGAGCTTCATTCTAATTTTCATGAAGTTCAAGGCTCTAGTAAAGTTTAACACCATCTGTTCTAAGTTATCAATTCTTATTATTTTAATTCCCTAGCCATTCCATTATGTATTTATTGGTTCATTTCTTTCAAGTGTTCCTGTAGTCCTTGTGGGCAGGATATTCTTTTCTCTAAGGTTCTGCTTATAATTACTATTTAGCTGCTCTTTTTTAGGGGATTTACCCCTTGGACTTCTCTCAATCCAAAATACATCTCCACTGTTTGAGGCATTTTCTTCCGTTTACTCACAACTTTACTGCCTAGCTTCTGCATTTGCGGCTTGTGCTTGGATCAAGCTCTGTTCCTGTACTCCTAGGTGGTGCAGGGAAGCCCAACTTGATACTAAGTTCAGTGGCTAAAACTATCCCCTACTGTTGTAGGAATTGACTAGACTTATTTGCTGCTGTGGTTTGGGTCCAGGATGGCTACCTGTGAGTTGGACATGGGCTGCTGGGACAAGTATGGGCTAGCTCAGCACTTGACCAAGTGTGAGCTGTCTCAGTGTTGCTCTGGCCCTGTCTTTGGCCAAAGATTAGTGACCCTGGGTCACCTGTCAATGGGATCTGCTTTGATTCTGTCTCTTGCAAGGGACAGGGATGAGACCTCTAAGTCATTGTGCTTTGACCTTATTTCCTGCCTTAAAAGGGGACTCTGGGGCAATCCCATTCCCTCACTACTGTGACATGCGAAGAGACAGTTGCATAGCCTAAGGCCTTTTAGAATCACTAAGTTAGGTCTTCCTTGTGAACTCCATATATAAAGAAATTCTGCAATAAGTGATCTATCACATATTCTCCAGCTCCACAAGTATTCCTAGACCTACAGCACTTTGCCAGAAGTTTTCTTTCATCTTCACCATTTGTACATATATTATACTTGTAAAAAATCCTTCCCTCCACTCCTACCTATCAAATACAATCATGTGTAATTTTGTGTCCTAGTTACTTAGCAACAGCACCATTCACATTTTGGGAGTATGGACTAGTGTTTTCAATGGTATGAGGAATTCCTGGTGAAGAAACTTAATCCACTTAGTATAGATTGGCAACTGTTTATCAATTTATAACCTTAAAGAATTTCCTTGGAGTGCTGAAAGTTCAGCTGACTTGACCAGAGTCACATAGCCAAGTTCAACTTTCTTAGTGAAGTAGTGGTGAGGAATAATTTTATTGGATTTATATTTGGGTTCCATAAATAGCTAGGAATACAGTATAATTTGATGCTCTCTATATTTAGAGATCAAAGTAAAATTTTTCTGAATATGAATCCTAGGGAAAAGACTAACTCTTTAATATGATACAAAACAGTCATTCAGTTATTCACGTTCCATGGTGGTGGACAAGTAGTGGACCTAGAAAAGATAGTGAATCTTTGTTTCTTAGACTAATGAACCCAGAAAGAGATACACCAATAAAAATAACAATTCAAAAGATTGACAATGGTGTAGCATTTTGTTTCATTTAGCAAATGTTTGCCTTACAACAACTTTGGGAGATATAGCATATAATTATTTTCATTTCCATTTTACACATAAGGAAACTGAGTCTCTAGAAGTTAAGTGCCTTGCCCAAGGTCATAAAGCAAGTAAAGGGTGAGACTGTAATTCAAAGGTATCTTGATTTCAGGAATCAAGATAGGAGGTAATATTCAGAAGAGGACTCTTTTTCTTAGAGTGCCACAGAAAGAAACTCTCTTGGTAGAAAGATGGTACCTTCGTCTCTCGCTTGAGGGGTGTGCTGGTAAATATTTAACAACCAAGTCTCTAGGGGGAAAACACACTCTGGACACATTTTAAAGTTTAATTTATATTATTCCTACTTTTTCCATCACTTTCTTGTCAATCAAGCCATGATTTGCAACATTTGCCAATTTCTGAAGTATAGAAGCTCATTCTGAAAATTTAACAATTGGACTTTTGGAACTGGCTCTAACACACCCCAGTTTATGACTATTCATAGCTCTAGGATAGGGGTTCCTGATGGAGGATTTGAGTTACCATTTTGTAGTAAAGTAGGGAGGAAGGAGTGCCAAAGTATTATAGGTACTGCTCCTGCCAAGGCTTTCACTTTCTCTTCTGAATCTCATTCCTGAAATTTACTACTCTGACTACTGAACTCCCTGACTTCCCTTAAATCCCAGTTAAAATTCCCCTTCTACAGGAAGTCTTTCCCAATCCCACATAATTCCATTGCCTTCCCTCTGTTAATTATTTCCTGTTTATAGCTTGTTTTGAATATATTTATTTGTATGTTGTCTCCCCATTAGATTGAGTACTCATTGAGGGCAGGTATATATGCCCAGTGCCTGCGAGTAGTCATAGCTGCCCACTGGGGACCCATCTCTCCAGTTCCAGCTGAGTAATTTCCTTTCTTTCTTCCTTTCTTTCTTTCTTTCTTTCTTTCTTTCTTTCTTTCTTTCTTTCTTTCTTTCTTTCTTTCTTTCTCTCTTTCTCTCTTTCTCTCTTTCTCTCTTTCTTTCTCTCTCTCTTTCTCTCCTTCTCTCCTTCTCTCCTTCCTTCCTTCCTTCCTTCCTTCCTCCCTCCCTTCCTTCCTTCCTTCCTTCCTTCCTTCCTTCCTTCCTTCCTTCCTTGCTTCCTTCCTTCCTTCCTTCCTTCCTCTGCCCACATGGGGAATCATAGCCTTACAGGTGGGTGCTCTGCCCAAAGGAATATAGATTTTGATCACTGAAACCCCTCAAGATATCTTGGGGTTTATGGGCTAGATTTTTTTTCCTCTTCCCTACTTATTTATTCTACCATTAAAAAACTGGGACAATTAACTCTTTCATCCCGCCTAGTTTCATTTATGATTTCTTGAAATAGAACATTGGAAAACCAGGCTCCAATAAAGCCCAAAGGGAATTCAGTGGTGCTACTTAACCATGCCTTAAATCCAAATCGCTCTGGGTCTCACTGATTGACTGATAATAGGTCCAAGACCAAATTGTTTGAGATTTGATGGCTCAGAGTGTAAATAGCAATTGCTTCTGTTCTGGTCAGAAACCTTGAGGTTCTTCCTCTCCCAGTTTTTTGTTTTTTTGAGTAGACAAACTAGGCCATTTTTTACCTTATTTCTTACCTAGACTTAAGTCGCTGAATGGATGTTGCCTCAGACAAACTAAGGCCTAGGAAAGACCTTATCTTAAAAAAGTCCAAGATCTCCCACTGCATCTGGCGTCATCTCCAGTCATCCTGACCTATGTCTTGTCACTGGACCCCATTTACTCTGGAGGAGAGAATGAGGCTGATGATTTTGCACAGCTGTGCCTCACTTCAATCCAATTCACTTGCAAGTCAAGACATCACTCATTCGTCCTAAACAACAACTGCCCCTAAGCACAACATTTGCTGTTGTTGCTTGGGGTTGTATCAGTCATGTCTGACTCTTCATGACCCTATTTGGGATTTTCTTGGCAAGGATTTTGGCGTGCTTTACCATGTCCTTCTTCAGCTCATTTTACAGATGAAAAAATTGAAGCCAGTAGAGTTAAGTGACTTGCCCAGGGTCACATAGCTACTAAGTGTCTGAGGCAGGATTTGAACTCAGGAAGATAAGTCTGATTCCAGGCCCAGTCCTCTACCCACTGTGTCCCATAGATGACCTATGACTGTTATTATTATTATATTATGACTATTATTACTGTTACTTCCCTTTAAGTTTAAAGAATTCTCATATAGTAGGTTGATAAACATTTGTGAAAATCCTCTTAGACAAAGTAAGAATCCTAGTTGACAATATTCTTCTTACTACTTTCATGATGATTCCTTCTAATTGTGCACTATTTCTACCAATTCCCTTTTTATCCATTTTTCTATAGGAACTATGTCTGTTTCTCCCTGCGGGTGTGCAACAAATACTGACAGATTCCACAATGGCCTTGGCTGCACCTGTTTGCCAGAGTGTTTGCTCAGAATCAGTATTTTGCATTGCTACCCTATTAAGTTTTTGGGGAGGGGAACCTTTGCTAGGATTTATTTTGTGATGTATTGTTTGTGTGAAAGTACAGAGCTCCAAGAGCATTTGCACCTGTGGGTGACCTTTCTACCCCGGTATCTGATGCCCTACATAGTCTCAGACATTGGCTATTTGAGTGTCCCCAGGGTCAGGCGTGGGTCCAAACAACATTTAGGAACAAGCTTTCTCCTTGACCTAACAGGGAAGGAGGAAAAAAACAAGACAGGCCACTCTGTGAGGGAAGTCCAGGTCAGGCTGCTTGTCTCTGGTGTCCAGCTGCCTTTATATCCAGCAGTTCCATTAACACTTGGCAAGTTTCACTCACCTTCAGCATTTGTAGCAGAGCTTGTTGACTTAACTCAAGTCTCCTCATGCCCCCTTGTCACTCACTGGGACTGGAATTTAGGTCCCAGGCAGTTCAGTTCCTTAGTGTGATATATTTACACACAGCTGGGAAATAGCCTAGACCCCCTAAAAGATCCCACCAAATATTTTCATTTTCCACCTTTGAAAGGGCATTAAACACTCAATTTAGTTGTTATAAAACCCAGGCAGTGCAGTGTGCTTAGCCATAGTTCAGCTTCGTATTTCAAAACCAACTGAGCTTCTTTTTAAACACTTTTGTACAGGGTGTGAAATCAGTCATGTTACGGATGAGTCTCCATGTGACAGAGGAGAAGCTGGCATCTCATCTTGCTCCAGAAGGACAGCCGGTGGTCAGAGCCTTTGATGCCTCCCCGCTCCCATCAACCCCCTACCACTTGCCACTGGCTGTTCCCAAGTAGGCTTCTAGTTTTTGTTTTGGCAACTTGCTCTATAATTCTCCCCTCTCTTTGTCTAAAGAAACCATGACTAAACGGTTTACAGCCCAGTCCCCTCAGTGTCAGTCGGTAACTTGGCTTCTCCCTCCTGGCAGCGGCTGTTGCCACTTCAAACACTCGGTGTTGGCTCATTATGACTTGCTCCCGAAATGATGACACTGTTTAGCTTCAGCTCTTCATCCAGCGGACTGTGTCCTTAGTGGGGTGAGGGAGATAGAACGCTGGATCTAGGATCAGAAGACCTAGGTTCTCTGTTCAAGCTGCTGCTTCTCTGACCTTGAACGAGAGACTTTGCTGCTCACTCAAGTTCTCATTTTCTTCATCTGTGAAATGGAGTGGGGAGTGTGTATGCACCAGGTGACTTCTAATTCCTCTTCCAGCTCAAAATTGAAGCTTCTTTTAACAGTGATGTAGACTTTGTGCATCCCCATCTAGCAAGGTCATCAACATTTGCTTCCTCAGGTTTTACCGTATCTCATACAAGTCTTTGTAGTTGGCTGTTGGCTGTTGAGCTGGATTACGAACTCAGAAGGTCATCTTTTTGCTGAATGGTATATTGAATGAAATGGGGGAGCTAGGTGGCCCAGCGGATAGATCTATATCTCTCTGCCTATGTAGCAAAGGCAAAAATGCATATAGATATCTGTATTATAGGATAGACTCTAGCTGCTCAAAGGCAGCTAGATGTCCAGCAGGTAGAGCACCAGACTTAGAGGCAGGAAGACTCCTCTTCCTGAGTTTAAATCTGACTTCAGACATTTACTGGCTATGTGACCCTGGGCAAGTCACTTCATCCTGTTTGCCTCTTTTTCCTCATCTGTAAAATGAGCTAGAGAAGGAAATGGCAAATCACTTCAGTATCTTTGCCAAGAAAACCCAAACGGGGTCACAAAGAGTCGGACACAAATGAAACAACTAAACAATAACAAAGACACAAATATTGAATGAAACTGGAAAATGCTTCACAAGCCAAACTGCTTTTCCCCCCACTAAACTATGCTCCCTCCCTCTAATATCCATGTATGTAGACATGCACTCAATCATAATTAAAAATGATGAAAATAAAAATGGTAAGGATGATGCTGCTGCTGATAATTCACATTTTAATAACACTTTAAAGCTAACAAAATATTTCCCTCACAAAATTCTGTAAGACAAGTAGTACCACTATTATCACCCCCATTTAACAGATAAGGAAACTGAGACTGGAGCTCAGATTTAAACCCTACTCCGCTGATTAGGGCTCTTTTTTCTCATTACTCCATGCTACCTCTCACTTTGCACTCACTGTAAGTTTCTTGTCAGCTTATAATTTAAAAATCTAAACTTAATCTCTTTTAAGATTATAATGTTAAGGAGAATGTGATTGCCTTGAGGGATGGGATGTTTCCCTTGCTTTGTCATGATATCTCCACCATCCAACATGGAGCTTTGCTCATAATGTTTGTTGGATGCTTGTGTTTAGGTTGCATTGGTGGTCTGAACATTTCTAGAATTATGACTTTATTTTCTATGTAATGATCCTTTTGATGGATACTAAATCATTCACTAATAATGGAGATTTAAATATTGAATAAATGTTGATATTATACATTAATTATACTATAATATTAAAATATAATATTATAAATTAGTCAATATTAAATAAAAAAATTAAATCCTTCAGAAGCACAATTGACATTGATCCTGGAGATTTTCTCTACTCTCGTAAAGTATTCTCAGGTTGAATTTTCTACTCTTGCCAGCCTTTGGGATCCTTGTGAATTTGTTATTTAATCTCAACTGAGCCCTCACTGCTGCATGACAGTAATTGAACAGAGGTAAATGCTCATATTTAGTTAACCTATGGGGTTTATTGATTGTGAAGCATTCCAATGGAAGGATGAAGTAAATTTGCCCTGACTGACCTAACATTCCAAGTTCCAGTTGTTAGGTTTTAATTGTAGGTGAGATGGGGCCAGCCCAACTAGAAATGTAGATAAGCTTTCATTGGTCAGAGGTGACTAGGGACTGCCATTATTCTCTTCTCAGTCAATAAACATTTATTAAGCACCTACTACATGTCAGGGACTGTGCTAAACTCTGAGCAAAGAAGAGCAAAAAACAGTCTTGGCCCTCCAAGAACTCATAGTGTCTGGGAAGACAGATAACAAGCCAACAACTATATAGGAACAAAATATACACAGGATAAACTGGAAGCAATCTACACAGGGAAGACCCTAGAATTAAGAGGGGTAGAGAAAGGCTGTTTGAATGAAGACAGGAGGCAGAGATGAGCATGAAGAGGATTGTGGGCATGGGGGCAGTCAGCCAAATGCCCCAAGGAATTGGAATATTGTGGGTGAGGAACAGTCAAGAAGTCGGTGTGGTTGAATTGTGGAGTATGAAGGGAAGGGGAAGAGGTAGGTAAGATGTAGGGTGACCAGAAAGGTAAATAAGGGGCAGTTTATAAAGGGTTTTGAATATCAAAATATTTTCTATTTGATCCTTGAGGTGATAGGGAAGCAGTGGAGTTTTATTGAGTAAGGGATCACATGGTCAACTCTGTATTTTAGGAAGATTATTTTGACAGCTGAACCTGGACAAATCACTTAAATTTTTCATGCCTCCAGGGGAATAAGACATTAAACAAATAAGGAAGCTGATGGGTTAAGAAAGCATTTAAAAGCTTTTTTTTTTTTTGAGGCAATCAGTGTTAATTAAGTAACTTGCTTGGGTCACACAGATAGTAAATGTCTGAAACTGAATTTGAATTTAGGTCCTCCTGGGTCTGCGCCACCCAGCTGCCCCAAAGCTTGGCTTTTAATTTAGAATCTGCCTACTTTCTCAAATTTGTTTCACTTTTTTCTCCTTTAAGTACTCTACCTTCTCCCATAAAAATCTTTTTAGCAAAGCTGAAAATCTTAAGAAATAGTATTTTCCTCTAAAATCCTTTCCAAAATCTGAAGGGAAACTCCTTGTGTTTAACCTCCAGGTTTGAGAGGAGTTATCCAGGAGGAATGGAATATTGACTTGGAATTCTGGAATGTTAGGCCAAGGTAGATTTTAATTTATCTTTTTATTGTGCAGGTTCTTATAAATGTTACCTGGTGCTGTCTCAGGGCTGAAAGTCATGTCAGAGGGCATAGAGGACTATGTTGGTTTGGACATCTTTCTCTTCAAGTTAAAAATAGATTGTATATAGATTAACACTAAATCAAATAAAATTGTTTCTGACAGACTTGAGTCTGAATCACAGAGTACAGTATTAGTATTAGTATTTTTTCTTTGACACCTGGATAGCATTTCCTCCTCACTTTTGCCCCTTACAACATCCCCAGCTTTCTTCAGCTCAACTACCACCTCCTACTCAAAGCTTTG
The DNA here is from genome assembly GCF_028372415.1 of Notamacropus eugenii. NCBI lineage: Eukaryota > Metazoa > Chordata > Mammalia > Diprotodontia > Macropodidae > Notamacropus > Notamacropus eugenii. Next base: position 295,273,068 of record NC_092877.1, on the reverse strand, counting down.
CTTGAGGCCCTTAGTTGTCAGTTCTTTCTCGCTCCTCGAGTTATTTTGGAGTTATTGATCTATTTACATGTTGTTACCCCCAGGAGAACATAATTTCTTTGAGGGAATGGATGGTTCCATTTTTTTGTCGTTACATCTCCACCACACAACATACTCATAGAGAACACTTAATAAATGTTTGTTGGATGGGATTGGTTGATGGTCTGAACCTGAACTTTGCGGGAGGTCAGATGACATTGAACTAGAAGAACAAGGTCTTTCAGCTGGATAAAGCCCTATACTACTGGTCACCTGCCTACAACATTTAATTAAACAGAAACTTGAGTCAGAGTAAAGCTTCCTACAATGCTTCCACAATCTTGTCATAGCCAAAATTGAACAAAATATGGAGTAAGTCTCCAAATGAAATATTAATATTATCGAGCTATTAATATTATTAATAATTAATATCAATAATGTAATTGAACTATTTTTATTTTCAGTAGAAAAAATTGTTTTTGTACTGAACCTGCAAGTTGGTGGCTGTAGGAAATTCCTGATATGGAAATGGTGTCTGCCCATACAGATCAAGAACCTGCTCTGCAACTCAGAGTTTGAGAGAATTGCCGGAGCACCAGAAGTTAAATGACTTGACCAAGTTCACAAATGGGAATAACATTACTTAATCAGTCATTAGACATCTGTTAGGGACAGGTTATGTGCTAAGCATCTGGAGATACAAAAAAGACGAAAGATGGTCTCTGTCTTCAAGGAGATTACCATCTAATTGGGGAGTCAACATGAACCAAATATAAGCAAAGAAAGTAATATGCAGGATATAAATAGGAAGTAATTAATAGAGGGAAGGGACTGTAATTAAGAAAGCCTAGGAAAGACTTCCTGGAGAAGATGGGATTTTAGTTGCAACTTAAAAGCAGCCAGAGGTCAATAGTTAGAGTGGAGGAAGAGAGAACATTCCAGACAAGGGGGGACAGCCAGAGAAAATGAATGCCCAGAGCCAAGAGATGGAGTGTCTTGTTTGCAGAACAGCAATGAGGCTACTTAGTGTCTCTGAATTGAAGAGTACATGGTGGGGAATAAAGGTGTAAATTATAAATGCCCCATGTCCCCTTTTAAACGCTTCTGTGTACTCTTACAGTGTTTTGTCTTTGATATGTAGGTAGAGAGATATAGATCTATCTCCATATGGAAATAAATATAGGGAGATACTGATCTGTCTCCATTCAGAGATAGTGCGTTCTCTCTCTCTCTCCCTCTCCCTCTCCCTCTCCCTCTGTCTGTCTGTCTGTTTGTCTGTCTGTCTGTCTGTCTGTCTGTCTGTCTCTCTCCATATATATATATATATATATATATATATATATATATATATATATATATATGTGTGTGTGTGTGTATGTGTGTGTATAATGTATATATATGTATGTGTGTATGTATATGAATATGTATGGAGATCAGTATCTCTGCCTCTATATCAAAGACAAAAATACATATAAATATCTGTAGCTATGGGATAGGATCTAGGTGCTAGGGGGCAACTAGGTGGCCCAGTGGATAGAGTGCCAAACCTGGAGTCAGGAAGACTCATCTTCCTAAGTTCAAATCTGGCTTCAGAAACTCACTAGCTATGTGACCCTGGGCAAGTCACTTAACTTGTGTCATCATCTGTAAAATGAACCGGAGAAGAAAGTGGCAAATCATCCCAGTATCTTTGCCAAGAAAACCCCAAAGGAGGTCATGAAGCATCAGAAATAACTGAATGATAACAACAGAAACAACGTATAGCATTAGGAATGGGACCTGTGATTTCATTGTTGTAAGAAACTCCTGTGAATGGAGGTTAGTCCCTGCTCTGCAACTTGCAATATTAGAGAATTTCATAGTACACCAAGAGGTTAAGTGCTCTGCCAGTATGTGTATGAGGCAGAATCTGAACCCACATTTTTTCTACTCTGAGGATAACTCTATCCATTATGCCACACTGCCTAGCTGAATCAGCCTAGAATTTAGAAGATGTATTTGTGCATAAGCAAAAGACCGAGACAGACTTAAGATAGTGGAGGAAAAATCTTGTAGGTTAAAGAATTTAGCCTTTTGTCATGGACTACTGGCTTTCTAGAGAATCACAAACAGACCCAGGAGAAATAACTGAAGTAAAATATTTTCCCATTTTCTTTAGAACTCTGAGATATAACTGATTACTTTTGCCCTGGGACCATTATTATGTTTGCATATTTTTGACTGATTACTGTCTCCAGGATAATCTTTAGGTTTGATTTCTCCTTAAAAACATTTTTTAGCTGTGTGTGACTTTTAAAGAAAAGAATTTGTTTTGACCCCAGAAAATTTCAGCTTTTCATTTCTTGTCAATGTTCTCACATCCCTTTGGACAAACTTGTAACGCTTTTTACTCAGAAACACTCCTTGGACTGTTTGACCTTGATTTTGATCAAGATTTGTTTTTTGCCTCTGCCAGGTTTGAATCTATGACCCATGTTCTACCATTTAACATCAGATTTTTATGTTATATGTGACTTTCACACGAACAAAAACACAGTGTCATCCACCAATATTTTAAATTTCCATGTTGTTCTACATTTGCAGTTTACTTTCAGCCAACTCTTAATGGAGAAATTGAACATCTAGTATGTGTTTGTCTTAATTAGTGATGTCTCAGTAATATGTCACATGGTGTTAAAGGCAAAGAGGATCAAGCTCAACAATAGTGCAATGCATCCTACGATGAAAAGCCATCAGGGATTCATATCCCAAGTTCTATCTGTTTTTAAGTCCTTTGGCTATAATCAATGTCTATTAGTCCATTCAATTCAACAAACATTGTGTCTACCGTATACAAAGCATTGTGCTTACTAAGGATGCAAAGATATAGGACCCAATTCCTGGTCTCAAGGAACTGGAAATATGGTGGGGGGAGAAAAAGGAAAGACAAATAATAGTGTAGATTATTTTTTCCATTTGCATTAGGCAATTTAGATAAGTGCAAAGGTGTTATTGTCGTATTCATTTTTGAAGAAGACCAGTGACATCACAGAATAACTTGTGTATGAATTGGGGTTTAAGTGAGGCAGAGTTGCACCAGCCTGACTATCTATTCCAGAGGCATTGAAGTCCACTGGCAAGGCAAAAGTCAGGACAACTGGTGATAGCTTGGGATGCAGTGGATGATCTTGACCTCTTCAGTATCCTACCAAGCTCTAAGCACTTCAGCCACCTTTGTGGCAGTTGGGACAAAGTATTCTCATCTACCCATTCCACTGTGCATGTATATGAATATATATGGAGATAGATCAATATCTCTGCCTCTATATCAAAGACAAAAATACATATAAATATCTGTAGCTATAGGATAGGATCTAGGTGCTAGGGGGCAACTAGGTGGCCCAGTGGATAGAGTGCCAAACCTGGAGTCAAATCTGGCTTCAGAAACTCACTAGCTATGTGACCCTGGGCAAGTCACTTAACTTGTGTCATCATCTGTAAAATGAACTGGAGAAGATGGAGAAGCCCTCTGGTGTGAGGGCTTATTGAGACCTTTTCAGGGCTGCTCATACACCTTTGGTGTCCATCTGGCAATCAGCGCTGAAGCTGCATGCACATCAACCACACCCCTATAAAGTGAAAAGGTAAAATACTGTGAGAAAAGAGATCGATAGCTTTGAGGGGAGAGGCAGGGTAGGGCAGGTGGGGCATAGGCAACACTAGAGCTGATGTGGAAGGAAGTGAGGAACTATATCATAACAGATGGAGAAGAGGAGTCCATTCAATCAATCAACTGATCAATCAGCAGGCATTTATTAAATAATTACCGCCAGACACTGTGCTAAGTGCAGGAGGTTCAAAGAAAAAGCAAAAACAGTTCCTGTCTTCAAGGAACTTATGTTCTAAAGGAGGAGGTAACATATATGTAAGTAGATATAAGATAATTACAGATTAGATGGATGTCTTAGACAGAAAGGCATTAGCAGCTGTGGGGACTAGGAAAGGCATTGGGTGTAAAGTGAGAGGGGACGGTCTGAACAAAGGCATAGAGATGGGAGAGGACGGGTGGAGGCAGTGTGGCAAAGAGAAGTGCACTTTGGCTGCAACCTGTCTGTGGAGCATAGAAGTATAAGATAAAAATGAAAAGGGAGGTTTGGAGCCAGGCAGTGGAGGGCCTTGAATATCAAGGTCAGCAGCTTATATCTCATTCAGGAGGCAATATGGGACCATTAAAGCTTTCCCTTGCTTAGCACCTTTAAAAAAATTTCTTTTTACTCTTTAAGTTCTTTATTTCTTTTGTTTTTAATTTTTAAAAAACATTTTATGTTTTTAAATTCTATCCCTCCCTCCATTTCTCCCCTTTCCCTGAGATGATAAGCAGATATAGGTTATACATATGTAATTATGTAAAACATTTCCATATTAGTCAATTTTTACAAGAAAAACCTCGAGTAAAAGAAAAAAATGAAAGAAAGAGCAAAAAATAGCATGCTTCAGTCTGTATCCCAACAATATCAGTTCTTTCTTTGGAGGCAGATAGTACACTTCATCATTAGTCTTTTGGGATTGTCTTGGATCATTATATTGCTCAGAATAGCTAAGTCATTCACAGTTCTTCATCAAACAATATTGCCGTTATTATGTTCTCCTCATTCTGTTCACTTCACTTTGCATCAGTTCATCTAAGTGTTTCCAGGTTTTTCTGAACTCTGCCTCCTTATCATTTCTTACAGCACAACAGTATTCTATTACAATCATATGCCACAGCTTGTTTAACATTCCCCAGTTGATGGGCATCCCTCAATTTCAAATTCTTAACCACCGCAGAAAGAGCTGCTAGAAATCTTTTTCTACAAATAGGTCTTTTTCCCTTTTTTTGGATGGCTTTGAGATATAGACCTAGCAGTGCTATTGCTGGGTGAAGGGGTATGCAGTTTTATAGATGTCTGGGCATAGTTCCAAATGGGGTAGCACGCTTTTTTTTCAAGAAACAAAATGACCTGAAGCATTTGACAGATGCATTCACTGCTATGACAATAGGACTGGGGAGGGAAATTAAAGTAAACCTATTTCAGATGCTGGAGTTGAGCAAAGGGATCTTGTACGATACACATTACTCCCAAACAGATTGGCAATATGGATTTTTAAAAAAATCTGTAGAAATGCATGATTTCAGGAGCCAGACCCAGGAGTAATTCTTAGCACAAGGTAGGGTCTTTGAGCTACCCTAATAGAACATTGCTTTTGAGTGCAAGCAACGGAAAGACTAACAGAGAAAGAAGTGAGGGTGAGGGGACACTTCACATGGAGCTATTATGTCAAGAATTAATATTGTGCTGTTTATTCCCCTGTCCCTGGTCATTTAAGTTTGTATCAATTTTGCCTTGCCCAAGTCAGGGGGAAAACCCCTTTTTCTCTTGCTGACTCATTTTAGAGGCACAGAAGAGACAGAGCCTCTTCTCTTCCATATTGAATCAAAGATATTTGTATTAATGAAATGTTTCCATACTGGATCAGATTGAACTTCAAGTCATATAAGAGGCAAGACCTAGGGCGAGAGGGTAGGAGGAGAAAGGGAAAGGTGAACACTGTCAGAAAATAGGATTTCCAGGCAAGAGCTTCTGTTTGCATTAAGGTTTGGACAACAGTTTGCTTATTTACATCAGCTGAATAAGGCATCATACGGGGAGATAAGATGAAAAAGCTTGCTACAGAAAAAGATTCCCACAGAAGCCCCCAGTTATCTATAAGAGAAAGCAGCAAAAGCATCAGAGAGCTGAGGATCTCAGGTCCACCAACAATGGAGGGCAACGATAATTTTGCAGTGACCTAAAGAGAACATTCTATGTTTGTGTTTCCACCAGTGCCAAGTAACACCCACGTGTACATGAACTACAGGCTGGCCTTCCTGGAGGAAAAGGTGTAAAAAGAGACCTCTCTACTTTTTAGGTTACCAGGGAGATTGAATTACTCCCTGAAAGAATAAGAGAACGGTTTCTTGAAGAGTCAGTAAGGAATCCTAAACTTGGTCTGGAGGTTGGAGGGTAGAAGATTATATAACATAGGAGAGGAAGGAAAGAAAAAGGACCTTTTGGAGTTGTGTAATAGGTCCATAGTTCTTTCTGTAGATAGATACTGGGATTTTTGAGGAGGAAGAAGTTTTTCATTTCCACAAAATGACTATGAGGTATCACGAGTAGATAGGCCAGCTAGAACTGACCAGAGGAATAGATGAAGTATGGTGACTGATGACTCCCTGATTAGGGAATATACATGCATGAAATAAGATATCACGGACAATAACTGGTATGCCACAGGAAAAAGACTACCTGAAGTAAGAACCTCGACATAATAAAACGTGTACAATAGAATGCAATATAATAATAGAATAGAATAAAAATAATAATATAATAAAAGACAGTATCCAAGACAAAAAATAGAATCAAATTCTATAAGTTGTTTATACACAAATATAAAGAGCACAGGTAATGAATCCATTGAAGTAGAGACCTTAAATCAAGGAGATAAATTGCTGAAAAAGTGTCCATGAAACTTGACGTGTGGTGACTCATGACCAGAATGTGGTAGGGAAAGGGACAGTTGAGATAAGGGCTTCTTAACCTGGATTTGTTTTAAAAATTTTTTAAATAATTTTATTTCAATTTAATTGGGTCCTTTTGTAATCCTACATATTATATTTCATGAATTTTAAAACATTATTCTAAGGAGTCTGTAGATTTCACTAAACTCCCAAAGGGATCTATGACACTAAAAAGATTAACAATGGTTTAGACAAATGGGGTCTGGGATCAATATCGTATGTTAGAACATATACTCATTTGGAGAAATCCATGAACTGGAATTCACAGGGGAATCATAAAGAATATTTTGGTGAGAATTAATGGAAGAAGAAGCAGAAGCAAAATTATAATGGAAGTATACTAGAGTCCACTAGGCTAGAAGGAGGAAGTAAATGAATTTGGGAAACAAATTACAGGCATGCCACAGAAATGACATGGTAGTGATGGGATATTGCCACAATCCAAAACATCTCCTAGAACTCTCTGACAGAAACAGCCACTGATCAGTTCTTGACTTATTTTGATGAAAATTCATCTTCCAAAAGGGGGAAGAAGTGATGAGGATAACTTTTTAAAATGTATTATTTATTTTTTTAAAACAAGTTTTCTTTTTAAATTTTGAGTTCCAAATTCTCTCCCTTTTCCCCTTACCTTCCCCCACCCACTGAGAAGGCAAGCAATATATCAGTTAGATGCATGAAACCATGTCAAACATTTCTGTATTAACCATATTTCTTTAAAAGCAAGAAAAATAAAGATAATGAGAAAATTATACTTCAATTTGTGCTCAGACTTCATCCGTTCTTTCTCTGGAGGTGGATTTCATCATGAATCCTTTGGAACTGTCTTGGATCATTGTATTGATCAGAGTAGCCAAGTCTTTCACAGTTGGTCACTACAGCATTGCTGTTACTGTGTACAGTGATCTCCCAGTTCTTCTCACTTCACTTTGAATCAGTGCATAGAGGTGTTGCCATGTTTTTCCGCAACTATACACTCACCCTTTGTCATTTCTCATAACGCACTAGTACTCCATCCCAATCGTATGCTGAACTTGTTTGGCTATTCCTCAATTGATGAACAAGATCTCAGTTTACAATTCTTTTCCAGCACAAAAAGAACTGCTACAAATATTTTTGTACATATAGATCTTTTTTACCTTTGATATCTTCAGGATACAGAACTAGTATTGGTGTTACTGGGTCAAAGAGCATACACAGTTTTATAGACTTTTGTGCATAGTTTCAAATTGTTCTCCAGAATGATTGGATGCGTTGGACCCATAATTCATTAGTGTACCTAACACATAGTGTACATGAGTGTACCTAAAATAGAGCAGTTTTAATTTACATGTCTCTGATCAGTAGTGATTTAGAACATTTTTTTCATATGACTATACATAGCCTTGATTTCTTCTTATGAAAACTGCCTGTTTATATCCTTTGACTATTTCTCAATTAAGGAATACATACATACATATATACGTGTATATGTGTATATATACATATATATACATATATATACGTAACCAATTCCAATGAGAGTAAGATTCAAGCATTGCCTGAAGCCCTGACCCATTTTCCCCTCCACTATAAAGCCTCTTCTTTGTGTGCCTTTTTTCATTGAGAAAAATTTCCCCATACTACCTCTCCCTTCCCCCTTCTTCCAGCACATCCCTCTTTCTCATTCCTTTAAATTTTTTGAGATCATTCTAACCTAATTGACTCATTCATGCCCTCTGTCTATATAAACTACTTTTAACTGCCTTAATAATAATAAAGTTCTTAGGAGTAACATGTGTCATCTTCCCATATAGGAATACAAACAATTTAACTTTATTGAATCTCTTTATTGAATAATTACTCTTTCAAATTTACCTTTTTATGCTTCTCATGAGTCATTTTTGAATATCATATTTTCTATTCAGTTCTGGTCTTTTCATCAGGAATGCTTGAAAGTTCTTTATTTCATTAAATATCTATTTTTTCCCTGAAGGATTATACTAAAATTTGTGGAGTAGGCTATAATCCTAGTACCTTTGCCTTTCAGAATATCATATCCCAAGCTCTCCATTCCTTTAACATGAAAGCCGCTGAATCTTGTGTGATCTTGACTATGGCTCCACATTACTTAATTGTTTCTTTCTGGTTGCTTAAAGTATTTTTTTTTCTTTAACATGGAAGCTCTGGGATTTGACTATAATATTCTTGGCAGTTTTCATTTTGGTATCTCTTTTAGGTCACTAGATTATTTCAATTTCTATTTTTCCTTCTGGATCTAAGATTTGGGGAAGTTTTCCTTGATGATTTCTTCAGATATGATGTTTTGGCTCTTCCTTTGATCATAGCTTTCATTCAATGGTTAAATAATTCTTAAATTATCTCTTTTCAATCTGTTTTACAGGTTAGTTTTTCTGATGTGGTAGTTCATATTTTCTTTCATTTTTTCCATTCTTTTGACTTTTTTATTGTTTCTTGGCGTTTCATGGCATTATTAAGCCAATTCTAATTTTTAAGAAATTATTTTCTTCAGTGAGCTTTTGTAGCTCTTTTTCCATTTGACCTATTCTGCTTTTTAAGGATTTATTTTCTTCAGTGGATTTTTATTCTTCTTTTATGATTAGACAAATTCTGTTTCCCCCCAACTTTTTGTTAAATAATTTGTTTCAGAAAAATCTCATTATAGAATTAGAATACACTGTATCTTCTTAGAATTTCTTATGACTTATGATAGCAAAAATGTCAGCAAAAAATGCTGCAAAAACATTACAAATGTCTATTTAAATATTTTACATAGTAGAAAAAGTGGAAAATTTAAAACCTCCATGTAATCAATTTTGCTTTTTAAGATGATATTTTCTTTAGTATTTCTTGTACCTCTTTTGTCAAACTATCAATTCTCTTTTCATAATTTTCTTGTATCACTCTTATTTATTTTCCCAATTTTTTCTTTACTTCTCTTCTCTCTCTCTTAATAAAACAACAGCAAAAAGACAAACAAACAAACAAAAGCTCTTGTTGAGAATTCTTGTTGGGCTTGGGTTCAATTAGCACTTTTCTTTGAGGCTTTGGTTGTAGCTGCTTTCCATGTTGTTTTCTTCTAAGTTTGTCTTGGTCTTCCCTGCTGACATGGTATTTTTTTTATGGTCAAGTTTGTTTTTATTGTTCTTGTATGCTCATTTTTTCTATTTCTTAACTTTCAACTTTATGTTAAAGTTGGGGTCTCCTCACCTGGGGGTGGAGAGGCATTGTCCCAAACTTCAAGCTTTTTCATGTTGCTATTTTCAGAACTAACTCTGAGAGTCTGCAAGTTTTTTCTACTTCCAAGGTGATGTGATCATGGGAGACTTATGGTCACTGCTGTCCAAATCTGTGCTCTGGTATTTACCTAGGAAGAGCCCCTGGTCCCCTGTAACTGTGAGTGCTAGCAGTCCTCTTGGCTCTGAAGCTACCTTGCTATTTCTCCTTACTAGCTGGAGCTGTGACAAGGGCCTCTATTCCCTTGTGACTGATCATAACCATTCCTCTTCACCCTGGAATTGTGACCCACAACTGCACATGAGCAACAGAATTGCCAGTCAGTGCCAGCTGCCCCCAATGCCAGCAAAAGGTCCCTTATAATCCCTTTCTGACCAGTTGTCTGACCCCCTTACAGTCTCTGGATTGAGAGCTCCCAGTTGCTTCCATTCCTACTGCTATCTCCAAAGCCCACTGCTCGTATGACACCAAGAATCTGCTCTTTGGACATGTCTCTATTCAGATTTCTCCTGTCAACCTCCTAAATTTTCTTAGCCTGGAAAAATATCTCAATCCAACCTTGTGTTAGCTCTGCTGCTCCAAAATTTGATTTGAAGCATTATTTTAAAGTTGTTTAGTGGGGAATGTTGAGAGAGTTCAGCTGGATTGCTGCCTCTAATCCACTGTCTTGGTTCTCCCTTCCCACCATAAATATTTTCTGAATCCTGATGCTGATCAATAATGAGAAACTTGTTACTGAAGTATAAATGATGAGAACACTAGGAGAAAGTTAACATACCATGTGAAAATATGTGAAAGAAAAAGGAAAAACTGGGAACAGTTTGACTTAAACCCTTGGTTTTGGGAGAGCAAATGTCAAAGATTTCAGAGAAATAGTAGGTTTTAGGCCCAAAACAGGGGTCATCCCATTATGGGCCCATTGGCCAAATCCACCTAGCCTCCCGTCTTTGTTTGTCCCCAAACTAAGAATGGTTTTTACATTTTTATCTGACTCCTGGCCTAAAGTACTATAGGGAAGTAAGCCCAAAAGGGATAGAACCCTCTTAAGAATGAAATTTTGATGAGAAGTGATGACCTAAATATAGCATTATGAGTAGGGTACTTATCAACCAACTTACATTTCAAAATCACACATAAAAAACATGGAAGTAAGGGCAGGTAACTAACTGGTGAGGAATAAAAAAGAGCAGCATGGTACTATCAGAATAGCATGCAGGGAGACACACTCTACACAAGTTGCTAAAGACAACAAAGAAGTTGGTTTTTGTTTTTGTTTTTAATCTATTTTGAGGGACAAACCTGGAAAGACTTACATGAACTGATGCAAAGTGAAATGAGCAGAACCAGGAGAACATTGTACACAGTAACAGCCACATTGTATGATGATCTACTGTTAATAACTTAGCTATTCTCAATAATACAATGATCCAAGACAATTCTGAAGGACTTATGATGAAAGGTGCTGTCTATCTTCAGACAAAGAAGACCTGGTGGAGGCTGAATGCAGATTGAAGATACTTTTTCTAAACTTTCTTATTTTTCTTGAGTTTTTTGTCTGTGTTTTCTTTCACAGCATGACATACATGGAAATATGTTTTGCATGACTACACATGTATAACCTATGCTGGCCTTCTCAATGTTGGGGGGTTGGGGAGGATAAGAGGGAGGGAGAGAATTTGGAATTCAAATTAAAATAGTTTTTACATGTAATTGGGAGGAAATAAAATATGAAGTTAAAAACTCCAAAACAAAAATAAAATATATTTTATTTTTCACCTTACAAATTATTATTGAGGATAAGATCAAAGAATGGATAGATTCACTATTCAGGAGAGGTGGGACAATGCTAGTAGATTATGGGTAAAAGGCATAAATAAGCAACTCTTAATGTTGTTTCTGTTTTCTCTACCAAAAACGAACCATTTTCAGATGAGAAGGCACAAAACAAGAATGGTTAAGGACAGTTGAAACCTAAAATAGGTGAGGAAAGGGTAAAATAGCATTCTGTGTCCTCAGTGGATTAGTCATCAAAGCAGAATAAGCCATACCACAGAGGCAAGAGAAATCTTTTTTATGTCATGGAACCCTTGGTATCCTGTTGTATGAATTCTAGGGACCCTTTCTCAGAATCATATTTTTAAGGGCATAAAAGAGCACACATAGGATTAAAAAAAAAGCAATTATAGGAATAGTAGAATTAACTAAATCATAAGGCTTTTCTGAAGACAAAGTAAGATGATGCATTTAAAGCACTTTACAAACCTTAAAGCAGAATATGAACAGGAGCTGTTATTGTTTGATTCAAATGTGGTCATAAGACAAGACCCATAAGGTAGTGATTAAGGGGTCAGTGGTAACTTGGATGGAGTTTCCTAGTGGAGTGTCTCTGACATCTGACCATGGTCCCATTCTGTTTAATATTTTTAATCAGTGGATTGGATGAAGGCATAGATGTCATAGTCATTAAATGTATAGAAGACACAAAATTGAAGGACTGCCTACTCCTTAGATAGATCTTTATAGGCTCAAACAATGAACTGAATGATGAAGATAAAAATTAAGGTAATAGTAAGTTGAAATTTAATAAGAAGAAATCTGAAATCCTCTGCTTGATAAAGAAAAAGTAAATTTCATTACTACAAGATAAGGAAGATGTGGCAGCTCTTTACCTTCTTCTCTGGGAACTGTAATCAAATCAATACTACCATTGTTACTAGAAAGGACATGCCAAACAATTCTGATTACCCATTCACCCTCCTTTCTATCACACCCCTCCCTTCTCTTATCCCCATTCCTTCCATTTTCTTGTAGGGCAAGATTGATTTCTATGCCCCATGGCCTGTATGTAGTATTTCTCAGTTGCAGGTAAAAACAATTTTTAACATTCGTTTTTTAAAACTTTTGAGTTCCAACTTTTCTTCTTTTCTCCCTCCCCACCCATCCCTACTGAGAAGGTAAGCAATTTGATATAGGTTATTGATGTGTAGTTATGCAAAACACTTCCATAAACAGTCTTGCTGTACAAGTTCTCCTTAAAGAACTTAAGGGATTGACAGAATGGGTTTCATTGGATATCCAAAGACAATAAGGTGCACCACTTAAAGGCCTACTTCATCAACTTGACTTATGAGGAACACTAGCAAGAAGAGTCCCATTAATATCTCTATAACTGATGTGCCAGCATTTGTTGAGAAGATAGAGAAGCAGAGAAATTCTATGAGAAATTTTACAACATTCTGCAAGCCAAATCTTGATATATCTTGACATTCAGATAGACATAGAGATGGATGGTAAAAAAAATGTTGGAAAATATGGGTCAGGAATAAGAAATGATTGAGGTTAAATTCTAAAAGATGGTTTAGAAGCCTAATATCTAAAAATTGTAAACATTTTCTTCATGAAGAGAGACAGAAGGTGTCAAATATGTTGAGCACCAAGCAAAATGGATTACAGTTATCCTTTCCACATCATGAGTTTTCCCATGGTGGTTTGATACATTTCAGGTCAGTATAAGAAAGTAAATGGGAATTTTGGGGGAATTTTACAGAAGCCACAAATGACACAGGAAAAGTTTAATTTAGAAATGCATAAAATATATGTATAGTATTATATAACATTAACATATTTTACCTTTTAATACCATAATAATTCAGACTTCTTCTCTGGTATAAAAACAAAGGAGGCCCAAAATATTTTATGCGGATTTTCCAGATTGTAGGAGGCGATGTGGAAGGGATAACTATATATCTTAATGGACAGGAAGAGACTGTCTATTTCTTGACCATTAACCACTAAGGATAGGAAGTGGTTTTTGACATGAGAGTCATTTTGAAATCGGTTTACTGTATGTTGTTGGATCGTTTCTAGTTAGAGCAAAGGTCAAAATCAAAAACAGAAGGCAAGTAAAATGGTGGACAGAAAGCTGAAATTGAAATCAAGAAACTCTTGAATTCATATCTGGTTTCAGACATTTACTAGCTGTATGATCCCAGACAAGTCATTTAACTTTCTGTGGCTCAGTTTTTTCATCTGTAAAATGGGGATAATAATAGCACCTATCTTATGGTTGTTGTGAAGATCAAATGAGATAATGATTATAAAGTTCTTAGTGAATCTTAAAGCACCATAAAAATGCCAATTATATTTTTATTATTAAACACTAAATTAGAAGAAAGCATACCATTCTGGGAAGACAGCACTTAATGCAGTTATAACAGCTCCAATCTGGTTTATTCAAATGAGCTGTTAATTGTGAGAAATGGGCAATAAAGCCCAAAATATTGATTCTGATATAAAGGAGTTGTGACAATGAAGAGGCAAAAAAAAAAAAAAAATCTAGAAATGACCTTAGTCAGCAAATACTTAACCTCCTTAACAAATGGGGAAACATGACAGTCAAGGGAGATGATGATTTAGGTTACCAGCTTACTTGCCAAACCATAAAGAATTGGATGTGGGAGACTATAAACAGTATTAGCTTGCAAAGCAGTGAGAAGCAGGGAAGGGAAAACCAGTCTGTAGAAAGCTTGGCATGAAGTTCAACTAAGCTTGGTCATCGGAAGACCATTTATAGATGCAGCTGGGTGTTTCTAAATACAAGAAAAGGAAAGCAGATTTGTCGGCATTTCTATAATAATCTGTTCTTGGCATTGATGTTACCAGAACTGCACACTGAGTCTTTTACTTAACAAGTCATTACTGGATGTTGTCTATCAAGAAGTGAAAATATTACTCAAGAAAGCGAAATTAGGAATAGTGACTGAACCAGAACAAACACACAGAAGAAATTGATGCAAAAGAAGACACAATTTTAAGTACTACATGATTGCATTTCCTAATTTCTTATAGAAAAAGATACTAAATAATTGGAGGGAAATCATGGATAGTATTAAATCTCCCCAAAAACTGATTGAGAAGACATCAACAACCTCTGTCCTATATGCATATACATCCACACACATACACACAGGTATATATACATGTACATACACATATATACCTATATATAGGTGTGTATATGTGTGTACACACATATACACACATATATATATATACACATGCTTTCTTGTGTCTCTTCTATATGGGAATGATCTATAGGTTATAATAGTTATCTTTGATAAAAATATGAGAGGAAAATAAACTTTTGTTGATAATTTTCTATTATCAACTAGATTTGATTGTAGCAGATCAGGTGTTCCCAATATTAGATCCTGGGCATACCTGACTTGAGAGGTAGAAAGCTGTACATGTAAAATGAAATGGGTAGGCAGCTGCCCATTATACGTCATTACTACCACCACCACTACCACTAGCACCATCCTCCCCTTTCAGACTATAAAAGACCATCAAGACTTCTCTTGAGTGCTAGTGATCATTTGGTATAGCTTGCTATAGTAACAGGGAAACCTGCCCCATGAATGCTCTTTAGGATGAAGTGTAGAGCACAGTTTAGTTAACAAAAGTTTGGAAAAAGAATCTTTGCTGAGGGTCAGTGTCTTTGGGTGACTATATTTGAGAAGCATGTGATCAGTATACAACCTAGCAGTTTGGAAATGAATTATCTAGTTAGGCATCCCCTGCCTGTACAGGTAACCAAAGAGATTGAGCATAAGCTTTGTGCCCCTAGAATTCTTTCACACAATGATTTCAGTTAGACTCAATGAATAATGATCACTGATCTTGTGTCAGCATTTTCAGAACTCACCTGTGGATAGGGTAGATAGGTCTGGAATCAGGCTGTGTGACTGGCTGTGTGACCCTGGGCAATCACTTCATCTTGTTTGCCTCAGTTTCCTCATCTGTAAAATGAGCTGGAGAAGGAAACAGCAAGCTACTCTGGTACCTCTGCCAAGAAAATCCCAAATGGGGTCACCAAGAGTTGGAGACAGCTGGGCAACAAGGCAACATAGCAGTGTTAAAAAAAAAAAAAGTCAAAGCCATATTGCGCTACATTAGCTGAATTATAACATCCGGAATGAAGAAAAAGGATAGTAATGTACCCTTGCCCTGGTCACAGTCTATTTATAAAGTGTTTGCCCTATTTTAGAAAGCACGCCATTCAGATTGAAGAAAAGGAGACTTAGGGAAGACTTGACAGCTGCTTTTAAGGGTTTGAAAGCTGAGAATGTGGGAAAAGGTTTCGGTTAGTCTTGTTTAGATCCAGTGACAATGGAACGAGGAAAGGGCAGTGATGGAAGGTGCATTTCAGAGAAGATTGCAGCTTGATACAAGGAAAAAGTTCTGAACATTTAGAACTGTCCAAAAGTAAGCCAACTAGGTGGTGCCATGGATAGAGCACTGGGCTTGGAATGAAGAAGACTCATTTTCATGAATTCAAATCTTGCCTCTTACTAACTATGTGACCCTGGGCAAGTCACTTCACCCTGTTTGCCTCAGTTGTCTCATCTGTAAAATGAGTTGGAGAAGGAAATTGCAAACCACTCCAGTACGTCTGCCAAGAAAACCCCAAACGGGGTCATGAAAAGTTGGACATGACTGAAACATGGCTAAACCACAACAGAAAAATGGAATGGGTTACATTAGGAGTTCCCTGTCACTGGAGGTCTTCCTGTGTAGACTGCATGGTCACTTTTGGGAATTACCCTATTCAGATATAGTTTGAGCTGGATGACCTTTCAGGTATTGTTCAACTCTGGAATTCTGTGACTCTATGCCAATCTTTCTGGGCCATGATTTCCATTTTAAAAAATATTAAGATGTGAAATATTGATTAAAGCTGAGTCCCAGATATAAAATACTAGACTATGAAATTAAGATAATACTTGTAGAAATTCAAAAATTCTATTCATTCACTATTGAATGTTTTTTAAAGCAGAACCTGCTTCAAACAATCAAATGATCAGAGTGGACAATAGAAGTGTGAATGTGACTCTAATGAATGAATGTGCTAATTGTTCTTCCCTACTAGATAACTTTGTGTGTGGGACTTGCAATAGCACTTAATTTGCTTATTATGCTCTTTTAACAAGTTCTCTTGTGTCTACTGACTCTTCATGTAACATTTTCATTATTTCTACAACCATTCTCTCCTTCTATAATATATTTATTCCCCTTATCAGCAGATATACTGCCATGGTGGTGCAATTAACTTAAATGTTTGCAAAAGCAAGACTGTTTTAAAATATACACAGTATATCATTATGTCTGATTCTAAATAGAAGTTCTCTATATGGGAAATAGTCTACTGTATTCCATTTTTCGCAAATAATTAACAGCATGATGACTTAAAACACCCATTTTTCCACAATTTCTTTACAACTGCCAACCTTGTTTCTCTGATGGAAAGGAAACATAGAAGAATCCCTGTTGCATTTAAATAGACCAAAGTGGTCACCCTTTCATGTTAATTTTTAAATGAATCATAATAATTTGATGACTTAAATAGTAAGACTCCATCCATCAGCACATTTATCATTTTTAAAACACCCAAATAACTTGCTATATATATAAACGTGTTGATTTTCATCTTGAATGTCAACCTATTGAAATCATCTTTCCTTCTGCATGACCCATGAAATAAATGAACATAGCAACAATCCACCTCTTTCAGAAAAATTGATTGATATGGCAATATCTGGGCAGAAGGCTATTGTGTTCCCCAGAAGGACCCTACCCCAGCTTGCTATTGGCTGCTACAACCTAAATTCTTCTGTCTGGCCTTCAAAATCTTCTACAAGGGATGGATGAATAGAAGAAGTAGAGGAATTTCCTCCAAGCAAGCTCCATACTCCTATGAAATTACAGGTTAAACCAAACAAAATGTGCCTTGACAGATTGAGTAATTAGATGGTACAGTGAAGATCTTGTTGGGTTTTAGCATGGTCTACCTCACTGGCCGAGAAGGCCAGTTGTCCCTGCAAGATTCACACCACCATGACCAACCACCAAGGACTCAGAGTATGGGACAAAGAGTCAGGAAGACTCTTCAAATCACAACCTCAAATTCTCCCAGCTCGCCATGACCCTGGGCAAGTCACTTGACCTCTGTCTAACTCAGTTTCTTCAGTTATAAAATTGGGATAATAATAGCACCTGCCTTCCAGGGTTGTTGTGAGGATCAAATGAGATAATAATTATAAAGTTGCTATAAAATTGCTATATTATTATTTATATTTTAGTTATTAATAATATTATTATTTCTATGAGGATTAAATTAAAGAGATATAGGTTGTCTTGGTAGTATTTTGAATATTTCTGTCTAAATGTTAGTAATTTTTCATTTAATAACCATCTGAAAATAATGTAACATGAGAAATGATCGAAATAAATGGGAATGTTCAAACTGATTAAGAGAAAACTTTCCTATAAAGTATATGATATTGCAAGAACAAACAGGAATTAACTTAAATTCTCCCTTTCTTCTTTTCATGTATGTATTTGGGTATGGACTTGAATTAGTACTTCTTTTCCTGGTCTCTGACGTCCTTATTCTTGTTATAGAGAGGTAAATAAATTGGGAAGAATGAGCCTTTTCCTAGGGTGCCAAAATTTAGAGGAGGTTGACTGAAAGGGCCAAAAGATCATATGGGACAGGTAGGTGGTGCAGGGAATAGATCACTGGGCCTGGAGTTTGGAAGATCTGAGTTCAAATCTAGTCTTAGACCCTTGCTAGCTGTGTGTTCTGGACAAATCATTTAACCTTTATTTGCCTCAGTTTCCCCATCTGTAAAATGTGGATAATAACAACACCTACTTCCTAGGATTGGTGTGAAGATCAGAGGAAATATTATGTGTAAAATGCCTGGCACAGCGCCTGACTTGAAGGACACGCTAAATACATGTTATCTATTATTACTAATATTAATGTATGATTCTGGAGCTGGAATGGACCTCAGAAACCATCTAGGCCAGCTCTCTCGTTTTGCAGATGAGGAAACTGAGGCACATAGAGGTTATGTGACTTGCCCAAGGTCACCCAAGTAAAGAGTTCACAGATTTGCACAACCAAACTTAGCATCAAGAATAATGGGCTCAAATAGGATGCTCCCTGGTTTTCTCCTCTTGGCGGCTATTTCCCAGGTGAATTCTTCATTGACCCAGTCTGCATCCAGATGTCTGCACTGCTCTCTCCCAACCCCAACAGAATAGAAAACTAACTTCCTACTTGTCCCAGGTGCAAAACTGGCCAACTTTCACACTCATTGTCATGTATAGGTCTACATTTCTAACCAGAATTATATTTCTATTAGAAATTTTTATCTAAAAACTCAAAAGCCACATGTTTGATTTTTATCGCTACTTCTCAGAAAATGCAAGATATCAAAAACCAAACACAAGTAAAAATTTAGCAGTAATGTCTTTTCTGACGGCCGACGTAGTTCTATGACTAGTTATGGGGAATTACTTACTATCTTTCCAACTTTCAAAACTTTGTTTGCAAATAATGCATGAAACCTTGCTCCTGTCATTTCAAACCTCACTTTTCTTTATTCACATCAGTATCATACTGTTTAAAACTGACCTTTTTTCTTGTGCTTTATATTTCTCTGAATTATGAAAAGCTCAACATTTTTAAAAGGACTTGGATAAAGTCACAAGATCACAAATCCCAACATCCAAACTTCAGGTGGGAGGAGATTTTAGAACTTTTTATTTCACAGATGAGGAATCTGGCATCTGGTGATCTCTACCTTGCTCAAGTTCACACATGTAGCAGAGTCAGTTTTCAGAGTGGGATTCC
This sequence comes from Notamacropus eugenii, assembly GCF_028372415.1. Lineage (NCBI taxonomy): Eukaryota > Metazoa > Chordata > Mammalia > Diprotodontia > Macropodidae > Notamacropus > Notamacropus eugenii. Next base: position 295,253,533 of record NC_092877.1, on the reverse strand, counting down.
TCAATTATAAATAATTTTCTGCTCTACTCTGTGGAAGATTTTATTTCAAGGTAAAGCGGAACACCCAAGGGCAGCTAGGTGGACCTGGAGTCAGGAAGACTCTTCTTCCTTGGTTCAAATCTAGCCTCAGACACTTACTATCTGTGTGATCCTGGATAAGTCACTTAACCCTGTTTGCCTCAGTTCCTCATCTGTAAAATGAACTGGAGAAGGAAATTCCAAATCAGTCCGGTATCTTTGCCAAGAAAACCCCACATGGGGTCACCAAGAGTTGAACACAACTGAAAAAATAACTGAAAAGCAATAACAAAACAAATCTACCACCCAGACCACAACCCCGTAGGGTGAGATGAGGTCTTCTGCCAATCTCAGAGGCCATTCAGTGCAAATACCAGCAAGCTGCTCATTGATGAGCCTAGTCCTTTGGAAAGTCATCTCTAGTCTTTGGATAGTGTTAAGAAACTGATCCAGTAATATTTGAATATGTTAAGAAACTGACCCTAATCCTAATTAGCTCATTTGCTTGGGAGACAAAATCCCACAATGGCCCAGAAACTCCTGCTTTGCCTTCAGCTTTTCAGCCTTTAAAGCATTAAAATGTTCTGAATTTCTTTGACACAAATTGGTGTCACTAAATTAATTTTTGCTTCCAGGAAGCCATCATCAGGGACATTTTTGTTCCCCTCCCTTCCCTAGTCCCCCGGGTCCCACCCGGACAGAATTCACTGTGTCAAGGGATTTGCTGGACTTCAGCATGGTCCACCTCACTGGTCAAGCATGCCATTTATCCCTGCAAGATGCACACTGCCATGGTCAACTGCCCAGGACTCAGCTACTACCTGCTTCACTCTGTGTCTTTTCCTCCAGTGATAAATTTAAGACTCTTCTGATTGATCTTGTTGAAAGACATGCATATCAAGCTTCATGATAAGAGCCTGGAAAGAAGAGTTAATATGCTGAATGGCAGAATCTATATTTTAAAAACTATGGCTAGGCTGAAAACTTGGGACTGAGATTAGCATGGAAGCATTTAATAGCAAAAAAAAAAATGAAGTTCTTCCTTGAAGTGAAAAAAGAAGTCAATCAATTGCACAAGAACAGAATAGGAAAGATTCAGCTTAACGTTAATGCAACTGAAAAAGACCTGAAGATTTTCAGGTGCTCAAAGGTGCAATATGAGTTACTGAGGTAAAGTAGCTGCCAAAAACACTAATGCAATCTTACACTGGGTCAATAGAAACATCATGTCCCAGTTAAGGGAGACAATAGTTCCACTGTGCTTTGCCCCACCAGACCACATATGGAGTGCCGTGTTCAATTCTGAGTGCCCCATTTAAAAAAGGAACATTGACAAACTAGAATAAGTCCAAAGAAAGATGATTAGAATAACGAAGGGTCTGTACGTTATGAGGAATGGATGATGGAACTGGGGCTATTTAGGAAAAAACCCCAATAATCATCTTTAAATATTGAAAAGGTTGTCACATGGAAGAGGAATCATATAGTCTTTAGGGTTCCAGAGGACAGAACCAGGACCAATGGGTAAAAGTTACAAGGAGGCAAATATTATCTTAAAATAAGGAAGAATTCTTTCTTTCTTTCTTTTTTATTTATTTAAAAAAATTATTATTTTTTTGTTTTCAGTGTTCTACAATCACTTTTGTATATCTTAGATTTCTTCCCCTTCCCTCCCTTCCCTTCCCTCCTACCTCCCCATTCCCTCCCTGAGACAGCATACAGTTTTATATAGGTTCTACACATACATTCCTATTAAATACATTTTCACCTTAGTCATGTTGCATAGAAGAATTAAAAAGAATGGGAGAAATCATAACGCAAACCAAAACATAATACAAAAGAGAATGATCTGCTTCATTCTGCGATCGAATTCCATAGTTTTTCCCCTGGATGTGGAAGGCGTTTTGCCTTAAGAGACCATTGGGAATTATTTAAGTCCTTGCATTGCAATGAAGTACTAAGTCTACCAGAAAAATTCCTCATACACTGTGGTTATTGCTGTGTATAAAGTTCTCCTGGTTCTGCTGTTTTCACTCAACATCAGTTCATATAAGTCTTTCCAGGTCTTTCTGAAATCTTCCTGTTCATCATTTCTTATAGCAAAATAGTACTCCATTACATTCATATACCACAATTTATTCAGCCATTCCCCAACTGATAGGCATCCCCTTGATTTCCAGTTTTTGGCCACCACAAAGAGTACTGCTATAAGTATTTTTGTACATGTGGGACCCTTTCCCGTTTCTATCATCAATTTGGGCCAGCGATATTGCTGGGTCAAAGGGTATGCATATTTTTGTAGTCCTTCGGGCATAGTTCCAAACTGCTCTCCAGAATGGCCGGATCAGCTTACAGCTCCGCCAACAATGTATTAGTGTTCCAAGTCTCCCACCTTTTCTCCAACGTTTATCATCATCCTGTTTTGTTATGTTAGCCAGTCTGATAGGTGTGATGTGGTATCTCAGAGTTGTTTTGATCTTCATCTCTCTAATCAATAGTGATTTAGATTTTTTCATATGACTATAGATAGCTTTAATTTCTAATAAGGAAGGATTCTTTAACAATTAGATCTGTGTTGAAATAGAATGGAAAGCTTTATGAAGTAGCTAGTAACTGGAGTTCACAGAAGGAGTCCCAACCAGTAGGTGTACAAAAGTAGCAGAGGAAGTAACAAAACCAAATAGGAAGTCTCTCTGCGTTCCAGCTTGGTGTAGGGCTTGGGTGTTCAAGTAGAAGCTGGGTGATTACCTGTCCTAGCTCTTGTAATGTGGAAGTCTTTATCAAGTGGGAGGTTGGATTTGATAGCATCTAAGGCCCTCTACCATGAAACTTTTTGATCTCATTTCATGCTACTTCTAAGCATTTTAATATGTTCTAATTGTATTTATTATGTTTATTTTTCTTTATCATATATTATTATTGTATATTATATGTTGTTATTTATTATGTTCTAATAAAACTAGCCTATTAGCTGTTGCTTGATTGTGTCTTGCCCTCTGTCACTGATGTGCATTTGCATGGGCCAGCTGTGCCTTCAATGCACTCCTTCCAATCAATCAACTCAGTAAACATATGTGAAGTACCTAGTGTGTGCCAGGCACCATCTGAGGTGATAGAGATGCAGGTACAACAAACGAAACAACCTCTACTCACAAGAAGTTTAAATTCCGATGTCTCTGTCTGCTGAGATCCTTCTTTGTTTTTGATACCCAGCTCAGCTGCTGCTTCCTTCATGACATCTTCTCTTATTTCCTCCTACCTCTACTTCCCCTTGAAAGTGATTTCTGTCTTTGCAATTCTTTTTTTGTATCCATTGGTCTGGCTCTTTTTTTTTTATCGTGTTCATTTGTGAAGTGCCTGAAATCCCCCTTATTAAATTATCATTTCCCTAAGAGGTGGCATATGCCCTAACCACAACACGTTGCAATACGAGGTGCTTTTAAAAATGTGTTGAATTGAATTGGCTTCCCTTCCATTTCTATCAATTCTACGATTTTATGATTCATAATCAACTGGCACTTCGGGAGTATAAACTCTGTCCTTGAATGCATTTTCTAAAGCAATCACTCACAACCTCTTCCTTTCAGAGCCTTTCAACCACTTTCTTTTAGCCCATTTCTAAGTCTCTCTACAATAACAGTTGTGATGTTTCTAAACCTCTTCAAACCCTTCCATAGACTCTGTTTTCAAATGAAATTTAAATTCCTTATAGTTATTTTAATGGATCTCCATTAATCTACTCCATATCGCATCTCCCCCAGCTATCAAAATTTAAAGCAATGTAGAAATACAATACAATAATATTAAAATAGATTTGTAATGTAAGCAATGTAGATCACTACCTATCCATTTCTGCTTATTCTGTACAACTTGTCTTGTCCTCCCAAAGGCTGCAGGGACTCCATAACATGTTGGAGACCTTCTTTGCTTTCTCATGATACTGAAAAGATATCAGTGGAGCACTCAGCTAGTTCTCCTTCATGCTTACTACATGACGAATCCCTGGGTTACCCTCAGCCTGATTGGTGAATTAGGGGGTGTCTACCCCAAGCATGTGAAGAGTTCCCCTGGTGGAATGGGCAAAAGAGAACAATTTGTTCCAGTGACCATGCAGGCAGCTGAAGCAGGCAGCACTTAGAGCTTGGTTAGACACAGAAAATGCCAAGGTCATCCACTGCATCTTGAGCCATCTCCAGTCATCTTGATTCTGTCCTGCCACTGGACTCTGGAGGAGAGAGTGAGGCTGACCACTTCGTGCAATGCTGTGACACTTAAGTCTAGTTTACACCTGAATCAAAAGGCATTACCCATATCATTTTATGAGACTTATCTATCTGATTTTTCCATCATGCATTTCCCTGATGTTATACTTTACAGTTTCTTCTTCAAAGTCTTATTCTTTAGATATTGCAACTTGCTTCCATCCACCAGGTTCTTCTCCATTATCTTCTAAGTCATATTGTTTTTTAATTCTTTGTAGACTGCAGTATTCTATGACTCATAGCCATGACACAACAACTTTAGAATATTGGTATTAAAATGATAAGTTACATATTTGTAAAATATTTTCCTCTCTTTCTCAGTGGTGGGAGGGAGGAGAGGAGAGATGATAGTGACAGAATTTAGAGCTGGAAATAAAATAAAATGTAATTTAAACAATAAATGATTATTTTTGACAGTGTTATGTCTTTGTTTCCGGATGCTGTTTGGGTTCGTTAAGGGAATTTTGTATTTTCTTGAAAATAACACAACCTGCTCTCTTTTTTCTACTTGCTTCTGAACCAAACATATCCATTATTACTCTGTCCTATCTGCGTGTGTATATACACATACATGCTCAAATATGTGTATGAATACATATATTATAAAAATTTCAGTTCAGTCATTTTTCAGTGATGTTTAACTATTTATGACTCTATTGGAGGTTTTCTTGGCAAAGATACTGGGGTGATTTGACATTTCCTTCTCCAGCTCATTTTATAGATGAGGAGCTAAGGCAAGCAGGGTTAAATGACTTGCCTAGAGTCACACAGATACTAAATGTCTAAGGCTGGATTTAAATTCAGGAAGATGAATCTTCCTGATTCCCAGTCTAGTGTTCTATCTACTCACACACACACAATATGTATGTATGTGTGTATATACAAAAATTTATGTGTATATATGTTTGTATGTATAAATGTGTATGCATATATACACACATAAGAACACAGAAATTTCTATAGCATATCATCCAATTACATATCGTTACCTGGACAGTAAAAATTCATCCACTTGGTTTTTCATATGTAGATGATTAGATGAAATTTTTTTAAACGGTTGCAAGTCTCATTCAGGAGATTCTACAGTGTTCTGGGACTTGCTGTACTCAATACAATGTCATCTACAAATAGGAAAATCTATAGGACCTTGTCACCTATAGAGGCTCGATTGTCTAATTGGACTCTTCACTAGATCTTTTCCATGACAGGGGCAAAAGCTTATCTAAACTATCTCTCTGTTCTATACCTTGCCTGATATTTGTGATCAGAGAGTCATAGAACAAGATAATCTTTTTTGGTTACATTTTATAAGGGATTTCAAATACTTTTAATGTTTAGCTAGGAAACAATTTGTTGCTTTTTCTTTTTAGAAACCAAATGCTTTTTTTTTTAAAATCATCAGCTAACACTGTATGAACTTATTTTCTCTATGTTTTTCATTTAATTGGGTGATGGTAAAGATTTGGTCCTCTGTGGACTATTCTTTGTGAATATCTACTTGTTCAATATGTTCAATGAGGATGCCTTAAAAGTGTGTGTAGATGGTTATCATAAAAATTTTATATAGTTGGTAAAGCCAATATATAGGTCACTCTATTCTCATGGCTACTTTTCTTCACTATTAGTAAAGTTGGATATGTGTTCAGAACCCCCTCCCCTTCCCCTGAGGGAACCCATCTCTGAAGACCCTCACATGGATATAACCTCTAGCACATTTCTCCTCTGTATACACTTGGTCTAATCCAACTGTTCGTGGCTAGACCTTTTTAGCAACTCTCAAATCCCTGCCACTAATTAGCTGTGTGACTACAGAGAAATAAACATCTTCCCCATTAAACTTGCCCTTCCTCTAGACATCTCTATTTCTGGTTAGAGCCCCAGCATTCTCTGAGTCTCTGAGATTCATAGCCTCCAAGTTACCCTATATTTTTAGTCTCCCCCACACTGCCCACCTCCCTTCAGCCAACCAATCAGTTGTCAAGCCTTGCTAATTATATCTTCACAACATTTGTCATATCAATCACATGACTACAACCTCTCATTTGAACTATTGAAATCATCCCCTAATTGGTATCCAGGGATCTAGTGTATGGGTCTGACTGTGTCACTGACCCGAACAAAAAACTTCAGTATTCTTGACTCTGAGCTAAAACACAAACATTTTAGTCTGGTTTTTAAGTGCCCAGAATCCTGTTCAATCAGATTCTAACCTATCTTTCTAACTTAATTTCATATTATGCCTTTCTTTCACTCTATCCATATGGACTCCTGGCTATACCCTGAACTCATCTCTCACCTCAGTGCATTTTCACAAATCGGACTCCATATTGAAACAGTCTCCTCATCTCTACTAACTTAAGCCCTTATTTGTCTTCAAGGATCAACTTAGCTACTGCTTCCTCCATGAAGCTTTCCCTCACCTCACCCCCAGTCGTTAGTACTCTTTCCCTCCTCAAATTGCCTCAAATTTACTTATTTACTCTCTTGTCATATCTTTCCAATGCAATGTAAACTCCTTGATGCCAGAAATCAAATTATTTTTGTCTCCGTATTACAGCACCTAGCACAGTGCCTTGACCTTATTAGCTGATTAAGACGTATATTGAATTGAAATAAAAAATCACCACGTGTATTTGGAACTCAGTTTCCTCATCTGTAAATGGAGAATTAGAATTGCTGGTTTCACTTCCAGCTTTTAAAATTCCTTAACTCATGATGCACACACCCCATAGGCAGCTGCTTTTCCTCCCTGTCTTCATGGATGGCTTGATGACATCAATGAAGGTGATAATCATTATATATGTTTATATTGAAGTGACTTAAGAAACTAATATACACATTCAGAGGCTGCTGTTTGGCTCATAACTCTGCTACTTGCCAAAGGGACCTGTTTACCACTCTGCCTTCTAGTCCAAAGCTCTGTGTCTAGTCTGCTCCCCAAAGGCCCCTCCTTCTCTTGTTGCCACGTGAAACACTGTCCCGCCCACATCTTTGGACTCTTAGCAGCACACATCTTTACCACATCTTTTGAAATTATGCTTCAATATTTCCTTAAGGCGTTTCTTCTTAACACTCTGCTTGTCCCATTACAATTTACCACATGGAAGTTCACATTGCACAATCATTAGCTCCTCTCAGGGCTTAAATGGGGAGTGTGTGTGTGTGTGTGTGTGTGTGTGTGTGTGTGTGTGGCGGGGGGGGGGGGGGGGGGAACAGTAGCTCAGGAAGTCAGTTTTGTTTTGTTTGTTTTTTAGGAGAGAAAATGATCCTTTCTCAAATAGAAAAAAATATGTTGAGATACTCTGCAATTCTCCCTTTAAGAAAAGATCTAAGAGCTGTATTAGAGTCTGGATTTGATATTGTTTATAACTCCAGTGTAACCATGTCTTCATTTGCCTTAGTTAACTTGGAGAAGGGCCTTTTCCCATGGCATTCAATGTAATGGTAACTATGCAGTCAAATAATTATGTGTAATCGTTTATTCATAATCCTAAATTTTATCTTTTTAATAAATTATATATTATGTAAAATAAATAAATTATATTATTATACATTTTATTATTTTAGTATGAGAAGGGCTCTGGGAAACTCACTGCACGTGAATAGCTCAGAGCTACTTATAGTAGAGTACAGCTCTACTCAGAGCTTTGTACATATGGGTGACATGTACCAGTTGAAAGAGCACTGATTTTGTAGCCAAAGAGCTGGGCTTCATTTATACTCTGATACTTTGCCGGTGATAGTCAAGTCACTTAATGTCTCTGAGCTGTTATATCTACCTGGTAAATGGGGATAATTCTTTTATTACTGACCTCACAGGGTTGTAAAGAAATACCTGTAAACCTTAACATGTTGTATTGTAAGTTGACTTTATTATGTGTAGAGAGAAAAGGACCTTGTGTATTGATTTACAAAATGCATCAATGAATCAATGAGTATTTATTAAGTACTACGTATAAGCCATGAACTTTAGGATGAGCTCCTAAAATGCTTTGATGATATCCTTGTAAATGTAAAGTGGAAAATTATATATGTATATATATATATGTGTGTACGCATACATATGTATAACATACATGTGCATACATGTATATGTGTGCACATGTATATATGTAAATAGATAAAATATTGGGTGAGGTAAACTACAAACCTACAGTAAAGCCCTTGATAAAGTAAATCTTTATATTTTAATATAACAATCACTTTAATATCTTTTGCTGTTTATGTTCTCATTTTGGATTTTCTTAAAGAGGTTTATATCTACGCATTATTTAGTACTGAGTAGCTACTTGGCTATTTTATTGTTGGAATATGTACACTGTTATTCTTTGTGGATTTTTTAATGGAGTTACCCTGAAAAGATCTGTCATTCTCCACTTTGCAGTGGCAATGGGGACCTGTTGACATGTACCCATGGCTAACCCTGCAGAATAGAAATCTGTTTTCCTAGCCATATTAGCAAACACAGCACAGGAATGTTGGCAGCAGCATCTCTGGACTTGATGGACAATGTTTTTCAGTCCTTTATCTGACCCTTCTGGTCAGCATGGCGCCTCGACTCAAAGATATCAGGGAAAGGAAAAGCCTGCAATACCACTGAGTCCATTTCTCAGGGTAAGGCAGGAGACAGGAGCAACCTGATCTGCTCCTTTCGTGCTCTGGGGAGAAGCACTTTGGCAATCTCTTATGTTTGTGACTGGAGTCAGCATTCTGGGACCCTTCGGTGTCATCATCTAAAGAACCAATTTTGTTTCCCACCTCAACTCTCCCCTTTCACTCTTTTCTTCCCAGTTGTGGACTGGGGAGCAATTTGGGGAAGAGGATGTATGATTTATAAAGTCTTGCCCTTTCACCGTAATTAAAGGTTAAAAAATATACCCATCCTGATTCTCTTTATATTTAATCCATCCTTGCTGTTAATATTGCCACATACATAATTGGAAAGATTTATTGGTGACTCCATTTCACAATCCCTCGGGTAAGGGTGAACTTGGTGTGAAGTGAATGAGGCCATAACATAAAGACAGCTGTGGTATGTGGACAATTGGAGTAAAGCCTTTGAGTATGTAGGATGCAGTGAAGAACCTTTTAAGGACACCCAGGTCTACCTTCCCAAGTACTGTGCCATTTCAAAGAGATTCTAAAAACACATTTCAGTGATCAATTGCCCTGGCACTCATGTGCTGGGGAAGGAACAGTGCTTCCTGAGTAAGAACTTAGAGGAGTGTGTAAGGCAGGTACACACAATGCCAGGTGCTGCAAATATAGCTTTTGCTGTGGACCAAAGGGCAATCTTTTATGTGTGCAGTGCACAAAGGTTGTTGGTCACAGACCTCACCCATATATCAAGATCACAATCACCTTCTAGGAAATAGTAATAAAAAACAACAAATGCATGTGTTCCTACATGTCAAAATGTTTCTCCTCTCTAGATCGAACAAGATTTTCTTTAGCGAGATCAGTGAGCTAGAAAAGATCACAGGGTCAGTCAGCATTCACTTGCTGTGAATTTCTAAATTAGAATTCTCTTTAACTCACTGAGATTGGAGGGAAGGGAAGGAGGAGGTAGGGAACCCTAGCTCTGCTAGTAATAGTCAAGATCTCTGTTTAGAGATGCTAAAAATCTTCACAAAATCACTACCAAGAACATGGCAATAAGTGAGTCTTCTAATTATCTGAATAAACAATATATGAATTATTCTAAGTCTTGCCATGGTACTGTTACCAAAGAGAATTCACTGATGGCCCTGCTCCAAGTTTGGTAGAGGCATTGCTTAAAACATGAAGAAGAAAAGATGGCTAAGTTCAAAAGTAACTATGAAATAGAGGTCAGAGTGCCCTTTGATGGCAAAGGGAAACCTATTATCCACCTTATCACATTAACATCAATTTTCTGCTTTGATGATCACTGCCAAGTCAGTTTAAGTGAAACAGTGCCAACCACAGTGGTCTAAGAAGAAGAATAAACTCTAATATCAGTCATTGTTCCATAGCATTTAAAGTCAAATAAAACAGATCGAGGAAGGATGGGAAATTCCCCCATCAAATAAGATAAAATTTATAGAAAACATTTAGCACAGTATCTGGCACTGTATAGATACATATTCCTTTCTCTTCCCAAAGAAAAAAGCATTTCCTCTTGTCTCCAAAGAGAAATAGCATAAGTGCCTTCCTTAAGAATGATATGAGGCATGTAAGCAAAGAGGACTTGTTAGATATGGGTTCAAAGGGCCTGAGTTCAAATCCTATATCTACTTCTTATCTTGTGACCTTGGACAAGTAAGTTAAACTTTCTCAGCCTCAGTTTCCCCATTTGTAAAATAAGGGGGTACAATGTTAATGTAAGGTTAGTGGTGGGGGGGTAAGAGTTAAGATCTTCCTTGCCCATTAATAGGCCTCAATACCTTTTGTTAATTTCTACTGAGGCCCTGGGTCAGAGTGTATTGCCCTCCAGGACAGTATAAATACTCAGAGGTGAAGTTTTTTAAGGCTTACTCATTGGAAGTGTTTTGCCAGAGGAGATTCTAAGGAGCCCCTCCACCCCCAGCTTTAAAAACCTAAATGTTGGTACTTCTCTCTCTGGTAACTATGTATGTCTGTAACGGTCAGACAGTTGGACCTCTCTGTTGATCTGTGATGTGTGTATTGCTTATGGTCAGACAATTGGAAATTCTGTCTGTTGATCTTTATTTCTCCATTTGTATTTTTTCTGAAGTTCAGGGTGCTGACTTTTTCCCCTAAACTAAGTGAATGATATATGTGCTTGATTAAAGTAGATTGCTGACCCCTCAAAGGTTGTTTTCCTTTTAGAAAAGCAGATCTAAGAACCTGTACAGTAGGGCCTCCCTGTGTATGCTGAGATCCTTGCTGAAAAAAGGGTTGGACTAGGGGATCTCTAGCATCCCTTCCTGCTCTAAATCTATTAACCTGTGATAGGGTGGGAAGAGATGGGTATGTACATGAGGGAGGCAGTCAGGACTGAGGCTGAGAAAGGGACAGACCCTAGAAGTAAATTAGACTCCATTAGACTTTTGTAAAAAGTTTTATTAGAAGTCACTCATATTTGTTGCATGTCTTATTTTATCATTTTCTACTTATTTCCCCATAAGGGAAGGACTAGTGACTCAGTATCATATTTGTTAGGTCCAGTTTAGCACCTAGGCAAATGAAATATGCAGCAATTTGGGGAGTGACTATGTTTATCAAGAAACTGTATGATTTAATAATCTTACTCTTACATCTGTAGAATCAAAAAACTTTACAACTGGAAGGAATTTTCTAGTCAAGCCTACTCTTTTCACAGATGAGGATACTGAGAAATGGTTTACACATCAAAAGATGTGGATTTGAGTCCTAGCCCGGTTACTAACTAACTCTGTGGAAATGATGTGGGAGGTATGTGACTTTTGGTAAGTCATTTTACAGAATCTCAGAGTCAGAAGGGACTCCCTTGGACAGTCCAGTCCAACTCTTACTTGAACAAGAATTCCCTTTCTAATATACCCAACAAGTCGTCATTTGGCCTTTGTTTGAAGACTTGTCATGACAGGGAAGCCATAGCCTCTCAAGGCAGCCTGGATGGTCCTAATCGCTAGGAAATCTTTCTTGATATCTAACCTAAATCTGTCTCTTTGCATCTCCTACCCATTGCTCCTCCAAATCAACAAACCTTTACCAAGTGTTTACTACTTGCAAGGTACTACGTTGGTGTTAAAGAAACACAGACAGTCCCTGACTTCAAGGAGCTTACATTCTACTGAGATTATGACCTTTTATCAGAGAAGTAAAATACAAGACAGTCTGAGGAAGGAGATAGCTTCTTCAACTAAGGAGGTCAGAAAGGGATGACTTCACTTCTCAGGTCTTGTTTTTACTTAGGCAGCCTGCAAATGTGAATAATAGGAACTAAGAGAAAAGGGGGCAAGAGCTTTGCCCTGTTTTCTCATTCCCCTACTTAAGTGCCATGGAGTTTTCTGTAGTTTTCCTTTAATCCTGAAGGGCAAATAATCTTTCAATTAATCAAGGAGCATCTTTTTAAAAACCTAAACTGTACCAACATTGTCTTAGCTGTTGGAGGTACAGAGAAGAAAACAGAACTGCAACCAACCTTAAGAAGCTCACAGCTTATCAATCCCCTTGCTAGCTAAGGGATTGCTACTTCCTGAACTATGAAGATTAAGGCAGCACTAGTATGTGGTGGAAAAAAATGGCAATTGAGTTGTACATATGGGATAATAAATACTAGATGAATGGATCCTCAGGGGCCTAACTGAACTCACATGTCATTCCAGTTCCTTTGATGGCAGGGATGATACCCAACCGTTCTTGGTTCCTGGCTTGACCTGGTGTCTGTGATCCTATTCCTGGATGAGATCCTGGTAGCAAGAGGCCTGATATCTGAGGGTCTGGTTCTGGTGAGGCCAGGGATAGGTTACCTGGAAGATAGAGGCCTGATGCCTGAGGATCCTGGGGTTGAGGGTAAAGGGCATGGAACCTGGAGGTGAGAAGCCTGAAATCAGAGGGTCTGGTCCTGGATAGGGAGAGCCTTTAGGTCATGTGCTTGGTGTCTTAGTCCTCAGTGATTACAGACCACTGAGGCGAATTTGCTTTTCTCATATGGTTCAGTATAATGGGGAGTCATTATGCCTCCATATGTTTAGGTTTTGAAATCCAGTCCCTAGCCGTGGTGGTAAAGGAACATTACAGCATTATCGTAAAGACTTTCAGAAAAGTAGCTACAGATTTCAATGCAGTAGGTTTGTATGGGGAAGAAGGGTCTTCCCAACATAGTTTGGGAGTCTAAGTAGGGCTGGGCACCCACCTTCACTGGTGGTCAAGCTACCCTAGTCCCCACTCAGTCAATAAGAATGAAGGGCTGTTCTTAAGCTTGTTTTTCAGTCATACCCAATTCTTTTTTGACCCCATGGACCAAAACATACCAATACCATTCATGGAATTTTCTTGACAAAGATACTGGAGTGGTTTGCCATTTCCTTCTCCAGTGGATTAAGATAAACAAAGGTTAAGTGACTTGTCCAGGGCCTTAGAACTAGTAAGTATCTGAAGCTGGATTTGAACTCAAAATCTTCCTAAGTTCAGGTACAGTATCTGGAGAACAAGGCTAATCTCTCTTCCACATGATACCACTTCAAACACCTAAATATAGCTATACTACATACTCTGGGTCTCTTTAGTTTAAATCTCCTCATTTCCTTCAACTAGTCCTCAAGAGGCATCAAGAGATATCAGGGGCCCTCACTCTCCTGACTTCCTTTCTCTGGACACTCTCCAGTTTATTAATATTTTTCTTAAAATATGTAGTGCCCAGACTACATATCAATGTTCCAGGTGTGTTCTAACCGGGGCAACAAGCATGGGGACATCACCTACCTAGTCCTGAACATCATTCTCTTAATGAAGACTAAGACAATAGCCTTTTTGACTGCTATATAACTCTGTTGGCTCACATGGAGCTGGCAAGTCATTGATGTCCTCAGATATGACTGGATGAACTCCTACCCAGCCGTACCTCTCCCATTTTATATTTGTAGAGTGGGTATGTTTGAAACCAATTGTAAGATTTAAAATTTATCCTCATTAAATGTCATGTTATTTAATTTGGCTTAACATTCTAGACCACTGAGAACTTCTTAGATCCTCTGTCTGTCATTAAGCATGTTAACTTAACCCACCATTTGTCATGTGAACATTTGTTAAACATTCTATCTATTCATTGATAAAACCCTTCAACTACAGCTCAACACAGATCCATCCTTGAGGCCCTCCACTGGAGATTTGCTTCCAAACTAACTTCAAACCATTCATGACTACTCTTTGGGTCTGGCCATAGAGGCAGCTTAGATTACACCAAAGGGTATTATTATCTAATATACATTTCTCTATTTTGTCCACAAATTCAACAGGAAAGGCCTTGTCAGCCTGAAAAAGACCCTGTCATTTCTAAAATCGCAGCAATTTTTAGGTGGTTCCTATGCCTGAGATGGGAGATATTGAGTAATATCTGGAGTACAAGAGACAAAAGCATCAGTAAGATTGAAAAATAATAAAATCCATGCGAAAGATGTCTATAACGTTCTACCGGTCAACCAGCCTAATGAGGCTATTTAGAAAGGGTTGCTTAGTTTCTTTGTCTCTCATTTTCCTCTTCTATAAAATTACAGGATTGTACTAGGTAGTTTTTGACATTTTAATTCATAAATGACTTGCCCAAGGCCACCTGACTTATTAGCAGAGACTAGAACCCAAGTATCTTGGTCCTTCTTTCCATTAAATCACATTTCCCATTCACTTGCTGCCTAAAGGGGTTTATAGATTGTAAGGTGACTTGCCACTGATTTAAAAGTCGAGCATAGACAGCCTTCAGCCTTGATGGGGTAAGCTAATTTGCAGAGCAGGGGTTTGAACTTATGACATAGGAGACTCTTGATCCCACTGCTTAGCTCACTGAATTTTGCTACTGCTCTAATCACATTGTCCTAATCAGAAGCCTCTCTGGATCTGTTCCAAGTGGTTTCTCATCAACCTTCAGTACCACCGACAAAGGACAAATAGGAGGGGAAAACAAAGCACACGGAAAGGAGGGAAAAAAACACATGAAAGCAGAGAACAAATGCTTTTCCTTAATTGTGCCTTCAGCATAGACTCTGAGAGATTTCCCTCCTTTCCCAGCTAGCCACCCTCATCCATCAATGAGAGTGTGCATTTGTTCTGAGGTTTGAGCTGCTGAGCCCCTGAATGCCACAGGGAGCCTTGAGATTTTCAATAGCCAATGGTAAGCTCAGTTTTTAAGCCAGCAAGGCTCAGACCATAGGGGCGCACAAATTAATTTGGTCTGATCTGAGCAAGCATGACTACAAGTCAGCTTTCTGTATTGGCAGCCTTAACTCCTAAGTGTTCTGGGGAATCTAGGAATGAAAAGAGTTTATAGAATAGAGGGGGGATATCTTAGCCCTAGCCTTGTATCAGTCCAAGATGTATTCTACTTCCTCCCATCTGCATCATTTCAACTTGGGAACAGGGGATGCCATGAACCCATCACTCTCTTTACTCTTGCTTTGCCATCCTCTTCTATCAATTCACACCAACCTGTCACTTAAGGCAAAAATGGGGCCATTTGGGATAAATGATAAAGTCCTTTCTTAGAAATACCATTCAGTTCAATTCAATTAAGTGCCTACTGTGTGCAGAATACTACTAGAAAGATGTAGTCACAATAAGACATGGTTCATGGAATTTACAGTGTAGTAGACATGGATTTGTATACTTTTTGCTTTCTTGATGATACCTAATGGCCTTTCAGTGAACTAAGAGAAAAGGAGGAGGACAAATACTATTTTTTTTCTGTTTTACAAAGACTGAGAGAGAGAGTACCCAAAGAAAGGCATTGGCAGATGGAAATGATAGCCAGCAGTAAGTGCAATTAGTGAGCGGCAGTGAGTTATCATGGAGAAGACTCAAGAAGATGAAAGAACAAATTGAAAGGAATAGCAATTGCAATGTGGGGGACTGTGAGTCACACTCCTGTTTGCTTGGGTTCTCCTTGGCGTGAGCCCATTCATCCCTTTAACCATTTCTCCTGACTGTTGTGGAACAGTGTGAATGAAGAGATGTGTATTTGGTTGATTCCATAAGTGCCACTGCACATTTTAATTATTCAACTATTTAATGGTTCAACTCTCACCTCTATGCAGGTGACTCCCAAATCTACTTATCCAGTTCTCATCTCTCCCCTCAGCTCTAATCTCCAATCTCCAAAGGCCTGCTGAACATCTCCACCTGGATATCCCATAGGAATCTTAAATTCAACATGTTCAAAACAACTCCTTTCCCCCTAAATCCACCCACTCCTGAGATCTCAGTTTTTGTGGAGGCTTGCGCCATCCTTCCCATCATTCAAGTTAGAGACTTAGGAGTCACTGTTAACTCTTTACTCTTTCACACCCCACGTACAATCATTTGCCAAGTATTGCCAATTCTACCTCCATGTGAACTTTCACTTCCACTCATACCACAGCCACTCTGGTTCATATTCTCATTATCTCTTGCAGGTCACTGCAATAGCTTGGTCCACCTTCCTCCAGTCTCTCCCCTCTCTAATTCATCTTCTATATACTGACATTCCTTCAGTGCTGGTCTGATCATGGCACTCCCATGATTTTTTGCTACAATTGCCAATTGCCTCTAAGGTAAAATATAAATCTGTTTGACATCTTTATTGTTGCTCAGTTGTTTTCAGTCATGTCTGAGTCTTTGTGACCTCATTTGGGGTTTTCGTGGCAAAAATACTGGACTGGTTTGGCATTTCCTTCTCTAACTCATTTTACAGATGAGGAGACTGAGGCAAATACGGTTAAATGACTTGCCTATAGCTAATAAGTTTCTGAGACCAGATTTGAATTTAGGAATATGAGTCTTCCTGACTCTAGACCTGGCACTCCATCCACTTCACCACCTGGTTGCCCAGCATTTATAGTCCTTCACAATATGGCTCCTATAGAAAGATGATCTTTCCAGATTGGTTGAATATTATTCTTTCTCATTCAAAATTTGTCTCAGGCAAAGCAGCCTACTTGCAATTCCCTATAGATAACATTTTGTGTCTTATTTCTATAGCTAGAGAGCTGTCCTTCCCCATCTTTACCTCTTGGAACCCCTACATTTCTTCCAGGCTCATGTTAGATCCCTTTCCTTCATGAAGTCTTTCCTAATTTTCCAGTCTTTAGTGCCCTCCCACCAAAATCTTGTTTTTATTTTGTATCTTTCTTCTATTTTCTCATCTGTGAGTAGACATTCCTTTCCTCCCTCCCCTAGTTGAGTGCAAGTTCCTTGATGGTAGGACCATCTTGCCTTTGTCTTTGAGTCACCAGTGCTTAGCACACTTTGTGGCACATAGCATTTACTGGAGAAATGCAAATCGATTGGTTTTTATTACTTAAAACCTCGTTTGGTGCCATTAACTCTGATTCACTCTATTATCAGACTTCCAAGCTCACTAAGCAATTCTAACGCCATTATATGGATTGTGTGAACTTACAGGGACATGACTTCTAGGTGAATCCCAAAGGTTGAGATCTGAGACACTTGAACTCAGAGTTAAGTGCAGGTAGGAAATATACTCCATCCCCAAACACACCATATCACATAAGGCCAAGCAACTAGAGAAAGTAAATTATTATGGCATAGATTTAGAGCTGGATAGGACCTTAAAAGTCTTTTAATCCAACTCCCTCATTTTTCAGATTTGGAAACTGAGACCCAGAGAGTGACTTGCTAAAGTAACACAGGTGGTAACTGTCAGAATTGGGACTTGAATCCAGATCTTCTAGCTCTTAACCTACGGTTTTATTTTACTATGTAGAATGAAAAATTAGGGGAAAGGGGAATGTGACCAGGCCTTGATCATCTCATTTCAGTTTTTTAGTAGTACATCTAAAGGTAGAGAATGTAGTGAAGGCTCAATCTTGGGATCCTCCCTCTAGTACGTACTAGATGTGTGACCATGGGCAAATCACTTATGCTTCCAGTGGCCCAGGCAGCTCTCCAGTACTATGAGTTACAGCAGAGTTGTAGATTGCCTAGGACCCTGGTGGAAGCAGTTGGTTATGTACCACTGAAAATTATTTTCCAGTGATGGATGTACCATGTAAATGCAAAGCAGAGTGACATGTTCATTGAAACATTGGTCCCACCATATAAAGTATGCCTTTATGGCAACCAGGTAAGTGTTGGGGGGGGGCGGTATCTTTAGGGATTTGTGTGTCAGGAAAGCAATAATAGTAAAAATAATAGCTTTTATATGGTGCTTTACAAATGTTATCTCACTTTATCCTCATAGCAACCTTATGAAGTAGGTACTATTATTATCCCCATTTTTATAGATGAGGAAATTGAAGCTAACAGATTAAGTGACTTATCTAAGATCTCATAGCTACATATCTGAGGAAGAATTTGAACCAAGTACAATATCCTGTCTTGACATCACAACTGCCTATAGAAGGAAATCCAAGCTATTATGAGAGAAGTGAAGGTCATTTTAGGTCATTAGTTTCTTTATCCTTCAAATTTAATGAAGAAATACATATTCATTGGAAAGCATTGCATAGGAGAATCTTTGAGGCCATAAGAATTCTTTGTAATAGAGTAAAGTTAGATTCCATTCAAACAGCTTTATTATCGTTGAATATCCTTGCATCAGTTGTACCCTCAAATAAATGTCTGTAATAAGAAAATCTTATTTTCTGTTAAAGTGATATTCATTGTCTTGGTATCTGGGGGATTATCATTTGATGTGTGTCTGTGGCATCACCTCTATGCTCCTCTATCATTAAATGTTGCCAAATTGCAGCAGAGGAAGTATTTTCAGCATCCTGCTGGTCTCACAAAGCTAAATGTGACACTGCCCAATCTGTTGGTGTAGACAAGGTATGTGAGAATCTCTGCACCCAAAGCGATGCTGGTTTGGTGCCAGTTTCACTTGGATGGCAGATTTGGGCATCTTGCCTCTGATTTTCACAGGAGCAAAAATGTGGTGTTTACAAATGATTTCCATCATCTGAAAATAGTACTGTTCTTTGCTTAGGAAAATATTTGAGGTCTGATTCAGGTCCTATGTACCCTGCAAGCTGAAGAAGAGATGTTATTTGTATATGTCTATATACATATACATACACAGGTGTGTGCATATGCGACACATATGTGCATAACACATATAGGTGCTTTGTGTAAGCACATAAATGCACACATATATGTTTAGGAATATGTGTTTGCATATACATAGATACATGATACAAATATGCGTACATATTAATACATATATACATATAAATACACATACCCACATATATATACTTATATATGCATGTATATATATATATGTCTACACAAACACACATACTTTCTCTATTGTTTTGCTGTATTCAGTTTGAAAGTCTTAGAACGATTCTATTTCTCCTGGGTAAATACATATCCATTCTCAGTGAGGGGATGAAGAAGAATGGTTTCATAAACTTCTCCACCAAGGTTCACCCCTGAGGAGGGCTATGAGACAAGTAGAGAGATTGTGGAATAAGAGATAGATAAGATCTCTTGGGTGGTTGGTCATTGATAGGTTCAGTCGTGTCCAATTCTTCATGATCCTGTTCATCGTTTTCTTGGCAAAGATATTGGATTGGTTTGCCATTTCTTTCTCCAGCTAATTTTACAGATGAGGTAACTGAGATAAACGGTGTTAAGTGACTTGCCCAAGGTCACACAGCTAGTAGGTGTCTGAGGCCAGATTTGAACTCAGAAAGATGAATCTTCCTAACTCCAGGTCTGGAGCTCTATCCACTATACCACCTGGCTGCTCTTTAATCGCTGTTACATGAGATTAAATGGAAGTAGTTAAGAGATTCAGGAAGCTAAAGAATAGAACTCTTCGGGGTGAAGGCAAAGGCTTGATTAGAGAGTACATTGATATGCAAAGGGAGGAGCATGACACTACAGAGTGGCAATAGTAGGGAAAAAACCAAAACGCTGAATCAGAAAAGGTTGAGACTTACTTTCTGATTCTACCACTGGCTAGTTGTATGACCTCGGGCAAGTCATTTCTCTTTGAAACTCATTTCTATAAAATGATTGAGTTGGATCTCTATCTATTCTATCTCAAATAAGCTGTGAGTTTGTGATGAAGGTCAGGGATTCCCAACAAATGCAATTACCACATTCTATTGCTGGTGTTTTGTTTTGTTTTTTTAAATTTCATTAGAATTAGGTCTCAGAATAAGAAGAGACCTCAGAATCTGTCTATTCTAACTTGCAAAGGAATAGGAAACTTCTCTATAACATCTTCCATGAATGGTGGTCTACCTCTTCAACTTCCATTTATAGACCTCCAATGAAAGCAAACTACTTCCAGGGGCAGCTCATTTAACTTTTGGATAGCTTTTATTACTAGGAAGTTTTTCCATAAAAGAAAAATATGCCAATCTGGTTTTATTTTTAAATTTCTAATTTTTTAAAAAATTGACAAGCATTTATTTTCTCTCCCTCCTAATTCCTTCCTCCAGCTGAAAAAAACAAAACCCTTACAACAGACATACGGAGTCAAGCAAAAAAAATCTACATGCTGGCCATGTCCAAAATGTATGACTGATTCTGTACCCTGAGTCCATTAGCTCCCTACCAGGAAGTGGCCAGCATGCTTAGTCCTCTGAAATCTTGGTTAGTTATTGCCTTGATGAAAGTTCTTGAGTCTTCAAAATTGTCTTTCCATTATTATTGTTATTGTATAAATGGTTTTCCTAGTTCTACTCATTGTACCTTGGGTCAGAGCATACAAATCTTCCAAGGTTCTCTGAAACAATCCATTTGCTATTTCTTAAGATTCAATAATAGTCCACTATGTTTATAGGCCACAATTTGTTTAGCCATTCTCCAATGTATAGGCACCCCTTAGTTTCTAGTCCTTTGACTAGGCGTATTTCTTATAAGAATTTTTTTCTCATTTTTTTCAGAGGTAGGAAGGGTGGGGGAGAGAAAATAAACGACAAAAAGAGTTACTATAAATAGTCTTGTACATATCAGTCTTTTTTTTCCTTTCTTTGATCTTCAAGGGTTATAGACCTAGTAGTGGTTTCTCTAGATCAAAGAATAGGCACAGTAGAGTTAT
Source organism: Notamacropus eugenii (assembly GCF_028372415.1). Lineage (NCBI taxonomy): Eukaryota > Metazoa > Chordata > Mammalia > Diprotodontia > Macropodidae > Notamacropus > Notamacropus eugenii. The sequence continues at coordinate 295,232,584 of NC_092877.1, read as the reverse complement.
TTCTTAGACATTGTTCCAAATTGTTTTCTAGACTGGTCCACCAACAATGCAGTAGTGTGCCTATTTTCTTTTCAATATTTGTCATTTCCTTCTTTGGTTATCTTTGCCAATATGAAGGGTATAATTGGTATCTCAGAGTAGCTTTAATCTACATTTTTCTGTTAGTAATTTGGAACATTTTTAAAATAACGTCCTTGATAGTTTGAATTTCTTCTCTTGAACACTGCCAGTTCATATCCTTTGTCTATTTATCAATTGCACAATGGTTCTTATTCTCATAAATATTAATTACTTCCTTATTTATCTTGGAAATGAGACTTTTATCAGACAAGTTTGCCACAGAGGTTTTTTGTCAGCTTTTTTTTTTTTTTTGGTTTGTTCATTTTTGATTTCTCCAGTTACCTGTTTCTTTTCTAATTTTGACTGCATTGGTTTTGTTTGTGCAAAACCATTTTAATTTTATGTAATCAAAACTGCCTATTCTCTTTTCTGTAATCCTCTCTATCCCTTCTTATATATAGATCTAAAAGCTTATTTATATATTATTCCTCTAATTTATGTTGTCACCTTTTATTTCTATCATATATCCTTTTGGAGCTTATTTTGTTATGATGTGAGATATTAGTTTCAACTCAATCCTTGCAATTTTTGCCTGATTCTGAGTTCTTACATTAGCAACTAGGGATTTCGGGTTTATTGAGCTCTATGCGAATGTGTCTGTTTACTATTTTATGCTATTTACTTATCTGTTCTACTGACTGATTTTTCTGTTTTTAGCCAGTGCCAAATCATTGTGATGATTACTACTTTAGTATAGCTTGAAATCTGGCATTACTAGGGAAAGCTGCCTTTCTACCATTTCTTCCAACTTACCCCAGTTCTATCCTATAGAGTCAAATAAAACAAATGTAATCTTTCTTTCAAATAACAAGCCTTCAAATATTTAAAATCTGCTAAGATTTTCCTCCTAATTTTTTTTTTTTTTGAAAAGTGCCAGTTTCCCCAGTTGCTGCTTAAATTACAGGGCTTTAAGTCCCATTACCATTTTGGTCTCTGCTCTTTACCTGGCGGAGGCAGGGAGGTGGGGTGGTGTGTGTGTGTGTGTGTGTGTGTGTGTGTGTGTGTGTGTGTGTGTGTGTGTGAGTGTGTATGTGTGTATGTGTGTGTGTGTGTGTGTGTGTGTTCATCCACACCTATGATTTCATTAACTCCTGATCTAAAACTCCCTCTGCCTATTCAGATTGGCAATTACTCTGACATTTATAATCTTAAGAAATTGCTTGAGGTCTTAGGAAGTTAAGTGACCTGTCACTGGTCAAAGCCAGGGCTTAAAACTAGATCTTCTTGGTTCTAAAGCCAGCCCTCTATCCACTATATCACACCACCATTCCAATTTTAGATATACTCTAAAAATGATCTCCCATTCCAAAAAGGAAATGATGTTAGTCTAGTATGCCTTGTTCCTGCTGAACTCATGCTAAAAGCAACACTTTCCTTTGAGAAGGGCTAAGGAACAATCTTTTAAATAACATGGAATTTTTGCCAGGCATTGAGGTCAAATTCACTAAGATATAATCTGGAAAATTCTTCCCTTTTGAGGGAGAGGGAATTGGAGCCATCACCAGCCCTGTAGCACAATTTCCATAGTTTTGCTAAGATCCTTGATAACTGTTCAACAATCACATGGATAAACCCTTTCTATTCACATTCAAGCCTTGGGAACTGACCTTACTGAGGGAAGCGAGGTGTTGTCTGGTCAACTCTTCCCTTATTTGGGGTCTTCATCACTTTCTTGTTAATCTCTTTTACTTCCTAGTCTAAAGAACATTCTTCTTAATAAAAGTAAAAAAGGAGTAAAATTAGAATTTAAAACTTTTATGTCCTCTCTTTTTAAGAGAGACAGCATGATGTGTTAGATGGAGCACTGGATTTAGAGTCAGGAAAACCTGATTTTAATCCTGCCTCAGTACTTACTAGATATTAGAATCTAAGGAAGGCATTTAACTTCCCTGAGACTCAGTTCCCCATCTGTAAAAGGAGGGCGTTCCATTCAATGATCTCTAAGGTCTCAGTAAATCTATGAACCTGTGATCATCACCCCCACCCCTTTCCTCCTCATAGCAATCATCTTTTCTTTCATCTTCCTCTTGTCCCCAATATGGTAAACTCAGCCCTTTTTGTCTTCTTAGCATTCATCACCATCCTCAGCTGTCTCTGACTGGTAGGATGCCAGTCAGCTGGGCAGCCCCTAAGACTCTGGTTGCTCTTTTCTTCTGCCTTTAGGGCCTGGGCTTAGAAAGCTTGTCCCAGCAAAGGGGCTGTCCAGAATCATCTCAAAAGAAAGGAAAACATGGATGGTGGCAATTACTATTTATTACAGATTTCACACCCGGATGGTTTGGAATGCTCCAGTGCCAAGGAAAGCCCTTCTTATCACTTGTGATTTCATCACAAAGAGACCCAGCTGTGCCTGGATTGTGCTGGTAGAGCCAAGATACCATATCCATAGTCAAACATACTTTTAGACTTGCCAGGAAACATTCTCGACAACAATAAAGCCTCCGGTCCTGGGGAGACAAAGGTGAAACCTATTTAAGTGGGCACGTGAGTCCAGAAAAAGTGGCCTTGTTCACAAGTGGCATTTGAATCCTGGTTCCCTCAGTAGTTTTTGCTGTTGTTTTGCATTTGGATAGGCAGAGGAGTAAAGTGGCAAGAGCACCAGTCTTAAGAGTCTAACATTTAATATGTGACCATGGAGAAAGCTTTTTAATATTCCTGAGACTCTCACTCCCTTCAAATATGATATGTTTACATAATATAAAATATTTATGATAAATAATAATATAATTTATAATAAAAATATAGATTAAGTATGTTATTTCCCATAACATTGCTGAAAAAATTTTATTTTCATCTTCATTTTATATGATCTTAGGTATCTTAGAGATCCTTCAGTCAGAACCCATCATTTTTACCGATGAAGAGGATGAAGTCCATGGAAGTTGCCAGAAGATGGTCAGAAGATGAACTGCTGGGGGTTCTGATTCTCTTTCCACTATGTGGGCAATGAGGATAAATAGGGGAAGATTCAATGATTCTTCCAAGATCAGAAAACTCTGTCATTTAGTACAAAGCCAGAACAAGATTCTATGCTGCCTCCAGGATCCCCAACTAGCATCAAATCTACTAGAAAATTCTGCATTCACTTTTGGTTGTAGACACGTAGATAACTATCAGTTGAAGAATGGATAAACAGATAGTGGCACATGAATGTGATGGAGTATTACTGTGCTATAAGAAATCACAAATATTATGAGTACAGAGAAGCATGGAAAGATCTACATGAGTTGATGCAAAGTGCAGTCAGAATGACTGCAACCATCTAAATAAAAAAAACACAACCATAATATAATCAAAATGAATGTTGCAAAACTACAAGAAAACAAGGTTGGGCGCATTGAAGAGATATGAGAAGACATCCCCACTCCACTGTTTTTCAGAGGTGAGAGATCCAAAGGTGTGGAACATTGTAGATATTTCTAGAAATTTTTGATCTACTGATTGGTTTTAATGATTATTTTTTCTTTAAAAATTATTATTGTTATTTTATTCTCTGATGGGGGTAGCAGGAGGGATACTGGGGAAAATTTTTATTTTGTGATGTATAGACATATATATAAAATAAAATATATTTTAATAAAATTTATATATTATATTAACATATACTATATATTTAATAATATATTTTAAAAGAATATTCCACCTACTTTGAGCATGAGAGTATATACTACAGTGTCTGTAAAAGGGGTAAACTTGGTGTATCTTCCATATTGTCAAAAAGTCACTAACTTTTATTCACTCCTATTTACCTCATCCTAATACTGTTACTGATAAAAATCATATAAGTATCTTCTTGGCTTATTCTTTCAACAAATATGTTATGCATCTATCATGTACAAAGCAATGAACTAGTTATAGAGGCAGAAAGAAAGAAAAATAAGGTGTAGTACCTGCCCTAAAAGAATTACCAAATTTCCTAGGTAGTGTGGCATAGTAGGAAATGTACTTGTCTCAGAGACAAGAAAATATTTGATTTTTGTTCTAATTCTGACCTTTCTTAGATGAGTTCTGTGGGTAAGTCACTCTTTCTCTGCCTTGATTTCCTCACTTGTAAAGTGGGGATGCTAATATTTGAACTTCCTGTCTCTCAGAGTTGTTGTCAGGAAGGAACTTTGCTACTTTTAAAGGACTGTGTGAATGGGAGTTATTATTAGTAAGAGAGGGAATGCAGTCACATAAATAACTATAATCCAAAATAGAACATGAGAAGGGCTTAAGGGAGGTTATGAAAGTACCACTTTACAGGAGGGAGCTAAGTCCAAATCCCAACAACAATTACAAACCCTATGCAGTTGACGATCTTCTGCCTTCCCCTGCTTCCTAACTCACTCCCCCCTACAGTTCTGCAGAGAAGCACTGAGTTTGCAGAGGAAATTCCCCCAACAATCAATGCATAGCAGAAGCTGAATGTTCCCTTTTGTGGTTCACTCTACCGAGGAGAATATACAGTTTCCCATACTCTCTCCGCAGCAGGAATGGACATTATCTCTACTACAGACCACCCAAAGACTAAAAACAGAAACCAAAAAAAAAAAAAATACACATTCAGGTCTTGCATCTGTTAAGGGTTGGGGAATCAGCAATTTATAGGCAAAGTCAACTTTGTCTTACAGCTGCCCTTGGAATGAATGGCTGCTTCATCCTCCCTACCCCCACTTCCCATTACTGTAAGAGAAGCATCAGGGACTTTCCCCAATGCTGGCATCTGGGCATTTACAGTAAAAGTGAGAGTGTTTAGTTGGTCTTTCTGTGGTTGAGTACAGTTGTCATGGATGTAAGAGAAACATCAGACCTTTCCCCAATGCTAGCATTTGGATGTTCACAGTATAAGCGGGAGTATTTAAACTGGGCTTCCTATGGTTGAGCGGAGTTATTCTGGATGTAAGAAAAGCATGAGGGACTTTCTGCAGTGCTGGTAGTGAGGCATTCACAGTAGAATCGGAAGAGTCTAAGTTGTGCTTTCCCTGGTTGAGTGAGGTTTCATTGAATGGATTTTAGAATGTGGCGTTTCACAAGGGTATGGAATGCATGAAGTACATTTACCTTACATGCTTGCCAGTATAGGCAATGAGTAGATGTGTTTGCCAGTATAATCTATGAGTGAATAAATGTGTTTGCCAATATGAGGTACACCTCTGAGAGTGGGAATCAGTACATGTGATGTTTTAAATGTATATATGTGCATTGGTAAGTTCAGGGAAGCATTTTTCCTCAGGGTCTCCTGTGGGGTAGGAGATAGTGTGTGTGTGTGGGAATGAGCCCTGAGTCAGCCTCCAAAGTCTGGGTCATTATGGAGCCCATGGTGTGGAAGTACTCAGAATTAGACATTGGTCCTGGACCTAAAGGAGGTATAGATGTATGAATCCAGATCAAGGCAGCTCTACAGACAAACAAGCCCTGCTTGAAGATTTGTCAGAGTGATTAAGAGCGCTGGACCAAGGGCTGATCTCTACTGTGAAACTGAACTGGAATGTCTATTGATAAAGTGTTGACAAGTCTAAAGCCTGATTTGGTGCAGTTCTGAGGCTCCATTAGATGCCAAAGGGAAAGAGACAAGTCAAGGAAAGAGACAACCCCTGGATCCCATGACCTAAGTGTGATGGAGTAAGTCTATTATAAGAGAACAGGTCTTAAGATTCTTTTCACCTCAGCATCCAGGCACACTTCTGATACCAATAATCCACAAGTTTATTATTTATTTCCCTATTATTCATCATGTATGTACAATGAACAAAACGTTCCCAAATTGCCATTAAGATATGCTATCTTAATGGCAGTAATAATAAAAACAACTTGTAATTGAAACTTATAGAGGATTTTCCATATATGAAATGAACCTTAGGATATAGGTAGTTTAAACACTATTACATCACCTTGCTTTGCAGATCAAGAAACTGAGACTCTGAAGTGTTAAAGTGAATTGATGATCATCACTCAACTTGCAGGTATCTGATGCAGGATTCAAACTCAGGTCTCCTGACAGTATGTTCTGGGCTCTTTCTACCATGACCTGTTGCCTGTCATGGGTAGCAGCAACAGTTTGAGAACAGGGGAGCTACCTGGTCTTTGAAAGGTTACACTTGATGGCCTCTGAGGTCCCTTCCAATTCTAACATTCTTTGAAATAAATAATGTCTTACATAGTCTACCTAACTGCCCTCCCCACCCCCAATAAAATTATCTTGCTTGCCTTCTCAAGGGGTTGGAAATGGTTGGGAGGGACGCAGAGAATTTGGAACTCAGTATTTTTAAAAATTCAGGTTAAATTTTTTTAAATGTAATTTGGAAATATTTAACAAAATAAAAATACATTTAAAAAATCAAAACCAAACCCCCCCCAAAACCATTATCTGTCAGAAAAATATTCAGCTCACAAATGGTTATAAAGTGTGAGCTCCTTGAGGGCAGGGATTCTCTTTTACTTCTTTTTGAAGCCCCAGGACTTAGCACAGTGCCTGACACATAGCAGGTATTTAATATAAGTTTATTGACTGAATGACTATAGACCACTGAATCAAAGTGTCATTCATCCAGGAGGTAACTTTGCCATCTTTTTTAATGTGTAAAATGGAGACTGGGTTTCTTTGCTGTTAGAAATGCAGCATCAGACTAGGACCACAAACAAGGACCCAAGAAGGGTCTTACTGATCATCAACGGCACAAAAAAAGTAGAGAGACATTTCCTGCTGTGTAAAAAGAAACTAAAAGCAAGATGCCCAAATGTCCTGACCTAACAAAAGACTTTCTTTTGGGGACTGAAGGGAAATTTTCTATATAATTCTTAGGTACATAAGGAAGAAAGAGCTAGAATGTCACCATACTGTATGGTTATAACATCACTGATGTTGAATTTAGAGTGACCTTGGAGGTCACTGTATTGGAAGCAGATATGTATACTGTTATGGGTTCCTGTGACCTACGCTCTCATGAGACTTGCAGCTAAGGTAACAACTCTTAGAACACAAAATGCAGTTTAAGAACTTGCACGTCAAATTTTGGAGGTTGATCTGGGGTGTGTTGCCATCTATCAGACTTGGCTTTAGCTGAGAAAAGGTGAGGAACAAGCAGGAAATTTGCTGGAATCTTTCAAAATGAAAAGTGAAAGAAGCACAACTTTTGACTTTTTTTTTCTGGGTAAAATCTTCCTTCTTTTTCTTCCTCCAAGTACTTTGTACCAGGTTACAACACTGGGATGTGGGTGGGTGGGTGGGGGTGCAACCAGTCTGTCGTTATCATGGTAGATAAGGAGAATTCTGGGCAGAGTCTCCTGTATAACCTATGCTTTAGAAGAATAGGTTTCAAAAAGTTCAAAGGAATGATAGTACAGTCATATGACCTAAAACTCGAGAAGGTATTTGGACCCAAGAAAGAAGAAAGAAAGGCATTCCAGAGCCACACAGGTCATGTGATCCACAAGCCCTACCTGAAACATTCTGGAAAAGTGACCATTCAACCTCAGCCTGGAGGCTTTTAGTCACAGAGAACTCACTTATTATCCTTCCAAGGCCACACATTCCACCTCAATTCATCTCTAATTGGTAGGAAGTTCTTTATGGAAAGTAAAAATTTCAGTCTAGAAAGGATAAAACAAAAATGGTTAAAAGACAATTCAAACCCAAGATTAAAAGAGGAGACAGTGAGTCAATATTTTCTTGCCTCTCAAAGAATTTAAGTCACCTGGGGTAAATAAATTATATTTTAGGGAACTGACTTTGTAAATGGAATTGCTGCGCTTTTGCTAAGAATCTTTTAAGGATGGCGAATGAGAGACATGGTGGAATTAGAGACAGGTCAGCATTCTCCTGATTTTCAAAAAAGAGCAAGAAGGTGGATACTAGAAATGACAGTTTGATTAGCTTACTGTTAATACCTGGGGTAGGGATTGGGGGAGAATCTAGAACTGATTATTGGATGGACAATTTTCAAGGATGTAGGAAAGAGATAGAGGCAGAGAGAGACAGATAGAGACAGAGATACTGTTAGATGAGGAGACATAGCAAGATGTACAACAAAATAACATCCTTGTAGATAAGATGGAGAGCCTTGATCTGGAAAATAATCATAATAATAGATGGCATTTTTAGAGTGCTTTAAGATTTACAAAGCGTTTATGTTATCTCATTTGATCCTCACAACAACTCCATGGGGTAGTATCTATTATTATACCCATCTTACAGATTAGGAAACTAGAGGTGAGTGGTTAAATGATTTGACCAGGGTCACACAGTTAGTAAGGGTCTGAGGCAGAATTTGAACTATACCTCCAAGTCTAGTACACTCTCTTCTGGACCACACAGCTGCCTCTGATATCACTGTATATACACACACATACATCACAGATACAAACACATATTTATCTACATATGTATACATATGTATTTACATATACAATACGCACAGAGATTTGAATTAGTTGAACTACATGACCAATGATACATTAATGAATTAATTAATGTCTTTGCCCCTATTCAATATTTTTTGGCAATGATTTGGATAGACATCTGTGTCATACTAATCATATTTATGAATGGCTTAAAGCTGGGAATGATTACTACTAATATGGATATATCATGCTTGTAACTATTCAAGAACGGCTCTGAATGAGTTCATGTTACAATCCTGCATCATTTTATAGTAATGAAGAGCGATGACAGACATCATTCAGACTCCTGCCCCAAATCCTCACTTACACCTTGGGCTCTGCGCCTGTAAGTACCCTTCCTCCCTCCCTCTCATACTTTCTTTTTCCTTAGAGGAGAGTCCTATAGAAGGTTTGTGTGGAGAGTACTATGGGAGGCTGTGAATGAGCCTGTGGTACCCTTGAATGGACCTTAGTCCATCATTTTATAGATGATGGAACCCAGTGAAGTAAATGTCCAAGGGCATAAAGGTAATATATAAAATGAACTAGACCAAATGATTTCTAAGGTCACTTCCCAGGTGAACATATGATGAAATGGAGGGGAAGAGAGAAGGGAAAAAAGCATTTATATAGTGCCTACTATATGCCAGGTATTGTGCTAAGTATTTCATGAGTATCTTATCTGATCCTTATAACAATCCTGGAAGTAGATCCTATTATTATCTTCATTTTACAGTTTAAGAAATGGAGTCAGGAAGAGGTTACATGACTTGCCCAAGGTCACACAGATTGTAAATGTCCACAGCTGGATTTGAAATAAGGTCTTCCTGATTCCAGACCCTGTGCTCTATTAATTATACTACTTAACTGCCGGAGACATGGTCTAGTCTGGGCTAAGGTTATAGCTGTAGAAATGAAGCAAATGAATTTGTGAACAGTTGTTGATGAATGGTGTGGTATATAGTAAGAAAAATGGAAACCACAGACTAAATGGTTCAACAACCAGCATCGCCAGTGACTCCATGCATGAACAGGGCAGATCACCTTCCCTGGCACAATAGCTTTGCTTCTGTGCTTCTCAAATGCCATCCAGTATTACCATCAGTTAAAGCTATATGTGCCTGTGTCTTATCTCCATGCCAGACTCCATGGGGGTAGAGATTAACGTCATCTTGCAATGTGGCCTCCCTCCAGCCTCTCCCTCAGAGCTCTGCACACACAGAGCACTGCATTTTTATTGATTTAGTGAATACTTGCTCTATTGACTCCACAGTGTTGCTGTGAGGAAAGCAAGTAGTAAAGAGTGAAGTTCTATACAAATGCTTGTTACTTCTGGTTTTGCTGTTCTTTTTCCCATTATTGTTATTATGAACAAGTAACAATCTTAGTTTGTGTTTGACTTACCCTCACTTAGAGAGCACATTTGGCTACCGCATTTTTGGGACTGCATGCTATAGAAATGTTCTCCTTACCCAGGAACTCTCCCACTGGTGGGAATTTAGGATGAGTGGGCAATGGGTCACAGCCAGGCTTAGAAATTGTCAATTCCTCTATGATAGTAAACTGTGGCAAATATGGAGCATGCCTCGTCCAGTCCAACCAAGCTTATGCCTCCAGGCTTCACTCCTTCCCACCAAATGCTGATTACACAAAAGACCAACAGAAGGGTGAATAAACTTATTTATCCAAGCAGATAGAAAATAGAAATTGGAATCCTACCAGGCTGTTCATTTGGGGCAGAACTCTTGATTTATGAATGTTAGACTGGATTGTGAGGGTTTTTCTTTTTTTGTCAAATCTCCACTTTATTTTGTACTGCATAGATATGAACATATACACTAGTCACATTGTGAAAGAAGAAACAGGGGGGGAAGGTGGTGGAGTCAAGATGTTGGAGTAGAAAGATGCACATACTCTAGCTCTTCCCCCACAGCCCATAAAATACCTATAAAAAATGACTCTAAAGAAATTCTAGAGCAGCAAAAGCCACAAAATGACAGAATGAAAGAGATTTCCAGTCCAAGGTAGCCTGGAAGGCTGACTGAAAAGGTCTATCTCATGGGGCATGGAACAGAGTGCAGCCCAAGGAGCCCAGTCACTGGCAGGAACAGGACCAGAACAGGCTTTGGGGGCAGAATGCCCAGCAGCAGCAGTGGTTCTAAGATCCCTTAACCCACAAATGCCAAAGAAAGCTTCAAAGGTCAGTGAGAAAGCTTTTTCACTTGGATGAGAAGGGAGCAAGGTCCTCCCCTAGCTCCAGCTCCAAGCAGGTGGTGGCAGCAGCATTTCTGGGGCCCTCTGCCTAAAACCCCTGGCAGAATTGAGCTGCTGATATGAGTCTCAGCCCTGAATGGTGGCCCCAGGGGAGAGGAAGAGTGCTGGCTGGCTTGGTGGAGCTGGTGGAGGCTCTGGAAAGGGAATTCTACTTGCAGATTCTGGGCAGAAAAGCTTTGGTAGCTCCCAGACCAGAGCACAGACCAGGAGAGGAGTAATCTCCTCTCTCTTGATTGTGCCACCTTGGAGGAACTGAGAACTTACAGGTCCCCAGAGTATACCCCCATCTTGACAAAGAACTCAAAAGTCAAGTAACTGGCTGGGAAAATGCCCAGAAAAGGTAAAAAAATAAGACTATAGAAGGTTACTTTCTTGGTGAACATGTATTTTCTTCCATCCTTTTGAGTGAGGAAGAACAATGCTTACCATTAGAGGCCTCCAAAAGTGAATATGCAATGGTCTCAGGTCATGGAAGAGCTCAAAAAGGATTTTGAAAATCAAGTAAGAGAGGTGGAAGAAAAATTGGGAAAAGAAATGAGAGTGATGCAAGAGAATCATGAAAAGCTAGTCAACAGCTTGCTAAAGGAGACCCAAAAAATGCTGAAGAAAATAACACCTTTAAAAATAGGCTAACTCAATTGGCAAAAGAGGTCCAAAAAGCCAATGAGTAGAAGAATGCTTTAGAAAGGAGAGTTAGCCAAATGGAAAAGGAGGTTCAAAAACTCACTGAAGAAAATAGTTCTTTAAAAATTAGAATGGAGCAGATAGAAGCTAATGACTTTATGAGAAACGAAGAAATTACAAAACAAAACCAAAAGAATGAAAAAATGGAAGATAATGTGAAATATCTCATTGGAAAAACAAGTGATCTGGAAAATAGATCCAGGAGAAACAATTTAAAAATCATGGGACTACTTGAAAGTCATGATCAGAAAAAAGGGCTTAGATATCATCTTTCATGAAATTATCAAGGAAAACTGCCCTGATGTTCTAGAACCAGAGGGCAAAATAAATGTTGAAAGAATCCACAAATCACCTCTGGAAAGAGATCCAAAAAGAGAAACTCCTAGGAATACTGTAGCCAACTTTCAGAGTTTCCAGGTCAAGAAGAAAATATTGCAAGCAGCCAGAAAGAAAGAATTTGAGTATTGTGGAAATACAATCAGTATAACATAAGATCTAGCAGCATCTACATTAAGGGATCAAAGGGTGTGGAATATGATATTCCAAAAGTCAAAGAAACTAGGATTAACACCAAGAATCACCTACCCAACAACACTGAGTATAATACTTCAGGGGAAAAAATGGTAAGTCAATGAATTAGAGGATTTTCAAGCATTATTGATGAAAAGACCAGAGCTGAATAGAAAATTTGACTTTCAAGCACAAGAATCAAGAGAAGCATGAAAAGGTAAACAGCAAAGAGAAGTCATAAGGGACTTACTAAAGTTGAACTGTTCACATTCCTACATGGAAAGGTAATATTTGTAACTCTTGAAACTTTTCTCAGTATTAGGGTAGTTGGAAGGATTATACACACACACACACACACACACACACACACACACACCTATGTAGACAGAGAACACAGGGTAAGTTGAATAGAAAGGGATCATATCTAAAAAAAAAATTATGTAGTGAGAGAGGAATATATTGGGAGGAGAAAGGAAGACATGTAATGGGGCAAATTATCTCTCATAAAAGAATCAAGAAAAAGCTTTTTCAGTGGAGGAAAGAAGGGGAGCGAAGACAGGGAAAAAGTGAAACTGACTCTCATCACATTTGGCTTAAGGAAGGAATAACATGCACACCCAACTTAGTATGAAAATCTATCTTACAATACAGGAAAGTAGGGGAGGAGGGGATAAACAGGATGGGGGGATGATGGAAGGGAGAGCAATGAGAGGAGGGAGCAATTAGAAGTCAACACTCTTGGGGAGGGACAAGAGAGAGTAGAATAAATGGGGAGCAGGATAGGATGGAGGGAAATATAGTGAGTCTTACATAACATGACTAATATGGAAGTCATTTGCAAAACTACACATATATAGCCTATATTGAATTGCTTGCCTTCTCAGTGAGGATGGGTGGGGAGGGAGGAAGGGAGAGAAGTTGGAACTCAAAGTTTTAGGAATGAATGTTGAGAATTGTTTTTTTGTACAACTGGGAAATAAGAAATACAGGTAATGGGGTATGGAAATTTATCTTGCCCTACAAGACAAGAGAGAAGATGGGGATAAGAGAAGGGAGGGGTGTGATAGAAGGGAGGGCAGATTGGTGGAAGGGGTAATCAGAATGCACAGCATTTTGGGGCAGGGGAGAGGGGAGAGATGGGGAGAAAATTTGGAACTCAAAATTTTGTGGAAACGAATGTTGAAAACTAAAAATAAATAAAGAAACATTTAAAAAAAGAAAGAAGAAACAAAATAAAAGAAAATAAACATGGAAAAACAAACAAGTAAAAATAGTATACTTACATCTACATTCAGACTCCATAGTTCTTTCTCTAGATGTGGATGGCATTTTCTGTCATGAGTCTTTTGGAATTATTTTGGATGATCGTATTGCTGAGAAGAGCTAAGTCTGATTGTGTTTTTGTTCTTGATCTAATCTCCTCTTTGGCCAAAGGACTCTAGGATTTAGAGTGGAAAAGGGCCATTTCATTTCACCCATAACTGAATAAAATTTCCCTCCATATCAAATCTGGCAGTTAACCATCCTTGGCTTGAATACCTTCAATGAGGAGGAATTTATAGTCCCTTTTCCCCCCAAGTCCCTTCCCAAGCAGCGGGTGCAGCTTGGGATAGCTTTGATTGGTAGGAAAGTTTTCCTTACATCAAGCCCAATTTCTTTCTTTGTAATTTTTATCCATTTCTTCCATTTCTACCCTTTGGGGCTAAACAGAACAATTAAAATTCCTCTTCTAGGTAAAAGGCCTTCAAATACTTAAAGATAGCTCTCCTGTCCTTTCCTCACCTCCTCAAGCCTCTCTTCTCTAGACCAAAAATTTTCAGTTCCCCCAAATGATCCTAATATGGCAGGAATTCATAAGACCCTTCACCATCCCAATTGCCTTCCTCTAGGATATACAGCTTATCAAAGTCCTTCTTAAAATATGGCACCCAGAATTGGACTCCAAATGTAGCATGATTGAAACAAAATACAGTGAGACTATCATTTCCTTAGTCTAATCCTCTCTTAATGCAGCCTAAGATTGTATTAACTTTTTTTGGTTAAAATGAAAGAATGAAAACCTGAGGCACAGAGAGAAGTAATTAGGGAAAGGTCACAAAGAGAGGAAATGATCGAGCTTGGATTCGAATCTCTGACTATAAGATCATATTCTCTCCTCAAGGTTGTTCAGCTGCCAGATAAGCCATCCGGGCTACCACCCTTGGCTTCAACCTCAGACTTCACTGTTGTCTACCTCTTTCAGGCTAAACCTTCTATTGCTAGCCAATAAACTTTGCTCACTTGTGTGGTTCTGCCCTATTCTTGCCCCATGACCTGCATTACAATGTCCTGGCTGAAACCTCCTCCCCTCAACTCATCAGGAAAGCCTCAGTCATCATTACCATGGAGCGAGAGCAGCTATAGCCCCTCCTGGGCCCTGATCCCAGTGGGAATATGGCAATCAACCAAATCTTACCTCTTATATGCTGTGGTACTGCATTAATGCTCCAGTCCCTTAAATTGGTTAATACATTCAACTTAATTCAGTATACAGCTTGGATTTCCATTAATTTAAAATGCCTACTAGGAGTATGCATCTATGTCAGAGCTGAAAAAAAGGTCATTTCCCATTTAACAACACTGAGGCAAGAGAAGAAAGATTTCCCAAAACCTTTTCTTGCACATGTGTCCCAGTAGTGGCTGGTAGGAGGCAATATGGTGTATTGAAAGAGGGCCTGGGCTCCTATCCAGGCTTTGTTACTAATTCACTCTCTGACTTTTGATGAGTCATTCATGTCCCTCAGTACTCCTATTTTCAAAGAATCACCTGAATCCATTGTTGTAGAGAGTTCCAGAAATCACCTAGTCCTACTTGTATCTCATATTGTTGACAAGTTATAGTCTAGCTTATGCTTACAGTTCTTTAGACCTAGAGTTGAAAAGGATGTGAGAGGTCACTTTGGTCTTCCCCATTCTCATTTTACAGATGAAGAAACTGATGTTCATGGAGTTTGTGACCCACAAAGTTAATATCAGAGGTAGGATTTGATCCTGGGTCCTGTTTCCAGGGTATATCTTCTTTCTACTGCATTGCTTTCACTTGAAATAATGAAGAACCCTACCCCTTCCTCTCCCCCCACCCCTTATGAGGTATCTCATTCCACTGTAGGGTAGTTCTAACTGGTAGGAAGTTTTTTTTCTGTGTAGAGTGTATGCTGCCCATAGGATGTGTATGTCCATACGGGTTATTGAAACACAGTTTATTGGGGATCATGGACAGAAATATCTGGAATATTTCCCAGCCCTCTCCTAAGAAGACTTGATTCTTGCCTTGAAGTGAGCAGGAGGAGGGGCATAAAGACACTTTTCTCCTCCAACAGAGGTACCAGGTTCTAATTATTATCTCTCTCCTCCCCTAAATATATTTTTAACATCCATCACAATAGCATCTATGGATATTTATTTGTTGGGATTAAATGGCTTGCTCAGGGTCACATAACTAGTAAGTGTCTGAGGTCAGATTTGCTATCCACTGCACCACTTGGTCTAGGGTGTTAATTTTAGGTTCAAATCTTCTTAGTCACTTGGGAGGATAAACCAAGTTTATGCCTCCAGGCTTCATTCCTTCCCACCAAATGCTTGTTCCAATTGACCAATAGATAGTGAGCAAATTTATTTATCCAAGCAGATAGAAAACAGAAATTGGAGTCTTATAGATTTGAATATGCCAGAAAGTACACAAGAATGAATGAGTTCTTTCGCTAGGAATGAGCTACTTACTCAACTCCAAGAGAAATGTCCCCAAGTTCCTAGGGAAGCAATCTGGAAATCAGGAATGTGTTAAAGAGTCAGTAAAGACTCTTTTTCTTCCCAGGCTTTGGTACATTGGAGAGTTTGGACCTGCACATGCCTTCTCTCATGAAGCAGGAATGAAGACTGTCTCTCCTCCCCAAAACTTTCTCAGAAACTCTTCCTTTCACTCAGGTGTTCAGCGTGGAGTCAACATTCCTTCCAGCAGTTAGGAGGGTCTTATGCAATGTGCTCCAGGCTTGAATCCCAGGTTACTCTTAAATTGAGACAGTAGCTGCCTCTTGGCTAGTGTTACATATTGTGTCCAATTCTCTAGGGACAAGCAAGACCATTTGATTCCCTCTTTCATATGGCAGAACTTCAAGTACTTGAAGATTGCTGTTAAAACTCACTAAGTCTTTTCCTCAAAACATTACACATCTCATGTCCTATAATCAATGGCCAGATGGCACAGACAACCTCACTCACTAGTCACTCTCCTCTAGGCCTGCTTCAGTTCCTCAATGGTCTTCCTTAGATGGATCAAGAAATACAATGATATACTACAGTGACTTCTTTCACCACTGAACTGCAAAATGAGTAACCTAGACGCCCAATGGTAATAATAAAGAGTGCTCACAGTAAACTCAGTGTGACTAAAAACTAACCACAGGTACTTTTAGCCTACATGTGTCTGAATCCAGAGACAGCAAGGGCAGAGTGAAAGCCTGAGGATGGTTAAAATGTTTCAGAGCAGGGATCTTGGAAATGCTTAGGGGCAGCAGCAGGGAGTGGTTGACATCGTACTGCAGTTATCAGGCTGGGATGACCCAAGATATTCAAGGTCTCTAATACTCTGTCTTGAGATACCATAATGGGATCTGAATAGTTAGGATTCTGAGCCTCAAAGACCTAGTCCTGTCAAGTAGAGGCCAGTACAAGAACCCAAAGGATCCAAGGTAAGATCAAGACATGGCCACTGTGTAGAATTTTTAACTTAATTATGCTTATTTGTTACAAGGGTTTCCCCTGTCTTTTTTCTCAATTAATTGGAGGTAAGAAGACAGGGTTAATAATATGAAGCAAAGAATAAAAAGAGGGCTCTGGAAACGTTTTAAGAAGTTCAGAAGGAAACACAGGGAACAGAACAGTTTTGAAAGTAATGAGGAGTGTGTGTGTGTGTGTGTGTGTGTGTGTGTGTGTGTGTTTAAACAACAAGTGGGATGAAACAGAGGTTTATGGTTTCATATAGAATCATCTTTTTATGTTCTGGTGGGTATGTGGAAATGCCCCTTTTAGTCTAGTGTTTTCATTCAAAACTTAAAAAAAGAAAGAGAAAAAAATAACATAAAAAAAACCAGTTTGACCAAACCACAAAGTGTGTATTGTGTGTAGAGCAAGGCTAAGAAAGGAGAGCAAATTCAGAAAGGGAAGTTGTAGCCAGATCTGAATTTATCTAATTAAAAAAAATTAGTATTTTATTTTTTCCAATTACCTGTAAAGACAAGTTTTAACATTCATTTTTTAGAAAATTTTGAGTTCAAAATTTTCTCCTTTCCATTCCCTCCCCTCTTCTGTTCTCCCTAAAATAGTAAGCAATGTGGCATAGGTGATATTGGTACAATCATGTAAAACATATTTGCATATTAATCATATTGTGAGACGAGAAGCTGGCCAAAAGGACACACACACACACACACACACACACACACACACACACACACACATGTGAAAATAGTAGGCTTTGATCTGCATGCAGTCTCCTTAATTCTTTCTCCAGATGTGGATAGCATCATTTTTCATAAGTCCTTTGGAATTGTCTTAGGTTATATTGCTGAGAAAAGCTAAGTTATTCATTGCACAATGTTACCCCAAGTTGATCAGTGCACAATGTCTCTGCTATGAGTTTATCTAATTGTAATATTTATTGCCTTATTCAAATCTCATCATCTTGTCCAATAGGATATCTGGAGAGACTTTGTCAAATGCTTGGCTGAAATCTTGGTCAATCATAGCTACAGCATTCCCCAAGCAATCTAGTAATTCCTGCTAAAAAAAAGGGAGGGGGGGAGAGGTCGAGGTAGAACAGCAACGTGAAATGAGGTGAGTCTGACATCACCACCCTTTGATGAAACAGCCATAGCTCTTTTCAATCACCTCCTTTCTAAGTGCATTTTCCTTGCCTAGAGAAATTAGTTCCATGGTCTTGAGCTGGGCTAAGCCTATAGGTAGAGGTTGGGTGGCTCCAGTTATGACGATGTGGGTTAGCATAGACCCAAGCCAGACATGAACCCAGCTCTGTCAGCCCATCATAGAGAAAGAACATAACTGTAACATAGCAAAACACAGAAACAAAAGTTGTTCATCTGGTCCAATCAGATGATCGAGGTAAAGCACTTTGAATACCTCGAAACACATATAAATGTTAACTCTATCTCTCAAGCTGCAGCTTTACTCAGATTTTTAATTAAGACTGTTGTCATTGATGAATCTTTAATGAGTGCTTGCTATATGCTAGAGCCCTTACAGAACTCTGGGATTTCTTCTCTAGCTCTCATATCTTCAGTGGTATCAAGAAAGAAAACCACCAAAACCTCTAGAGAGTGCATCACATCCCTCCCCCCCCCCCCCCCCCCAATTCATCTGTCTTTTACATCTCTCTGGTCAAGTCAGTCCTCAAATGTCTTTGGTAACTCTGTGCTGTTTACCAGGTCAAGTCCAAGCTCTTATTCAAGACCTGCTATAGTCTGGCACCAATCTGCCTTATTTCATTTTTTACCTATTCTGTGTCCTAATGAAACAAGACAACCCTCTGTCTCCTGAGCACAGTGAGATTTCTAGCTTCCCTACCTTTGCTAAGGCTGTTCCCTATGCCTGGAATGTAAAATTGGGTATTAAAGTTATCTCCGATTATGTGATACAACTCCATGAGTGCGGAGCACGGCACTTTATCTACACTGTGTCTCCCCCGGTATTTAGTACAGTACATTGCACATATAGTCTCTTAATAAATGTTTGTTGAATTGATTTCCATTAAATTCATAGAAATAAATACACCTAACATGTGGCAGATAGACTGAGAAAGAAAATGGGAAAAACAGGCAAGGTACACAGACATACCAAAGCTATTTCATTCCCTTGGAACTATTTGAATTTTAAAAATGTTAAGGTAATGGAATCTCAGGAACTGGCAGAGCAGTTTCCAGACCCACTTAATTGCCAAATTCTAGATGATGGCCCAGAGTTCCAGACATGATGGAATTCCAAAGGCTTATAGAACTTGGATGTAGTAACCTGTGTATATATCTCGTTTTAGATGGGGGTGAGGGGGGTTGGGATAAAGGAGAATATTATCTAAGAAAAGGTTCTAAGTAGAACCACCAGACTAGATGACAGAAAATAGGGAAGAACCAAGAGACCTAAAAAGAAAGAATAGTATGCTGTTATCCAGGAAGATAGGACACTTAACCAGGAAGCTAAAGTTTTTATCTTCTTTAAAGGACACACCACTCCTTTCACTTGACCCAAGGGTTTATTAGCAAAAGATCAGAAATTTATAGAACCTAAGGACTAGAAGGAAATTTCGAAATCATCTTGTTTAGTCCCCTGCCAAGGGCAGAACTACCTCCAAATTAAAGCCAAATGGCTATCCTATTGTTAAATATCTCCAGGACTGAGGCCCTAGGTTTTCTTCAGTGCTTAGTCTCATTTTCTGTTCTTTTATGTCTAATCTATAGTTAGATATCATATATATGAAATAGAAATACACACACACATATATATGCATATGTATACATACGTATGTGTGTACATACGTATGTATATGTATATCTAGATTTCTGTAATTTCATTGATGTAAGAAAATCCTTCAATCAAATTGATGTTAAATCACTTGTCCATGCTCATCCAGTCAATATGTGTCAGAGTAAGAACTTGGACCTAGGTCATCTGGAGTCAGGGATCTTTAGTCACAAAATCAGGCTCCTTCTCTGCTGTAACTAAAGCCTATTTTGTCTAGCCTCTGACCATGATAGCAATAGAGAAGAACTAGTCAAATGTACCTTTTAATTATTCCTAAAATATTAGAGACTCCATCTTAGGTTAATACTTACTCTTTTCTCAGATTAAAATATCAAGAAATCATTTCTAATAGGATTCCTGTTCATTCATCCATCAATTTTGTTGATCCACTGGATAAATTATTCTGACTTCAGGGTGGGGAGAGGCATATCTGTGTATGTATGTATGTTACTATAGTATAGTGGACCTCCATCAAAGTCATTCTCTGATTCCCCATTGTGGTAGGGAGACTGTCCTAGGTTCTTGAAGGCCATGTCAATAGAGCATAATATCTTGTCAGGTCCTACCACATTAGCAAAGCTTCAAACATGAACCTGATAATGGTAAGTAACTTCAGAGAAGATCACCAGATTAACTGTAGGATGATGCATTTTTTTGCTATAGAAACTCTCAAAAATCACCTTTTAAATAAGAGATGGGTTGCCTCTATAGAGGAAGCCCCCAGACTATGGGAATATAGTTCCTTTAGGTATTTAACCATATATAGCATAAAGGAAAGAATCCTGGACAATATCAGGGGTCCTGACTTGAGTCCTGGCATTATCCACTAACTAGCTGCAAGATCACAGACAAATTATTTAATTTCTGTGAGTTTTGTTTCAGTGGACAGAGTGTTGAACATTACATCAGGAACCACTTACTAGGGTGTGACCACAGACAAATCACTTAAAACTGAATCTCAGTTTTCTCTTTTGCGAAAAAGAGATAAAAGTGGGTATTGTACCTGAGTTTCAAATGACATAGTGTATGCATTTTGTATGGAAGTTTAATGGTGCAGTGAATAGTGCCATGACTGGAGTCAGGAAGACCCGAGTTCAAATCTGGCCTCAGACACTTAGTAACTGTGTGACCCTGGGCAAGCCACTTGATCTTTCTCAGCCTCAGTTTCCTTATCTGCAAAATGGGGATAATAATAGTACCTACCTCCCTGGGTTTTTGTGAAGCTAAAATGAGATTTACAGTTATAAAAACTTCGCAAATCTCAAAGCACTGTTTAAAAGTTAGCTATTATTAATAAATGTAACTGTATAAGACTAGATTATTTCTAAGAACCTGTCCAGTTGTAAATTTTTATTCTTTTTCTAATTGTTTATGTTTTATTGCATTTTATGTGTGTTCTTCAATATTTTCCAATTACATTTTTTGAGCAATATCCTTCATTAAAACATTTAAATAGTATTTTATTGTTTCCCCAATTATATATTAAGAAAAAATTTTAGCATTCATTTTTACAAGATTTTGAGTCCCATTTTTCTTCTTCCCTCTCTCCCCTCCCCTCTTCTGAAAATAGTAGGCAGTTTAATGTAGTTTATACATGTGCTATAATATAAAACATATTTCCATATTTGTCACTGTGGAAGAAGAAACAGATCAAAAGGAAATAACATCATGAGAAAGAATAAAGTAAGTGAAAAAATATGCTTCAATCTGCATTCAGAGTCCATCAGTTCTTTACCTAAATATGGGTAGCACTTTCCTTCCTGAGTCCTTTGTACTTGCCTTGGATTATTGTGTTGCTGAGAAGAGCTGTCATTCATAATTGATCATAGTTGGTGTTGCTGATAATGTGTACAGTGTTTTCCTGGTTCTGCTCATTTCACTTTGCATCAGTTTGTACAAGTCTTTTCAGGTTTTTCTGAAATCTGCCTGTTCAGCAATTTCTTACTGCACAATAGTATTCTATTACATTCATATTCCACAGCTTGTTCAGCCATTCCCCAGCTGATGGGCATCCCCTCAATTTCCAATATTTTGCCGCCAGGAAAGGGCAGCTATAAATATTTTTGCACATGTAGGTTTTAAGTTCTTATTCTTAATGAAATATATCTTTTTGCATCAGGTTCTGTGAGGGATATGAAAAGTATATCGAACACTTTCCTGTAGTTAAAAAATGGAGGACTGAGTATAGTCCAAAATATTCCTAGCAGCACTTTTTGTGGCAGCAGAGAACTGGAAACAACATAGGTGCCCATAAAATTATGATACAGCTACCTTTTTGAGAAATAGTCACTAAACTTGAATGTGAATCCTGATTCTGCTATGTGTGTGACCATGTAGTTAAGTACCAAGTTTTTATATGCTGCTTCTACTTGTCAGGCATTATCCTAGGCTCTGGGAGTACCAAAACAAAACTAGAAACTTACATTTTAATGGTAGGGAGAGGAGAGAAGAGAGACCCTTGGTCCTTGATTTTCTTTCTTTCTTTCTTTCTTTCTTTCTTTCTTTCTTTCTTTCTTTCTTTCTTTCTTTCTTTCTTTCTTTCTTTCTTTCTTTCTTTCTTTTTGAGACAATTGGAGTTAAGTGACTTGCCCAGGGTCACACAGCTAGTGTCTGAGGTCTGACTTGAATTCAGGTCCTCCTCACTCCAGGGCCAATACTCTATCCACTGTGCCACCTAGCTGACCCTCACCCTCAATTTTATAACCTGGAAGAAAAGATAGTTGGATTGTATGGTCTACAAAGATCTTTCCAGACATAAATCTCCTTAAGCGATCTCCTTTCCCAATGGCTCACAACCCTTCATTCCTACCATCCTTTTTTATCTTATTCTAGCAGTTCATTATGTTGTAAGAAGGAACACCAAATGAAAAGCTGTGCTTTGTTGCTATGTTATATAACTGCCTTCCTCTTGCCAGACAAAGTGAAATATTGGAATGAAATTGAGACAATTGACTCTTTCATGTGTTATCCTGGTGTGTATAGAGAAGTACCAGGAACTGATCCTGACCCTGACACTGACTTATGTGGGTCCTCATCTGTCTTCCACAAACAAGCTGCATGACCCTCGGCAAAGCACTTAACTTCCCGAGCCTGGGTTCCTTCATCTGCAAACTGTTCAGTTTGGCCAGACTCTCCAACCCCCTTCTCATCCTCAGGTTCTAGGAAAGGCAACGTCCACCAGTTATTATAATCTTTTAGGACGTCGTAGGTCAACCAAAATTTGCTCATGTAAACCTTGGGAAGTTTGATGATGCCCATGAGATTCCTGGCATCATCTCACTGTCCAGCTACAGATGAGCAAAGCTGTTTAAAAAGAAAAAAAAAGTTGCTGTGTACTCCAATGATGGAAGGAAAAAATCCTAAATATATAAATAAACAGCCTATAAACAGAACACGTTTTAAAGCAGAGGGAAGGCAAACAAGAATGAGATGTTTATTAAATAGAAAGTTCCTTTTAAAAAAAGCTATATTGTTTTTGTAGTGCACAATGACCTCCCCTGTTTTTGTTACTAAGTAGCACTGTGAGTAAAAGCTGCTGACTCCACCAGACACGGACAATGAAATCATCCCTCTTCTCCGAGCAGTTGGAGCAGACACTCATTTGTATGTATGGTTTCAGCCTGTCTGCTGTGTCTGGCCAAAGAGACAGATACTAATAGCATATGTTAATTACCCTCCAACAACTTCCTTTCATTGGGATTTTCTCCCTTCTGTCCGCTGAACCAGCTGGCAGGGGGTCCCCAGACAGCCCTGGGTGGGTAGCAGGCTGGATGTCGATTGGGGTTCCTCAGGTATAACAGATTCTGCTGCTCTGCCCAGTGAGGGTCTCTTCATCTCCTCTGAGACATCTGCATGTTTGTTTGTTTCTCTAAGTTAAACAAAAGATGACAGTGAAAAAGGAAACTGAAAACAGCTTTGTGTCCTGGTGGTCCCTCTGCTTGGCTCTGTCCAGATATACTTGGGTCTTGTACCACATAGTACAGGTACCACGCATGTCTCTGCCAACCAGTTAGTCTCAACATAATTTATTTGTCATTAAGCATATGGAGCACATAGCCCTCAATTTTAATCACAGATTAAACTTTTAATCCCTGAAGCTATGAAATACTTTGAAGAGTTTGTGCAGATTTATTTATCCCTAAAGTCTTTCAGGTGCCTGCTGGGAGTTTAATAACAGGTTCTAAGTACAACCCTGGACTAAATTTTTTTTCCCCTGGGCCTGGCAGTAGCACAGTTCATCATGAATAGAGGACATGAGGTAGGTAACTAGGGGAAAAGATATGAAAAAGCCAAACAGATGTTCTGGAGGGAACTCTCTCTTCAGGCTTTTCAGATCTGTCTATAAAAGTTAGAGGTTCCCATTCCCACCCCCACCACATCAGAATTCTTCCAATCCAGACTTTCAATTGGTTACACGTGTTCTTTCTCATACTGAGGAATGAAAATGGTCCAATCACAACCAGGATGACAAAGCCAGGCCTGCAGAGTAAACAAGTGTTTTCCAGGGCTCTTTCTCATCCAACAAAATCCCCCAGCAATCACTTGTCACAGAATATCAAATGTGAAGGAGAGTTAGTGCGGAATGCTAAAGAGGCTGCTATCTGACAGTCCCTTTGTCTAGGAGCTCACACAGTCAAGGCCATTGCGGAGTTGGGCAGACAGGCTTCTCATTTGCTCATGCCACATAACTCCGTGTTCCCAGATTAATGAAGAGTTTTCTCTCACGTTTTAGAACAAAGTGCCCACTTTAATAGAATGCAAAGGGAGATGCTTTCTCCTTGAAGGTTTTGCAGTGATGAAAGTCTCTAATTTCTTTTGAAAGGGCATAATCTAAAACAATACCTCGTATTCCTGAGACTGTGAGAAGCCTGCATTCCTGGGTTCAATAGGAACGGCCCTTCCCCTCCCCCCACTTCCCAGCCCCTAGCGATGCTTAGCTAGCTCCCCGGGAGGCTTAGTCTCTGGCAAAATCCATGCAACCCTTCTCAAGACCTCAAGGAAGGCCAATCTTTTCTAACGCACAAACTGATTTTCAGTACTGGGGAAAGAGTGCTTAGTCTAGAGCCAGAATACTACCTGTAAAACCTTGGACAAGTTGCTTATCATTGATTTAGAACCGAGACAGATTTTAGATCTCACCTAGCCCAAAGCCTTCATTTTATAGATGAGGAAACTGAGGTTACATGTCTTAACTGAGGAAACACATTTGCTGACCCAGGTTATGTGACTCCAAATCCATCACTCTTAACACTGCCACACTTCCCCCTCTTCTCACCTATGAAATGAGGATCCTTGACCAGATCACCTCTAAGTCAACTACATGACTTCCCTCCTAGTGCCAAAGTTATGGCTCTATAAATGTTGCTGCATTCTCTGTTTTAATTATTTTTTGAACCTTCCATCCTTAAGTTATTCTAAATGCCCTTCTCATTTTTATATCAGTGGTAAATCATTCAGTGGCAAACATATACTTTTCTATTTACTCAGCTAAGCAAAATGTTTCCAATGTTTCTGAAAAGTGGGAGAATAGACAACCTAACTCATAGGGCTATTGTGTGGATCAAAGGAAATGAGAGAGAGACAGAGACAGAGAGAGAGAAAGAGGGAGAGACAGAGAGAGAGAGAGAGAGAGAGAGAGAGAGAGAGAGAGAGAGAGAGAGAGAGAAAATGAATTAATTAATGGTTGATTGTGTGCCTCACACTTTACACAACTCTAGGAATACATATGGAAGTAAAAAGAAAGACCTTGAAGGGGATTACATTCTGAGAAGACAATACATAAAAGGAAGCTGAAAAACTGGGGTGGAAGAGAGAAAGAGATTCAGAGAGGCAGGAGTGAAACCAGAAGAGGAAAGAAATGAACCTGACTAGCTGGGGCCCTTCCCCCAGAGAGTGCAGAAGAAATCGACCAATTGGAGGAAGGGGCTGCTGGGGTGGAGGGATTTTCTTGAATGAATGCAAAATGGTAGAGAAAGAAGCCCAGAGAATGAACAGTAGAGACCCAGAGAGGAAAGAAAGAGGTATGTAAAATAACCCTGAAAGCCTTAAAGATTGTGAACTACTAGGGGCTACTAGGAGCTGCACAAGTTACATGTTTAGCTTTTTTGCAATTACCTATTCCAGTTCTTCCTGTAAGGGTAGAGGTGAGAATGAATAAAATAATTTTCTTTAAAAAATTTTTATTTTATTTTTAGTTTATGTAATAAAACAAGTATTTTCATATATAATAAAAAAAGATGATTGCACATGAAAATGCAAATCTACTATGTACAATTTGCTATTCCTTTTAAATATACAATAAAGTTATCATGTATTTTTTTGCCTCCCACACCCCACTCTAGAGATGGCTACCATTAGACACAAATAGGTAAATAGGTATAGACAGATGGATGGATAGATATAGGTATAGATACATAGTATGTGTATGTGTATGTATACACATATGTACATACATAAATATATACACATATATACAGCTATTCTATACATACTTCTATTTATCAGTTCTTTCTCTGAATGCAGATAGCATCTTTCTTCATAGGTCCTTTATAAGAATATAAATGAAATAAAATTGTGTGGTTTTTGGAAGCTGGCGGAAGGGCTGATGGAAAGGGATGAGGTATGTGGAGTAGAGGGCCCCCATGGGTGGGTGGGTGGGGAATGTAACAGAACTATGTCTAAGGTGACATCATGGTTTAGTGCAAAGGACTATAATTGTGTTTGGGGGTCAAAAGATCTGGATTCAGTTTCTTTTTCAGTCATATTCCCACTGTGTGATCTTGGGTGAGTCAGTTAATGCCTCATCTACACAATGGGGACAATTACACTGTTACACCTCTTACCTTAGAGGCTTGTTGCAAGGATCATATGTTGTCATTGAAGTTTGTCCTTCCTTCTCAAAGAGGATCATGACATCAGGAAGGTGATGCCATGACCTGCAAGAGAATTGGATGACAGTGGGGGAGGGCTGTTCAAAGTCACCAGCCTCACTTTCTCTTCAGGAAGTGGTCTGGTATAAAAGCTTTTAACCAGATTTTGTTCTTAATCCTACAACTTTATTCCAATGGAAGTCAGCAGGTTCTGCATCTAGAGCAGGATTGGATCTATTGTATGTTATTCTGCCAAGAATCCAGTTTCCTTGGCTACTCTTATATGGGCAACTGAAAATGCTTCTTTGACCTCATGGCACATGGCAGACATGTGTATGATTTTCTATTCATCTCTGTCTTCACAACCTCTCTACAATCTCTGCTTTTTGAAGGTCTCCATGCAGTGGTTCACCTTGTATCAGATCTGTCTTACATTCTTTTCAGGATTTGTTACCTATGGGGAATAAACAAACATTGAGAAAATTCAGCCTGTCGCTTTCATTAATTAGCTAAGGATTCTTCATATTGCATGTAATTTCTTAATTTCCTGTTGGTATTTCTAAACTCCCTGAGGTCTATTTGCATTCATATTTTGCTTTTCCTGATGTTTGCAGCATTGGTTGATGGGAGATCATCTGGGAAAGTGATTAACAGCATTGCAAATGGTTTCATTAAAGCACATTTCAGGATGAAGGAAAGGGACCCCACAGAATCACATAATTGCCTCAATATTGCTGGTACTTCTCTTTAGACAGCCAGTTCATAAAACTCAGAACAAGGGAACTTAAAGGTAGATGGGAGAGAAAGATGTACTTTTTGCCCAGGGGAGTTAAATATTTTCTTGAAAGTGAGACAGATGAAAATAGATGAGACAGCGTTGGACCTCAAAGACCTGAATTCCCAGGCTGGCTGTACTGCTAAGCTAAATGGCTGTGGACAAGTCATCCAAGCTCTCTTTGCCTCAGTTTCCTCATCTATAAAAGAAGACAGTTGGACTACATGGCCAGTGAGTTCTTTTTGCTCTAAACATGGTTCTAGGAGGCATTTACCATGGGCCTACTGGAGCCTAGCTTTTATAACACTGAAGTAACCTTTTTAATACAGAGAAACACACCAAAGGGGAGGGTAATTTAATAAACTGTATAGTGTGGTGGAAAAATGCTCTGGACCTGAAATCAAATGGCTCAGCTTCAAATCCATTTAATTTGGGGGTAGTGCTAATGGGTGGGTAGGTTTACTTTATTCTGGGCCAGATTCAGCTTTTGTGCCTTCTACCCACTGCTCCTAATGGGTAACTGACTAATGGGAGTATTGATTCTTCAATATGATATCTTTTCAAATACCTGAAGACATCTGTAATGTCCCCTCACACAACTCTTTTCTTCTCCTGGCTATAGATCTCTAATTCCTTCAACTGATCTTGATATGAAATGGGTTTGAACCATCATTTGTATCCACTCCAGCTTGTCAGTGTTCTTCCTAAAATTTGGTTCCCAGATCTAAATAGAATCCAAATGTAGTCTGACTACAGCAAGTACTGAGTACGATGGGACTACCATTCCTTCATTCTGACCACTAGGCTTCTATTAATACAGTTCAACAATCACTTTGGCTTTTATGACACACTGTTGACTTATGTTAAGCTCCAAGTCCACTGAAGAGGTCTTGGTCTTTGCATGTAGATGGTTGTGTTCCCTCACTTATTCTTGTGGAGTTCACTTTTTGAAAGCAAGTGCAACTTTATAGACATCCCAATTAAATTTAGCCTGATTTGATTTAGTCCATTGTTTGAGGCTGTCAGGATCTTTTGGGGTCTCTTTCTGTCATCCAACCTGTTAGCTCTCTTCCCAAATTTTGCATCATCCACAAATTTGTTAAGCATGCTTGTCTGTGCCTTCATCCAAGTTAGTAACAAAAATGTTGACCAGAATAATAATGAGGACAGATGCCTGGGGCACTCCATTAGAGAACTTTTTCCAAGTTAATTAATTCCGGATATGGAGGACAGCAAGGGAGGAAAGCAGGAGAAAGAATGGTTCTGTCATTTTCCACCTATTTGACCTCTGGACCTCAGTTTCCTCATCTGTAAAATGAGGGGGCTAAAGTTCATTAGCTCTAGGTTCCCTTCTAGCTCAAAATCTATTCTTTTTGATTATGTGATCCATTAGTACCAGGATTAGAAAATAGTAAATCAGTTGTGCATGAGTAAAAGGGTCTGAAAGGGCGTAATATGAAATGAGTATGGACAGGTAAACTGGAAACCCTAAAGGTTGTGGTCATTCTTCACAAGATCATAGACTAAGAGCTGAAAGGGACTTTTCAAACCCATCTACTTCAACTCCTCATTTTATAGATGGGGAAATTGAGGCCCAGAGAAGTTAGATGACTTGGCCAAAGTCACATCAATATTAAGTAACAAGAACAAATTTTCAGCCTAGGTCCTCTGACTCCAAAGGCTCTTTTCAGCACACTACACTGCTCTTTATCTTTGTCTTTCTTCCCTTGGTCACACTCTTCCAGGTGCCAAAATCTATGATCAAGATAAGGTTGCCTTCATCTCTTTCCTCTCCTTTTGTTCTAGAAGCAGGCCTTCCATTCTTATAAGGAATAATTCATTCTCAAACTAGGACTCCTCCTTTAGTGGATCTTCTTCTCCAGTGGACAACCTCAGTTGCATTTGTGGTACATACAGCTATGACTGGGAGTGACAGAAACAGAAGTGTGGCACCAACTTTTCATGGCACCATGCATTCCATACTTCCTGAAACTCAGGACCTCGGTTTTCTGCTGCTCCCATTACTCATTTTCACTGTGAAGCAATGGCAAATAATTGATTTGCCTCAACTGTTTATCTCATTGGATCTATCATCATGGGCTCCCCAGAGAAACTTTTTATGATGGCGCCCCTTCATTGCCTGCTTTTCTTGACACTAGTTCCTAAGGAATGTTTGATCAGTATGTAGTAGATTCATGCCAGGACCTTAGTGCAGACAGCATCTGCCCTTAGCTTTTGTAGGAAGGTCTTCTATAGAAATTCAACTTTTAGCCATAATTGGTACCTAAAAAAAGAAAAACAGCCTCTCTATAATGTGCCTGAAAACGACTCATCCAGGCTTTGCCCAAGTACTACAATTGAAGGGAGAACTCACTGATTTCCAAGGCAGTCCATTCCACTTTTCCAGAGCTCTGACTGATGGCAAGTTCTCCCTTACATCAAGACTTAAGGCTGCCTCTTTGCAATTTTTTCCCAGTGTTCCTAGATCTGCCTTCTGGGGCCAAGCAGAATAAATCTACGGCCTCTTCAAATACTTACAGACAGCTTTACAGTACTTCCTCTGTAGTATGTCAATATTCTAGTTACTGGAAAAGGCAGAAAAAGGAAATTTGGGTGAGAAAAGATGTATGAGAAAATAGTCTCTCAGAATAATATTTGAGAGGACCTGTCTGAAGGCTACTCAGAGGCAAGAGCCCTGACTAATGTAAAGATAGCTGCAAGGCATTTCTATCCATTGGTTCTTTTTCAGGGTTTTGAAGGATATGATTGAAAAACTAAATTCAAAGAACAGTTTGGGAACTATGGGAACATTTGCATATTATCTGTCTTTGCTCTATCTGATAGAACTGAAGATATGGTTTTCTCAACCAGAGTTGGATGGTCACTACGCATAAGGAGGTAGAGATGAGAGAGAGACAGAGAGCTGGAGACAGAGAGAGACAGAAAGACAGAGACAGAGAGACAAAGACAGAAAGACAGAGAGAGAGACAATGGCAGAGAGATAAGAAGGGAGAGACAGAGAGAGAAACAGACAGAGAAACAGAGAAAAACAGAAACAGAGATTAAGATGAGGAGACACATCAGTCCGTTGAAAATGGAAGCTGATGATGGAGAGAGAAGCAGTGTGGAGGAGAATCAGAAGATAAGAGGAGCAGCCTTGGGCTGAGTCAGCTGAGAGGACTGAATATAGCCAGATATACTCTGCAGCTGCTAGAAGCTGGTTGGCAGGATCTTTTTAATGTGAGAAGACCTGGCTGAGTTTGTTGAGATTGCTTCTTAGTGCCATACACAGCTTAACAGCTGATCTAGGAGCTGTTCTGATTGGAGGAGAGTTATGTAGTTGCTGTGGGGGCTCTTTGGAGAAAGCAGAATCCTTCTGCTATGTGAAAAGCAGGCTGGACTTGTCTATATTACATTTTAATGACAGCTGGAGCTTGAGAGTAGACTGAACTCTGACAAGTCCTAAAGATAGATGTTTATTGGAGAAGAACCTTGTAACTGTTGGGAGCTCATTACCAAAAAAAAAAAAAAAAAGCTGAATCCTGCTGCGTGAAGAATGGACTGGCCTTGTCTGTATTTCCCGAAAAGTAGATCTGAGGAGCTTTGCAATTCTCTGGCTTAAGGGAACCACTTGTCATTGCTAATACTGCTTCAGTGCCCAACCAAGGGAAAAATCTAGAAATCTACGGATCCTAGACTTGGAGTGCTTATTTTACTGAAATTGTATAATGCTGCTGCTTTCCTAAAAGAATTTAACACCACATCAGTGGCCTGAGATAGTAGAGAAATAGCTTCATCAGCCAGATCAGAGAGGCTCAGAAGAGAAACAAATAATACAAAGTATAGACAATTCCTTAAAATATACCACTGACTTCCAAGCCAGAAGTCCAGAGTGATGAATGGTGTGAAGTACATGAGTTTCTCCACACATGCCTCACGGCTAGGTTTCTGTGTGTATGTGTTTCCCCATCTTCTCCCAAGGACACTGTGTATAATTATGGGTTAGTGTGCTTATTTTTGTTTTGCCTTCTTGTTTTATCAACGTTTCATGTTTAGAATCAATGGTGTCATTGTGACTAATATGTATAAATGGGAAGTGTACCAATCAAAATATCAATGAATACTCTTTGGGTCTGGCCATTCAACTTGTTCCAAAAGGCAAATCTTTTTAGAAATGGGGAGATATTTAGTAAGTAGATGAGAAGAACTCAATGAAGAGAAAGTGATTGAAAATACGTAAAATAGAAGGTGGTACTACTGGAGGAAGACTCTAAGAAAGGCAGGAACATAAAGGAGACACTGGGGGGAGGAAGCTGAGTAGTTGTGAGACTGGAAAGAGGGAATTGATTGCCTTCCTGTCAGATGGTTTCCGCTTCAATTTCCTCAACAAAGGAGGAGACCAAGTCACTGCTGTAAATGTGGAGTTGTGTGTGGAGACAGAAAAGAAAGGAAAAGGGATGGAATAGTTACTCTGGGAATAGGGTTGGGAGTCAGTGAAAGTAGAGTTGCAGAATTGTCAAGGAGCAGCAATGGTCCAGTTGCAATTATACTCTTATCAATTTATGGTTGATAAAGACAGTTCAATTTGGTGACCTCCAATGATATTTGACAGCCTAGAGATAAGAAATGTCAGTAAACATTTATTAAATGCCTACTATGTGCCAGGCACTTGCTCTAAGCACTATATGATAGAGATTACTCTGGGATTGTGATAAAGAAATTGGGAATGATGGAAGGTCAAAGGGGCAAAGAATTTTGGGTTACTAGCTAGCGAAGAATTAATAGTGGATGGCCAGGTCAAGGCTGGGTAAAAGACACGAGAAGTCAGATAATTGAATGGAAGAATAGGAATGACTCAAGAGACTAGAAGTCACAGTGAAGGCAAAGAATATATTTAATGTGAATGATAGCAAGATAGGAGATTATCACTGGAAAGTGGAATTTTTAATAACAGAATCTTAAGGGTAGTAAAATTCCAAGAGATGATAAGGCCTAAGACACAAATGACCATGTGACTGAAGTAGTGTTCAGATCAAACTTGTTGGGAGTTGAGGAGGTTCTGAAAGTTGTGTGGTCAGGATATTAGAGGGTTCATCAACTTGGATACTAGGGTCCCTGAGGATGAGGAAAGGAGATGAATTACAGGGAATTAGATGATAAGGAATGGATTTACCAGGAAATTTCAAGAGAGTCTCAAAACTGGATCCGCAGAACTCCCCCAATAGCTATTTGAAGGCAGTGACACTTCAGACAAAGCTCATGCATCCTTCTCACCCACCCTTCCTCTACATCATCCATCAATGGTTTGAGTGGAATGAACCAATACAAGAATGACCCAACAAAGCTCCTGATTACACCTCCCCTTCCTGAAGGACTTCCAAGTTGGTCCTTCCTTTCCTAAACAAAGAAAAGATGGCGCTCCTCTTCTTCCCCTCTCAGTTTCATGGAAACCTTTTCCCAGTTTTGATTTCTGGTAGAGGTATAATGAGGTGGCACAGTGCATAGAGCACTGGGCCTGGAGTCAGAAAGACCTGAGTTCAAATGCAGCCTCAGATACTTACTAGCTGTATGACCCTGGACAAGTCACTTAACCTTGTTTGCTCTAGTATCTTTGCCAATAAAACCCCAAATGGAGTCCCAAAGAGTCTAACACAACTGAAACAACTCAACAATAAGAACAACAAAGGATAACATGGCTACTAGTATTATAGGACCTGCAGGGACCCCTATGATTGCCCCAGAATGAAAAGTTTGAGAACCATCACCTAAAGAATTTGGCTAAAGTCATAGGCTGTCTAATGGGAAAATGTTCCTGGTGATTTCCCTATGGTACAATTTTGCAGACTCATATGTTTGTTCTGCAGTATCATGTGATTTGTTAAATGGGTACCAGCAGGCCAATGCAAGGAAAGGCTCTCCTTCAGTCAGTCAGACTAAACATCACCAAAATAGCTACACTGTTGGGCTACCTCCTCTTAAACTTGTTTTTTGATAGTTGTCTAGTTTGTTGCTCATGGTGTGATTGCTTCTTCAATACTCCATCCAGACCCTATTAAAGACACTGTTGGGTGTCAATGTTGTGTCCCAGCTGTGACATGAACAATATTCTGAAGTCCTTGTCAGCGTGAATATTTTCCCTTCATTCAGATATTCTATTTTCAAGATTTTTCTGAAACTCTGTGGGGTCATGTTTCTCAGGTCTGGTCTCAGGAACAAAATGGCACTGGTATAGACCACATCATTTTACATATTGATGAATCAAAAATAATTTCTGTCACCTTTCAATCATTTAAGACACATACTGAAAGAAGGACATAGAAAAGGGAAAAAAATGCCTCAGGTTATAAGTTAGTTCCTTGGTTTAGATGCCACAAAAATCGTTTTGAATGTCAGATTTTACTATAAAAACAATAATACAGAAAAGTGATAACTCTAAACTCTTGACTTTTATTTGGCTATATAGGAATTAGAAAGCCCTAGATTGAAGGATATAATATTGGTCAATTCCAATCCTGGTTTATTCTTCTATTATTTTTTATGGTCCTGGGCACATCACTTGTTCTCTTTGCTCCTGACTTCTCCGTCTGTAAAATGAAATTCATTGTGCTGACCTACTTCACAGAAAGGTTGTGAAAAGTCTCTCTCACACAATTCAGAAAGAAACGGACCATAAATTGCTTTATAGGTTTAAGTTGTTAAGTATCACGATTGGACTTAACCTAACGTATTCTCTGTGTCCATATTAATGATTTTTTTCTAATGACATTAAGGATTGGTTTTAGGCAAAAGCCAATGAGAAGTAGGCACATGAGTCCATTTTTCCTTTAGGTCCTCCCATTTTGATGGGCCTCAGGCCCTATTCAGACTGATCTTTCCCAGGCAGTATTCTATATTTTGGTCCTCTCTTTCCCATTTCCTCTTCTTCCCCACTTCCCTAGTTAAAACTTAACTGTCCTGATTTATATTGCCTCAAGGTCCTAGAGCATTAACTAAGCTTTAAGTCTTAGTCTTCTTCCTGGCTGTTTATACTAACCAGCTCTGTAAATTTTCTCTAGACCTCAGTTTCCTCATTTGTAAAATGAGGGGGTTGAACTAGAAGTCTCCTAATGGTCCTCCTAGCACTAAACCTATGATCCTTTGATCTATAAATAGCTCTAGAAACTCTGTGATTTTATAAATTTGTACTTGGGGTTTTTTTTTTTTGAAGAAAATGCCTTCACCAAAACAATGACTTCATCAGAAGAAATTTCAGACAGTGAGTCGGCTAAAGAACAGACACTTTTGTAAAGCTGACCCTTTTAGCATCAATTACCCCTTCTACCCACATGGCCAGTGTTGACTATAATTACTATGACCATTTTTATGATTGGATCATGGTTTGGGAAGGCATAATAGAAAAGACTGGACTCCCTCCTAACTCAGTAGAACAAGGAACAGGTTTTAAGCCCCATAGAAAATTCTTTATTAGAGAGCAAACTGACTGAGAACAAACTGATGACTGACTGTAGACAATGCCTTGTCCCTAGACAACAAGGCATCCCTACCGATTTTATAAGCACTGTTGAGGAACCCAATCATATTTGGAATGAACAGTATTTCCAATGGAATCAGGAGATAGGAAAGAGCCTGGTATAGTATAATGCTGAATTTTAAGCTGGAGAACTTGCATTTGAATTTGAGCTTTTGCCATTTACTACTTATGTGACCTTGAGCAAACCTCAGTTTTCTCATCTGTAAAATAAGACCAAATAACTTTCACTATCTCTTCCAGCAAAAAATCTGTGAATCTATGGTACTAAGGATGAAAAAGTTATCACTGGAGAGCTCTAACAATGTCCTTGCCCCACTTTAGTTTGAAAGAAGTCCCAAATCTCTTTCAGATTCATAGAGGGACTTCTCTATGATCCAGGATTTCCTAACCTTAACATTCCTCACCGCTGGGACATAGGGGTGAGAACAATGCTCAAGCAGAGATCGTGTTACAGCTCCCATAATCCTTCTCTGTCTCCTTCAATTTAATCCCAAAGAACTGTCCAAGGTTCACCTGCCCTCTAGTTGGTCTTGATGACTTTTTACTAATGAGTTAATAGTTGGCCTCTTGCCCAAGGGTGCGAATGTTAATGCTGACAGCCCTCCTGAAGAGAGTGGATAAGAAAAGTCATCAAATGCCCTTGGCAAGGTTTCAGGGCAGAGAACTTAGAGGTTGGGGAGGGGGAAGAGCCCTTGTTGTGATGAAGAAGGCATGTCATTTATAGAAGCTTTTTTTGTGGCAGCCAAGAATTAGAAATTGAGGGGATGGCCATCAACTGGGGAATGGCTGAACAGCTGTGGTATATGAATGTAATGGAACACTATTGTCCTATAAAAATGAGGAGCAGGCAGACTTCAGAAAAACCTGGGCTTACATGAACTGAAACTGAGTGAAGTGAGCAGAACCAGGAGAACATTGTACACAGTAACATCAACATTGTGTGATGATCGACTTTGATAGACTTAGATCTTCTCAGCTATATAAGGATCTAAGACAATTCCAAAAGACTCATGATGGAAAATGCTATCCACATCCAGAGAAAGAGCTATGGAGCCTGAATGCAAATGGAAACATACTACTTTCTCTCACTTTTCTTCTTCTTTTTTGTGGTTTTTCCTTTTGTTCTGATTCTTCCACAACATGACTAATGTGGAAATAAGTCTAATATGATTTACATGTATAACCTATATCAGATTGCATGCCATCTTGAAGAGGGGAATAGGAAGGGGGGAAAATTTGGAACTCAAAATCTTATAAAAATGAATGTTGCAAATTAAAAATAAATAAATGAATTTAACTTAATTTTAAAAAAAGAAGACATGTCCACGGATCTTTAAGACTTTAGATTCTTTATGGAGAGCACAATGACAGTCAAGAGAACTTTGTGAAAAAGGTACACAAGCCCCCCAAACTTTTTATGATTAAAATATAAAAGCAGGTTGATTTTGCTATTGAGAGGAACATTTTAATCAGACTATGCATTCCTCTTCAATGCTCTGCCAAAGCATTTGAGTCTTACATTTGGCTTTATGGGACTAGTTATTTGGCCACCCACGGCAGACTGGAAAGAACCCTATGCTGACTTAACAAAATGCTTAAATGCTAAAAAGGGTATCTGTTCCCCCTATCCAAATATTCAATTGTTATGAAATTCTAATTGGTTTTAATGAAACTTGCATGTTATTTTATTTGTTCTTGTGGCATGTCTATAAAACATTTGACTCTGCATATAACGCACATGAGGCCTCCGTTGCTGGCCAAATTTTGTCAGGAGAAATAGTCTAAGCTTAAAATCATCAGCTAGTGAAGTTATTATAATTTTACTTATCCTTGCTATAAAATGGGATCACAGATCTAAACTTCTTTTTAGGGACTCAGGGTAACGATAAGGGCCACATTCTTTATAAATGTACCCAGGACATGTAAATTAGTGACAGGTGTAATTCATGTTAATGGTCAAAATGACTGGCTCAGAGTTTTTCTCATAATCTAGTTTCAGTGATATGGAAATAATATCACTATTGAAAGAATGGGCTCTACTATACTGAGAGCAGAGAAAATTCCTTCTGGTATAAAACTGAGACCAAATTGTTATCTAAATACCATTTCCTTGCCACAGGTATCTATTTTAGATATACATGTATATATATATATATATATATATATATATATATATATATATATATATATATATATATATATATATATATATATATACATATATATAATATGTGTGTGTATAATATATAACATCATAATATATTATAACCACACAGTTATATTTTATGTAATTAATATATTTATATTTTAATATGTTATATGATGATATAATAATTATAATATACAATAAGATTATAGCATTATATATAATGGCACATTTGGGCATCCTTTGAATAATAACTCACAGGTAGAGCTTTTGGGTCCAATCCTATATTTCATCAATGTGAAACTCCCTCCACTGAAACAGAAAATTCCTAGGTAATGAGAATTGCCTGGAGCACCGAGAGACTAAGCAGTTTCCCTACAGTAATGCAGCCAGGGTGTCCAAGGCAGAGTTTGAACCTAGACCTTCTTGAACGATCCCAAGATCTGCTTTCGAACCACTACATCAATGCCCTGGGCAATTCTCAGACTAGAAATTCAAGTTAATCAATTAATCCCCAATCATCTATTAAGCATTTAGTAATGTGTGAGGCTCTGTGCTAAATTCTGGAGATTACCCTCCAGCTGCTAATATTCTAATGGAGAATGCAACAACATAAAATTATCCAGGTGCTCACAAGACAAGTACAGCATTGATGGAAAGTCATTTCAAAGATGAAGGCTTTCTATAGAAGGTGGAATTTAAATTGTTTTGAAGGAAGCCAAGGAAACTAGGCAGGAGAGCATTTTCACTATACTAATATCAAAAATAACACTGTGATCTTTCCACAGTCATTATTTATAGAAAGATATTCCTGAGTATTCCAAAACAAACCCTTACAAATAGTACTTTGAGTTCTTATTGCAGGGTGCAATACAAGAAGTCTTGTAAAGCGTTCCCTACCCCACTATGGCCATTTATATGCCATGCTTTGAGAAAATTAATTAATTTGGCACATGGAATAGAAGCAAAAGGGAGAACTGAATTATAATTTGTATATAGAAACAAGAAATTTTTTGTTGGAAAGAAGTCAGAAAGTCATACCAAGGTTACTCTTTTTCCTTTGACTATGACTTCATTATATATCTCCTTTTCTCCATCTTGTTAAAAATAGCTATTCTTGTTAAAAATAGGCTTCTCTTTTTACTGATTTTGAAATTTGTGTGTAAAAATGTTCACTTCTTGATTCCAATGGAAAGAGGATTCCTTGATGCATACTGCACTAGTCATTAAAAAAGGTGAATGTCAGGAGTGGCCAGCTAATCTTTTATGAACACAAGTGGTTCAGGAGCTGAGATACTCCAAAGGAAATAGAAACTCATCATAAGGAATGATTAAAGAGCTGGAACATAGCAATGTAGAGAAGAAATCGCCTCTTAATGATAATTAACAATGGAGGAAAAGAAATCTTTTTATAACAGAACAAGCAGCTAAGAATTGGAATGTGATGGTGGAAGGTTCTATTTGTAATACTGGCCCTAAACATGAACCTAACTTTAATCCATGGAAAAAATTAATTCCCCCAACATATTGGATATCATCGAGCAAATAATTGCTTTTGAGTTTATTCAGTCAATATAATTAGCTTGATGTATAAAGATCAAATCCTATTACAACAAACTCCCAAGGAAATGTACAAATTATTTTGTTGTACTCTCTCTCTGTATGAATGTATGTATGTATGTGTATGTGTATGTATATGTCTGCGCATGTGTATATGTATATATAAACACATACATATGCATACATACATACATATGAGTCTATATAAATATACATGTATATATATGTTATGGAATAGGGCCATTGACTGGAGTTTGGAATCCTTTTTTTTTTTTTAAGATATAGATTTTGGCTTTAGAGCTATTTATTAAAAGGCATTTAATATATAAATATATCCTGTTTTCCATTTGTATTTGAAGAAACACTTAGCACAGTACCTCGCAACCAGTAAATGTTCATTAGATATTTGCTAAGTTCCATTTCATTTAATTACTGATTCCAGTATTGTTTTCATGTGTGCGGGTGTAGTTGAAAAGACTGGCATGTGCCCAGTGACCTGTTCCAAGTGTATCCATGTGAAGATCGTTGGATTGGTAATTGCAAATGTTGGAGATGGAGGCTGTGGTGGTTTGACTGCTTCCTGCCCTGTGCCAGCCCGTTCGGCTGTGCAAAATGACCCCTGTCCCACCACCCCCTCTAGCTGCAGTTGGCTACGCTGTTTTGCCTGAATTTGTCTTTTCTCCCATTGACACATATGATACTTTGCTTGCTGCTTTATTCTGTTCTAAGAGCATTTGCCCAGCTCATCTTTTCGGTCACACCCTCAGCTACCCAGACAAAAACTCGCTGAACAGCTTGCTCTGAGTGTTTTGTATGTGTGTCATAGTGCAACTGTATGGTTGGGAACATTTACTGAAACACAATTAAAGATTTATTTTGGTTTTCCATATTGTTTCCTATATTTAAGGCTGTCAGAAAATACCTTCCTCATAAGGAAACTAAGATGAATATCATCTTATCATCAACAAACAGTGGATTGGCCATCAGTCTAAACCAGTGGTCAGGAACCTGTGGCTTCGAGCTCACACGTGGCCTGCTAGGTCCTCAAGTACTGCCCTTTGTGAAGTTTGGGTTCAGTCAAAGGGCCACACTTGAGGACCTAGAGGGCCACATGTGGCCTCAAGGCCACAGGTTCCCCACTCTTGGTCTAAACCCTACCCTACCCCCTTTTTCTGATGCATAAAAAGTATAGTCAAGACCAATCTTTGAGTCTACATATCTCCTTTTCTGCAGGGTGTTTATGTACTTTTGCAATGCATTTAATGTTGAAGAATAAAATGCAGATGCAATAAAAGCCTCTCATCGGAATGCTAAAAACCAGCTTTTGGAATGCTTGGCACTGCACACATTTTAATCTAAATGAATACTTATCTTCTATTGTGTGGGAGCATTTTGTTCTGAATTCATTCATGCTGTCTGTTGGGGAGCAAACTGACCTTCCTGAAAATTCTCTAGATTACAAAGAAAATGAAAATCCATCCTAGGATATGCTTGACAAAGATCCCCATCCACCTCTCTCCCTAACTGATTGCTAACAGTGACCATCAATTTGCCATCAATCAGTCAACAAGCAGTTATTATTAAGGATTAGCCATATTTTTCTTGGAGGGCTTTGGATATAGGAGCTTTGACTTTGCTGTCTTCTTCTGTTTGTATATTTTGATCTCTTATCACCAAAGTAAGATTCTATAGTCTGATTCTTTTTCCACTTTTTGCTCATTTCCCCAGGGATTTACTTCTCTTTTGAGCTCTTTGTCAAGGTTATTCTCTGCTTCCAGTGGGAGTGGGAGGGTTGTATGGTCAGTTCCTCAATTCCTCCACAATCTGTGGGCCTAGAGCACTAGAAACAGCTGCTGCCACTGCCCCTGTTGTTGCTGCTGTGGCTGATTCTGGGGTCCCACCACTTTACTCTCTCTGACAGGTTTTTTCCACTGACTTTCCAATTTATTCTCA
The DNA here is from genome assembly GCF_028372415.1 of Notamacropus eugenii. Classification (NCBI taxonomy): domain Eukaryota; kingdom Metazoa; phylum Chordata; class Mammalia; order Diprotodontia; family Macropodidae; genus Notamacropus; species Notamacropus eugenii. Next base: position 295,192,232 of record NC_092877.1, on the reverse strand, counting down.
GCATTTTGAGGTCATGAACTCTGGAAACTGTCACAGGTGCCAGTGATTCAGTCCCTATGAAGCCTGCTCAGGTCCCGTCTGGGACAATGTGGCTCATGCTAGACTGTTTTCTGCTCCCAGCCCAGTTTGAAAGACTTCCTGTCAACCTTCCAGGCTGTCTTGGACTGAAGATTTGCTTCACTCTATCATTCTGTGGGTTCTGCAGCCCCAGAATTCATTTACAGATATTTGGCTGGGTTTGGCTGGGTTCAGACTATAGGATCTTACTTTGGTGATAAGAGATAAGACCCTACTTTTACTCTGCCATCTTGGTTCTACCCTCTATTAAGGATTAATCAAACCTTATCAACCAGTAAGCATTTGTTAAGCACCTACTGTGTGCCAAGGATTATTCTTGGAATAATTATGCCTGGAATACAAAGACAAAACAGTCTCTACTTTCTGGGAGTTTATATTCTAATAGAGGAGAAAATATATACATATACGAGTATGTACAAAATCCATCCAAAATGAATACAAGGCCACTGGGGAGGGAGGACACCAATGGCTGGGTGGATCAAAAAGGCTTTGTGTGGAAGGTGGTGTTTGAGCTTTGTCTTTATGGAAGCCCAGGATTCTGAGAGGGAAGGAGGGAGACAGTTTAGCCACGGGGGACAGCCAACCAGGACAAAAGCTTGGAGCCTGAAGGTAAAGTCTAAGGTGTGGGGAACAGCAAGTAGTCCAGTATGGCTGGACCCAAGCATACATGGAAGAGAGGAATGTATAAGAAGACTGTCGTTTAGATTAGTTTCCCTGCATTACCCACTGAGATAGTGACAACTTACATGTGCCATGTAAGAGATATCAAAAGCACTGTCCTCTGTGGAATCTGGTCCTGTAGAGATATATAGATATAGATATATATAGTTTCTTTTGTGTTCCCCTAGTTCTATAGCACAATGTTTAACAGGATAAACCTTTTGCTCACTCATTTCATGGGACTCCAGTTGAGGCATGTTGAAGGTCATTGGTCATTTTACAAGCACATTGATCATTTACTGCACAATACCCATTCTGTCTGGGAGGATTACCTAATCATAATGAGAGCTAACATCTCTATAGCGCTTGGTACGTACTAGGCACCGTGCTAAGTGCTTCACAATTATGATGTCATTTAGACCTCACAACAACCCTAGGAGGCAGGTGCTGTTATGATCCCCATTTTACAGATGAGAAAAATGAGGCAAACAGAGGTTAAGGGCCTTGCCCAGGGTCACACAGCTAGTATGTGTCTGAGCTCCTGTAATTCAGGGGTTAGTTGCTCTAGGAAGCAATGATTATTTACTTGCCTTGGAACCAGAGAAGATTTTGGGTTTAAAATGACTGCTTTGGGACAGAACTGGAAGCAATGAGTAAAATTTACAAAGAAGAAAATTTAGGCTTCATGCAAGGAAAATTTTTCCAGTCACCAGGCTGGAGCTGTCCAAAAGAGAAATAGATTGTGTTGAGAGGGCATAGTTCCTTTTAATTGGTGACCTTCGAGCAAGGGATCTGTATGGTTACTTTTTGATTATGTTGTAGTGAGTGGACATTTTTCATGGGGTATGGATTGAATGGTGACATCTCCGAACTCTGAAGTTTTGCTGTTCTGTGACACATTGAATAATTTAACACAACGAACATTTGTTAAACACCTGTTGCATGCAGAGTGTGGCATTCTGGGAGATAATGCTTGACTAAGTTGTGGGTCCCAGCTGCCATGGAGCTCATAATTTGGTTGAGGGATCAAAGAAAAAAAACCACAAAAGTATACACAATTTTACATGCATATATTTAAAAATTACAAAACAAGGTCTGATGGGAAGTCTGAGAGATCCCTACCAAAGGGGCTAATCAGAGGGGTTTTCATGCAGGAGGTATCATTAGGATTGAAGAGGAATTCAAAGGAAAAGTGAGGGAGAATTTTGAGCAAAGACTGGGTGACAAGAGAATTCTGGGAGTATCTGGAGAGTGAAGATTTGCCCGTGTTTGTTGGAGTATTGAGCCCATGAAGTTTGAATGACCCTCAGGCTGTGTGGCAGACCTTGAGTGCAAGGTAGAAAACTTTGAAGTTTATCAGGACACCATAAAGCTTTTTGAACAGCACAGTAATATGACCCTATCTAGGTATATATGCTGGCAGGGGGATGAAAGGTGTATTGCATGGGACAGACTAGAAGCAAAAAGACCTATAAGGAGGCTTTTGTAACAGTCTGGGCAGCTGGTAATGAGAGCCTGTGAGGGTGCTGGCAGAGGGAGAAGAAAAAGAGAAGTATAGCATCAGTGGGCCAACTGCTTAGGATGGCTGCAGAGAAAATCTCTGTATCTCTCTGAAAATGATGCAATGATGTGTGCTAGAGGTTCTTTCTAGTTGGAGGGGTCCATCTCACCTCACCTAACACTGAGACAGCCTAGGAACCTGCAGGGCCATGGAAAGCCCACTTCTCAGCAGCAGCATCCATCATCGTACAGAAATTTACATTTTATGCTCAAAACACACAAGCTGGTAGGGTGTGGGTTTTTTTTAATTGCTTGAGAAAATAAATGGACTCTGGAATTTTTTGCTTTGCTCTTTTTCTCCAAAAAAGGGAGTCAGTGAGGAAGCAATTTCTATTGCCATAGGCCCCTCCACAAAGTATTACCTATTTCTTGCATGGCCAGCATCTCTAAACTAGGATTAAAGAATCCTAAATCACAGAGTTAAAGCTGGGAGACACCTTAGGAGTCATCTAGACCAACCACCCTCTCTTATAGATATGGAAACAGAGGCCTAAGGAGGTCAGGGGCTTTGCATTAAGGTAACACAGGTGGTAAGAAGGACAGCCAGGATCTGATCTGATGCTGTCATGTTGAACACTCTTATTATTACACTGTGCTGCCTGATTATTCTCACAAAAAAAAAAATACAGGGATTGGCTTAGGTCTACAACCACCACAGTCAGGTGGAGACAGAGCCCTGAGCCTGGAGTCAGAAAGACCTGACTTCAAATACCGCCTTAGACACTTACTTGCTGTGTGACCCTGAGCAAGTCACTTAACCCTATTTGCCTCAGTTTCCTCAATTGTAAAGTGAGCTGGAGAAGAAAATGGCAATCCAGTACAGTATCTTAGCCAGGAAGTCCTCAGATGGCATCGCGAAGAGTTGGACGTGACTGAAACAACTGAACAACGACAACAAGCCAGTGCTGGTTGTTGCCCCTTGTTCTGGAAGAGGATCAACATGACATCACCATGGTAAGCTCAAGTTTCAATAGGAGCTCAGGATGCTCTGCCACAGGTTGGGCACAGATAGTCCGTTTGAATATTTGGGGTGGATATCCCAAATTTGCACATCCTGCATTTACTTTGTGCTGTCTCAATTCTGCTTTGCTCAAAGAGCACAGCACCCTTTCTGATGCAGGCACAGCATGCTGAGCGGTCCTGTGCCAGTGTCTCCCATGTTGCACAGTCAAATTCAAAGGTCTCTCTTGAGAGAGACCTTAACAGTATCCTTGTATAGCTTCTTGTGGTCACCATGTGATCACCTGACCCATGCTAGTTCTCTATAAAATAGTCTTTTGGGCAAGGGTACATTTTGTATTAGAACAATGTGGTCAGCCCATCAGAGTTGCACTCTCTGAAGCACAGTTTGAATACTTGGCAGTTCAGCTCGAACAAGGACTTCAGTGTCTGGTAGCTTCTCCTGCCCGGTGATCCTCAGAATCTTCCAAAGACAGTTCCAATGGAAGTGGCATGGTGCTGGTAGACTGTCCATGTTTCACAGGCATACAACAATGAGGTCAGCACTCAATGCAGCCTCTGAAGCTGAGATGCAGCAAAGTATGTATGGATCAGTTCTCTGCTGCTTGTGCTGATTTTGGCCTAATAATGAACACCAAGAAAACACAGGTGCTCCATCAGTCACCACCACACCATCCATATGTGGAACTATAGGTTACAACAAATGACCAGGTTTTGAACGCTGTGGACAAGTTCACTTACCTCGGTAGTATACTTTCCGGGGATGTACACAATGACAATGAGGTTGATGCACACATTGCTGGAGCTAGCTCAGTTTTTGGGAGGCTCCGAAGAAAAGTTTGGGAGAGAAGAGGTGTTGGACTGACAGCAAGCCAATCCTACTCCTACCCTGTTGGGAGAAGAGGGTAGAAATTCTGTCAATCTCATCAGGTAAGAAGGGTTAAATGGACAAGCAGCTTGATGCCTTTGAGTTCTAGACAGGCTGCTGTATATTATTTTTTTTTTAATTCACATTTTTGATTCCTTAGAAAAGTTTTGCTCACACTTTGTTGATTTTTTCTATGGAGTATTTACTAGGATCCTCTACGCAGCTGTTAAAATGATTTTCCCAAAATGTAGATTTGATTATTTTATTTGTTTTTGTTGTTCAGTCATTTCAGTCATGACCAACTCTTCCTGACCCCATTTGGGGTTTTCATGCTTGAAAAAGATACTGTAGCAATTTGTTATTTCTTTCTCCAGCTTATTTTACAATTGAGGAAACTGAGGCAAATAGGGTCAAATGACTTGCCCAGGGTCACACAGCTAGTAAGTGTCTGAGGCCTAATGATGTTGCCTCACCAAGAAGTCAACTATGGTAACTTTCTATTATTTCTGAGATCAAATATAAAGGCTTTATTTGGCATTTAGAATGCTTCACAACCTATGTCCTTACCTGTCCTGTGTTCTTACACTTTACTCCCCAGCTATCTGGGGCAGCTAGGTGGTGCAGTGGATAGAGGACCAGTGCAGGAGTCATGAGGACCTGAGTTCAAATCTCACCTCAGACACTTGAGACTCACTAGCTGTGTGGCCTTGGGCAAGTCACTTAACACCAATTGCCTCATCCTGGGTCATCCCCAGTCATCCTGATGAATATCTGGTCACGGGATTCAGATGGCTGTGGAGGAGAAGTGAGGCTGGTGACCTGCACAGCCCTCCCTCACTCGAAACAAAGTCAAGTGCAAGTCATGTCATTATTTCTCTGATGGCATGGTCTTCTTCAGCAACGAAGGACAAACCACACACCCTTACTATCTACTGTACTGTGCAACTGCATTGGTCTCCTCATTGTTCCTTTCCAAAGACACGCCATCTTCCATCTCTTAACTTCTACAATGATCATCTTTATTCCTGGAATCCACCTCTTCTCACTTTCATCTCTTACAATCCCTACTTTCCTTCAGCACAGTTCAAAGTTTGCCTTCTGCAAGAGGCTTTTTCCCATTCCCCTGCTTTTGCACTTTCCCCCTAAGATTACACATTCCCTTTAGTCTAGCTGTATCTTGTACAGACCTATTATGTGTAGTTGTTTTCTTCCTGTAAGCTTCTTGAGGGCAGGAAATTTTTTTTTTCTTTTCCTTTGTGTACTCGATGCTTAATACAGTGCCTGGCATATCGTGAAGTACTTAATAAATGTTTCTTGATCGATTCGCTGGAATTTAGGTTTAGGTTTATCCAGAGAGAGAGGGGAAAAAAGAAGGAAAACCCTGGCACAACAAGTCTGAAGTCTGGAGGTGTTCCGGACCTTCAAGTGAGACTTCTTTATAGACCTGCACCATCTATCCCGATATTGCAGTTTGGAGGCCTTTTTTTAAATGAGAGGTTGGGGGATTGCTTCTCAAAAGCACCCACTGACTGAATAGAAATTGATCGTCTTACTGCAGAAATCTCCAATATAATTTCTTTTTAACTAATAATTGTAGCTAGTATTTACATAGAACTTTAAGGTTTGGAAAGCACGTTAGTTATTTAATTTAATTTTCACAGCAACTCTGTAAGGCAGGGATTATTATTACAGATAAACTGAGGTTCAAAAAATGTTAAATGATTTACCCAGGGTCACACAGCTAATAAGTGTCTGAGGCAGGATGTGAACTCAGGTTTTCCTGATTCTGAGTTCAAAGTTCTATCCACAGTACCACCTAGATGCCTTTTAGAAATTATTAAGGTAATTTGAATAGGACACTGACAGAAACTTCACTCAAAAAAGCTGTGATAGTCACCAGAACTCAAAACAATTTTTAAGTATTCATGGCAATATTAAATTTCAACCACATTAACAGTTAGAAACAAAAGAGTTACTACTAAGTGGAATACTTTCCAAATAATCTGGTCACATCACATGCCTGGTTAAGTATTTTTAGTTGTTGTTTTAAAAATACAAGGCTTGGGAAAATAAACCAAACCATCCACAATACTGTTATATCTTCACTCATTTTTGTAACAAGAGTTGATCTTCTTCAGGACATAGGGGGTTGGACCAGAATATGTTTCTGCCATGATGCTTGAGATGTTTGTGCTTCTGTCCTATGTGATCCAGAGTCCAGGTGAATCTCTGTTGGGTGAAGTTAGTCCATTGAAAAGTATTCCTCTAGGAGCAAGGGTGTCTTGGCAGAAGTAGAACTATTAGAAGTATCCCCTCTAGAGAGGCCTGCAGGTGATCTGCCGCTGGCCCTGGCTCAAGACTCACCCAAACTACAAAGCCATGAGTGATGGTGGTAATTCTTTTCCAACTGGTCACAGCTGCTGAAGTGGAGTCACCTTTATGATTATTTGCATATGGAGACAGACTCACAAAAGGGATAGTCCTTTGCTGGTTAAAACAGTATCGTTAGCTAAGGGGGTGATGATATTATGTTTGTGTGTCAGGGGGTGCTTTGAGAAAGTGTTAGCTTTCTGACATTCTCCTTCTTGTAACTGGAATGGTTCGTAGGCTGAAGGGTTTGCCCACAGTAACCTTACAGCAGTAAAGTTAGGTCATATTGAAGGCCTGCATGTTCTTTTCCTAGTTACTGATACCTAACACAACAGCTCCAGAGGATTGGGAGCATGCCAGGCTGAAAGCCACACTGCCATCTGCCTTAACGCTGCCCTCCCTTATCCCTTCCAGGAATAGCGATTCTCTGGATCCAAAATTCCCATGACCATGTCTTCTCACCCTGGAGGCGTTTATCCTTCCTAGGAGTGAGCCATCCTGATTGGTGGGCGAGTGAAAATTCACCTTAGTACATTATATCTCACTGGCATCAGATCATGCTTCACATCCCAGCCAGCTAGATACTAGGAAACCAGGGCCTATCCAGCATTGCTGTCTTCTCATCTATCCTACCACCACCAATCCAACATGTATTAAATGTGTACTATGTTCCAGCCACCACATGTGCTACTGTCTCATTTGTATTTTTGTTCCCATAGTACTCGGCACACAGCAGGAGCTTAATAAATTCTTGTCCATTCATTCATTCATTCATTTATTCAAAGCATAGTCAAGAAGAGGCACAGGAGTAATGCAATGAAGGACTGAGGTCAGGGCATGTCTAATGACAGAGGGTCACTAAAGTCCACACTGTTTCTGTTTCCAAACCACAAAGCTGATTCTTTCAGTCTGAACCAGCAGGGAGAATGAAGATAGGCAGTAATGAGGACCTTTGTTTGCCCCACCTGTAGATTAATCCTTTCTGTGGATTTTCTGAATCTTCCCTTCAATCCAAGGAAATGAGTCATGGTGCCCTATGCATGATCAAACACATGCAATTAACAAATAGATTATTGCATATATGCTATTAGCTTATAAAAAGCAAATATGTGTCTCTGTGAATTTGCTTGCTTCACAGCCTTAGGGTAGCAAAGACAGAGTAACTATGTATTCCACAAATTTTCCATTTCCCATAACTCAATTTAATTAGCAAGTAATAAAATTAGTACTCTAGTATCCAAATCAATCAGATCTTTTAGTAGAATTCTTGCCCTTTCCATGTGGAAGTTGACATAATGTTCTTTCCCTATGATCTCACCTCTGCATCTTGAAGTTGAGGGACGGGTTGAGGGGATTCATTATCTGATTAATTCAGGCAAAAGTCCACTTAAGGCACTGTGGACACAGCCACAAAATGACAAATGAATCTGCCTATTCTTCCCCAGGATGTCAGACCATGTGGCACAGAGAATTAAATAAAAGAAACTTCAAGCATCATGTCAATTGATACTTCCCTTCCTCTATCATTCTACCCCTAGAAAGGGGAAATTCTGAAGGCAAAATAGCAGAGCATTTTGAATTGAGAAGCATGTGTCCCACTTCAGTATGTCACAGATGAGTAGCCTATGACTGCTATAAGTGGGAACTGGAGTGATCGCATGCTTGAAATCTAGAAGGGCTAAAGAGGGACCATCCAGATTATCCCTCTCATTTTACAGTTGAATAGAAGACAAATGACTTGCCCAAGGTCACACACTCAAAAAAAGTAGCAGAACAAGGATTTGAAAACCAATTAGGGAGGTGAGATAATATATTGAAAAGAACACAGAGGGTAGGCAAACCAGCTTCACTAGACCATCTGGGGACCCAGAAGGAGTGACAGGAGGCAGCATGTGCCAGGAAAGTCAAACTGCTATCACTATTATCTTGACTGCTATCTCCACTTAGATCTTGATGCAACCACTTCAGAAGCTTTAACCCAAAGTCTCTGAAGTAGTCAGGCATCCAGCCCAGTGCTCTCAACCATCATCCTGGAAAGTGATCGCTGCTCCTCCAGCCATAGCTATAGAATATCCAGAAAAGGAAGATCTTTCTGCTCAAGCCCTTGGCATCATCAAATAATTCAGCATCAAAAACTGATATGATTTTATCATAGAAATGACCTGAAAGAAGAGGTATCACCATCTGCTTTGCCATTGCAACATAGGACCTTTATATCTACTTACAGCTGAAACTTGCCATATGCATTAGCCCCTTCATCAAAATGTGAGCACCTTGAGAGGAGGGATTGATTGTTTCACTGTTTGTAACCCCATTTCTTAGCACATGGAAAAAACTTAATAAATTGCTTTTTCCCTCCATTCATTCAACACTCTCTTTGGAATCAGGGAACTTGAGTTCAAACCCTACTTTTGATACTTAAAGCACAAGTCACTTAACCTCCCTAGGCCTCAGTTTCCTCTTCTGTAAATTAAGGGAGTTGGACTGGATGGTTTCTAAGGTCCTTTCTAACTTTGTATCTATGATCTAATGACCTTCTGATTCTAAGTCCAGTAATTTTCTATTATTCTTGGGTGAACTGTCCTTAGCAGATCTCAGGAAGAGAAACAGAGACTAGGTTAGGGGTTCAGTAAGAGGCATCAAAGCTGTCTGCTCCATTCCATTGATTGGGAATCAGTAGCAGCAATAAAATCCAGAAGTAGGCTTATATCTGTTCATATTCCAGCTAGGCTGGACTATGAATTTCCTTTGTCCTGGGCCTGGCATAGACCAAAGACTCTCTACACTACTGCTTAAGGCTTGCCCTAGATTAAAATGCTTCACATCAGGATGCCTGCTGCTGAATGGAGGATGTCTGTTATTGCTAAGGAACTACCTAAAACCCAGAGATTTCTTTTCTAGGCAAAATGCTCATGGTGAATAAATACATCTTCTGAGCTAATTAGGTTGATAATTACCTTAATCTTTCATTTTGCTTTGGTTCTAAGACAGGAGTTTTTAGCCTTTTTTTGTGTTGTGGATCTGTCCCTTTGGTGATCACTTCTCAGAGTAGTGTTTTTAAATGCATAAAATAGAATACATAAGATTACAAATTATATTGAAATACAGTTACAAAGTATTTTTCTAAGTTAACAGAACCCAGATTAAGAATCTTTGAGCTAGAACGGAGGTTCCCAAAACGGGTGATACCACACCCTGCAGGGCACCAGAATGATCTAGGGGAGCAATAGTAACCTCTGGTGCAATTGGGGGGCATTGAATAAAAATAAGGGGGCAGTTGAAGCAAAAGGAGAGAAGAGAAGACAATATTTTGGAAAACCATTTGTACGTGTTTCATTTGTCATGTAACAGAGTTAAAGTCATAGTGATTACATTATTTTCCAAATAAACACACAAAATACAAGTTAAAACCAATCAGTGGTCAAGTCTGCCAATAGTTCTTTTTTTTCCCTTCCAGATCTGTGATTTTATTTTATTTTATTTTAAATTTATTTATTTAACTTTTAACATTCATTTTCACAAAATTTTGGGTTCCAAATTTTCTCCCCATTTCTCCCCTCCCCCCACCCCAAAACACCGAGCATTCTAATTGCCACTATCACTAATCTGCCCTTTCTTCTAACATCCCTCCCTTTCCTTACCCTATCTTCTCCTTTGTCCTGTAGGACAAGATAACTTTCTATACCCCATTCCCTGTATTTCTTATTTCCTAGTAGCAAGAACATTACTCGACAGTTGTTCCTAAAACTTTGAGTTCCAACTTCTCTTCATCTCTCCCTCCCCACCCATTCCCTTTGGAAGGCAAGCAATTCAATATAGGCCATATCTGTGTAATTTTGCAAATGACTTCCATAATAGTCATGTTGTGTAAGACTAACTATATTTCCCTCCATCCTATCCTGCCCCCCATTGCTTCAATTCTCTTTTTTAATCCTGTCCCTCCCCAAGAGTGCTGACTTCAAATTGCTCTCTCCTCTCATTGCCCTCCCTTCCATCATCCCCCCCACCCTGCTTATCCCCCTTCTCCCCCACTTTCCTGTATTGTAAGATAGGTTCTCATACCAGAATGAATGTGCATTTTATTCCTTCCTTTAGTGGAATGTGATGAGAGGAAACTTCATGTTTTTCTCTCACCTCCCCTCTTTTTCCCTCCACTAAAAAGTCTTTTGCTTGCCTATTTTATAAGACACAATTTGCCCCATTCCATTTCTCCCTTTCTCCTCTCAATATATTTCTCTCTCACCGCTTAATTTCATTTTTTTAAGATATGATCCCATCCTATTCAATTCACTCTGTGTTCTCTGTGTGTGTGTGTGTGTGTGTGTGTGTGTAATCCCACCCACTACCCAGAGTTACAAATATTGTCTTTCCATGTAGGAATGTAAACAGTTCAACTTTAGTAAGTCCCTTATGAGTTCTCTTTGCTGTTCATCTTCTCATGCTTCTCTTCATTCTTGTGTTTGAAAGTCAAATTTTCTTTTCAGCTCTGGTCTTTTCATCAAGAATGCTTGAAAGTCCTCTATTTCATTGAAAGACCAATTTTTCTCCTGAAGTATTACACTCAGTTTTGCTGGGTAGGTGATTCTTGGTTTTAGTCCTAGTTCCTTTGACTTCTGGAATATCATATTCCATACCCTTTGATCCCTTAATGTAGAAGCTGCTAGATCTTGTGTTATCCTGATTGTATTTCCACAATACTTGAATTGTTTCTTTCTAACTGCTTGCAATATTTTCTCCTTGACCTGGGAACTCTGGAATTTGGCCACAATGTTCCTAGGAGTTTCTCTTTTTAGATCTCTTTCAGGTGCTGATCTGTGGATTCCTTGAATACTTATTTTGCCCTCTGGTTCTAGAATATCAGGGCAGTTTTCCTTGATAAGTTCATAAAAGATGATGTCTAGGCTCTTTTTTGATCATGGCTTTCAGGTAGTCCCATAATTTTTAAATTGTGTCTCCTGGATCTATTTTCCAGGTCAGTTGTTTTTCCAATGAGATATTTCACATTCTCTTCCATTTTTTCATTCTTTTGGTTTTGTTTTGTGATTTCTTGGTTTCTCATAAAGTCATTAGCCTCCATCTGTTCCATTCTAATTTTGAAAGAACTATTTTCTTCAGTGAGCTTTTGGACCTCCCTTTCCATTTGGCTAACTCTGCTTTTTAAAGCACTCTTTTCCTCATTGGCTTTTTGAACCCCTTTTGCCAATTGACTTAGCCTATTTTTAAGGTGTTATTTTCTTCAGCATTTTTTTGGGGTCTCCTTTAGCAAGGTGTTGACCTGCTTTTCATACTTTTCTTGCATCTCTCTCATTTCTCTTCCCAGTTTTTCCTCCACCTCTCTAACTTGATTTTCAAAATCCTTTTTGAGCTCTTCCATGGCCTGAGCCCATGGTATATTTATTTTGGATGTGTGGGATACAGAAGCCTTGACTTCTGTGTCTTTCCCTGATGGTAAGCATTGTTCTTCCTCATCAGAAAGGAAGGGAGGAGATATCTGTTCACCAAGAAAGTTACTTTCTATGGTCTTACTTTTCCCCCCCTTTTCTGGGCATTTTCCCAGTTGGTTACTTGACTTCTGAGTGTCCTTGCCACACCCACCTGGCTTCCAGATCCATCCAGCCAGTGCTTGGGGTCTGAGATTCAAATGCTGCTTCCCAGCCTCAGGGCTCTCAGCAGGGGCAGGGCTGCTATTCAGTGTGAGATTAAGTTCAGCTGCTCAGGTGGGGGCAGGGCTGCCACACGGGGCTCAGTTCCCTCAGGGGGTTTATGGGCAGACCTTCAACAATGGATCCAAGCTCCTGCCAGCTTTGGGAGCCCCAGTCTGCTGCCACCTCCACTGCTGCCTCCAGAGGGGGCCTGAGTTATGGAGACATACCGCTCCCCTCTCTGTGAGCCAAAAAGACCCTCTCACTGACCTTTGGCACCTATGGGTGGAGGGACCTGAGGGGCAGCTAGAGATTCTGTCCCTGAAGCCTGCTCAGATCTGCTTCTCTCAGTGTCACAGGGCTGAGGCAGGGCTGGGCTCTGCTCCAGGTCCAGTGCTTGATGGACCTTTTGCATCAGTTTTTCAGGTCTCTCTGGAACAGAAATCTTGTCTGCTCTGTTGTTCTATGGCTTCTGCTGCTCCAGAATTTGTTGGGAGTTCTTCTTTACAGGTATTTTATGGGCTGTGGTTTGGGAGCTAGCATATGTCTTTCTAATCAGCCATCTTCTGCTGATAGTTCTTAACAAGTAAGTGCTGGCAGGCAAGCACTTCATGTGTTGTGGAGAAGTTTAGCATGTATCAGCAAGAGTATGTGTGTGCAATGACTTGTTTACAGTATGATACTATATGGTTACATGATGCAATGTTGCCTCATGTAATACACTTACACGCAGTAAAAAACCCTCAAAAATTTACAGTAATCATAAAATTTGAGATGTCATTTAAAAAAATTATATATTTTTTGAAGTGATGCAAATTTCAAAAACAAGTTAAAGGGTTAAAGAAAGTAGATTTTCAGGGGGGCACAGAGCAATTATTTTTAAAGGGGGCAGTAGGTCAAATAAGTTTGGGAACCTTTGGGCTAGAAGAACTTCCCCATTAACTAAATAAAGAATCTCTATGATAAGGCTGGAACTCATTATGTAGATTAGGGAGACTAAGAAGAAACCATATTAGCAAGAGGAAAGACAACTCTGTCATCCTGTCAGTGAGAGACAGAATTTAGAGCTGGAAGGAAAGTTAGCCTGAGTCCAACCTCCTCACTTTACATGTGAGAAAACTGAGGACGAGGTGGGGGTGGGGGGCAAAGTGATTCACCCAAAGTTCCAACTTGTTATCCTTGACTCCAAATCTTACACACTTTCCACTTAACTGTACTGTAGCTCTGTCCCTGGGTCACAAACATTTTTTTTCCCTTTACCTAGGTACAGTGAAATGAGAGGGAGGGTTCACCAAGATTAACAACTATAGAAGGATCAACTTCATAAACCCTGGATACTTTCAACTAAGAGTATTATTTTTAGTGACAACTGATTTTATGGAACCAATAAAATAATTAGAATTCAAAGGACTGATCACATCTTACCTTCTTGCTGTTCTAGGCTCCAGTTAATGTAACACAAGTAAACATGAAAGGGCCCCTAGGTCCAGCAATACCTTGACAAAAGTTCAAGATTACAGAACCGTGGAGGCTTTTAATTAACTGGATTCCTTTACTGGGAAAGTCTCATGACTTAGTTGTCTGAAATGACTGGTCTGAAGAATTTCTCCTTTTTTGGCTAAACAGCAAAAACACAGATTATTTTTCTATCTCCTTTTGATGTTACATCTCCCTTATCAGAAACTGGGGTGCTTGAAAATGAGTGCTAGGCTAACTTGGGTTTTTAAAGAAGCAGCCTGAAGACTTTTGGTTACCATCCAGACTGGAAGAAGGAAAATGTCTCTATAACCCCAACTACCAAATGTTGTATTAAATGGGCCTTATGGTGACAGATAGCAGAGACCAAGGACATCCATCACATTGAATTCTCATCACTCTCTCTGAAGGCAATGAGGATTGGTTGGGAGGTTATATCTTTTGCCTTAAAAACCTTTGCAAAAGTAGGGGGTAGGGAGAGAAGGATATAGAATATTGCATATAATGTAGGATTTTGTTCAGTGTATTGATTTTGCTAATTTTTTTCTTTCTCTTCCTCTTTTGCTTAAAAACAATCAGAGATGACTCTTTGAGAAGGAGAAGGAGACAAATATGGAGGTGAGATTTAGGTTATAAAATAACAAAAAATACCACATATTCATAGATGTATGTATGTATGCATCCATATTCTCTAGTTTGTGTTACAGATCCCCATGTATCCCCTTATTTCATGTCCTAAACTATGCCCAGATGAAGGTTGTGTGTGTGTGTGTGCTTGGTTTTTGCTTTGAATGCTTTGTTCTACAAGTTCTGAGTATGGGTTTGTAGGTTGTTTTTTAGTTTTTGTTTTGACAATGTTTTAGTATTTGCCCATGATTTTAGACTTTCATTATCCTACATATAAAATCTTCATAAATCAGTGTATGACAGTGGGGAGCTACTAATGTTTCAGGTCATGTAGTTGGTGACCATCAACCTAGCTTGGCATAGTTTAGGACATGGAAACAAGAGGCATTTGTGCTACCCAATCCTGGTCCCCCATTTTCTACAAAAGGGGTGTGGCATTCCCAAACAGATACCTTATACTCTCCAAAAGGCATCTAAGAGCTAAACAATATAACTTTTAAGAGAACTTTTGATTTCATTGACATACGAAGCTTCATTGTGAGGAAATTTCCTCTGTTAATGCAGGTTAGCATTGGCTTGGCAAGTTAGATCATTTTCTAGGCCACTGAGAGCTTAAGTGACTTACCCTTTGGTCCTATAGCTAGTATATATTAAAGACAAGACTTGAATTCAGGTTTCCTCAATTCCAAGACTAGCTTTCCAGTATCTACCTTATTATTGTCACCTGGACTACAGAGCATTAGAATACAATCAACCCAAATTACAAACAATCATAGACCTTTAGAACCAGAAGTCATCTCAGATACTTGTGAGTCATCTAGTCTGAATGCAAGCAGGCAGCCTTGCTCCCATTACCATAGTAAAAATCTAAAAATTCTATGTATCAGAACAGTGAATAAGAAATCCAATTGGAAACCAAGTGACTTCATTCACTCCAGCACTTCACAAAAAGTCAGGCAGAGACCATGAACAATAATAAAGACAGCCCAGAAGAAAAATCAGGGCCAGCACAGGCAAACAAGATGGATATTTCCTAGCATGACCAGAAATTGTATAGACAACTGTAGCCTCCCAAAGTTCTATATGCAGAAGTTATAAGTGAGAAAGGCTATAGGAGAAAGCCCCAGGGTGGTTGGAAACCCATAACAGATGGTCAGAAATGAAGGATGATAATGACTAGTCTTGGTGCAGCAGCACTCAAAGTAGGACGCTCCAGACTCAGTGGCTCTGAGAGATCAGAGAGGACTCTAAAATTTCTATGCTTTGAACCTTAAAGATCCCAAGAGGGTTTAAAACCTACCAGAACTCTTAGCATAGACATGTCCAAAGAAGTGGAGGTCAATCCTGGAGCCCAAGTAACTCCAGTGGAAACCAAATAGGGATGAATACCCTACCCAATAGCTCAGCACGGGGAAGAGTCTGGTCCTGGTACAAAGTCCAAGTTTAAAAACTAAGGGACTAACAGAGAAAAATACTGACTATCTATAAATAATGGTTATAGATCCAAAGATGGCCAAAAATACAATCTAGAAGAATGGAATGACTTCACGACTATGAGCAGAGATACAGAGGAAAAAAAATTATATTTTCTAGAAAAACTACATGAATACTTGGAAGACATGAAACAAGAGATTTTTAAAAATCGAGTAAAAACTTTGGTAGAAAGAATTAGAAAGATAAATAGATTATATTAGAAATGTAATAAATAAGAAACTAGCAAATTTTATCTAAAAAATAGATTTTTCCAAAGTTAGAATAGAACAAATAGTAATCATGATTCTATGAGTCAACAAGAAATATTAGAACAAGATCAAAATATTGAAAAATTAGAAGAAAATGTAAGGTATTTATTATTAAAAACAACTGACTTGGAAAACGAGTAAAGGAGAATAATTTAAGAATCACTAGACCCTTACAGCCATTAAAAAAAAAAGATCCTGGAATCTATATTTCATGAAATAATTTTTTAAAAAAAACCTGCCCAGATCTATTAGAACAAGAAAGGAAATGAAAATAGAAAGAATTCATCAGTTACCTCTGGAAAGAAATCCTAAAAATTTGAGGAATATTATAGTCATAATGCAAAACTTCTGGTACAAAGGAAAAAATGCTGCAACAGCCAGAAAGAAAGAGTTCAAATACCAAGGAATCACAGTCAGCATCACATAAAACCTACAAGCTTTTCCTTTTAACAATAGGAAATCTTGGAGTACAAGATCGCAAAATGCAAAAGATACAGATATACAGACAAGAATAACTTACCCCACAAAGCAGCTTATAATTCTATAGTAGGGGGAAAACTGATCTTTAAGGAAGTAAAGGACTTTCATGAATTTCAAATGAAAAAGGCCAGGACTGAACAGAAACTTGAAAATGCAAAAACAAAAGTAATAAGAAACTTAGAAAGGTAAATTTATCTGAGCAACTAGGAGGAACTGTACAAAGATGAAATACTAACATTCTAATGGGGGAGAGGGGCAGCTAGGTAGTATGGTGGATAGAGCACTGGGCCTGTAGTCAGGAAGATCTGCGTTCAAATCCAGTCTAGATGCTTACTGACTGTGTGACTGTGGGCAATTCACTTAACTCCTATTTGCTTCAGTTTCTCATCTGTAAAATACAGACAACACTGAAGAAGGAAATGGCAATTCACTCCAATATTTTTGCCAAGAAAACCTCATGGACAGTATTATCCACAGGGTCATGAAGAGTTGGACACAACACAACAGGGAAAAAAGAATTAAGTCCTTTTAGAACCTTGATGTCTTCAAAGGGCATTTGCAGAGTTAAACAAAACAAACAGAGAAACTCAGGGTTGGTTTGATTCTGTTCTGGTGGTTTTTAAGTGTTAAAAGAAAAGGAATACACTAGAATGGAAAGGAGGGAAAATGCAGCAGAACAACTATTTCTCATAAATGAAATGTGCAAGAATAGTATAAAAGCAAGGAGTAAGGAGAAGGGAGAGTAAGTGTCATACTTCATGCTTAGCTGAATCAGAAAAAGAAGAATTGAACACACACAGAGGAAGAGAGAGAGACAGAGAGAGAGACAGAGAGAGAGAGAGAGAGAGAGAGGCAGGGGGTTAAGAAGGAAGATAATACAAGAAAAGGAATAATCAAAAAGTAAAACACACATTTTAAAGGATGATTATTAAGGGAAGAAAGTTAAACATTGAACGAGTCTGGGAGAAAGGAAGGGAAGAGGAATACTAGAACAGGAGCCTATTTCCAGTTGTAAACCCCTGGTTTTGATCACATCCCTTCTCTTTCTCATTATCTTCTTTATAAATTGTGTAGTAGTGCTAAAAGAAGAAACAATATGTGGGGGAGGGGGAACTTTTAAAGCAAATTTCTCTGATATTCAAGATTATAAGGAACTAATTTAAATAAGAACAAGAATCATTCTCCAGCAGATAAATGGTTTAAAAAAATATGAACAGACAGTTCTTAAAGGATAAAATCCAAGTTATAATAGTCATATAAAAGCCCAGTAATAATAAGTGAGTGATTTTAAAAATCACTAATAATAAATAAAACAACTCTGGGTTCTATCTCAGACCAATAATATTTGCAAAGATGACAAAAATGAAAGCAGCAATTTTTGGAAATGTGGGACATTAATACATAGTTTGCTTGAACTGTGAATTGACCTTGCCATTTTGGAAAGCAATTTGAGTTGTAACTATACGAATCACTCAGTTATGCATATCCTTTGGCATAGTGATACTATTATTAGGCAAAAAACTAGATGAGATCAAAGAAAAAAGAAAAGCATCAATAGTCATAAAAATATTTATTACCGTACTTTTTTGGGGGGGGGAGAGCAAAGAGCTGGAAATTTGGGTGCCTAGCAATTAGCAGAATGCTTGAACAAATTATTGTATTATGAATGTAATGAAATATTTTTGTGCTTTAAGAAAGGGTGGAGGAGATGATTTCAGAGAATTGTGGGAAGATTTGTATGAACTGATGGAGTGAAGTAAGTAGACCCAGGAGAACAATTTGTATAACAACAACAAAAACTGAAAGAAAAACTTTGAAAGACTTAATTCTTATCAAGGCATTGACCAATCATAAACTCCAAAAGACCAGCAAAGAAGGATGTTTCTAATCTCTTGACATTGAAGTGATAAAAACAAAATGCAAAAACAGACATATTTCTGGACAAGGCCACTTGATGAATTCATTTTACTTGTCAAGACATTTCTTGTGACAAAGGTTTTGCTTTTATAAATGGAAAGGGAAAATGGAGGTAGAAAGAATTAGTAATAGTAATAGTAATACCAAAAGAAAAAAAGAAAGCTATTGAACATTTTTTTTAATGTAGAGAAGACAGGAGAAAGAAATCCAGAAAGAACCACTGACAAGCAGGAGAGTTTTGAAAATATCTTGAATTTATTTCATACTTTTGAAAAAGAAAGTTTTATGCAATAGGATTTCACAATTTCATATTCAATCCTCTCAGATTCTCTATTGGTGTTTAAGTTTGAAAGTTTAGGTTTAAGTTTAAAGTAAAAAAAATAAGATAAAGAAATATACAAATGATTCTGAAAGGATTAAATCATTAACATATTTCATACTAAAGATTACCTGCTTCTAGCAAGAGGGACCGTACCCTAGGGCAGCTTGAGAGCATTGTAGAGAGCATACGTCAGTGAAGGGCAGGACAAAAAAATGAAGAGCAATATGTCAATTCTGTTTTACTATTTTGTCTTCTGTCTTAGTTCATAAACTCAGAGAGAGCCAGGGCTCTATATTTTATGGAAGGGTGAAAAATCTCATAATTTTTTTAAAAAAATACATCTTAATTCATTGCAAATAAAACAAAAAAGGTAGGTTTTGAACTTTGTCATGTCTTGGATTCACTTTGTATAAATACCTTAGTATCCACTCTTAGCAAGTTAGCTTCATGTTTGCAATAACAATCTGAGGACTAATTCTGTAGCCATAAAAGATTCTTTTAGTGTTTCACAGGTTGAGAATCTGACCCAGGGATTTAAAGGTTGGACAAAATTTAGAAAGAGTAATATCAAGAGCCTTCGAGATGACAGAAAATTGGATATGAACTTGAGAGTACACATGGTGGCAAAGAACACCAACGCTATTTTTGGCAGTATGGAATGTGTCAGCTCAAAGTACAAGGAATCGATCGTCCCTTGGACTATACAACCTTGGTAAGGCTCCTCTGGTTACTCAATTCTGTTTGAGATATTTTAGAATGTGTGTGTGCATGCATCAAGTTGTGTGTATATATGTACAACTTCCTGTTTACACTGAGGTGTCAGGGGTTTTGTAGAAAGCAGCCATCACCAAGTGCTCCATGAGAAAGTCTTCTAGACTGTGCCTACAGAGTTCTTGGGTTTCAAGGAAAGTTGCTGGAACTCCACAGGTATGTTCCATCATTGGATACATATATATATGTATTTCATACACACACACACACACACACACACACACACACACACATATATATACATATATATATATACAATATAGGACTGTATTTTAAAGTTTTGTTTAATTTGGTTTAATTTAATCTAATATTTTATTTATTATTTAATTTATTTAGATTTTTATTTTAAATTTGTTTTTAAAAATTTTAAAGTTAAAAAATAAATTTTAAAATAAAATATTTATTTTATTTAAATATATTATTTAGTTTAATTTAGTATTTTAAATATTTAATTTAATGTTTTGTTTCTTTGAAAATATTATGAAGATATTATGTCTGAACTTGGTTTCTTTCTCATCCATTTCTGGTTAGGAGGGGCTTTAAAAGCCAACCGAAGATTTTATATTTAACCCTGGACACAATACGGAGTCATGGCAGTTGATTAAATAGGGAAATTATATGATCAGACCTATGCTTTAGGAAAATCACTTTAGCAGCTGAGTAGAGAATGGATGGAGGCAGGGAGGCCCATCAGAACCTTATCACAGTAGTCCAGGCAAGAGGAAATGATGATTTATACCAGGATAGTGACAGTGTCAGAGGAGAGATGGGGGCATAAATGAGAGGTGTCATGCAGGTAAAGTTGAGAGGATTTGGCAACAGATTGGAAATGGGCATGAGGGTGAGAGAGGAAAGAGTGAAGGACGATTTTTATGATTGTGACCATGGGTGACAGGGAAGATGATGGTACTCTTGACAGTGACAGGGAAGTTAGAAAGATGAGAGGGACTTGGGGGAAAGTCATAAGCTCAATTCTGGACAAACTGAATTAAAGATGTCCATGGGACATTCAGTTCAAGATGTCCAATAGGCAATTGTTGAGATTGTCTGTTCAGTTCTAAATCCTCTAACCTGAGTCCAAATGGTGTCTCTTCTATTGACCACCTTCTTGACCTCAGATGAGTCATTTAACATCTCTAGGTCTCCGTTTTGTCATCTCTAAAAGAAAAGGGAAGGGTAGACCAGATGAGCTCTGAGGAGTCTTTTGGATTGAAATTCTCTGGTTGCATCGTTATGAATTATAGAATTCTAGGATTTCAGAAAAATGATGCAGGAGACCAAAAGGACACTGGAAAGATAATAATTGAAAAAAACAACTGAAACCTTTCTTACCTTAAGTTTTGCAAAGTGCTTATCATACCTCATCTCATTTGATCCTCACGGCAACCCTATGAGGTAAATGCTATGGTTATTATAATCTTCAGCTGACAGCTGATGAAACAGAGAAACCTTAAGCGCCCACTAGTCCCACACAGGCTCACATAGCTAGTTGCTCTTATAAGTGAGGGGCTTGCTTAAGTATATTACTAATAAGAACTCACACATGAAAAAGAATTTGAAAGGCATGATCAAGAAAACTCATGACCAGGAAAAAAGATGGGCTAAGTTTGTAGCAATGACTAGGCCAGGCACTACTGTGGTATCCAAGAAATATGGAAAGAATCTAAGGAAGGTCAGTTAGATGGTATAGTAGATAAAGCAACCAGACCTGGGATCAGGAGGACCTGAGTTCAAATATGACCTCAGACACTTAATAGCTCTGTGACCCTGGGCAAGTCACTTAACCCTGATTGCCTCAAAAAATAAAAATAAAAAAAGCCTTCCTCATGTTAGATGGACCCTCTGTTGATGATTCATGAAAAGACATCCATGAGAATATCACCGGATGTGGAAGTACTGTGATTTTCCTAGTTGAGGAAGGTCTTGCAAATATAAGATCATGTATCTACCAAAGTGTTAATTTCTTCTTGGTGACTTGGACCCATGTTATGGAACCATCTAGAGTTCACTTTCACTTGTCATATTCCCTATCCTTTCTGTCTTTGTGTCAACTGAAAAAAAGAGAAAAGTTAAGCACAGGATAATTTAAGATAAGCGCAGGACAATAGGATTTAGCGTTGGAAGGAACTTTAGAAAATGTCTAATCCAGTTCCTCCATTTTATAAATAAGGAAAGGTAGGGTCATCAAGAATAAATGACTTTTTTAACATCCAAATCCAGGGATCCTTTGAAGATATCATATTTATTTTCATCCAGATCACTGATAAAATGCTGAGCTGGTCTGGAAAAGGACTGAGAAAATTCATCTCCCTCCCTTCTTTGCAAAGGTGGGAGGTCTATGTGTACACTATGCTATATACACTGTCAGGTTTGATTTCTGTGTTGCTTCTTGCTTTTCTTCTCTGTCTTTTAAAAATTGTTTCAAGGGACATATCAATGGACAAGAGGTGAGGCGTGTATTCAAAACTGAAGTTAATATTAATAAATAGTAAAAAATTTCCCCATATATGTTGAACTGGACAAGACCAATGATATAAAACTCTATGGCACTCCAATAGAGAGATGCCTTCAGATCGAAACTAACCAATTCACTGACTTTTTTGTGTATGTTTGTTCAACAAGCTGCAAATCTACTCAACTACACTATTATACTGCTTGCTGTGGACCCTCTTATCCAATATCATGACAGACTTTTTTCAAGTAATTTCTTTAAATCAAGATAAGTTGTATCTACAGCCTTTGTAGAATAAGAGAATCTTCTAAATAAATTCTGATTTAACAACCTAGAAAGTCTATCAAAAAAGGAAATGGAGTCGGCTTGGCATGCCTTGCCTTTTAATGGATCCAGGGAAGCACCTAATAACTATTATATTCTTTACTAAACTTGCACAAGCATCATCTTACTCATCAATTCTAGATTTTTGCCAATAATTCATATTATGTTTAGCCATGTGTTGTTTCCAGAATCTATCCTCTTCTCTAGTTTCAAAACTGAGACAACATTTGTCTGTCTACCGTCTCTGGTCCTTTGGCATCTCTCTTTCCCATTCTCCATGATTTCCCAAAGATTGCAGAGCAGCTCTGAGATCACACCTCCCAGATCTTTCAGCACCCTGATAATGTAAGTTATCTGGGCTCACTGACTTGAATGAATTTTAAGTGGGTAGGTACTCTCTTATGAAGATTATTATAGCCTCTGTAACTGGAAGATACAAAGATAACATACACACAAAGATATAAACACAGACATATGTACGCAGATAGAAAAATGGGACCAGGCAAATAGATCCATGCACATGCAAATTGTATGCATGTACATGCAAACTGAAATCTATGGATATCCGTAAGAGACTCAGCACTCTGTCCTCCTTCCCCATATTCCTATCTATATCTTTCTTCTCCATCTTTCAAGTACTATAAACCCCTCCCCCCATTTCCACTTCGTAGGGTAGTGTAGGAGGACACAGGCTCCCAGTAGAGTAGAAAGGATTATGGTTAGATTTCCCCTTACAGATAAAGGACCACCTTTCTTCTCTACCTCCCCAGCACCCCCTTCCCATTTCCCCAAGTTTGGCAGGATTCTTTCTTCTTGTAGTCTGTTTATGGCCCCTGTTAGACAGGTGCTTGAGAATTGCACCCTAAAATCTGAGTGACTGGTCACTACTGGTACCATCCTGACTGGAATCAAGAAGAGGAATTGCACCCCTGGGTTCCATTCCTGGGAATCTTACAAGGTTCAGAATTAAACCATCTAAACATTAGTGAACATTTGCCACAGCTATATTTCTTACATCCTTACTGCTTTCTGCTCATTGTGAAAAATGCAAATATACCAGTTCCAGTTCAGTTGTGATTGTAGGTGATTTCATTCTCTGGTCTTTTCTGCTAATTAGGGAGGATGCATGGTGTTGAATAAAGATCACTGAACTCAGAATGAGAGGTCTGGTCCAGGCTTTGCCCCCTAGAATGTAAACTTGAGAGCAGGAACTGTTTTCTGTTTCAGAGTGTAGCAGAGGGTATGGTGCATTTAACAAATGTTTGTTGGACCAGCTGTATGGCTTGACTTCAGTCATTACAAGCCTCAGTTTCTCATCTCTAAAATAAAGGAGTTGGACTTCATGACCTCTCAGGGACTAACCAACACAATTCTTTTTCAATTGTTTCACACGCAGAGGAGATTCAGTCACAATAGAAAGTTCCTTTGTGCCATATTTTCAAAAGTAAATTTCATATAAAATCTTCACACTAACACTGAAAGTTTATAACACTCAGGGAAAGACAATATGAAGTAGTGGATGGAGGGCTGATATCAGAGTTAGGAAGACCTGGGCTCAAGTTCTTCCTGTGACATTATTGGCTCAGTGACTCTGGGAAGGTTGCTCATGTCTCTGTAACCCCAAGCAACACTGAGATGGAATTACAGAGGGTGCCAATGTATATGGGAAAATTCCTTAACTGGGAGTTTGTTACACTGATGATATCACAGGTCTGGTAAAAAAAACATCAAAACCAACTTTTCAGTAACATCCCTGAGAATCAGAAATGAAACGAATTGATGAAAATTAGATGAGCAAAACAGGGCACAAAATTTTGCTGAATTATTCTATCTTCTCTCATTTATCAGTTCAGAAGAACAACTCATAACACTTGAATTTCAATAGTGCTTTAAGACTTACAAAGACTCCTTGTGACAATATTGTAAGGTGGGCAGCGTAGCATGAGCATTCCCATTTCACAGGTGAGGAGATTGAATCTAAAAGAGATTCATTAACTTGCCACTACCACTGCTAGTAAGTACTGAGGCCAGGATTTAAACTAAAGTCCCCCTACTCCAAGTCTGGGATTGGCTGCCTAAAGCAGCAAGGTAGTTAATGCAGAACAGTGTATAATAAAAGAAATATATTGGATTCTGCATGCATTATAAGCTTCCCCCTGCTTCTGGCAGAGTTACCTTCCTAATTATGTTTTCTTTTAGACCAAACACAAAGTGAGTTGGCATTCCTGAGCCCACACCAGCTAGTGCTAAGGGATGGGGAGGTGACCCAGCAGTCGCTCGGGAGTATTCTGGGAATGACAATCTGTGATTCAATATTTACTGCAGATAATTGAGAGTTGACGCAATTAGAGTTGGCTTGGCTTGAGAAAGTTTTCCAACCTGTTCTTACTTCCTGATCCTTTGTGTCTTTGAAGGCTGTAAAAAAATGTTGTTAGTGTCCGATCACTAACCTTTGCTTTTTTAATCACTCTATTCCTCTATGGACAGTTTTGGGGGTTTTGGGGGGGAATTCTCTGTGGACATTTGTGGGTCACTAATAAAGCACATACATGTCCCTGGAGCCTGGGGAACACCACCATTGTTGCTAGGTCATTCTATTTTTACCTACTTTCACTTTAATTGCAAATTGTTAGTGCGGGAATTTCCACAAAAAGGTTATGCAAGCATATCGGTGGTTGTTTGAAATAGTTTCCACCTTCCTAGGCTGCTGTGTAAGAATCTCCTCTGTTAGATCTTGAAGCCTCTCAGTTGGCCTGGACATTCTATTTTACATTAGATGCTGGCAGAAACACCAACAACAATTTTTGAGTCCAGTTCTAACACTGGTGTGAAGATTTCCTCAATAACATATAACTCCAATTTTTAACTTGAAGAAGAAGTCCCAATTCGGTTTGGTTGGTCACCATCAATGCATGTTTTTGTATTGGAACAACATTATTCTCAGGAACCATAGGACTCCATCTATTCCATAAGAGAGTTCAGGCTTTCCACCTTGAAGGAGTTAATTTTCCTCCCAAGTGTGAACAATTTGCCTTCCTGAAGCTTTAACTGGTCATTGCCCCATGGAAGCCTGACAGTCACCTTCCTCTGACAAAGGCCTTTAATTACAAAAACAGGCACTGCCACTAATCATGTGCATTAGTGAAAAACAATTAGTTAGGGCTTAGATGGAAGTGGGGGGTTGGTCAAAGGACATATTTCAGTTGATCCAAGAAAAGATAGCATTGTGGTGCTTCTTTTTATTTTAATCTATGACCCAGAATATCCTGACCGTCTGAAAAGGCAGGTTTTGTTTGGCCTGGTTTTCCATTTCCACCATACATCTTACATGATTTGAAAACCAGATCAGAGCAGCTCCTTGCAACAATAGTGTGGCAAGAGGTTGTGCAGAGTGAAGACCATCTGTGAATGCTGAAATGCTATAGACCCAGGGACTGTGCTACATAACCAGGTTGCCTTCATCAATCTAAAAGTCACTCTTCACTTTCTCAGCATCACTATGCAAATAGATCTCCATGCTACCTTCCTGATGTTTTGCCATAGACTGAGTACGAGAGACTAAATTAAGAGAAATCTTGTCCATTCCTCTTCATCGCAATCAATCAATTAATCACTTATTTAATCATCAACTATTAGGTACCAGACACTCTGCTAAGACCTAGAGATATAAGTGCAAAGAATGAAACAATCTCTGCTAGTAAGGAGCCTACATTCTACAGGGACCAGTAATATATGTAAAATTATATGCAGCATTAGGGTAACTGGTGACTCAGTGGATAAATGCCAGGCCTGGAATCAGGAAGACCTGAATTCAAATTTGACTTCAGATACTAGCTGTGTGACCCTGGGCAAATTACTTACCCGCTTGCCTCAATTCCTCATCTGTAAAATGAACTGGGGAAGGAAATGGCAAACCACTCCAGCATCATTTCTACAAAAGACCCAGATGGGCCATAAGAGTTGGACATGACTGACATGACTGAACAACAATATATGCATCATAAATATAAAGTTAATAAAGAAATAAATACAAGTAATTTGGGAGGAGTAATTTGGGACATTTAGCAGTTGGTGGAGAGAGGGATGAAGAGAGATTTCATTGTATCTGAGCTGCATCTTAATGAAAGGGAGAGTTTCTTTGAAGTATGGGTAAGGAGGAAGAAAATTCTGGGCATGGGGAATGGTCAGTCCATGGGTAAAGAGACAGAAGATGAAATGTCATGAGTGACAGAGAGAAGGTCAGTTTGGATGGATCAGTGTGCTAGAAGAGGAGTAACATCGGGGCGGAGCCAAGATGGCAGAGTAGAAAGACGCACATATGCTACCTCCGAACCCACTGCCCATAAAATATCTGTAAAAAAAGAACCACTGGAAAATTCTGGAGCAACAGAAGCCATAGAACAACAGAGTGAAGGAGATTTCTGCTCCAGAGAGCCTGAAAACCTCTCGCAAAAGGTCCCTCATGCCCCAGACCCAGAACAGAGCCCAACCCTGCCTCGGCAGCGCGGAAAGGAGCTGATCCGAGCAGGCTTCAGGGACGGAATCTCCAGCAGCCGCACAGGTCCCTCCACCCTCAGGTGATGGGGGTTGGTGAGAGGGTCTCTTTGGCAGGTCGAGAGGGGTGTGGGGTGCCCCCACAACTCAGGCCCCCTCAGGAGGCAGCAGCGGAGGCAGGAGCAGACGGGGGCTCCCCAAGCAGGCAGGAGGCTGGATCCATTGTTGAAGGTCTCTGCATAAACCCCCTGAGGGAATTGAGCCTGAGAGGCGTCCCTGCCCCTACCTGAGCACCTGAACTTAATCTCACACTGAATAGCAGCCCTGCCCCCTCCCAAAGCCCTGAGGCTGGGAAGCAGCATTTGAATCTCAGACCCCAAGCGCTGGCTGGGAGAATCTGGAGGCAAGGTGGGGGTGGAGAGGACACTCAGAAGTCAAGTCACTGGCTGGGAAAATGCCTAGAAAAGGGAAAAAAAAATAAGACTATAGAAGGTTACTTTCTTGGTGAACAGGAATTTCCTCCCTTCCTGATGAGGAAGAACAATGCTTACCATCAGGGAAAGACACAGAAGTCAAGGCTTCTGTATCCCAGCCCACTCAATGGGATCAGGCCATGGAAGAGCTCAAAAAGGATTCTGAAAATCAAGTTAGAGAGGTGGAGGAAAAACTGGGAAGAGAAATGAGAGACATGCAGTCAAAGCATGAACAGCAGGTCAGCACCCTGCTAAAAGAGACCCAAAAAAATGCTGAAGAAAATAACACCTTGAAAAATAGGCTAAGTCAATTGGCAAAAGAGGGTCAAAAAGCCAATGAGGAGAAGAATGCTTTAAAAAGCAGAATTAGCCAAATGGAAAAGGAGATTCAAAAGCTCACCAAAGAAAATAGTACTTTCAAAATTAGAATGGAACAGATGGAGGCTAATGACTTTATGAGAAACCAAGAAATCACAAAACAAAACCAAAAAAATGAAAAAATGGAAGATAATGTGAAATATCTCATTGGAAAAACAACTGACCTGGAAAATAGATCCAGGAGAGACAATTTAAAAATTATGGGACTACCTGAAAGCCATGATCAAAAAAAGAGCCTAGACATCATCTTTCATGAAATTATCAAGGAAAACTGCCCTGAGATTCTAGAACCAGAGGGCAAAATAAATATTCAAGGAATCCACAGATCAGCACCTGAAAGACATCCAAAAAGAGAAACTCCTAGGAACATTGTGGCCAAATTCCAGAGTTCCCAGGTCAAGGAGAAAATATTGCAAGCAGCTAGAAAGAAACAATTCAAGTATTGTGGAAATACAATCAGGATAACACAAGATCTAGCAGCTTCTACATTAAGGGATCGAAGGGCATGGAATAGGATATTCCAGAAGTCAAAGGAACTAGGAGTAAAACCAAGAATCACCTACCCAGCAAAACTGATTATAATACTTCAGGGGAAAAAATGGTCTTTCAATGAAATAGAGGACTTTCAAGCATTCTTGGTGAAAAGACCAGAGCTGAAAAGAAAATTTGACTTTCAAACACAAGAATGAAGAGAAGCATGAGAAGATGAACAGCAAAGAGAAGTCATAAGGGACTTATAAAAGTTGAACTGTTTACATTCCTACATGGAAAGACAATATTTGTAACTCTTGAAACTATTTAGTATCTGGGTACTGGGTGGGATTACACACACACACACATGCACACACACACGTACACACACATAGAGACAGAGTGCACAGAGTGAATTGAAGAGGATGGGATCATATCTTAAAAAAATGAAATCAAGCAGTGAGAGAGAAATATATTGGGAGGAGAAAGGGAGAAATGGAATGGGGCAAATTATCTCTCATAAAAGAGGCAAGCAAAAGACTTATTAGTGGAGGGATAAAGAGGGGAGGTGAGAGAAAAACATGAAGTTTACTCTCATCACATTCCACTAAAGGAAGGAATAAAATGCACACTCATTTTGGTATGAAAACCTATCTTACAATTCAGGAAAGTGGGGGAGAAGGGGGATAAGCAGGGTGGGGGGGATGATGGAAGGGAGGGCATGGGGAGGAGGGAGCAATTTGAGGTCAACACTCATGGGGAGGGACAGGATCAAAAGAGAGAACAGAAGTAATGGGGGACAGGATAGGATGGAGGGAAATATAATTAGTTCTTACATAACACTAGTATTATGGAAGTCATTTGCAAAACTACACAGATTTGGCCTATATTGAATTTCTTGCCTTCCAAAGGGAAGGGGTGGGGAGGGAGGGAGGGAGAGAAGTTGGAACTCAAAGTTTTAGGAACAACTGTTGAGTACTGTTCTTGCCACTAGGAAACAAGAAATACAGGTAAAGGGGTATAGGATGGAGACAAGGGCAGAAAGGGAAGAGAGGGAAGATTGGCAGACAGGGGCAATTAGAACGCTTGGTGTTTTGGGGTGGGGGGAGGGGACAAAAGGGGAGAAAATTTGGAACCTAAAATTTTGTGAAAATGAATGTTAAAAGTTAAATAAATAAAGAAAGAAGGAAAAAAGAAGAAGAGTAACATCCATTGAGAATGGAAAGACACTTGGGAGAAAGGTTATATGGGACTTCACCAAGAGATGTGTTTATATTTTGTTCTAGACTAAGGGTGAGAAGAAACCAATGGAACTGACTGAGTAGAGGAATCACTTAAAGAAAATTATTTTGGCAGCATTTGGTAGAATGGACTATACTGGTAAAAGGAACTTAAAGCAGAGAGACCAGTCAGGAAAATGTTGCAAGTAAAAGGTGATGAGGGCCTGACCTAAGGCAATCCCGTGAGTGCAGGAAAGGGGTTACATGCAAGAAATGTTACGAAGGTAGAAACAGCAAGATGGATATATGGGGTGAAGGTGAGTTAGGAGTCAAAGAGAATGATGAGATTACAAACCTGAGACAAGGATTATATCTTCAACAGAAATAGAGATGTTCAGAAGAGGTGAGGGTGAAAAGAAGAATAACTAGATCAGTTTTGGATGTATTGAGTTTGAGATGTCTCTGGGACATCCAGTTTGAAATGTCTAACAGATAGTTGGTGACATGGGACTGAAGCTTAGGGTTAAGCCTGAGGCTGAGTAGATAGACAAAGGAGTCATCTGCATAGATATAATAGCTAAATCTAAATAAGCTGATGAGGTTTCCAAGAGAAAGAATATAAAGAGAGATGTAAATATAGAACAGAATGTTGAGGAACACCCACATTTAGAAAGTATGATTATAAGGGTTCAAAAGTCCTGTTGACTCATCTCCACAGGACTTTGAAAAACTCTTCACCTTGGGAGATTACTCTACCCCAGGATTACTTCTTTTGTTTTCTTTTTTGTGAGGCAATTGGAGTTAAGTGACTTGCCCAGGATCACACAACTAGTTGTGTTTGTCCTTTGTTGTCAAAGAAGACCATGCCATCAGAGAAATGATAACATGACCTGTACTTGACTTTGTTTTGAGCGAGGGGGTCTGTGCAAGGTCACCAGCCTCACTTCTCCAGAGCCATCTGAATCCAGTGACCAGATATTCATCAGGATGACTGGATATGGCACAGAATGCAATGAGAAACCTTGGACAGGTACTCACTTAGGGTAAGGTAATGCCCATTCATTGAATAGGCCTGTTTAAGAAGTAGTCAGGGCATGACCCCTTTTTAATGAGGCAAAGAAAAGAAAGACATCAGGCTGGAAGGGAAATAGCAACAGTGACTATTGATAATCACTATTAAGCCAGGAGGGTCCAGAAGAGAGCCTTTAGGCAGGGGCCCAGTGGTGTCCGAGCTTTAGAGTGAAGTTAAGTGGGCAAGGAGTGAGGGAAAAGAAGAGGGGAAAGAAAGGAGGTGGAGGAATGTCAAAGGTCTGAGGGCAAATTCAAACTCAGATCCTCCTGATTTCAGACACTTGTGTCCAATTGGTGGCCAACTCTTGTTTATTCCCCCTATCTATTGCATCCATCTTTCTCTGTCCACTCACACAGCTCCCATCATACTTCAGGCCTTCATCTCCTCTCACCTGATCTACTGCAGTAGACTCTTAGTGGTCTCTCTGCTTCTAGACTCTTTTCTCTTCAATCCATTCTCAACACAACTGTCAAACTGATATTCTTAAGTACAAGCATAACCGTCTTCTATTTAAGAAGCTTCAAAGGCCCCCTCTTGCCTCTAGGATTAAAATACAAATTACTCTGGCCTTTAAGACCCTAAACAGTCTGACTCCAACTTATGCTTCCTTTACACAATCTACACTCCAATCAAGGTCGCCTACATTATACCTGGGGTCTCCACCATCTTTGAGCAGTTTGTCCGCCATGCCTGGAGTGAGCTCTGTCTTTACCTCTGCCTAACACACTCTGCAGCTTCCTTCTAAGTTCATTTACAATTGATCTGTCCAGTTGACTTCATGGCACTACATGTCCCTGAAGAAATTACTTTCCATTTACTTCTTGTATTTTTCCTATTTGTCTTTCTGTGTGCATCTTGTTCCCATCAAGGAGAATATAAATTCCTTGAGGTCAGAGGTTGTGGGGGTTTTTTATCTTTGTATCCTTAGGGTCTAGCTTTGCGCCTTGCACACAGTGGACTGATTAATATATTCATTAAATGAATGAATGGACTTCAGAGTCATCTTTTCTTGTCCATTTTGGAATCACTACCTCAATTCTAGTCTCAGATCAAGTGCCACCCTTTAAGCAAGGTCTTTCCTGATCTCTTTAGTTGTTAATGCACCAAAATTAGTTTATATTTACTTGTTTCTGTATGTTATTTTTCTCAAGTAGAATATATGTTCCTTGAGGGTAGGGATGTCTTCCATTTTTGTCTTTATCTCCTCAGTCCCTAGTGTATAGGAGTGGCTGGCACACAGAAGTCTTTTTTAAAAATTTAATAATTCATTAATATTAGTTTAGTTGGTTTTTATTAATATTTAAAATAAATCTTCTAATAAATTATTCTTTTAAAAATACAATGAACCAAATAGTCTTTAATGATCCTTCTAACTTTAACATTCTATGAATTTGTAAGATTTGATTCCATCATCCTGATTCTTTATTGGTATTAACTCCAGTTTAGCATCAATGACAAACAAGACTGGAGTATTTCCCGTTGTTAATATAGTCAAACTGATTCAGGTGGGATTCACTGAGTACCCAGCAGACAATAAGAGAGGTCTATATTCCTCAGAAAGGAAATTTATTTTCATATTGTTATGACTTAGGGACAGGTGTTTTTTGTATGTGCTCATATATTCAGGATTTTGCACCCTGAGAACTGAATTGCTTTATTCTTTACACCTGTCAGAAATGTGGAAGTTACATTTGACTAGAAGGTTTTTTAAAATCCCCTCATACCCACCTTTCCATTCTAGTTTCCTTAGAGACTTTCTTCATGTCTGAATTTGTATTTCAGTTTTCACTTTAAGGGCAAAAACTATGTGTTTCTTCAGTCAGAGAACACTGCTCCCTACTCCCTGCCTCAGTGTTTAGTTTTGGCACCGGAGTAATCTATTAATAATGATTTGGATTCAACAAGCAGAAAACAAGACCAGGGTGGGGGCTGGGAGAGCAGGAAACAAGGTGCTGTATGTTCTTTTCAACAACTGTTTTTATCATCTTGGGTTGTGGCAAATAGGAAAAGATTGCTGATCTGACTGTTCTTGAAGTGTAGAAAAATGGACAGGTGCTTTTGGAACTGTCAACTGGGAGAGGAATCCATTGCATGATCATCTGCAATCCAAGTAACTTTATTGAGTAACTTCACCCTAGGTAATTTTCTAACTTTCCCCAGAAGACTCTGATGGAAAGAACAGACATGCTGGGTTTTGTTTCATTTTGAGGTTTTCCCGCTTCTACCATAGTTTCATGTCTGAGGTAGTATATATATCTGAATATTCAAGAAGTTTATAAAACCTGAAATAAGACACAGCATCCCACATCTTTGAGGGATGAAAGAGGGGACGTGTCCCACATTTCAGATGAATTTCAAGGCACCTTCATCCTGGAATGAAGGGTTTCCGAGTATCTGTTTCAAGGGATGACATTTCAATCTCCCTTGCAACTCTGAAAAATCCCTCTGGTGTAAATAGTCAGGGTGTGATGGGGGAGAACTGAAAAACCTATTGAGTTGTCAAATCCTCTAATCTTTTGACTCTTCATTTAGTATTCCACTTCTTCTTTGGGGAATCTGCCATTTTAAAAGCATGGAGAATATTCATGTCCAAGGAATCTACCTAAGTAAAATAACAATAATAAAAAATATTAAAATACTAATATTTTTATTTATTTTAATTGAATTTTATATTATATAATTTATTTACATATAAATTATATAATTTATTTTATATATTTTATTTTATTATATTTTAATGTATTTATTATTATAGAATTAATTTATATATTATTATTCATAATACTATATTTTTATTACATATTATTATTATTTATAATAATTTATTGTTACACAAAATAGTTTTATTATATATTTATATATAAATTATACAATTTATTTTAATATTAACATTAATATTTAATATTAAAATATTAAAAAATAAAATAAAAAAATAACAAAAATAAGTGCCATTTCCATGGCACTCTATAGTTTACAAAATACGTTCTTCTCAAGAACCTTGTGTTGTGGGGTCTCCTTCGCTCAAACAACTTTAGCAGTATCAGTCAAGTTAACAAGCATGTTGTAGCGGAAAGAGCGTTTGAATTTAGAGATGTGAGCTTCAGATACTATTTAGCTGCTTGTTAAAGATCCTTTAAATCTTTCCAGGCCTCAGTGTTGTCTTCTATTAAAAAAAAAAAAACCGTTTTGGTGACAAATCCAGTGATGTCAGTTGATAAGCCTCTTGGTCATTGTTTTTTTTAGCAAATCCACAGCATTTCCTGAGTGTCTACTGTGTGCAAAGTAATTTACTTCTTTACTATGCAATGTTACTCTCTTCTTCTCAAAAAGATTGTTTAATAGTAACTTAGTGACCCTCTTTGTCTCATAAGATATTGTTTTCAAATGCGTGCTGGAGCCTGCTTGCATCAGTTTGGGAGAGCTGATTGTTAAAATTTCAGTATGAGCAATTACACCTCAAGATGGGCAAATGCTACAAATCAGGGCTTTATTTATTGTTTTGATGATTATCTAGACTTAAAGTGTTAGAGAAAATATTAACAACACAGATTCAACTTTAAAGTGTGTCCTGAAAAAAAGTGTGTCCTGCATACATTTTTTTCCTGGCAAGCTGGTTGTTAAACATTTATAAGCATGCCACACTGTGCTGTGCAACAGGGAAAAGGTTGGTTATGAACTTAAAAAAGAGAACTAAGAACACCACATTCTTAGAATGGAGAACTCTCACCTCTAACAAAGAAAGATAGAAACAAAAAGGGAAATAAAAAGACAATTAATTCAGGCCCTAGACCTTGCTGCTGATTCATTATAAAGAGTGATACAGAAGATCGCAGGGTTTCATTTATACAGTATTAGGCAGGCTTTACGCTGCCTAAATGGTCTCTTTGTAACTTTTCTTAAAAAAGCAAAAAGTAATTGCATGCAAATTATCCTGGAATATTATTTTGCTCTCAGATACAGTGGGTTTCCTATTCTGTACCATGCTTTGTATTTGGGCAAAAGCCCTTAAGATGTGTCAGCTTTCATGAGCATATCTGGTTTTAGATCTGACCATATATGAAGAACATTCCCTGGAAAATTATCTTTGTGAATGACAGAACTGAATTTACAATAATTTCTCTGCTTTTGCCTTTATCATCATGAGGGCTAACCTTTGTTTCCTTTCTGTAACACATCTTTCTTCAAACTAGTTTTGGTCTCATTATGGAGTCTTGTTAAGTTTAATGGAATGATTATGTTCTTTAATATAACTTAATTACCAAGCATCAAGACTTTTCAAATTGCAAAGAGGAAATATTTTGACATTTGTATTGGGTCACTGACATAATGTGAATTCCAGTTTTCCAAAATCAGACCGCAATGGTGTAAACTCCTGTACCAAAAGCAATGCTGCCCCAGTCCAACTGTTTTCACAAATGTAGGTCAGAAGAGCCTTGGGGCCCATGGAGACCCCCATTATTAGAAGACCAATCTGTCCTCCCCTGGTACAGATTATAACACATTGACACCCTATACAATTCTTATGTGTGTATATGTATATGTGTGTATGTATATATTTTAAATAAAACTTCGACAGTGGATCCACCTGGAGTGCTGAAAGCCTTCCTCTGATTTGCCACTATCCCTATTGTCAGACCAATAGAAGAAGAATTGAGAGGTCACAAGAGGTAAGATGTGAAGGGGGCTTTCTTTCCTAAATTCTTTAAAGTGCTGGGAGGTAAGGAGGAAAGAAGGAAAGTGTCACAGAAATTCCAAGAGAAATGTCTATGAGGAAAGCGTGGTCAACAGTGTCAAATGCAGGGATGTGGACTGAGAAAAGACCATCAGATTTCATCCCAGCTCCCAAATCAATTCAACCCTTTCTCCTCCCTTCCAGCATTATCTTTGAGCAAATGTACTCTTGTTGAATTTTTCCAAACAATCTAATGACCTGGGGTCATAAAGAAATGCTTCTCCAACTTTATCTCATTTTTCCCCATTGACAAGGCCCAGGCCCAACTGTTCTGTTCAGAAAGGGCTTAGAGTTTAGACAAGACACCTGAGTTGAAGCCGTGCTTTGCTTCTTCCTGGAGGGCTTGCATGAATCTTTCATCCCTAGTACCTAGCACAATTCTCTGCCCCTATAATGTGTGCTCAAGAAATGTTCGCTATTGGGGAGGATGAGGATGTAACCCCTTTACTAGACCCCATGCTTAGAGGTTGGTGTTAGTGGTATTAAGTGGTGATAGAGCCCTGGGGCACTAAAGAGTATGTATACACCCACCACAGGCCACACTTTCTCTCCTTTGGACAATGTTAGCCAGCAGGATAGTCTGATAGGATTAGACCAATGAGACTGTACCCGACTGGTGTTCAGTTGTCTCAGTCATCTCCAACTCTTCATGACCAGGTCTGGTTAGGAGTATGCCTATGCAGAGTACTCCAGAACAAGAGAGAAGCTGTGCACCAGGGCAAGAGGAGGTCCCAGATCCATAAGGGGACACTGATAAGGGAACAGGGACCAAATAGCAGCCTTATTGCCTGCTACCCACTTCTGGTTAACAGATCCAGGGCAGGCTGAGGAAGGTTCCAGTGCCTAGGAATGGTGTTCAGGAGTAGAGAGTGGTAGCAGGCCTTAGGTGGTATACCAAGAGATGAACAGTTCCAGAAACAAGTAGCAGCTGTGTGACTCAGATTCCAGGAGCAGGGCAGGATCACAGTTCCAAGTGCAAGCCCAGCTTGAGGCTTTTAAAGGAATAACCAGGGCAAGAATCACAGGCCAAAGCAGAGGCTACAGTTCTGTCACATTGAACCAGAAGAGCAGTGGCTGAGTCTAGTAGAAATCTACTGCTGCTCAGACCTAAACCAAATCACCAATTTGCAGAGCTCATGGAGTGGGTAATGAGACTTAATAGTCCTAGAACAGACCACTTTGGGAGCACTAAAAGCTTGCAATTCCCAAACATGAGCTGGCCCCAAGGTCTAGAATAACAAAATATTTAATCCTCCCAAGAAAGCAGCATAGGAGTAGCCCAGACCTTCCTTTGAGAAGTATACAGAGCATAACCCTAACATTGTCTGAAGTCAGAAAGTAGGCAGGGAGAATGAACAAGCAAAAATAATATCATCATTAAAAATCTATATGTTAACAGGGACAATCAAGACACAAACCCAGAAGAGAATGATTTCAAAACATCAACAAGCAAAACCTCAAAAGGAAAACATAGGTTGTGCACAAATTCAATTGGAATTCCTAAAAAGAAAAGAAGCAAGAGGTTTTTTTAAGTTTAAAATGATTTTTGATAAATGAAATAAGAGCAGTAAAGGAAAAAATTAGAAAATACATGAGAAGGTGTAAGGATTGGTAAGCTATTAGAATAGCCTGGCACAGAGGTTAAAAAAAAAAAAAGAGTTATTCCCAAGCAACAAATTCCCTGAAAATAAGAATGGATCAAATAGAAACCAATGACTACATACCAACAAGAAATATTAAAACAAAGCAAAAGAGAACGATAAGTTACTAGCATTCTAATATAGGGAGGTATACATGTGTCCTTTCTGAACCATATCATCATCAGGGTTCCTAGAAGGAGTCTAATTAGACAAAGCCTCTGAATGGTCTTGTTGATCTTAAGAAAAGAATGGAAAGACAAGGGAAGAGGAATACACCAGAGGAGAGAGGGAAGAGAAAGGAAGGTTAGGGAAAATTATCTCACATGAGGATGTACATTTAGAAGTCTATACACATAAGAAGGGGGTAGGAAGGAGCAACAATGTTTGAACAGCATGTTTATCTGAATTAGTCAAAAGAGAAAAGAATACACACACACACACACACACACACACACACACTGTTAGGTACAGAAAAACTTTTCACTCAACAGGGAGAGGAAGGAAAGGGGAGCAAAGAGAAGGGAAAATTAGAGGGAAATGATTAAAAGATTAGTCTCAAACAAAACAAATCCTTAAGAATGGACAAAAATATTTATAACTCTTTTTGAAATGCCAAAGAATCAGAATCTGATGAGATATCCAAAAATTGGAGGATGGCTGAACAAGTTATCTACTGTGTTATAAGAACTATAAAGGGAGTAGTTTCAATGAAATCTGGGAAGATTTGTATGAACTGGTGAAGAGTGAAGTGAACAGAACCAGGAGAATAATATAGTAAAGAAGAACAACTTTAAAAGAATTAGAGACTGATCAGAGTAATG
This sequence comes from Notamacropus eugenii, assembly GCF_028372415.1. Lineage (NCBI taxonomy): Eukaryota > Metazoa > Chordata > Mammalia > Diprotodontia > Macropodidae > Notamacropus > Notamacropus eugenii. The sequence goes on along the minus strand of NC_092877.1, from coordinate 295,154,682 downwards.
ACTAACTATTCCAATGGACTAATGGTGAAATATGCTACCCATCTCCTGACAGAGAAGTGAAGGACTCAGAGTTCAGAAGGAGACACAAATATTTTTGGACATGGCCCACAAAGAAATTTGTTTTGCTTGACAATACATATTTGTAACAGAGGTTTTGATTTTCATTCTCATTGGTGGGTGGGGCAGGGTGTAGAGTTGAGGGGAGAGAAAAGGGAGAGAAGGTAAATTTTTGTTGATTTCAATATATGTACACATGGATATAATTTCCAAAATGAAAAAAAATGCTTATGAAAAGGCATCAGCACTTCCTGGGAATGTTTCTGATGATCACTGGAGTGTTTGAAAGGTGAGGGATTTTGGTAACTCCATCCATTTTATAACCCATCTCCTGCAGACCCACTAGATACATTCTAGTCTAAGTATAACAATAACAAACAAGATCTACTCTCTAAATGTAAAGGCCATTCTCTTCTTCTGTAGGAGGCAGCTAGGTGGTGCCCTGGATAGATTACTGGACCTGGACTCAGGCAGCCTCCTCTTCCTGAATTCAGATCAGGCCTCAGAAACTTACTAGCTGTGTGAGCCTGGCTAAGTGTAGCACCAATGCAATATTCACAGCACCTACAGAGGCTATGAATATATGTTGGCATAACTCTGAATCACAAAATATAACAGACTCTCTATATAGAAGACAGAACCAAAACATTTATTTAAACACCAGAAAGCCAAATCCATCATATCAACAAATACATTGTCCCTAAGCATTCCCCCTGCTAGGGCCTTCCCACCAACAAACACTCACAGCTCACTGCCTGCTTCCTCTCTCTCCCTCAGCTCTAACTGTTGTGACCAACTTCCTCTCAACTGTAGTCCACCCTTCCTGCTCCACCCATTCAGCTAGCTCCTCCCATCACAGACTCATGTGACTCAGGCTTCCATAAAACTCAAACATGGGTCACATGGGCCTATTGATGGATAGGAAAGATCTTCCCATTATGCAAAAAATACATTAACAATACAGCAAGTCACTTAACCCTGTTTGCCTCAGTTTCCTCATCTGTAAAATGGAGAAGAAAATGGCAAACTACTCCAGTATCTTTGCCAAGAAAACCCAAATGGGGTCAAGAAAAGTCAGACACAACTGAAAACAGCTGAATATTTTTCTATGGACAATCTGACACCTAACATATCTAGCATAGTTGCATATGCCTTGTGGCTACAGTCTATTCTTGATATTCAAGTCACATTCTCATACATGAAGTTATCTTGCTTCCCAAAACAAGTTTCCTTTTCTCAAACCAAATGAATACTAAAGCTCTCTCTAGGGCTTCATGGATATAAGAGCAGGCCAAGGAACTGATGTGTTTCATGAGATCCCTTCCAGTTTTTACTCACTCTTTGCCATTGCTGTCTAGTTATATCTGGGTCAATTCATTAGGCAGGAAACTCCCCAAAGTTTCTAGAGAGGCAAGCTGGAAGTCAGAGACATGTCAAGGAGTCAGCTTCCCCTAAGACATCTTTTTATTTTTCCTCCCATGAGTAGATTCCAAAGAGAGTCTGGAACTGAGTGTGTGTCTTTTTCAAAAAAGGAATGATGAATGACTCTCCTATCCATAGTTCCTGTGCTGACTCTGCCCCTTACACAGGTGTACGGCGTTGAATCTTCATTCTTTCCACCATTTAGGAAAGGGACACAAAATTATCCAGGTTTCAGATACATACATACACATATATACACACATATGTATATATATACACATATATGCATGTGTATATACACACATGTGTATGTATGCATGTATATATGTAACTATTTACTGCATATATGTGTGTGTGTGCATATACATGTGTGTGTATACACACACAGACACACTAAATAGATAATAAATGCAAGGTAACTCTGTGAAACACAAGGAGTTTTTTCTGACACAAAGAGTCATTTCTGTTGCCACTGCTACTCTCCTGCCAGGAACCGTTGCCTGGATTATTGTAGAATATTTCTAAAATATCTCCACTCTCTCCTTGGTTTAAGCTCCCATATCATCCAGTATAATCTTACTTTTCATGGAGATCTTGTATCAAGCTCAAAAGGCTTTGGCAACTCCGTGAAGGCACTGAGGTAGGTTATTGGATAAAGTGCTAGATCTGGAGTTAGGGAGCATCATAGACTACATCATGTAACTGAGAACTGGGAAGGATTTTGGAGAGCATCTGGTCCAGAGGTGTCAACATGCAACTGCATTGCCATAGTAACACCCCTGAATGCAACTCAACCGGATTTAAATGTAGCTGGGAAATACTTAACAAAATAAATAAAAATAGAATATAGATAATAACAATATTTGGTTTTCTAAGTCAACATGTGGCCACAGGGATCCTTATGTTTGATTTAGTGATTCCATTTCTATTTGAATTTGATGTCATTGATCTAGCCCCTTTCCTCCCCCTCTCGATTTTTTTTACAAATGAGTAAACTGAGGCCCACTACATCAGGTAACTTGCCCAAGATCACATAGGCAGTGAGGAGCAGAGCCAGGTTTAAAACCCAGGTCCTCTGCCTCAAATCCACACCCTTTCTACTGTATCTTGCTGCCTCTTAATCCATGTCCATGACCCTGAATATGTTCTCTCCCATGGCTCCAGCCTGACAGGTCACAAGGGATCTCTAAGCCTTCTTCTCAGGGATCTGCAATGTGGCAAGCCAACTGAAATGGAAGTAGCTAAAGCCTGGCTCTGATGTTGAGTAACTGTAACTTAAGAAGTTTGGACAAGTTGTTTGCCACAGCAGTACCCAGAGTTAGGGAGACCTCCTCCCTTTTCTATGGGCCCTGACAAGTGAGAAAAAATCCATCTGATTTCTTGCTGCATTTATATTATTGAGGCAAACCACAAAAGCTCCATCAGTGGCTCCAACACTGGGACTGATTCTGTTGAAGCTGTTGGCCAGCTAGTGTTCTGCATTGTTCTCACTAATTATGTATTGTTGTTTTCAAATGGTCTTTTCCTCTAATCGGGTTTATTTTTTAGAATGGAAAATAGCCTGCCCCATTCTATGCATGTGCAAGTCATTATTCTCAATTTTTGCATTTTCACTATATTAGATTTTTGTTGAATTTTATTGCTTCTCTGAAAGAAACTGCACAGAGTATAAACAAGATGTCATTTCTGTGGAAATCAGTTTACAGATTAAACCCTGTGGAAACATTTCCGGTATGTTCTGCTGTGCTTAGAGCTTAACTGAAGATGCTTTGAAGAAATTCAGAGATAAATGTTATGGCCTTCAGATTTATCAGCCTTAGAAATGTAATTTCGCCTCTTCCCTAGGAGTGAATGGACATCTGGGAACATCATATTTGTTTTGCTTTATGATTATTTTATTTTAAATTTCTGGAGCGTAAGAAGATGTAGATATGAGTGGATACAAAGTATGGTGAGAGAACAAGGAAGACAACACATAGGCTGGCTAGAATAATAGAAATGGAAAAGAACCAGAAGACAATTCACACAGAAGTTTGTGAAATGATAAAGACCAAGCTTGGCCTCAAGAAAGAGATTCTGTGCACACAGTTGTCATCCACTTTCATTTGCAAATAGAGTACAGAAGACATTGTCTGTGAGTTGGGATGTCATCAAAGAGAAGGTGGTAGAGGCTCATTTCCTTTACTACTCTTTAAACTTAGGATTTCTAAAGCAATATCTAAAAGCATAAAAACTCCACAGCCCGTAGCACTAAAATCTGCAATTCCCTCTTCCCCCTTCCTTTCATCCTCCCTTGAGAAGAAACTTTCCTCATGCATCAAAGTGGACAGTAGAAGGTCTTGGACGAGCAGGCTATGGTCTGTCTGCTCACTTTCCATTGACTGATACTGTTTCTGACATCCTAAGATCACTTAATCTTGTAAGAAGAAATGGAGAGTTCTGAATAGTTTACTGTTTTCGATATCTGATGTGTTGGCTATTGTTGATTGTGCAATTACAGTGGTGACGATGCTTGTATTAGTGTCCCTGGTTGCATTACGAGCTGTCGCCAGCTGTTGCCATGCTGCCTGTGAATATTGTCATTCTAGCTACAGCTGTTGTGATTGGGAAGCCAAGGAGCCAGAGGAATTGGGCTGTCATCCTGTAGAAAGTCTCACTCTTGATAACTGAAATATCCATGAAAATTGAGGATCTATGACTTCCCTACTGCTTGGAGTATATGAACTCTGTGAAGAATGCTCACCAATAAAACCACTAGTAAAAATATGTGTTTGATCTATTGCCTAAGGACTTCCTTAGATCCAGCCAAGGTGAAACAATCTATGTAAAGAACCACTCAATTCACCTAAATCTCTAGGGGCTCTGTGTTCAAGTGTAAGATGAGCTACAAAGTCATGATGACATCGTTAGGATCTCTGCCAGGTAAAGCTGCACAAACTGGACAAGTAGCTTCTGTTAATGTTTCTGCATGTTCAGAAGTAACATGTTCTTGAAGAGATGTTTCCATATAACCCATTTTTTCACAATGTGGGCAAATAAATGGCTGCAGCTGCTCTACTGGGAGAGTTCCACCATGATACAAATTGAAATCTACCCTTATTAGTATGGTATGCATTGGATATATGCCTTGTCATTGTTGCACCATTTTCCTAACAAGATGTACAAAGATCATGATTGCTGCAAATTTAACACTTGTATCTTCAACCTTTAAAATTTCCTTTGAAACATCCATCACAGCTGACACGTTCATGTTGGGACATCCTAGTTCAGATGGTGATAAAGTGGCCCCTCCTGAACTTCAGCTGCATGAAGACTCCCAGGAGGGCCCCTAGTGCTGCTCACACCAACAGATGGGCTAGTTAGTGGACAAATAGAAATAGAGAATTCTTTGCAGGATATTTGAGGAGGAGGAAAAGCAGCTAGACCTGGGGGTGCCCTCTATATCTGTCATGTCCAACCGGGCTATCCCAGAACCACTAGGGGCTTCTTCCCATTTTGCCTTTTTTATTTTGTGCTATCTGCTTGATTCACATATCTTCTGATGAGACTAATGATCAGCAGCTCTGAGTATGTTCACTGTCAGAGTCTCCACAGATCCTGCTTTTATCCCTGAATTCCCCTGTTTTCATTTTGATTATCTATATAACCTAAGGATTTCTGGACCTTTCCATTTGCCCAACAGCATGACTTTTAAGGTTTCTGGACCTTTCTTTCTTCCCTGTTACTCTATTTTCTTTAACATTTTGTCTTCCATAATTAAGGTGTGATTGACTTGATAGTGGGGACTATCTTGCTTTAAGCATTTGACACAGTCTTGACACAAAGTAAATGCCTAATAAATGCTTTGTCATTCATTCATTTAGTCATCCATTCATTCTAAAACATCAGATTTTTTTTAAAAAAAATTGTTTTCCTGAACTGGATTCTCCCCCTTCCTTATTTTTGGTTTTTCATCAAAAGCAATAGCTTTCTAGGAGAGAGAATGGGGAGATATATTTTGGGAACTGTAAGTAATACAAAACCAATATATATCAATTTAAAAAAAAAAAATATGAGCATGTGATAGCTCTCTCTGAGACCCAGTTTTCTAGGTTCTCAATTGGTTGGTAGAATCAATATGATGGAAGGGAAGGCTTCATTCAAATCCTCAATGGTCATCTGTTCACATGCTCCAGCTGTCCTGTAGCTGTTTGTCAGATTCTAAAATCTGAGTCTTAGAAACACACACAAAAGTAGCACCCACCACCTTTGAATCTTCCTGTTCATCATATGCTAGAGCAGTAAATCAACTCCTTGACACAGGACCCTGATTTTTTCAGGTTCATCTACTAGGATGGCCTTGGTCACATTAGCATGGTAGAATAGTGGTTGTTGGCTCATTAATGTAGTCAGTCTATTGGAGAGACATTCATTGTCGTATTTCAGGGCATAAACCCTGAAAACAAATAGTTTTGGTTTAGAGAGGGGGTTTTTTTGGTTTTTGGTTTTTAGCAATTATTGTCATCACTAGAATTTATGTAGTGCTTTAAGGTTTGGAAAACAATTTACAAATATGATCTCATTTTACTGATACAGAGGTATGAGTACTCAGAGGTAAGTGCTGTTTTTATCTTCATTTTACAGATGAGGAATGTGTAGCAGACAGAGATTGACTTATCCAGTGTCATGTAGTTAGTAAGTGTCTGAGACAATTCAAACTTCGTCATTGTCTTATGTAGAAGCAGAGGCAATCCAGCAACAACAATAAGTGAAAAAGAAGTTTGTAGAATACAGCAACAGATATTCTTTTTTTTTTTTCAGTGTCAGATATTCTTGAGTCATCATGGTTATAGACAGCCAAGACAACCCAGGTCATTATAGCAGAGAGAGGCTAGGCTGGATCTCATAACAAGCAAATCAACACCAGCAAAGTTTCAGACCATCATGTGGTCGAGACAGTTTCAGAACCAAGGAGAGCTCCCAGTGAGTTCTTGCATCAAAGAGTTTTCCTGACTAAGGTCTTTAATTTTGGACAACCCTTGGAGCTTCCCTTTTGGCCTCATTAATTCATTCATTCAACATTCAACAAACATTTGAGAGCCTAGAGTTTCCCACTGAATCAAACTTGCTTGGCAGTGAAAGGTCTTAAAGTGCTTAGAGCATGCTCCATTTTCCTGGTAGTAGAGAATCCTCTTCCACTCATGTCTAAAAGTTGATTGACATCACTCAGATGGCTTAGAGGTTCAGAGATCAGGAAAAAGCTTGATGGGTTTTGGAAGATCAGACCTTGGGATGGGCAGTTCCCATCTATGAGAAGAAACTTAAACTACCTCATCGTCAGACTTTTATTCTTGATTACTCAGTCAACCTTCTGGCTGGAGGAGGAGGAGGGTTGTAATCCCATTGGAAAAGATCCTGATAAGTTCCACTTATTTCTGCAATGGATTATTGCTGAAAAGCTCATCCATTTTTGGTGGGAATAGACCTGTGATCTTATCAGTGTAAGAAACTCCTTTGTGAAACTCCCTCTCCAGATGTAGACAGATGTAGATCTACCATAATTATACTTTTAGGAGGCAACTAGAGTACACTGATTAAATAACTTGTCCATAGTCACATAACTGGTATGTGCCAAGCCCTGAAACTTCCTGATTCTAGAGCCAGCCTTTTATTTTTATAAAGTCCCCTCTTTAAAAAATAAAAACAAACAAATTAAAACCTAATTTACAAGTCAAAATGTACCTACCACAACAGATGAAGAATCCCCTGTTCTTTCACAGCTGTATTCCTCCTTAGGCTTGAGGTAGCTGTCCCTGAATCCAGTATCTTCCTCTACCCAATGCTTCAGCCCCCACATGTGAATTGGGGGGAGATTAAGGGAATTTCCAAAAGACTGTATATGTGATTCATTTCCTTTAGCTTAGTGGCAGTAAAGAAGGCACTGAATTGTGCTTTTAATTTCCGAGCTGTAATATTGGCCAATAATATAACCCAGCCTCTTTGGATCTTACTCAAAGGAAAACTTCAGCCATTAACTAAGATTAAGTGACTCACTGAGATCACACCAAAAGTCAGGGATAGAAAAACAATTAGAATACAGAGCCCCTAAGTACTAGGAATGTTTTTAAAAAAAGATTTGATGAGGCAAACAGAAGATGTAACTTCCAAAGCTTAGTTCCTCTTCTTCTAAGGTATAAAACCCTGTCATTCAGTTGGTTTTGATGTCAGAAGTTAAGAATTAATTTGGAGCCTCTACAATGTATTAAGGTGCTGATCTACACAGCGTTCATGCTAAGTAATTTAGAGTACCCAGAAAAGAAGTAGGTAATACCTTGCTTGGGTTTGGACAAGGCCACTCAACCTGCTGATAGTAGCCAGAGCCTTTTATAAACTGGTCTTAAAAATTGTACTCTTTTTGATTTCTTGCTTGCAATAAATTATGCAATTAAAAGAACATCACAAATTGGACAGCAAAAAAGTAGCATAACAACACAGTGTTCCTATTCATACAGTCAGTTGTTTTGCATTCCTGATGAACTGGCAACTGTCACCCCATACTCAATGACATCAGAGTGCTGCCCATTAGTTGTAGGCTTGGAAAGCACATTTTAAATCCTGCAGTGAAATGTTTTTGGCAGACAATCTTAGTCAGTTATTATTAACAACACAACTAAAACAATCCCCACATCAATTCTGATTCTCAAGGGGGTCCCTGGAAGAAATGTTGGAGGCTAGAGTTCAAGTACTTTTGCAGAAACAAATCTTGTCTTCAAATCACTCACAACCTTTTAAATAGCCTTTATATTTTAAGTAAGTAAAGTAGTACTTGATGATGCCTTTTCTGGCCTCCTCTTGCATCTTTCATTAATGTGAATTTTTTGGAGGCTATGGCTGAGCCATGACTTAACCTCACAGGGACTCTCTCAATTGCAAAGGTCTCTTTTAAAGAATCCCACAAGAATACAGCCAACTCCCAATTATCTTTGCTAATGGGCAATTGTAATCACATAGATGAATTTAGTTTTCAGATCATTTCCAAGCCTCATTTGGTGAATATTTTCCACTTCCTACTCCATCAGCCCAGTAATGAACTACAAAATTCAATGATTTGGGTTTCCACCTTCTTTCATCCCCTCTGATAAGTGAATAGAGGAAAAGGGAAGTAGTCAATATCAAAGCAACAAGAGGGACAAAGAGAAGAGAAAGGTGCTGGGGAAACCCACAAAATAATCCATCCCTGAATAATTGCTTGCTGAAGTAAACACTTGGTAGTTCACATTCCAAAATGAACAGGTCAGAAAGTTTTCCTCAGATATTGGATTGATGGAAACAAAAAGACATGATTCTTGGTTTCACTGATGTGTGAAGATTTAGATTTGGGACTATCATAAGGGAATAATAATCGTCCCTGATACTTCCAATAACTGAGTACAGTGTTCAGACTTTGACCTCCCCAGATCATTTCCACAGTTTTCCCTGATCCACTTAACTTATGCTTTTAATGAGGATAAAATCATTTTTACCTTATCTCTTCAGGAAGGAAATGTTTACCATCTTCAGAACAGAAACTTGAGAGAGCTAATGGTGTTGCCGTTAAATACGACTGAATGAATTCTTAAAAGAACTTGATACAAGTTCTCTTTGTACAATCGAGCCTTGCTTTCATAGTTGTGAAAATCCTTAGAATAGTGTTTGGGTTTGGAGTAAATACCTGATTTAATCTGAGAAACGCAGATTTATCTACAATGTGCTTCTCCACTATGGACACTGTATATTTGACTCACTGTATTGACGTGTACAACTGAATAGAGTCACTTATTTTTTTTGGTGCCTTAATTATCACATAAGTCACAGAGAAGAACTATTTCTTTCAGGTCATTGGAAAAGGAAAATGTACAAGATGTGTCATCCCTTACTTAGTGGATTTGTGATCTCATCAATGTGGGCATTTCCCCAAGTGATGCAGATTGCAACTTCAAAATACATAGCCACTGTCTGCGTCTTTCCACAAATCCTCCTCTTCCCCCAGTGTCCTAGAGGCCTAAGTCTACATCTTTTCATATTGTGTGGGTACCAAAGGAGCACAAAGCTGTCTGTTAGTTATCCTCTGCTCTTACTACATGACTCACCCACATCCTTTAACGGTCACATCTTTCATTGATCCCATTTTTACTCTGATTCTCTGGTGCAGCTCTTCATTGGTAAGATGTTACAGCCTGATCATTTCCAGCAGGTGTCTCTCAGTCTCCCCTTGGGTTACCTAAAACTACAATTTGTTAGAGATAGTGGTTTCCTGTCCTTTGTAGTCATTTAGCATCATTGGAAGAATATTGACTTTAAAGATTAGGGTTTTTATTTCAGGGTAAAGTTAGGGGCTCATTAAAACACTTCACAATTTCCCAGCTGCAATCCATCTTGCTTTCTGCTTTTTTTTCAATTCTGGGTACAGTTTATTATCCATCTGCAATGTCTTCCCAAGGACCAAACAATTAGGGCTATCTATCCAACCACACAATAGACATTCTCTGATTGATTAGATTTTTCCTCTGTGGATTTTTGTTATTCAAGTTATTTCAGTTGTGTTTGGCTTTGTGATCCCATTTGGGGTTTTCTTGGCAAAGATACTGCAGTGGTTTGCCATTTCCTTCTCCAGCTCATCTTACAGATGAGGAAACTGAAGCAAACAGGGTTAAGTGATTTGCCCAAGGTCACACAGCTAGTAAGTGTCTGAAGCTGGATTTGAACTCTGAAAGATGAGTCTTCCTGATTCCAGACCCTGCACTCTATCCACTGCAGCACCTAATTGCCCACCTGCCTATCCCAATTCAGTAATTTTCGGGGTGTATTACCGAGATGCTTTACAGAATAGCTAGATCAATTCATACCTACACCAACAGTGCATTAATGTGTCTTTTTCTGCAGTTGTCTTCTTTGTATTTTAGACACAAGTCTGCCAGAAACTTTTTATGCATTTTACATTATTCTAAATCCAAGCATTTCTAGCTTGGTGAAAAGAATATCCAAACTGGCATAATTCCTCTATGTCCTCAGATATATCTCTCTACTCCAAGATAATCTGAGATATCATTTATAGGAATCTTGAAAAAGAAAAGGTTATAATATGTTAAAATAAATACAGTGTTAGGTTAATGTGCCAGAATAATCAGTACTCAATTATTTTTTTAACCAATTCTCTCAAGAACTACAAGATCCATCTCCCCACAATCAATATTGATTAGAAGGGTGGGTCACAAACTTCAAAGGATGAAGAAGGCAAGTATCTTATTCTGTGTTCAAAGTTTAGTTTCCAACTTTAACAAATTTCAACACATTTAGAAAGGGTTTTTAGACTAGAGAAGTATTTATTAATATTTCTAAATTAAACTAAAATGTAGGTTTTTAAATATGATTCTACAGTGCTACGTATTGAATCAATTCCTCCCATTTCATGTCTGTCTACTCATTGGTCACTGGAGGAGGATTTTACACATAGAGTACCAGTGGTTATGTAAGTTTATCAACGGCCTAAAATCTATGTGATCCTTAGTCCTACCTATAAAGAATGTGTATTTTTTTAGAGATTACATTTTTTCTAAAGACACAGTTTATCAGCTTACATCATTTTCTGATAACTCATTAAAATTCAATCTCTAAAGAAAATGTTGCCCCAATGTTTTTAAATACATTCTCTTTGACCATAGACAAAAGGAGTGGGATAGTAGAAGGAAGTCAGCTGGAAACAAAAGGTCATAGATATTGATTTGGTCCTCTAGGAAGGAAATAATTAACTGCACCTGCAGTGGCAATAGCATCGTGTACCAAAAGAGCTATTATTCAATTTGAGATTTTCTCAAGCTTCCTCATTTATCTTGTCATCAGAATCTGATCTTCTCTTTCAAAAGCATTTATCTTTGGTTTTTGTAAGCACCATGACATGGTGCTCCTTTATGTGAAGTACAGTGTTTATAAACTTTAGTCTCTCATGTTCATGACTTTACCTGCTAAAGAGCTAGCTAGTAAGGAAGTATTATGCTCCTGCACGCGGTAGAGTATCCATCTATGGGCCAGTTTGTCTGTCCTTACCAGGCTGGGCCAGAATGTTCACTACCACTTTAAGGGTGAATACAATCTAGAAGAACAATTCACTCCATTCACATGAATACACAGGTAGACTGACTATTGTCTTTCAAAATGGTCTTTTCACCAATAGAATAAATCAGTATTTGATCAACCCTCTGGATCTGTTAAAATACATTGTTTTATAAATAATTATGGTCAAATTTCAAAGTAAGGAGGAAGAGAGAAGTAAAAGTTCTAGGAATTAGACATAAATTTATTGTTCAGTTATTTTCAGTCAAGTCTGACCTATTTAAACTGATCTAGAGGAATGGTCAAATGATACAATTGAAAGAGCTCTGGGATTTATGGAAACTGAATTTGGATAACGACTCTACTATGTGAACTTGGATCTGGGCCTCAAAGCCCTTATCTGTAAAATGAGGAAGTTGGGCTAGATGACTCATATTTTCCCTTCTTACTCTAGAATTAAGATAATAATAAGGACCTCAATTAGCCCTCTGCGCCAGGGGATGGGGACTACCTGAGTTTAGAGAACATAGAGGAGATTCTCTGAGAATCTCTATCCTGAAGCCTACATGTCCATTGCCTCCAACAGTAGTCTACTATATCCGTGCCACTGTTGAGTTATTCAGTCTTGTCCAATTCTTCGTGATCCCATGGACCATAGCACCTTTTATTTTCTACTATCTCTCAAAGTCTGTCTAACTTCATGTTGGTTATTTCCATGACACTATCTATCCATCTCATCCTCGGCTGTCTCCTTTTCTTTTTACCTTTAATCTTTCCCAGTGTCAGGGTCTTCCCCTATCTTCTCATTACGTGGCCAAAGTATTTAAGCTTCAGCTTTAGTATTGGACCTTTCAGGACCAGCCTGAATTAATTTCCTGAAATATTGACTGATTTGCTTTCCTTGCTTTCTAAGTGCCTCTCAAAAGTCTTCTCGAGCATCACAATTTGAAAGCATCATCTGCTGTGCTCAGCTTTTCTTATATTCCTAACTCTCACAGTCATTCATAGTGAATGGAAAAACCATAGCTTCAACCATACAAACCTTTGTCAGCAAGGTGATACCTGCTTATTTTTTTTTTTTGCATGTTGTTCAAATTTGCATAGCTTTCCTTCTAAGGAGCAAGTGTCTTTTAATTTCTTGACTGCAGTTGCTGTCTGCAGTGATTTTTGAGTCCAAGAAAATCAAATCTGACACTGCTTCTATTTCTTCTCCCATTTGCCAGGAAGTGATGGGACCAGTTGCCAAGATTTTAGTGAGGTTTTTTTCTACACTTCAAGCCAGATTTTACACTGTCCTTCTTTACCTTCATCAAGAGGCTTCTTAATTCCCCTTCATTGTCTACCATCAGAGTGGCATCAGCTGCATATCTAAGATTGTTTATATTTCTCCCAGCAATCTTAATTCCAGCTTTTGATTAATTCAACCTGGCATTTCACATAATGTACTCCACATTTAAATTAAATAAGGTAACAATATACATCCATGTTGTACTCCCTTTTCAATATTAAACTAATCAGTTGTTCCGTGTTTGGTTCTAACTGTTGCTTCTCAGCCCAAGTACAGGTTCCCCAGGAGACAAGTAAGATGATCTGGTACTCCCATCTCTGAGGACTTGCCACACTTTGTTGTGATCCACATAATCAAAAGCTTTAGTGTAGTCAATGAAGCAGAAGTTGTTGTTTTTCTGCCTGTGTCTACAAGGCACCGAATGTCCAGATGGAAAGTGGAAAATTAAATCAATCATCCAGATGTTCCTTGAGACCTGACAATGTGTAGACAACACATATAGATGGCTGACAACTTCATTTTTCTCTTTTCATCCTTTGCATAGATACAACTTAAGTATCTCCTAGAGATGATCTGAGAGGGAGAACAATGACACCATAGGACCATGACTATCTCCCAGAAAAGCAGGTCTAGGGTTAGTCTTTGTGCAACAAGTAGCATGTCAGCTTTTGGAACTTATGTTCTTGCAAAACAGGGAAAGTAATTTTCGCTTTTGCTCTCTGATCACAGAAACTTCTGAAGGACTAACAGCCACTCTTTGTAGCCACTTACTCTGTTATCCACAAAGTCTGGAGAATAAAGTAGAATAAAATATTTTTATTTCTTTAGCTTCTCCTTGAAGCAAATGAATCCAAAAGAGGGTGAGGGATACTGCCTGTGTATTAGGGGAACATGATAAGAGTGCCAGTCAGGAAAAGAGGGCAGATTATTTCATATATGTGCTCTCTTTAATATTATTAAAGCCAGGCCCCATGAAAGCCAACATTATTATCCAATCTTTAAATGAAAAAAAGCTTTAGAAGAACATAATTCCAAGCTATTTTAAAGATTCAGAAGGGATATTAAAAAAAGAAAATTCAACACACCTTGCTCTCTTGAAGAAAGAAATGTAGTTAATAACTGAATCAATCAGTATATATAAATATATATACATATTTATAATATATAATATACATATTGTATATATGTGTGTATATGTATATATGTGTGTGTGTGTGTGTGTGTGTGTGTGTGTGTGTGTGTGTATTCCAAGCTATTTTAATTCCAAGCTATTTAAAGGCTCAGAAGGGATTTTGGAAAAAAAAATTCACCATACCTTGCTTTCTTGAAAAAAGAAATGTACTTAATAACTGATCCAATCAGTATACACACACATATACACACATACATATATATGCATATATGTGTATATGTATAGATACACACACATATACATAGGTGGTATATATATGTATCTATTTACCACCTATGTATGTGTATATGCAATGTAGCATCATAGATAGAGTTCTATCCTCATGTCAGCAAGGCTGTGGTTATCCTGCCACTGGCATATCCTGGCTGTATGACCCTATCTCTTTAAACATAGAATGAATTACCTACATTAGTGGAAAGAGTTTCCTGGGGAGGGTCTCTACACTCAAGAAATCATAGATATGGATCAAAGCAAAGGCAAAATGACACCATTCTGGCAGTCCAGATAAAATATTTTAATGTAGCTTCTTAGGTATAGCCCACAGGGCTTCTCACACTGCCCCTACCCCCTCCCCCCCCAGTTAGCTACCCTAGGACCTAGGTGTTTTAAGGGCCAGAACCTTCTCAAAGCATTAGAGCTCATGAACACCAATGATAAGCTTCACTTTCAGCAGTCAACCATAGAACACAGTTCATATGAAAGGCATTTTCACTAAACCCCCTTCCCCCAAATCTTGAATTAATTCCCCTATAAAATCCATACACAATCTGTAGATTTTTATAATGATTATGCACAAGATATCCACATATATGTATACATGTATATATATACATACATATATACATACACACATATATGGAAGCCATGCGACCAGGGTCCTCATGTGAAAGGATATACATTCAAGGAACATACATGACCAGGACATAAACATGTGGGGGTCACTTATGCTTCTGATGATATACTGGTACCATTGTGCTACTTTGCTGGACTTGGTGCCCAGCAGGTTATTATACCTCATTTGTTCTTCATTTCAAAATGCTAGTCATGGCTTTCTAGTCTAACTAGCTATAAATTCCTGAAAGCACATTCCCTGAGGGTGCTGTGGTCATAGCTTTTTCTTCACTCTTCTAGTCATCCTTTGTCTACATGGGGATGTGATGGGGTACGGTGGGTAATAATTCACTCTTCTGTGGCTCAGATGAACCTCAATTCACAGCCACTTACACGGTTCAGTCCTCCAGCCTCTCCCCAGGGAAGAGAAGATAGTTGTACCCCTCAATCAATAACATTATAGTTATTGATTATAACTATAACAGCATTATAGCTGGCTTTCCTGATTTTTTTTTATGTGCGGGTTATCCTCAATCAGTGTTCCCAGCCAATAGCTCCTCTCACCTAATGGCCATGATGATCTCTTCTGCCCTTCCAAGCTACACCAGGGATCAATTCTTCAATAAATATTTATTAAGGACCTATTGTGTGCCAGGCACAGTGCTAAGCATTGAGGATACAAAAAGAGACAAAAGACAGTACCTGCCCTCAAAGAACTTTATACCTAATGGAAAGATATATAGAAAAAACTATGCTAAGATCAGCCCTGCCCTTTGATCCCTTCTTGGAATTCTTCTGTTAAGAGCTTTTCTCCACCAGAAGTCCTCTCTGTTTATCTCTTCTCTGCTATGTCACTCTCTTCTTAACTTGATCACTGCAATGCCCTCCCCTTGGTCTCTCAGGTCAATTTTTACCACATTTTTGGTCAGACTCCCTTTTGAAGATTAATCATGCCCTGTACCTCCCCCCAGTTAAATCTCCTTATAGATTTTCCCCAATTTCTCCCATTTTCCTCAATAGAATACAGTGATACTGTAGTAAAAAAAGTTTTAATCGGTTCCCCGGCCTCCACCCTGTCCCCCTTCTCCCAGCATCCACTTGTTCTGTACAGACAGAACAGTAACTGCCAAGTTGGATAGAGAATGTTGAAAGACTATTCTATGCAAATAGTAACTGCCTGACTGCTAGAGAATTCTGACACACACTGACCTTTCTCCCACTTTCTCCAGCACCAAGTCACAGCCTCATTTTTTTCTGGCTTTCAACATAGGTAACATTGTGCCTAGATGTGACTATTTTTTGGAAATCCTGTATGGCCAAAGAAGAGAGCAGGTTAATAAAAATGATGGTGCTGTCACCCAGAAAAAGACTATTTAAAAATGACATTACTCTACTCAGTGCCCCAAAATAGGCCTATCCACATAAGACAGTCCCATTATCATGAATATTTATTGCCATACCAAAAACTTATTAATCACATGCAGTGTATTTGGCTCTATACCAAACACATAAAAGATGAGACATGCCAAGAAGATGGACATTGTTGACATTTTCATGGTGAATTTTCTTTTATAGAGTGTCATGGGCTGGGATGATTATAGGCTAGCTTACTTCTTCCTTGGAGAAATGGCTTTTTCTCCTTCCTTATTATACCTCAAGTTGTCCTTGAATCGGGCTTTGAACAAGGAGCAGGATATCTGCTTGTTGGCTGGGAAATGGGATGTTGTTATTCATAATGACATTGCCCAAAATTTCCCCTGGAGATCTAGGGTCTGATGCCAGCACTAACAAATCAATAAACTGTGCCAAGAATTTGAGGGATGTTTTAAAGGACAAGCATTTCTGGAGTTACCTAAGGAACCCTGTGAAGGGATGATTTTCCCTAGGTCTATCTTATTTGGATATGGACTCCAAGAATTATTCCTGTATAGTATGTCTCACATTGAATTTGATCTTGGCATGTGTATAATAGAAATACTTAAAATATAAAACTGCCCATGGAGTTTAAAGATCATCTAGCTCAGACCTGCATGCTCTATTTATATTCTTATTGTTTCTAATTCTGATGTGTGCATCATCATCATCTTTATTTCCATTCCCACTGTTGTTGTTGTTCAGTTCTTTCAGTTGTGTCTGACTCTTTAAGACTCCAACTTTTGTTGGCAAAGGTACTGGAATAGGTTTGCCGTTTCCTTTTCCAGCTCATTTCACAGATGACGAAACTGAGGGAAATGGTGACTTACCCAGGGTCAGAAAGCTAGGAAGTGTCTGAAACCAGATTTAAACTCAAGAAGATGTCTTCTTGATTTCAGTCCCAGCACTCTATCCACTGTGCCACTAGTTGCCCCCCATTTCCATTAGAGTTTACTATTTGGGACTGCAAACCCCTGGAGAATTGAGATGAGATTCATCCAAATTGCTTTTAGCAACTAGTTCAAAGCAGTTGAAAGAAGGCAATTACAAATATGATTAACAAATATCTGATGGAAGGGTGGAACCAAGATGGTAGAGTAAAAATACACATATACTTTAGCACTTGCCCCACAGCCTACAAAATACCTGTAAAAAATGACTCTCAACCAAATCTAGAACAGCAGAAGCCACAGAACAACAGAGTGAAAGAGGTTTCCAGCCAAAGGTAACCTGGAAGGCTGATAGGAAAGGTCTATCTCACGGGATGCTGAGCAGAGCGGAGCCTAGCCCTGGTTGCGTGGCACTGGGAGGAACAGGACCTGACTAGACCTCCAGGGCAGAATTCCCAGCAGGGAGGGTCCCAGATCCCTCAACCCACAAGCAACAAAGAAAGCTCCAAAGGTCAGTGTGACAGGGCTTTCCCAGCTGGGCAAGAGGGGAGCAGGGTCCCCCAGCAATGGCCCCAGATGGCAGCAGAGGTGGCGGCAGCAGCAGCAGTGGGCTGCAGGCAGCTAAGGTGGCTGTAAAAGCAGCTTGGGCCTATTGTCCAGGCAACTCAGCTTAAAGCCTCAGGGGAAATTGAGCAGCTGATCTGAACATCAGCCCTCAGTGGTGGCCCCGCCTCCACCCAAAGCCTCCAAGAATCACCTACCCAGCAAAACTGAGTATAATACTTCAAGGGAATAAATGGTCATTCAATGATATAGAGGACTTTCAAGCATTCATGATGAAAAGACCAGAACTGAATAGAAAATTTGACTTTCAAACACAAGAATCAAGAGAAGCATGAAAAAGTAAACAGGAAAGAGAAATCATAAAGGACTTTCTAAAGCTGAACTGTTTACATTCCTACAAGGAAAGATAATATTTGTAACTCTTGAGACTTTTCTCAGTATTTAGGGTAGGTGGAGGGATTATGCACACACACATACACACACACACACACACATAGAGACAGAGAGAACAGGTTGAGTTGAATCAGAAGAGATGATATTCATAAAATAAAATAAAATTAAGGGGTAAGAGAAGAAAATATTGGGAGGAGAAAGGGAGAAATGGAATGGGGCAGGCTATCACTCATAAAAGAGAAAAGAAAAATCTTCTTCAATGGAGGATAAAAGGGAGGAGGTGAGAGGGGGAAAGTGAAACTTACTCTCATCACATTTGGCTTGAGGAGGGAATAACATATTCACTAAGTTTGGTATGAAAATCTATCTTATACTATAGGAAAGTAGGGGAGAAGGGGACAAGTGGGGTGAGGGGGGTGATAGAAGGGAGGGCAAATGCGACAAGGGAGTAACTAGAAGTAACCACTTTTGGGAAGGGACAAGGTCAAATGAGAGAATAGAAAAAAAGGAGGGGACAGGGTAGGATGGAGAGCAATACAGTTAGTCTTACACAACATGACTATTATGGAAGTCTTTTGCAAAACGACACACATATATATATAGCCTGTATTGAATTGCTTGCCTTCTCAGTGGGGATGGGTAGGGACAGAGGGAGGGAGAGAAGTTGGAATTCAAATTATTAGAAATGAATATTGGGAATTATTAATGCATACAACTGGGAAATAAGAAATACAGATAATGGGGTATAGAAATTTATCTTCCCCTACAAAAAAAGAGAGAAGATGGGGATAAGGGAAGGGTGGGGTATAATAGAAGGGAGGGTATATTGAGGGAAGGGGTAATCAGAATGCAAGGTGTTATGGGGTGAGGGGAGGGGAGAGATGTCGAAATTAAAAATAAATTAAAAAAACAAAACAAAACAAAAACAAAAATAAACCAAATATCTGATGATGATATTGCCAACCTAGATGCTGAGGGGTTTAGGAAATTGTGATTATCAGGATCATTTGAAGGAGCTGGGGGTGTTTAATTTGGAGAAGATTGAAGAAGGGGAATGATAGTTATCTTCAAAGCTAGCATAAGGCAGAATGAGGAACAATAGAATTCACTGAGGATCAGATTTAATTTTTATGTCCTAACAATTAGAGCTTTCCAAAATGGGAATAGATTACCTCAGGTGATAATGGGTTCCCCTTTACTAGAAGTCTTGGATCAGATGCTGATTAACAGGAAGATGTTCCTGTTCAGGTATGGATTAGACTAGATCACCCTGGGGATCCCTTCCAACTCTGAGATTTTATTTCTTTTTTTAAATTTATTTACTTGTTTTAAGTTTTCAACATTCATTTCCACAAAATTTTGAGCTTCAAATTTTCTCCCCCCACCCCAAAACGCTGAGCATTCTAATTACCCCTATCACCAATCTGCCCTCCCTTCTAACATCCCTCCCTTCCCTTATCCCCATCTTCTCTTCTGTCCTGTATGGCAAGATAAATTTCTATACCCCATTACCTGTATTTCTTATTTCTTAGTTGTATGCAAGAAAAATACTCAACAATTGTTCCTAAAACTTTACGTTCCAACTTCTCTTCCTTCCTCCCTCCCCACCCATCCCCACTGGGAAAGCAAGCAATTCAATATAGTTCATAATAATGTAGTTTTGCAAATGACTTGCATATGAGTCATGTTGTGTAAGACTAACTATATTTCCCTCCATCCTATCCTGCTCCCCATTTCTTCTATTCTCTCTTTTGACCTTGCCCCTCCCCAAGAATGTTGACTTCTAATTGCTCCCTCCTCCCATTGCCCTCCCTTCCAACATCCCCCTCAACCTGCTTATCCTTTCTCCCCTACTTTCCTGTATTGTAAGACAGGTTTTCAAACAAAAATGAGTGTGCATTTTATTCCTTCCTTGAGTCAAATGTGATGAGAGTAAGATTCATGTTTTCTCTCTCACCTCCCCCATTTTTCCCTCCGTGGGAAAGTCTTTCTCTTGCCTCTTTTATGAGAAATAATTTGCCCCATTCCATTTCTCCCTTTCTCCTCCCAATATATTCCTCTTTCACCCCTTTATTTCATTTTTTTAGATATGATCCCATCTTATTCAACTCACCCTGTTCTGTGTGTGTGTGTGTGTGTGTGTGTGTGTGTGTGTGTGTGTGTGTAATCCCACCAACTACCCAGATACCTAAAAAAGTTTCAAGAGTTACAAATATTGTCTTTCCATGTAGGAATATAAACAGTTCAACTTTAGCAAGTCTCTTATAATTTCTCTTTCCTGTTTACTTTTTCATGCTTCTCTTGATTCTTGTGTTTGAAAGTCAAATTTTCTTTTCAGCTCTGGTCTTTTCATCAAGAATGTTTGAAAGTCTTCTATTTCATTGAAAACCCATTTTTCCCCCGAAGTATTATACTCAGTTTTGCTGGGTAGGTGATTCTTGGTTTTAGTCCTAGTTCCTTTGACTTTTGGAATATCATATTCCAAGCCCTTTGATCCCTTAATGTAGAAGCTGCTAGATCTTGTGCTATCCTGATTGTATTTCCACAATACTCAAATTGTTTCTTTCTAGCTGCTTGCAATATTTTCTCCTTGACCTGGGATCTCTGGAATTTGGCTACAATGTTCCTAGGAGTTTCTATTTCTCTTTAGAGAAATACTCTAAGATACTCTAGATACTCTAGGAGTATCTCTTTCTAGAGGTGATAGGTGAATTCTTTCAATATTTATTTTGGCCTCTTGTTCTAGAATATCAAGGCAGTTTTCCTTGATAATTTCATGAAAGATGATGTCTAGGCTCCTTTTTGGTCATGGCTTTCAGGTAGCCCCAAAATTTTTAAATTTATCTCTCCTGGATCTATTTTTCAGGTGAGTTGTTTTTCTAATGATATGTTTCACATTATCTTCTATATTTTTATTCTTCTGGTTTTGTTTTGTAATTTCTTGGTTTCTCATAAAGTCAGTAGCATCCATTTGTTCCATTCTAATTTTTAAAGAACTATTTTCTTCAGTGAGCTTTTGAACCTCCTTTTCATTTGGTTAATTCTGCTCTTTAAAGCATTCTTCTTACTGTCTTTTTGAGCCTCTTTTGCCATTTGAGTTGGTCTATTTTTAAAGGTGTTAATTTCTTCAGCATTTTTTGGGGCCTCCTTTAGCAAGCTGTTGACTCGCTTTTCATGATTTTTTTGCATCTCTCTCATTTCTCTTCCCAATTTTTCCTCCACCTCTCTTACTTGATTTTCAAAATCCTTTTTGAGTTCTTCCATGGCCTGAGACCATTGAATATTTATTTTGGATGTTGGGGATACGGAAGCCTTGATTTTTATGTCTTTCCCTGATGGTAAGCATTGTTCTTCCTCATTCAAAAGGATGGGAGAAGATATCTGTTCACCAAGAAAGTAACCTTCTATAGTCTTATTCTTTTTCCCTTTTTTGGGCATTTTCCCAACCAGTTACTTGACTTTTGGGTCCTTTGTCAAGAGTACGGTATACTCTTGGTATCTGAAAGATCTCAGTTCCTCCAAGGTGGTACACTGTTCTGGGAGCAACCAGAAATTTTTGTGCCTCGAATCTGAGTAGTAGAGTTTCCTCTCTGCAGCCACCTGACCTCCAGTTCCACCAAGCCATCACTAGGGGCTGAGATTCAGATAAGCTGCAGGGGCAGGGCTGCCATTCAGTGTGAGATAAAGATCAGCTGCACAAATCCCCCAGGAGCATGAGGTGGGGGCAGGGCCTCTACACAGGGCTGAGGTAAGAATCAGCTGCTCAGTGCCCCCATGGGTTTTATGATCCAACAATGGATGTGGGCTGCTGTGGGAGCTGCTGCTGCCCTCCCAATGTGGCCTCTGCCGCTGCCACCTGTTGCTGGAGCTATGGGAAGGCCCTTCTCCCTTCTTAGTCAGCTGAAAAAACCCTCTTACTGACTTTTGGCGCCTGTGGGTTGAAAGATCTGGGAACCACTGCTACTGTGGCTGGGGATTCTGCCCCTGAGGCCTGTTTGCATCCTCCTCCCGGTGCTGTGCCCCATGACCAAGGCTGAGCTGGGCTCCGGCGTCTGGTGTGAAAGGCATTTCCCGTTGGCCTTTCAGGGCACCATGGGCTGGAAATCACTTCCACTCCATTGTTCTGTGACTTCTGTTGCTCTAGAATTTTTTGAAAGTCTTTCTTTACAGGTATTTCATGGGTTGTGGGGGAAGAGCTAGTGTTTGTGTGTCTTTCTGCTCCACTATCTTGGCTCGGCCTCCCCCCCCCCAACTCTGAGATTTTATAGTTTGTTGTAATGCCATAATAGCATGATAAATCATAGAAGGTTAGAACAGGTAAAGATGGACTTCTGAACAAGATGACTGACTTGAACAGGAAGCATCCTGCCCAACTCCCACAAATTGATTCCAACAGAAATCCCTCAAGTTCACACCAAACTGAATAATGACCAATAAATCCAATTTGAAAGTGACTTGTTCTAACCAAGAACTACACAAAAAGTTTTCCAGAAGCCCACAGGAAATAGGAAAGGGGCTTTCTCCAGGAAAGCAGGCACTATCACTACCAGAGACAGGACAAGTATAACCTGTAAGTCACTGAGTCCAAAGGCAACAAGACCAGAGAGATCCCCTGAAATAGCCACAGAGACAAGGACCTTGGAAGCACAATGAAGCACAGTCAGGCCACCAACCCGTTTGGTGCCAGGCAACACAGTGCCACAGTTAAGACCTGGGCATCTGAGGTCCAAGGGCTATGAAGTCCATAATGCTCTATCCTGGGACATCCAAGAGAACCCTGAAGAGCCAATATTGTGAACTGCAAAGGTCCAGGAATCTGAACCTGGGTAGGTGGAGGTCAGGAAAGGAAATGATGGGACTCAGGATGTGTGTGACCAGACAGGACCAACCAGACCAAAACCCAGCAGGGGCCTGAGGTTAGTTTTGGCATGAAGTCTCCAATTCAGGAACTAAAGCTAGAGACAAGAGTAAATCAAAGAAAATAATAAGCAGCATAAAACTCTACTGCAAATTTAGAGATTCCATAAAAGAAAGAGGAACTATATAAAAATGCTAATAGAGATTCAATGTAAAAAAAAAATAAATTTTTCCACAAGAATTATATGAATTCCTATAATAAGTGAAGCAAGAGATTAAGAATGAAATAAAAGCACTTGTGGAAAGGATTCAAAGGCAAATGTGTTAGGGGAAAAAATGGTAAACTTTATCTAAGTAACAGACTCCCTGAAAACTAGAGATATCAAACAGAAATCAATGATTCTATGAAACAACAAGAAATGTTAGAAAAAAATGAAAAGTCTGAAAAATAAAGAAAAACGCAAGATATCTAATATCAAAAACAACTGATCAGGAAAAGGAGAAATGATTTAAGAATCACTGGACTCCTGAAAAACATGATAAAAAATGAAGCCTGGTCACTATGCCCCTACATTTCAGGAACTCATAAATGAAAACTGACCAGATCTATTAGAACTAGAGAAAAAAGTAAGGATAAGATCCACAGATCTCTTTCTGAAAGAAACCCCTAAAGGGAGAAATTCCAGGAATATCACCGCCAAAGTCCCAACTTCCATTTCGAAGAAAAAATATCTCCTCTCTATACAAAGAGAAGTTCAGGTAAGCACAAAAGAACTATAGACAGGATTACATAAGACCTGATAAGTTCTACTCAAAATAAAAGATTTAGGAAAACAAGATTCCAAAAGTCAAAACAGGCTTGCAACCAAGAATCACTTACCTACAAAGTTAAGTGTAATCCTAACGAGGGTGAGGGGTGGACAGAATGGCAATGATGATATCATGATGGTTATGATGACCACACATCCATCCACTCCTTCAAGAAGCTTACCTCAATCTCACATCAACTTCATTTCCCAGGTTCTTTTCCTCTCTCCTTCCTTATCTTCTTGACTTTGACTATTATCCCCAAAAATATCAGCCCCCTCCTAAGTGACCTCTAGGAAAATGTCTCACTTTTTTAATCTGTAAAATGGGCATAAGAATAATTGTAATACCTCACAGAACTGATATGAGGATGAAATGACATATGTAAAGTACTTTGTTGAAAAGCAAGCATTACACAAATGTTTATTATTATCATTATCTTCCTACCTCCACACTGCCAAACCTGCTACCCTTTTTGTGAACCTGTTAAAACACAGAGTTTCACGTATGCCTGGCTTCATTCTGGGACATTGTTGGTCTCAGAACCAAACCCAGCAAAGTTATAAAATTGTTCACCAGGGAATCTCTTGACTCACTAAGGGTGGTTTTGGGGGGGTTTAAGGAGGCTTAAGGAGGGCCAGAGCTGTACATTGGTACAGGAGACTTCCCTATACACATAGATTGTTAAACAATAGTGTAATCCAATAATACAGGAAATGGCACAAGGTAGCATAGGATAAGTATCAATTAAAATGCATAGGATCATACACTTAATATTAGTAGGGACCTTACTGTTCATCCAATTCAATCCCTTTCTTTTGCAGATGAGGAAAATGAAAGGAACAGGAAATGATTTGTCCATGGTTACACAAGTTGTTAGTGGTAAAGTCAGTATTTAAATCCATGTCCTTTGATTCCAAATCCAGGAAGTTAGTTTAGTAAAGTGGATATAGGGCTGACTTTGGCTTTAGAAAGGCCTTGATTCAATCCCTGCCACTAATACATACTGGCTCTGTGTCCACAGACACCCTTAGTATCTCAGGAAGCACTATGTAGGTAAATGTTTACAACTGACTCCCTGGATTAAAAACCACACAACAAACTTTTAGGTTTAATCTTCAATATTAATATTTTATCCATCACTTTCTTAAATCTAGACAGCCAGAAAAAACAATAATTCAAGCCCTGATCTATGGCATTTGCCTATTCCTGGGGCATAAATGGTAACAATAAAAATTTAACAACCAGCTTTCACAAGCCAGATTGAGGTGGCTCCAATATATCATGACTCAGGCAACTCACTAAGACTATAAATTAGATCTAAGTTGCTAACATGTATGAATGGAGGGAGTTTCGGCATGGGGAATTATTATCTCTGGTGAAATCACAAATCAAGACCAAAAAACAAAACAAGAGATACAGATAACAAATGCTATGAATTTGTAAGAAGTAAAAATAAATCATTATGGGTTCAGGGACCAGTATACACTTTGAACATTCATGTTACTTGAACCTAAGTAACAGCAAGCTTTTCTACACAATGAATAAAAGAATGAATTTAGAATCAGATGTTACAATGCCTTTTAGCTTCAAAGGGGAAAAAATATGCAAAATAAGGTTAAATCTTTTATCAGATTGTTCTTTCTTACCTTGCCCAACCCCAAGACCATTTGGCAAATAATTGAATTCAACCTTGAAAAGAAATAGCTTGATTTGAAAAAAACTATAATTTGCGGATGTAGAGATCTCAATAGAAGGGGATTTGGGGTAATCTCTGTTTACCCCAACGTCCTACATAGGCAGATATGAATTAATATCACATCTTATCTTTAATAACCTATTAAATTAATGTCCATTTCCTTTCCTGTCTGGCTTAGGGAAGGCTCAAATGCAGGAGTACATTAACCTGATCTGTGAAAGAAAAAAAAGAGGAAAAAGAAAATAAAGAATAGTTTAGTTTTTCAGGAAACCCTGTTATAACTCTTTTACTTAGCATCATGCTAATAAGGCTTAGGGAGTCCTATCCATTAACGCCTTCTGCTTTTAAGAAGGTTGAGGATTGGACAGTTGAGCTGTTAGAGAAGTTGTTAGTATAAATACTGAAATGCTTGAAGATGATAGAAGGAGAGACCAAGGTGAAGAGGAAGACAGTGAACCAGTCACTAAAGTCATTGAAAAGTTGAGAGTGATCTGGGCATGTCTACATGACAGCAAGGATGAGGATGAGGATGGCATGGGCTGAACAACGGAGAGGTGGCTGGGGAATAGTGGTACAGGAATGATTGGAGAGCAAGAACTATTCTCTCTCCTGTTCCTAGCCCTGGTAGTGGAGGGAAGTGGGAGAACTGGCCCCCCAGGGGAGAGGGTCTGCAAGGAAGAGCCAGGCTTCATTTAGAGCAAGGAGGTAGAGGGCATGTGACTGAAAAGTTTAAGAATAGAGAGGGGCCTGCTGGCAGGGGAGCAGGAGCTCCAACACGCAGTGAGACAATATAAGGAATAAATAGTTAGAATAATTCACCTGGGGGACATGGACCTAGGTTGAAGTAATATGGGAAGACTATTTCTATCTAAGATGAAGGAGGAAAAAGAAAGGAGATGGGAAAGAAAATAAGCATTTCTATAGTTGCCTACTATGTGCCAGGTACTGCACCAAGAGCTTTGCACAGATGTCGTCTCACTTGATTCTCAAGACCACCCTCCAAGGTAGGTACTACTATCCCCAATTTGTAATTCTCCAATGTTCCCATCTGGACGATCTTTCAGCTGCCTGAGGTATGGAGGTTTGAATGTGCTTACTAGCTCCTTGCAAATATTCAGGTAATTACCCCCTAATGCTGTTTGCTCTAACCTCTTGTAATGGCCAGAGCTGACTCGGACTGGTTCTCTTTTCTTTTAGGTTCAGTACTGGAATGCAGTGAGCTGCTCAGAGGTCATTCAACAATTAATAAAAGATTTCTTTAACCGTAGTGTAGAAGGATTTTCAGCGAGCATTTAGGTCAGGTAAACAAATTGTGGCAAATAAATGTAAAAGAATATTATTATGCCATAAGAACCTACAAGTAGGAATACTACTGTGAAACATGGGAGAACTTAAATGGCCCAAGAGTAAACAGAACCAGAAAAAAAAAACCATACGCAATGACTAAAACAATGGAAATGGAAATACTACCACCACAAAAAAAATCCCTGAATTGTCAGCATGAAACTTGACCCCAAAGAAGAGAGGAGAAAATACACATTTCTCCTTTCCTTGCAGAGGTATGGAATTATGCATATAGAATGTTGTATCACGCTGTTGACTCATATTGACCTTGCAGTCCACTAAAACCCCCAGATCATTTTCAGACATACTGCTACTGAACTTGGTCTCCCCCATCTTGTATTTGTGAAGTTGATTTTTGGTACTCAGGTGTAAAACTTTACATTTATTCCCATTGGTTTTCATTAGTCTTGTTTGGTATGTTGGTTAGTTTTAATGAACTACTTCCTTCCCCCCCCACTACCTCTCCATCCCCCCTCCCCCCCCATATACCTTTTTGTCCTTTCTTCCAAGGAAGGGCTGCATGGAGAGGGACAGTGAGATCAATGTATTTAGAAAACCAAAACCAAAAAATAACACTTGCCAATATAATATTCCTCTCCCTCCTGATCCTATTATACATTTCTTTGGAACAAGAGGTACTATTTTGTTGCTGCATTTGTAGAATCATGAATTCTGAACTGGAAAGGACTTTGGAAACCATCTTCTTCAACCCCCACATTTTATAGGTGAGGAAACTGAGGCACAGAAAAATTAAATGATCTTTTACAGGTCATACAGGTAGCAAAGCTACAATTCTAAACTAGGCCCTCAGCCTCCAAATCCATTCCATTGTACCATATTACATCTCAACCCAACAAATATTAGTGGCACCTATGAGATTATATTATATCACTACATGAGACCTTTCCTGATCCCTCCAGCTGCCAGTGTCTCTCCTTCCTTAAAAATGAGCTTGTCTTTGCTTTGTGTGTATATGCAAAATAGACATATAATACACATATATGTACTATATATATAATATATAGGTGATATGAATATATATGTATTACATATACATACACACATATATGTGGGCATACATACATGTATACATACTCATATATTGTTTGTCCCAATAGGATGTAAACTTCTTGAAGGAACAGAATGTTCCATTTTTGTTGTATCCGGAGTCCCAAGGACAGTGCCTGACACCTAGTACTGTTTAATAAATACTTGCTGATTTAATGACTGAGTTAAAATTTCAAGTTTACTTGGCTTATTTTTTCATGTCTAGAGAGACACGAGATTGTAAGTATTGTTTTTGACCTTGTTCTATTATTTTTTTTCTAAAATTATTAGACTCTTCTCCATTTTCTATGTCACATTTGTTGTCCTTAATAGTACCTGGTTTTACCATTTTATCCCAATATATATCTTTTTTATGCCCTTCTCCTTCCCCAGATCAAATTCTAGTTTAAAGTCTATTTGGTCCAGTTGTCCATTCTTCCAAATACATTCTCCCTGGTCTTTATGGGATGTCCTTCATCTCCTGTGAATATCTCATGGTTCTGGTATTTTAAGCTATAGTCCAGAAAACCAAATCCTATTTTTCAACACTACATGATGAGCTGTTCATTTCTCCTATTTCCCTTTCTCTTCTTAAGTTACAACCTTCAACTGGAAGTGGAGATGAAAATACCACCTGTGTACCCTACCACAATTTGAAAAATGTTAAATATATATTCCAGTATCTTTCTGACTACCGAGGTTTCCTTGCCAATCAGTAGAAGTGGGTTTGATGAGGATTGGCAGGCTCTCCATCATGTCTTGGAAACGCATCCAGGAAAATAGTATCTCTCTCATTTGGAGAACTCATCTCTTCTTTTGGCTTAAGTTATTGCTATTATACTGACAGATCCCAAATCTTTTCTTCCAGCCCTGACATGTCACTGAAACTTTAATTTTGTATCTCTACTTACCCACGAGACATTTGTACTTACCATCATCTCAAACATATCTAAAGCCTGAAATCATCTTCCTTTCAATGAGATGCTTTCATATTTCCTTGTCTTCATTAATGGAATTATGATACTTCAAGTCAACCCAGCTCAAAATCTGAACTCATATGTGACTTCTCTGTATTGAAATGGTACAAATAGATAAGTACAAGGACCACTCTCCAATAAAACAATGGTCAAAAATATGAACAGACAGGAGTTCTTGTCTCATTGTATATGCTTTTAAAATAATTGTTATAATTTTATTATTATAAGCATGTGTTTTCCCTGCTTCTTGCCCTTGTAAGAAACAGGAAGTTTTTGAAAGAAGAAATGTAAGCTATAAATGACAATTTGAAAGAATACTCCAAATTATTTTTGATAAAAATGCAAATTAAAATATCCCTGATGTTTTACCTCACTGACACCTATCAGACTTACAAAGATTATAAGAAGACAGAGATATTTAATGCTGGATGGGGCTAGGTGAAGATAGGTACACCAATGCATTGTGAATTGGCCCAAACATTTGCAATTATGTTTTTTTAAGCCACTATACTACATTACACACCCTTTGACTCAGTGATGTTGTGTTCATCCTTCATTGCCAAAAAAGACCATGCCATTAGAGAAATGATGACATGACTTGCACTTGACTTTGTTTTGAGTGAAGGAGGGCTATGCAGATCACCAGGCTCACTTCTCCTCCAGAGCCATCTGGATCCAGTGATCAGATATTCATCAGAATGACTGGAGATGATTCAGGATGAGGCAATTGGGGTTAAGTGATATAAAAAGTAATGAAATGCTATTATACCCCAAGAAATTATAAAAATGTAGAATTCAGAGAAACATGGAAAAACTTGTGAGAATTGACAAGGAGTGAAGTAAAACTTGCAAAATTGGGAAATGATCATAATGTTAAAAAAACACCCCATTAATGAAACATTAAAAAACCTAAATACTCCCTTTATCCCATCAATAGCAAAATCCTTTCTTTTCTTTGAAATATTTCTTATTGGTATTTCTTTCTTTCTATTATCACTTATGCAAACCTAGTCTAGATCCGTTTGTCAAGTCATGGATGAATGTAATATACTGCTAGTTTCTTTCTGGGTCCTTGGTCCATCCAGTTCATTTTGAGTAGCACAACTACAGAATGACACAATTTGATAGTTGAAAGAGACCTTAGGAGTCATCTGCTCCAACCTATATACTATAGAAGAAACCCTGTCTATAACATACCCAACAAAGGTCATCTGGCCCCTACTTGAAGACCTTCCAAGAGAGACAATCCACCCCCTTTAAAGGCAGCTCATTCCACTTCTGTAATTATTGGGAAGTTTTTACTGACATAGACTTCAGTTTTCTTCTTAGCAACTTCTACCCACTGATCCTGTTTCAGTTGCCTAAAGCTAATACCTCATCCACATGGCAGCCTTCAAATATTATCATGTCCCACCTGAGTCTTTTTTCTCCAGACTAAACATCCCTCGATTTTTCAACCAAATTTCATATATCATGAACCCAAGGTCCACCTTGGTTGCCCTCCTCTGGACATCCTTTAGCTTATCGATGTCTTTAAACTGTGGCTCCCAGAACTGAACACAGTATTGTTGATGAGACTGGAGTACTTGGATCCTATCACCTCCCTACTCTTGCCCTCTTGATACACTTCAAGATTCTATTAGCTTTCTTAAGGGCAATATCATACCGCTGACTCGTATTGAGCTTGTAGTTCACTAATACCTCCAGGTCATTTTCAGAACAATTGTTATGGAACTATGTCTCTCCCATCTTTTATTTTTGAGGGCAATTTTTTAAAAATTCAAATGTAAGATGACACTTAGTTTATTGAATTTCATCTTATTAGATTGGACCCAAGAACCTGGCCAGATAATATTTTTCTGGATCCAGATCTTATTATTCAGTATGGTAGCCATCCCTCCCAGCTATGTGTGATCTTCAATATGATAAGCATATCATCTATCCCTTCATGCAAGTCATTAATAAAAATAATCAGGCAAAGCACCAATCTTTGGTTTATTTCACTGGAGGCCTCCTGCCATTGTGACAAGAATCACTCTTTGAGGATCCACATATCCAATAATATTTATAGCAGTTCTTTTGTGGTGGCAAAGAATTAGAAATTGAGGGGATGCCCATCAACTGGGGAATGGCTGAACAAGTTGTGGTATATGAATGTAATGGAATACTATCGTGCTAGAAGAAATGATGAGCAAGCAGATTTCCGAAAACTTGGAAAGACTTACATGAATTTATGCTGAGTGAAGCAAGAAGAACCAGGAGACCACTGTACACCGTAGCAGCAACATTGTGCAATAACCAACTTTTATAAACTTGGCTCTTCTCCACAATACAATGCTCTAAGACAATTCCAAAAGACTCATGATGGAAAATACTATCCACATCCAGAGAAAGAACTATGAAGTCTGAATACAGAGTGAAGCATACTATTTTAACCTTTTTTGTTATTTTTCTTTCTCTTGATTTTCCTCTTTTGTTCTGATTCTTCTTTGACAACATGATTAATGTGGAAATATGTTTAATATGATTTTATATGTATAACCTATATCAGATTGCTTGCCATCTTGGGGAGGGGAAAAGAAGGGAGGGAGAAAAAAGTTTGGAACTCAAAATCTTATAAAAGTGAATGCCGAAATTTTTCTTTACATATAATTAGAAAAATAATGGGAAAATAATAAATAAAAATTGTATATGTATATATACATACATCTTTATAAGTATGTATATATGTATGTGTATATATATATGTATGTATAATATATATATATATATGTAAAAGAATAGGAGAAAAAGAATTACTGTGAGTCAAGCCATCCCACCAGTTTGGAATCCATGTAATGTTAGTATCACCCAGAGCACATCTTTCCATCTTCTCCACAAGAATAACATGAAACACTTCATCAAAAACTTTGCTAAAGTCCAGGTAAACTATATCCACGGCATTTTCCACATCTACTACTTAAGTGATCCTATCAAAAAAAAGAAAATTAACTTACTCTAGCATGGCTTGTTCTTAATGAGGCCATGCCAGCTCTTTGTAAGCATTGTTTCCTATCCTGGATGTTCACAAACCATCTCTTTAATCATCCATTCTAGAATATTTTCAACAATCAAACTTGCTAGTCTATAGCTTACAGATAATATTATCTTTATTTTTCTGAAAATTGAGGTATCTGCCTTTTTCTAAACTCATGGTACCTTTCTCATTTTTTCATGATCTTTCAAAGCTCATTGACTGTGACTCAGTAACTATACTGCTATTTCTTTCAAAATCCTAGGAGGTAGTTCAATTGAGTCAGATTACTTATACTGGAATGATTATAATTTTTAGAAGTATTCACTATGTCTTTTCCTTCTCTAATAACCCACTTCAGTACCTAGAGCAGGGATACTTGCATGATGGATCTCTTTCAAAGCCTAGTAAAACCTTTGGACCCCTTCTTCAAATAATAATATATTCAAATAATATTTTAATATTCACAAAATAAAATACATAGGGATTTATAAAGAAACCACTTATGTTGAAACAAAGTTGTCAAAAAAAAGCAAGTTCAAGGTTGAACCCCTGGCCTAGGAAACCTAAACTACTCAACCTGGCATTCATTGAACGCCATGGCCTGTCCTACACCACAGGCTGACCACAGAGTAAGTGCTTGTACATCTCTGGATCAACAACCAAGAGGACATGAGAAGGTCTTGGCCTGAGCCTGGTAAGGCAGCTGAACAGGTTCCCAGAAGATGTAGGAGGCACAGCCTAGTCCTGTAGATAGTATGCCAGGAAACTGCTGAGAAAGCAATAAAAATAAGGAAAATGCAGGAAGACCAAAAAGTAGGTAAAAATAGAATTACATGGGAGATAACCAGATTGGGAGATGGGAAACAGAGTGAAAGGAATCACATAGTCCCTATAGTGTGTTAGGTTCAATTTTAGCTAAATTTCACCTTTTTAAACTGGTATCATGTGGCCATGCTCATCCCCCAACCTGTAGGCATCAGTAGTCTGTAGTTATAATCAGTCATCTCTGAAACTTCGTAATCTCATCTCTATCTGTCTTTCAGGTCATGTATCCCATTACTCTCTAACCCAAACTTCTGCTGTAAGGAGGCCAAACTCCTTATAGTCTCCCATGTCATGCTCTGCCCTGTTTCCACACCTTTGTATTCCCCTAGCATGAAATTGTCTCTCCAAAGCTCCCATTAATTCAATTTATACATATCCTTCAAGGTCCAGCTCCAGCCTTCCTTTCTTTTGTATATATCAATCTATAGCAATTTATCCTTACACTGAACTTAATGGTCTTTACCTTCACTGTGTGGAGCCTTCTTGCTTTGACTATCTAGGTAGCTATCCCAGGTCCTAAATACTTTATTAAATCCCCTCCCTACCAATGCATTTCACTTTTTACTTTACTTAGTTCCCAACTTTACCACTTAGTCTAATGGAGATTCCCAACAAAAGCTTTTTAGTTAAACAGCACTACAAATAAAGTAAATTCAGAATGTTCTTCCCCAAACCTTAAATTTGTTCTCCCACAAATACTTACACATTCAATGTGATGAGCACACTTTGATAGGAATTATGTAGGATATCTACACATAAAGAACATGTGGATATCCACATGTGGGAGAATGCACACACAGAAAACATGTGACCTATACATGCACAGATAAAAATCATGCCTCCAATGCCACAAAGCTGATGTCTTCAACTAATGTCATCATGCTGCTTTATGCTAAGCAACTTTTCGGATCACTAACAGGCATATTTCTTCACCCTTCCTTCACCTCCAGTCATTTTTAGTGTCATCCAATGTCCTGAAACAACATCCATTAGGGATGCTGTTATCCTAGTTCTTTAATCAGCTCTTTTAGCTACCTCTCCAGTCCACTGGGGGTGGAAGAAGGAGGTAAACTATGGTTAATAAGCCTCTCTCCTAAAGAACCCTTCCAGACTGTTCTTTCAGTCTCCTTTTATGCCTCAATTATCATCTTTATCTGAGGGACTGTCTTCAAAAATACCTGCAACTCAATCCTCCTTCTGCTAGAGGAAGTAGAATTAGTAAGTCCTCCCTCTTCCCACCATTCCTTGCAGGAACTCTCCTGCAGTTTTCAAGCAGTATTCTTAGCCAATAACTAGGAAATTTACTTCAACTCTCTCAGTCAGTCATCCCAGCCAATTGTTATAAAAACCTATGCAGGCTTCAAGTCAGCTTTTTCAACCAATGACTTTGAAGTTCTCCTTACCCAGCCTGCATAAGAAGGTACAGATGTTTTAGAATTCTTCTGCTAACTTCTTCTCTGAACTTATTTTAACTATTCTCATCTGCTATCTCCACTACGGCTCTCAATTCAGTTACCATCTACCAAAGTCAGAAACCTATCTTAGTTTTTATTATATTCCCCAGTTGAAATAAGTATCTCCTCACATTCATATACCACAACTTGTTCAGTAATTCCCCAATTAATGGACATATATTCAATTTCCAATCAATTGGGGAATGGCTAAAAAGGTAGTGGTATACAAACGTGATGGAATATCATTGTTCCATAAGAAATGAACAGGCAGACTTCAGAAAAACCTGGAAAGAGCTACATAAACTGATGCTGAGTGAAGTGAGCAGAACCAGGAGAACACTGTATACAGTAACAGCAACATTGTGCCATGACTAACTTTAATAGACTTAACTCTTCTCAGCAATGCAAGAATCTAAGACAAGTACAAAAGACTCATGATGAAAAATGCTGTCCACATCCAGAGAAAGAACTACAGAGTCTGAATGCAGAACCAAGTATATTATTTGCTCTCTCTTTTCCATTGTTGTTCCATTTCTTGTGGTTCCTCCCATTGGTTCTAATAATTCTTTACCACATAACTAATGTAATAAGAATATGTATACATACATACATAAATATGTGTGTATACATGTATATATCCTACATCAGATTGCACACCATCTTGGGGAGGGAGGAGGGAAGGAAAGGGAGAAAATTTAGAACTCACAATCTTATGGGAGTGAATGTTGAAAATGAAAAAAAAATCCTTCTTGTTAAGAGCTTGACAAATATCAAGAAACATGAATATTTCCATAAATGAAGGACCAGAAAAGAGGAAAAATAAATAAACAAATAGGAAGATAGGTATCTCCAGGGCTCAACTTCTTGAAACAGAAAAGAAATTGAAAGACAGTCTGATAGAGAAACTGTTTTAACTTCACCCCAACTGCTCCTCTTTTCTTTGTAAGATAGCAGTACCTGTGCTAGTTAGAGAATTCTGAAAGGCAGTTGAACTCTGTGCCACTTTCCCCTGCAACACATCAGAGGCTGATCTTTCTACACATTTATTGTTTCATACTGTCATTTTGTATTTCATTCATGAATGTTTGATCTTCTCAACATGACTAAACTGTTTGAGAGCTTTCTTTATGCCTTGTGCCTTGCACAGCTATGAGCAGAAAAGTAGACTCTCAGTATCTGATTGTCTGATGAATGAACTAATGAATGAATAAGCTCTATTGTCTTTTTTACACCATATTGTTGTATCTGGCCAGGAAAGGAAAAAGCCATATCTTCAGTGGCTTTAATAATTTCATTTTAGAGATAATACCTTCATACTGTCCAATAAAGAATTTCAACCCACATTGGCAGCATCATGGCAGATAGTAACAGACCATACATTTTGGAATGGGAAAGAACTTAGGCTGCCTTTCATATTACAAGTGTTTACAGGTGGGTGGGTATTTATCTGCTTTCCCTATATGTAGTTCCGGTCTTATTTACAGACACTGTGTCAAGGTGGTGGCCTATTCCACCTAAAAGCTTACCTTTACACCTGAGAAGACTTCTTGATTGAAACAGTCAAACAGAAGTAGGTGTGGAAAGGGTCCTTAATGCTTCTTGAATCAAAGACATTTTAGTTAGGTGCAACAGAAAGTCTGCTTCAACTGAATGAAGGATTTAGTCACACTCTGAAGAACTTGTAAAAAACTAGAAGCTGCATCACAAGGTGTTAAAACAAGATTTTCAAAAACAGTGAGGCATATACATTCACATTGGCTTCACTGCAAAATATGATTATTAATGGTAACGTTTTAGTGGGAACAAAGAGGTTTTTTGTACTATTAGTAATTAAAATGTTAAAGTATATTTCCTGTTTTATTCTTAAATGTCCTTTTTTTAGATTTTGTATTATATACAATATATTCCTACAATAGTACATTCATATAATTTATAAAGATATAGACATATTGGATTCTTTTAACATACTTTACTGAGAAATTTGCATGATCAAAATTTTGAAAGACTCAATTCTGGGGAATTCTCACTCCTAGTAATGTAGAGCAGCAACTGTCTTGAATTTACAGTTTTACAGAGTTGCCTGGAGGCACTGAGAGATTAAGGGATTTGCTTAGCTCAGTTGTCAAAGTGACCTTCCAAAAGCGTAGATCTGGCCAAGTTATCCCCCACCCCCCTACTCAATAAATTCCTGGGCTTCTCTATCACCTCAGGGATCAAATTATATAATCTATATTGTGTTCTAAGCCTGTCATAACCTGATCCCCTCCCCTTTCCCAGTTTTCCTACACCTTGTACTACCACCGCCCAGTGACACTGGTCTCTAACAAAACATTCATTTCCTGACTTTGGCCTTTTGGCCAGTTGTCCCCCATGCCTGAAATTCTCTCCCTCTTAATCTCTGCCTCCTGAGTTCCCATTTCCTTCAAGTGCCCCTGGAACTCCATCTTCTATAATGAGGCTTTCCTGATCCCCTTTAATACTAGTGCCTTAAGCCAGTTGATTATCTTCTATTTATCATATATGTGTGTGTAAGTATATATATTCATGTATATATATATATATATAATACATATATCTATATATGGCTCCATACAAACATACATATATATACACATATGTATATTATCTCTGCATAGCTGTTTGCCTATTTTCTCTCCCATTAGACTGACCTCCTTGAAGGCAAACACTTTTTTTTGTTTTTTGTTTGCCTTTATAGCTCTAGCACCTGGCATACAAGAGATGCTTAATAAATGTTTGTTGACTGACTGACTGACAGACATAGCTAGTATGTGTCTGAAGTAGCACTTGAACTCAACTCCAATGTATATTCTCTATCCACTCCACATTATGAGACAGACATAAAATATACCTGAGATAAATACAAAGTACTATCAGAGGGAAGGAGGAGCCTCAACCACGGGAATCAGGAAAGGATTCTGGCAGCTAGTGATCCTTGAGCTGTGCCTGGAAGGAATGTATGGGTTCCCAGGAACACAGATAAGGGGGAAGAGCATTCCAGGCTTTGAAGGACAGTGCAAAGGCATGGAAATGGAAAGACTGCTAGGTACAGGGAACAACAATTTGACCCGTTTGGCAGGAATGTGGATGGAATGAGGAGGGATAATGTATAACCAGCCTGGAAAGATAGATTAGAACCAGATTGTGAAGCCTTTAAATGTTAAAGAGGGGAGTCTGGGTTTTATTCTAGGGTACTGCAGCTTCTCAATAAGGTGAATTCTGGGCTTCAAAAGCAATCACACCTATGTTTTATAAGCAATTACCTTTTGTCACTTTCACAGTCATCCTCATACATCTGTTATTGTTACTGTTTTCCCAACTACCTATTAACTGATAACATCAAAAGTGATTTAAGTTTTCATGGAATGCTTCTTAAGAGTTTCCAAACTTCTTAGAGGCATTAGGCCTCTGACTACACAACAATTAAATAGTAAAGTGAAAAAATAGTAACTGCTTTTCCATTAATTAAAATCAGCAAAAATAGAATTTATTACAGAAAATTATTTTTAAAGTACAGTAAGGTAATGTGAAAGTGTAACTATCTTCCCATCAACAACCATTTGAAGATGATATCTGTCTAATTCACATGAGCAAAGTCACCATTGCCATCCTCACTGCCAGCATTACTGTTGCCATTTTGGAAATATTTGTTGAGTACTTTTCTACATCCCTTCCTCCATATGTACACGTCACTGAAATAGCTGCTGTGAGATTTATGTTGTTTGGATTCTATATAGTCTTTTACAATATCTATGACCTGGTTTACAACCAACAGAGAATTTTTATGTGTAGGTTGCAAATTCTATTTCTATATTTTTATGTTTTATATTTCTACAATAGTATGATAGATGAGCCTATTTAATATAGGAACTAAACAACTAAAGAAATTTCAGGTTTCTCATTTTTGAAGATCTGCCCCAAATACAGTTCCCAACACTGCATTTTTTCCAGTTTTTTGTAAAGAAAGAAAAGGCAAAGAGGAAAAACATGTTAAATGAAGAAAGGGCCTCTAATAGCAGTGTTTTAATCATTCTCTGTCTTTTTTCATGTTCTCTCTACTACACTATATGCTATTTTTGTGACCTGTTATCCACAGTCCTTCAGCATCATATGCCACAACTCTGTTTTAGATAATGTAATCAATGACCCAGGGCCCTAAATTCTAGGTTTACACAGATCAGATTCAATTTTGGGGGATCACCCCTAAATTACATCTCTGTGACTTGTTTTATCTCTCATCCAGCATTTTTTCCGAGAATATCAGGGCCCTCAATTTTTGTGCAAATGTTCAAGATAGTAATACCTATTAGTTGCAGCACAACCTTTATTCCACAAAAGAAATAAAATAAAATAATACAAAGGACTTTCATGGTAGTTCATAAAGTTCTCCTCCACTTTCCAGTGAGTAGTACCTTCTTCCACAATGATGTATACCAGTGGTGTGCTGGTAAATGTTTAACAACCGGCTCACTCCCCCCGCCCCCAAATTGTGCTAGACACATTAAATTTAACCTGAATTTTACTGAAATTTTATTCATCACTTTAAGTCTGGGCAATCAACAAAACAAAACAATCCACCCCTGATTTGTATCATTTACAGATTCTCAAGATGTAAATGCCCACACTGAAAATTTAACATAAGGCTTTCCTGAACTGGCACAGGCTTGCTCTGTTGTTCTCCTGACATATACTGACCACTAGCCTTCAAGTCCAGCACTGAAATTTACTGGGCATTGACCCAGGGCCACTAATGAATGCTAGTTCTATTCTTTTGCATATTATCAAATGCCTTGGAGATTTAAACTTCATCACACATAAATCTTGGATAACAGACAAGGATACGCTGCCAAAGAAAGACCAGTATCAACAACTACAGGTCAGGCTCTAGTGGATTATTATTACTAAGAATGAGAAAATCAAAGTTCCAAAGGACCAGAGAGCAACCTACCTAGGGAGTTTCAGCATGTCCTTGACATCAGTGATTAAACATGAACGTTATACAGAAGAACACATTTTAAAACCACATCTGTAGTCTTCAGTGACACCAGTACTGTGCTATACAATACAATAACTTCCAACTCTTTGTTTGAAGAAGCTACTCAGAAATTGGGTAGCACTCAAGTGGCTAGTCTACTAATGGATAATATATTTGATTCATTAATGATGACGTTAACATCTGAGCTGGATGGAAAGATTCAGAGAAATCAAAGCAGGGGGAGGACAGCAAGAGGACAAGATCCAAGACTAAGAAGCAACAAAACTCACATCTGACACAAAGATCAATGTACCATACCATCAAAGAATGAATATATCCTTCATTTTTGTTAATAATGGATGAACTGAAAAAGTGGAAAGTCAACTGTGTCAGGCTATTAGGTGGCAATGATTTTGAGGCAGAAAAGGCTATTTGTGCTTTTGTTGGAAAGTGTTGTGCCAAAACAAAATGTATCGATAAACTTAAAGTAAATATAGCACATTTCCTGGCTCTGGCGCTGCTCTCCCAACCCCCACTTGCACTGTTAGATAAGTTTCCAGAAAATGATTGCTACTTCTCCTCTCAGGGTCCTAAAAGACCCTTTGGGACTAGAAAGGACTCTCTGTTACTCTAGTTTAAAAGCATTCAATGCTATGAGGTCACCATTGGTTATCAGTTAGTCAGATATACATAATTCATGTTTAAAAAGGATATTTATTAAGGTGGAATAGTAAGAATATTTGGTACAAAATACATGCACACCCCTCCTAAAACAAGGGTACTCTGTTCCACAGAATTCAAGGGAAAGTGGGGTCAGTCTTAAAAGACATGTAGCAAAGGAGGTATCGCTCAGTTCTGGGAGTCCTCTCCACTCTCAGTAATGAGGCTTCCCTTAAGTACAAAAAGAACTGGACTCTTTGTAGGGTTTGAGTCTGCCTTAATGAGGTAGGGGTGGAAGGGAATATAGTTTTTCCTTTTTTGTATTTGATTCTCAACTACTTCTATAAGCTGAGACAGTTCTATGATGTCTATGAAATGTTCAAAAATCTTCCAATCTTAAGAAATTCCTAAGATTATCCTTTATTCAAGGTGATAGAAGGAGATAAAGGATTTTCTCTGTCCTTCCTTCTCCTCTTTCCCTCACGCAATTCTCTTTCAGGGACTTGGCTAGATTGTTCTCACTATTGGGCTGGTTCCAAACTATCATGTTTATTTTCCAAACCCATAGAATTTGACCAAGTTTCTTCATCTAATTTCAATATACTTCCTATTTAGCCATTTAATCCAATGGTTTTCATTCCTTCCAGATTGCTTAAGAACTTTTCATACCTAATTTAATGCTCTTGATTGATTGATTCAGTAAAAGTATTTCTATCATATTAAGGTGGTTACTTTAAGTGAAATGGGGTGATAGGTTGTTTGATTCAATCAACCCCCACCTTATATAAATAAACCACAAACAAGAGGAGAAAATCCACATGATAGGAGAAGCCTACTAGAGTCTTCTGGAAAGAAGACAACAAAAGGAAATAAACATGACAAGAGACTCAGAACATCCCATGAGAACCAGAGATCATCGATTCTAACCCTATATGTAAGAATGAGAAAATGCCTCGTACTGTTCCATGCTCATGGCATGTATTTAAAAAGTCTTTAGTGATCCTGATTTTTACAATATTTTAAGTGTTCTCATGCAGGGTTACCTCAAATGCATTTGATTCCCACATTTTTTTTTTCTAAAGCAAACTGTGTATGTGTTATATTTGTTCTCCACAGGACACTATCTAATGGGCAGGTCAAGGTCTCCCATTGCATCCTGGGCCATGTCCAGTCATCCTGATAAATATCTATCTGGTTGCTGGATCCAGATGGCTCGGGAGGAGAAAATGAGGCTGGTGATCTTGCACAGCCCTCACTCACTCAAAACAAAGTCAAGTGCAAGTCATGTCATCTTTTCTCTGATGGCATGGTCTTCTTCGGACAGGAAGGACGAACACAATAACAACAATCCAATGGGCAACAGTGCCTCATGTAGTGCTTTATTTATGCACAGTAGGTATTCAATGACTATTGTTCACTAACTGTGGTTGATTAATTGATGACTAGGTTTGATTCTTCAATTCCATCACCTTTCATGTTCGGCTTTTGGCAACTTCTCTTAGCACTCTTTCTTTAATTAAGAGAGACAGGTAATAATAATTCACATTTATACAGCACCGCATATAGGTCATTTAATTTTATCCTTTTACAGCCCTGTGATGCAGGTCAGCAGGAGAAAAATGAGGCTCAGGGTGACCTACCATAGTACACAAAGCTAAGTTAAGTGCCACAACTGGGATTAGAACACAGGTTCAAACCTGATTTACTCCACCATATCAGGTCATCTATAGAGCTAATTGAGGCAAATCTGCAGTACAGTAGACTTGTAGTTCTGGAGGCATAGAATTTGGGCTCAAATCTCACCTCTAAGCCTTTAACTAAGTACGTAATCATGAGCAAATCATTTCACTTCCCTGAGCCTCAGTTCCCACACCTATAAAATAAAGGATGAACTAGACAACTTCTGAAGTCATCCCTTCTAGCTTTAAATCTAAGATATTATCAGCATTCTATGCATTATATATACTGAAATTTCCAGTTTTTATAGTATTTTTCAGATATTAAATAAACTTTTTGTATCCAAAGGCTTAAAAATTTCTCTACCTGACAAAAAAGAACATTGGAAAAGGAGCTCAAGAGGGAGTATTCACCTTGAAACACAGATTAAAGGACAATTCTTCTCCCTCCACCAAATACATGTGTATGTATATATATATGTATGTATGTATGTATATATGTATATGCATGTATTTGTGTGTATACACACACACATATATATTCAAACTATTTTACTTAGATGTACCAAAAAATAATTAAAACATTTGAAGTTGGCAGAATCGAATGATATGATTTACTAATCTTGTATAGAATCATGATTTGAGGGGACAAGGAAATAAGCAAATAGCAACAGTGCCATATCATATGACCAGTGATGCAGTAAGGGTGTCAAGTGGAAATATGTATGGAAGTTATATTGTGCTCCTAAAATATAACTAGAAAGAGAAGTAGAGTTTGTGAAGAATTCATTTTGATCCTTTCTAACTCCCTGCCACCATCCTGTGACTGCCCTCTTTCTGATTTAATTCTGTTCTTTCTGCAGAGGCATATCAAGATGAATATCCATGTTATTGTTGCTAGGATTAATGAGTAATAGGGATTAACAAACAGGAATCTGCAAGCTAGGGTTCTGAAACAAAAAACTTCAGAGGCAATATTTTCAAAGTGAAATTCAATATTTTAGGAGAGAGCTCTGACCTGCACAGTATCTATAGTTGTCCTAAACTATCGGGGAAATGGGGTTGAACTTTTATATGTGTCTCAAGGTCCTCTGATTTTATTTCCACAAAAATCTTTTCCCCTTTGAGTTCAATCCCTGGTAAGGAAAAAAAAAACAAAGATAGCTGATTGTAGAGCAGAGATCAGATGTCAAAGAAAGAACTTTATGATCAGGAAAATATTTTTAGTCTAATAGATTTTAGGAATCCTTATCTTGATTATCAAGATGGGTCCTGATAAGGACAGCTACTTCTACTCCTAGATTGTAGGAGTTGGAGACATATTTAAAATGATATTGTCAGTGCCAGCCCTTGAGTCAAGAGGACCTGAGTTCAAATCTGGCCTCAGACACTAGATATTTACTTCCTGTGTGACCCTGGACAAGTCACTTAATCCCAATTGCCTTGCAATAAACTAATAAAATAAAATGATACTGTCTCATATTTCCATTCTGGTATGTTCCCCCAATATCAATCAGCAAATAATATCTCTAATATCATTGCCACACTATCACTTTAACCAGTTGATATCTCCCAGGTGTCATTGGTAAGCAATTAATTAGATTTTACAAAGGAATATTTCCAATGAGATTATAGCAAAAACAGAAGCACAAACACATCTCCCCAAACCAGGATCACAATATCCTCTCTACCAAGTTGGTCCCGCAGGAGAATGAGATCAAATTTAAAGTTGATGCTATTAAGCATTTATCCTACTAGGTTCTCTTCTGTGAGAGTTGCTTCCTTGATGCCGGTTGCATTGTCTTGGCTACCATTTTGATCCACTACTGGGTTGCATTGAGAAGTTTGCTCCTTAGAGCTGCCCTAGCACACTGAGCTTGGCAGTGGGCAAACTCTGAAATGGGCCACTGGACATCAACTTCCCCAACATTTTGAAGTCTCCCAAAACCCTATCTGAAGGAAAAGAAGACTCAAATGGGAGATGACTCATGTTGTTATCCTCAGGGACAGTAGCCATTTACCTCCAGAGATATATAACAAAGGCTCTAGGAAACATGCATTCATTATGTGACTTGGTCCAGGGGAAGGTAGGCACCTTCAGTTCTAGAGCACATATAGTGAGCACATGGTCTCTTGGGGTCTTCATTATGTTTCTCTGGAGGGAGGGAACTCCCCTACTCTTAAGGGAGACAGATATAAGAAAATGAATCACTACAAGACACTTATTGCCCTAGAAAAAACACAAACATAACATTATCTGGACTGTATTCTTATTTATTTTGTTCAACATTTCTCAATTAGATTTTAATCTGGTTCTGGCACAATCAGGAGTCTGCAGCAAGTTTAATACCCTAGGAGGGGAACGGAGTAAAGAGTGAGGAGATTAGAGTTTTCTCTTAACTACTTTGAGGAGTCTTAGGAACCAGGGCATACAACTCACTTAACCTCCCCAGCTCTTTCTTCATCTGTAAAATGAGGGATTTGGACAATACTGCCTCTGAGGTCTCTTCCAACTCTTGATCTATGACCCTAGGTTAATTTATTTCTCTAAAACTCATTTTTCTTTTTCTCATTCATTTAAAAAAGAACATTTAATTGATATTTCTTGTTTTTATATTGCCTAAATTTCCCTTGTATTGGTTCCCCGACCCATTCACGCAGAACTATTCCTTATTATAACAATAACTGAAAAAGAAGGAAGAGGAGGAGGAGAAGGAGGAGGAAAGCAGGAACAACAATATTCAGAACATTTGATCAACACATTGAAAAAGTCTAACATTATCACGGGACCTCTACCACCATACATACACACACACACACACACACACACACACACACACACACACACATATCTTCACAATGGAGTGGAAGGAACAAGTCTCTTTTGGGGTCAAGCTTGTTCTTTGTAATTTTGCAATCTTCATCTTCTATTATTTTGTGGTTGTTGTTCATTCAATTTATATCATTGTCATCATCGTGTATATTGTTTTCTTGGTTCTGTTTACTTCACTCTGCATCAGTTATAAAGCTCCTTCTATGCTTTTCTATCTTCATCATACTCATCATTTCTTATAGTATAGTTTCTTTCATGTGCCAAGATTTATTTAGCCACAATCTCAATTTTCTTATCTATAAAATGGAGGACTTGGTCTGGATGATCTTTAAGGTGCTTTCATGCTCAAAATCCCATGATTGCACAATCCTACCTTGATTGTTGATGCTGAAGTTGTTGAGAGTTCTTTTCCTATCCTTTCTACAATTCCGGGGAACTCTTATCATCATTGAATCTTTAGCCTCTTCACTTCCTCCTTGGAAGTGCAATAGCCTAGAAACTACTCTTCTGATTGGTGAGTTCCCTGTTAGGACTGTTATTTCTTGAGAGGTCACAAATTTATCCCCCACATCTGCTCACTTTTCTAGCTTTCTTTTATGCATTTTCTTCCCCTATTAGAATGTAGATTCATGAGAATAGAGACCATCTTG
Organism: Notamacropus eugenii; assembly: GCF_028372415.1. Lineage (NCBI taxonomy): Eukaryota > Metazoa > Chordata > Mammalia > Diprotodontia > Macropodidae > Notamacropus > Notamacropus eugenii. Next base: position 295,109,726 of record NC_092877.1, on the reverse strand, counting down.
TTTTCTTGTATTTCTATTCCAGTACCTAGCAAAAAGTAAAATTTAATGAATCTACCTATTTATGTATCAATCTATTTATCTATTTATCAGTCTACCTAATTATTAATTTTTACCTTCACAGGTCTTCTTTCTTTAATGGCCTATTAAATTCAGTACCTACAGACTGTTCAGGCTGCTACAGCTCTTGGTCATTGCATTGCTGAGAAGAGCCAAGTCTATCAAAGTTAGTTATTGTACAATGTACCTGTAACTATGTACAACGTTTTCCTAGTTCTGCTCCCCTCACTCAGCATCAGTTCATAAAAGACTTTTCTGAAGTCTGTCTGCTCATCATTTCTTATAGCACAGTAGTATTCCATTACATTCATATATCACAGTTTGTTCAGTCATTCCCCAGTTGATGGGTATCCCCTCAGTTTCCTATTCTTGGCCACCATGATAAGAGCTGCTGTAAGTATTTTTGTACATGTGGGTCCTTTTCCTATTTGTATGATCTCTTTGGGATATAGCCCTAGAAGTGGTATTGCTGGGTCAAAGGGTAGGCACATTTTATAACCCTTTGGGCATAGTTCCAAATTGCTTTCCAAAATGGCTGGATCAGTTTACAACTGTATCAACAAGGCATTAGTGTTCCAATTTTCCTATTTCTTCTCCAGCATTTATAATTTTCCTGTTTTTTCACATTAGCCAATCTGACAGATTTCACTTTACTTTTGATGGAATTAAATGTTGCCTTCTTAGAAATGGACGAACTATCCCAGTGGCAAACCCTGTGAAGTTCTCATTTTTGTGAAGAAGCTTCTAAACTTTCTCATCATTTTCATCAAAGCAGTCTTGGTGTTTGCAAAGTGTTCTGACACAGATAAATAAATGTGATGCTATATACCAGATCTCTGAAAGCTGTCCACTTCTTTTCTGCTTGACTGTTGCCAATTGTGTACTAGCTCAACTTTCCATTCAAGTTAGCAATGAACTGTTCACATTCAGAGAAGCACTCTAATCTGTTGACATTAAGTCTTCTGATAGTCATCTTTTCTTGGGGCTGCCACTTTTGTTGAATATGAATGCTTAGCTTGGAGAGGATACATCTATGATCAGTTCAGTCCTCTGCGCCATACATTGTCTTCATCACTCTGACATCCTGTCTTTTTACAATGACATGCTATTAAATGCCAATGTTTGCTGCAAGGATACATACACAAAGTTTTATTGCATTTAGGCAAATGGAGGACAGCATTGGTGATAAAAAGGTCATGAGATGCACTAGTCTTCAGTAGTAAATGATCACTACTCTTGCCATTTCTAACGCCATTCCTCCCAAGGACTCCCTGCTATATCCGATAGTCTGTGCCTACTCTGGTGTTAAAGTTACTAGAATTGCAAACTTGTCCTCTTTTGGTACATTGGTGGTGAGGGTCTCCAGGTCTTCCTAAAATTTTTCTTTAACTTCCTCAGTGTTTGTCATGGTGGGAACATATACACTGATGATGGTAGCATGACACTTTCCTGCAAGCAGAAATAACATTATCATGAGCCTGTCATACATTCCTTTGGGGAGGCATACAAAGTTGTTGACTAGGTTAGTTTATATTGCAAAGCCTACACCAGTTTCATGGTACTCCCCTTCACTTCAGCCACTCCAAAAAAGTGTGTATCCAGCTCCAACTTTGGTAAGCTGTCCTTCATTTGCCAGCCTTGTTTCACTCAGGGCTGCTATTTGGATGTGATACCTATTGAGTTCTCTCACAACAAGAGCTGTTCATTTTTCACATATATTGAGTTTCATGTTGCTCATAAATGTGTACATAGTCCATGTACTGATCATGAATGAGCTCATCTTTGCAAAAGTTTTTGTAGATTTTTTTTTGTTTCAGCCACATGGTAGAATCCCTGCCTACCATGTGAGTAGGTCAGGATTGGGTGAAACAGACTATTTTTAGGGCACCTTTTCCAGCCCCTTCCTCACACATATGATGAGCAGCGTAGTCCTACAAAAAGGCTGCTCATTTATCCAGGAGGCTGCTGAAAACTAATGCTGCTTCAGTCGAGTGAGAAGACAACCCTATGGCTTGGGCCACCTGTGTGCAAGATTGTAACAACTGCTTCTATTGTATCCACACTTGCTGCTTCATCACTTGCCTATTGCCACAGGACTGTGAGGTAGGTAAAAATGTCATGGGTGATGTTTTTTGACTTCTGAATAACTTGGATTTGAGTAAGGCAGAGTTGCACAAAGTCTTTGGCCTCACTCTCTCTGCTAGAATCATTGGAGTCCAGTGCCTAGACATTATAAAGTTAAGATGACTAGTGACAGCTCAGAATGCAATGGATGACCTTGGTGTCTTTGATACATAACCAAGCTCTAAGTGCTCCACAGCACTTACTTCAGCTGCCTTCATGGAAGTTAGAACAAATTGTTCCCATCCTCCCGTTCTGCCAGAGAAAGTCTTCACATGCTTGGGGTAGATACCCTCCCTAACTCACCAATGGGTTTGAGACTCCTTGGTTATCCTCAACCTGGTTTAGCCTATTTGCCAAAAGGGTTTTAATTACTACCTTAAGTATTCTTTCCCAGGGATTAAGGTGTCAGAGGAGAGAGTGTGCTCAGGTTCAAGGGCATGTTTTTGTATTTTGGTTCTTGGTATGTTTTAAGCAAATATCCCTTTGTAAAAGTTCATTGTATTGATCTTAGTATCTTTCCCAATATTTTATTTAAAATTTTTACATCTATGTTCATTGGTCTATAATTTTCTTCTTCTGTTTTGATTTTCCTTGGTTTATATATTATGTCATATCTGTGTCAGAGAAGGTATTGATAAGATTTCTTTCTTTACTATTTTTTCAAATAATTTATATAACCTTGGAATTGATATTTGAATGCTTGTTCTCTGAAAATTAGGTTATTTAAATTCCCTATTTCTTGTTTTGCTAATTTGAGTATTTTATATTTTTGCAAATGTTTATTTACTTTTTATTTGTAATTTTTTGGTTATGTTTGCGTGTAGTTGCCAAAAATGTTTTTAATAACTTCTTTTTTTTCTTTCTTGTGAATTTTTTTTGATACTAGTAATTTTATTTTCTTTTTCCTTCTTTTTAATTAAATTATAGTTTGAACACCATAATTTTTGTTTTCATTTTATTTTTATTTATTATTTTTATTTCAATTTTATTAATTTCTTCTTGGGTTTTTAGGGTTTCTATTATGGTAGTTAATTGAAGCTTTAAAATTTAGTGGTTTATAATAATCTTAATTATATTATATTAAATTGATCTTTTCTTTTTTGCTAATAAAAATTTTTAGTGATATAAACTTTTCCCAAGGCCTGCTTTGACTACATCCCCCAAATTTTGGAATATTGCCTTATCATCATGCTTAATGAAATTATTATTTCTATGATTTGTTCTATGATTCAAGAATTCTTCAGAATTAAGCCATTTATGATCAATACAGTTACCATTCATGGTTCCAAAAGACCAATGAAATACTCTATCCATTAGAAAGACCCGACAGACTTTACAGAATGAGATGTGTTGGGGTTTTTTTATAGAACCATCGAGGGAATTTGTTTTTCTTGACTACAAACATATATTTGTTACATGAATTTTTTTTCTTTTTTTCCAATGGTGTGAGGGATAAGAAAGAGAGAAAATAGATTCCTGTTAATTTTTTCAGATAGAAAGATGAGGGGATGATACAGATATAAAATGTTAAATATACTTTTGGATGAGCTCGTTGTATCAGTTTTATTTAGCTGTTTTACTTTGCTACAAGAGACCTTTTGTGAAGTGGAAATAATTTGTAAATATTTGTAGTGAAAAAACAAAAATAAATCAATATTTTTTTTTAAAAAATAAAAGATAAGTGATGTCAATTGCTTATCAGTGATATTGAGAAGATATCAAGTGGTTAGTTGATATTGAAGCACTATTCATAGGCAACTGATATTGGAGGAAGCTACTGGACTGGGGATTCAAACAAAAACATTTCAGCCCTTCAGATGTACCTCTAGAACCATGAGTGGGAAATATAGCCACTTTCTGGGGACTAGATCTGCTAATTCAAGTGGGATCTGGGATAAGAATTTCTAGAATCTATAAATTTACATGTTGGGGATTATCCTAGATAAATATTACACCGTTTGCATTTGTGAGTACTCAAAAGAGAAATTCTCCACCTGAGATTTTTGTTACTGTAAATCTCCCAAACTGGAGACATCTTCTTCCCTTCACTCTCTCATTTCCTGGGGTAATTGGGCTCAAACAAGTGCCACTTTCAAAACCAAATTCACTTCCAGGTTCAATGTAGCCCATAAACAAATCACTCCATTGTTTATAAGGCATAGTGCCTTGGCTCTAAGGCTGGGTCAAGCAGGTCACTCCTCAGTCCTCAGGGTTAGTTCTTTCCTGGATCCAGCTGCTGGATCTCTGGTGACTCTTCTGACTTTTTAAGGTCTTCCAAGAGTCTGCAACAAAGAACAGAAGACACTACTCCAGGTGGTCTAGTGGGGTGAAGAGCACCCCATCCCATCAGACCTCATAAAGTCAGGGAGTTGTTCTTATAAATTTGGCCATCAGGATGAGAAAGGGATGTAGATAAGCTTTGTCAGACCCTTCTATTATGAATCATCTTGTACTTTTAGAAGCAACAGTATCAAAAGAATAAGGTAAAGAATAAGAATAGGTTCTCATTGACCAATTCCCCTTCCCTTTCCATTAAAATGCAAATCATATACAAAGTAATTTTGGTGTGGAGAAAGAACATTAATGACCTGGGAACTAATATGGGTTCCCCATAGGATGTGGAACTAAATTGAGCTTTGAAGGGTGTTTTTGGTCTCTTGAAGTAGAAATGAGGAGGGAGCAAATTCCAGCCACTGGAGATAACTTTGGTAAATGTACAGTGATAGCATGCAACATATGGGAAACTCTAGAAGAAGTAAGTTTCCATCACTATGTTATAGTCAAAGTCATATATGGAGAAAAACAAGTAAGATGGCTGGAAGCATGTGAAGGAGAATAATATACAATAAGGCTGGAAAGACAGGCTGGAGCCAAGCTGCAAAAGGATTTAAAAGTCAAATGGAAGAGTTTCTATTTTATCCTAGAAACAAGAACAAGGAAGGAGAATGGGAAAGTAAAAGAAGGAAAGATGGAATTTTAAAAATAAGGACAAAAATAGAAAAGAAAAAGAGGGGGAATGACTTATATTCTTATAAATTTGACTTAGTTCTCTATACATTTGAAAAATTAAGCCTTTATCAGAGACACTTGCTATAAAGATTGTTTCCCAGCTTTCTGTTTTCCTTTTAATCTTGGTTGCATTGGTTTTGTTTATACAAAAACTTTTTATTTTAATATAATTAAAATTATATATTTTACATTTTGTAATACTCTCTGTCTCTGGTTTGGTCATGAATTCTTTCCTTCCCTGTAGCTTTGACAAGTAGACTATTCTTAGCTCTTCTAGTTTGCTCTTGGTACCAGTTTATGTCTAAATCAGGCACCCATTTTGATCTTATCTTGGTATGCATTGTCTATACATAGTTTGTGTCCAATTGTCTTCCTCTTTTCCCAACAGTTTTTGTCAAATAGTGAGTTCTTATCCCAAAGTCTTGGGTCTTTGGGTTTATCAAACACTAGGTTACTATGGTATTGACCATTGTGTCTTAGCTACGTATTTATTCCACTGATCCACCACTCTATTTCTTATCCAGTACCAGCTAGTTTTGATGATTATGGCTTTATAATATTGAGATCTGGCATTACTAGGCCACATTATTTTATACATTTTCCCCCATTAATTCCCTTGATACTCTTGACCTTTTGTTTTTTCCTGATGAATTTTGTTGCTATTTTTTCGAGATCTATCACATAATTTTTGGTATTTGGTTGGTATGACACTGAATAAATAAATTAGTTTTGGCAGAATTGTCATTTTTATTACATTGTCTTGGCTTACACATGAGCAATTAATATTTTTCCAGTTGTTTAGATCTGATTTTATTTGTGTGAAAAATGTTTTGTAATTGTGTTCATATAGTAGTACCTGAGTTTGTCTTGGCAGGTAGACTCTCAAGTATTTTATACTGTTTACAGATATTTAAAATGGAATTTCTCTATCTTGTCCTGCTAGACCAGAGTTGGTATTATGCAGTTATTATGTATAGTTAGTGTTAAATATGAATGCTAATTATTTATGTGGGTTTATTTTGTATTCTGCAACTTTACTAACTAAAGTTGTTCATTATTTCAAACAGCTTTTAATTGATTCTCTAGGGTTCTCTAAGTATACCATCATATCATCTATAAAGAGTGATAACTTTGTTTTTCGTTGTCTATTCTAATTCTTTCAATTTCTGTTGTTTTTGCTCTGATTGCTATAGCTAACATTTTTAGTACCATATTGAATAATAGTGATGATAATAGACATCTTTGCTTCACTCCTAATCTTTCTGGAAGGCTTCTAGCTTATCTCCATTACAGGTAATGCTTGCTTATGGTTTTAAATAGATATTGTTTATCAGTTTAAGGAATACTCCCTTTATTCCTGTACTCTCTATTGTTTTTAATAGAAATGGATGTTGTATTTTCTCAAAAACTTTTTTAGGGGGTGGAGCCAAGACAGAGGAGTAGAAGGACACACCTCTAGAAGTTCTCCTCCCACAATCCATAAAATACTTGTAAAAAATGACTCTAAACAAATTCTAGAGCAATAGAAGCCACAAAACAATAGAGTGATAGAGATTTTCAGCCCAAGGCAGCCTAGAAGGCCAACAGCAAAGGTCTATCATGCCACAGAGCAGTAAGGACTGGACTGGAGCAGTCCAAGGCACCACTGGCAGCAGCTGCTGGTCCCAGATTCCTCAATTCACAAATGCCAAAGAAAGCTTCAAAGGTCAGTGATAAAGTTCTTTCACCTGCATGAGAAGGGAACTCAGCAGTCTAGACCTGGCCCCAAGCAACAGCAACTTCCATTGTTGGAGCTCTGGCCTAAAGCCCCTGGGGTAATTGAGCAGCTGATCTGCATCTCAGCTCTGAATGATGGGGTGATGAGGAGTGTTGATGTGATGGAGCTGGTGGAGGCTCTGGAGAGGGAATCCTGCTCATAGACTAGAGCACAGGCTAAGAGAGGAATAAACTCCTCTCCCTTGATTGTGGCACCTTGGAGGAACTGAGAACTTACAGGTCCCCAGACTATACCCTCCCCTTGACAAAGGACTCAAAATTAGAGTAACTCACTGGGAAAATGCCCAAAAAAGGGAAAAAAGAATAAGACAATAGAAGGTTACTTTCTTGGTGAGCAGGCATGTTCTTCCATTATTTTGGATAAGGAGGAACAATGCATACCATGAGAGGAAAACCTAAAAGTCAAGGCATCTGCATCCAAAACCTCCAAAATAAATATGGAATGGTCTCAGGCCATGGAAGAGCTCAAAAAGGATTTTGAAAATCAAGTAAGAGAGGTAGAGGAAAAAATTGGGAAGAGAAATGAGAGCAATGCAAGAAAATCATGAAAAGCAAGTCAACAGCTTGCTAAAGGAGGCCCAAAAAATGCTGAAGAAATTAACACCTTTAAAAATAGACCAACTCAAATGGCAAAAGAGACCCAAAAAGCCAATAAGAAGAATGCTTTAAAGAGCAGAATTAGCCAAATGAAAATGAGGTTCAAAAGCTCACTGAAGAAAATAGTTCTTTAAAAATTAGAATGGAACAGATGGAGGCTAATGACTTTATGAGAAACCAAGAAATTACAAACAAAACCAAAAGAATGAAAAAACAGAAGACAATGTGAGATATCTCATTGGAAAAATAACTGACCTGGAAAATAGATCCAGGAGAGACAATTTTAAAATTATAGGACTACCTGAAAGCTATGATCAAAAAAAGAGCCTAGACATCATCTTTCATGAAATTATCAAGGAAAACTGCCCTGATGTTCTGGAACCCGAGGGTAAAATATTGAAAGAATTCATCAATCACCTCTTGAAAGAGATCCAAAAAGAAAAACTCTTAGGAATATTGTAGCCAAATGTCAGAGTTCCTGGGTCAAAGAGAAAATATTACAAGTATCCAGAAAAAACAATTTGAGTATTGTGGAAATACAATCAGGATAACACAGGATCTGGCAGTTTCTACATTAAGGGATTGAAGGGTGTGCAATATGATATTCCAAAAGTGAAAAGAACTAGGACTAAAACCAAGAATCACCTACCCAGAAAAACTGAGTATAATACTTCAAGGGAAAAAATGGTCTTTAAGTGAAATAGAGGACTTGTAAGCATTCTTGATGAAAAGACCAGAGCTGAATAGAAAATTTAACTTTCAAACAAAAGAATCAAGAGAAGCATGAAAAGGTAAACAGGAAAGAAAAATCATAAGGGACTTACTAAAGCTGAACTGTTTACATTCCTACATGGAAAGATAATATTTGTAACTCTTGAAACTTTTCTAACTATTTGGAAAAGATTTTTAATGGAGGAGAAAAGGGGGAGATGAGAGGGAAAAAGTGAAGCTTACTCTTATCATATTTGGCTTAAGGAGGGAATAACATGCACACTCAATTTGGTATGAAAATCTATCATACACTACAGGAAAGTAGGGAAGAAGGGGATGAGTGGAGTGTGGGGGGATGATAGAAGGGAAGGCAAGTGAGAGGAGGGGGTAATTAAAAGTAAACACTTTTGGGGAGGGATAAGATCAAATGAGAGAAGAGAACAAATGGGGGGGCCATAATAGGATGGAGGGAAATATAGATAATCTTTCACAACGTGACTATTATGGAAGTCTTTAGCAAAACTACACATATATAGCCTATATTGAATTGCTTACCTTCTCAGTGTGGATGGGTGGGGGGAGGAAGGGAGAGAAATTAGATCTCAAAGCTTTAGGAATGAATGTTGAGAATTGGTTTTGCATGTAACTGGGAAATAAGAAATATAGATAATGGGGTATAGAAATCTATCTTGCCCTACAAAAAAAAAGAGAAGATATGGATAAGGGAAGGGAAGGGTATGGTAGAAGGGAGAGTATATTGAGGGAAGGGGTAATCAGAATGCAAGGTGTTATGGGGTGGGGGAAGGGGAGAGATGCAGAGAAAATTTGAATCTCAAAATCTTTTGGAAATGAATGTTAAAAAATAAAAATAAATAAATAAATAAATTGAAAAATAAATAAAACTTTTCCAGTAACTATTCAGATAAATCATATGATTTTTGTTGGTTTTTTATTGATATGGTCAATTATGTTGATAATGGATTCTGTTCCAGCCCCTTACCTTTACTCTTTGTGTGTTTTTCCTGCTTCAAATGTGTTTCTTATAAACCACGAATTGTAGGATTCTTGTTTTTGATTCATTCTGCTATCCACTTCCATTTTATGTTAGATTTCATCCCATTCACTTTCACTGTGTATTTCCCTTTATCCTATTTTTCCTCCAGTTTGTTCTCTCTCTTTCACCCTTTCCCTCCTCATCATTGCTGTGCTTTTGTCTCCCACCTCCCCCAAGCTGCCCTCCCTTCTATTGTTCCCCCACTTTACTTAATCTCCTCCACTTCTACCTCCTTGTTGGGTAAGATAGAGTTCTATAACCAGCTAATTGTGTATATTATTCCCTCTTTGAACCAATACTGATGAGAGTAAGGTTTAAGCAGTGGTTATCGCCCACCTGCCCATCCTCCCCCTCCTCTGTAATAGGTCTTTTGCCCCACTTCATGTAAAATAATTTACTCCATTTTACCTCTCCCTTCCTTCTGCACCCAGCGTATCCTTCTTTCCCATTCATTATTTTCTATGTCATTCCCTCAAATTTATCTTATATCTGTGCCCTCTGTCTATATATATTCCTTGTAACTGTTCTATTAGTGATAGAATATTTTAAAATTATAAGTATCATCTTCCCATTTAGGGATGTAAACAGTTTAGTTCTATTGAATCCCTTATGTTTTCTTTTCCCTTTTTACCTGTTTATGTTTCTCTTGGGTCTTAATATTAGAGATCAGATTTTTGGTTTAATTCTGATCTTCTTATGAAAACTTGAAATCCTTCTATTTTATTGAATGACCATTTTTTCCCTTGATGTATTATGCTTAATTTTGCCAGGTAAGTGATTCTTGGTTGTAGTCCTAGCTCCTTTGCCTTCCAGAATATCATGTTCCATGACCTCTGATCTTTTAATGTGGCAGCTGCTAAGTCCTGTGTAATCCTGACTGTGACTCCCCAATATTTGAATTGTTTCTTTCTGGTCACTTGCAGTATTTTTTTTTCTTAAACTGATAGTTCTGAAATTTGGCTGTAATATTCCTTGGAGTTTTTATTTGGGGATCTCTTTCCTGGGTTGCTCAGTAGATTCTTTCAATGCCTATTTTGGCTGCTGGTGACTGCCTGTTTGCCCAGGGCTATGCTGAAGCACTTGGTAGTTCTCAGAGATGGAGTCTCTGGTGCTGAGGCATGTGGCAGATTCTGGTGTTGGCATTTGCCTGCTCCACTGCACTCGGGCTTGTGATCTACTACTGGTTTGCTGAGGTGGGGCTTTGTGCTGGCTTACTAGAATGCTTCTTGTCCAGGACTGCGTTCCCCTTTTACCTCAGAGAGAAAGACTTTTCTTGCCAATCTTTCAAGTTTCTTGGGCTCACCCCATCTTTTTGATAGTTCTGCTGTTCCAGGATTTGTTTGGGTGTGCTATTTTATGAGTTTTGAGAGATGAATACGGAAAAGTTATGATGATTTATTGCTTACTCCACCATCTTGGCTCCCTGAAGTGTAAACTACGTGTAAAGTATAAACTATTCAGTTGCTTAATTTTTGTCATCTAAGTGGAATCATTTGCATAGGATTAAAATGATTTTCTTTTCCTTTGAGATTATAAATTTTTGCATATTTAAAAAACTTAAAATAGTTTTATAAGAGATGGATGACTGACATCAGCTGATTGCCTAGGTGACCAAAATAGTTTAATAAATAAAGTTTTTCAAGAGAATTCAAGTTTATTATACATATACACCGGAATAAAATATATGATTTAGTCAATGTTATGTAACTAGTATAAGAGGTGGATATTCATATTATAGCACCTCATACCTTATATACAAGACATATGGACACCTACTTACTCTGCAGTCTATCTTGCAGATAGACCAGAACATGTTCTCATAATATTGTCAGATCTAGGTTTCCAGAGGAAGACCATTACCACTTGGTTATAGTCAAATCCTTTCAAAGTCCTAGAGATAATCTATTATGGGAGAATACAGTCCCCCTATTTACCATGTTTTCTCCTGAAATACTTCCAATTGCACAAAACTGATTGCCCTCACAATAACAACACTTTTAGATCTCAAACAGTTAATTACTCAACCATGGGGCAATAAGGCAAAAAAAATGATAATTATATTACTCAAGATAGCAAAACAAATGCAAAGAATAAAAAAATTATCAAAATGTACAAATAAATCTGAGTGCTATTCTTCCATGAATGCACTCAGTATCAGCGAAAGGAGGCAAGTAGGATGTATATATAAACCTAGTAAGGAAATACATGAGAGAGGAAAACCCATGGGCCATGTGCTCAGATCTGGAACTGTAAACTTCAGGAACATTTCACAAAAATTTCTTGATGAATATAGCATCTATGTTAAACAGCTGCTTCACTAGTAAGCTGGTTGGTGCTTGGCACAACAACATCCTGTGCTTGACTAACACTATCCTGGGGACAACATTTCAGCCAAACTAGGTGATGTACTAGGTGACTTCTCTGATTCTTTGCGTCCAAGCTGTTCCTAAGTTTAGCTGGGTTTACTCATTAACAGCAACTAATATTCATCACTTTCATCTTCAAGCTTAGTTAATTCAGTTCTGAAATCTGTCTTTTTATCTCTCTTATTTTTCTGAGTTCAGGTTCTGAATTCTCCCCACAAATGATCCCACCTGAGTTTACAGTTAGCAACCAAATTCTCATTTTCTTTCCATGACCTGATAGATTATATTCCATCTTATAATCATAAAATAACTCTGTGGTTCATATCTTTCATATTCAGAAGACAACTGCTTTGGAACCCCAACTCATTTGTCTTAGGATCCCGAGCAAAGCTCTTAACTCAGCAATAAACTACTCCATGTAAAAGGGTGGTGCCTTAAAGAAAAGCTATCTTACAGTCACAAGAGCAAAAAAAAAAAAAAATGAAGGTATTGAAAAACTACACATGCAACCTGGTAAGGTATCATTATCATGTCTTTAAACAAGTGCCAAGAAAGGGCAGGATGACCATGACTGTGCATGTTAATAACTATTTCCACTCCTTTCTTTTTTCTTAGCCTTTTTCTTTCTTCCCCATCAAAGATGATACCACCAACCAGGAGAATTTCCCACCTTTGGCAATTTCCAACTGGATCAATTCCAGGTGAGTGGATGACACGAAAAGATAGAAGACAAAACTAGAATCTGTCCCTGGGTCACTCTGGCTCAAAAACACTGGCTCTAGGGTCATAGGATCTATGTTCAAAACCTACCTCTGAGGCTTACTTCCTATGTAACCTTGAAGAGTTCACTATCCCTCTCTACTCAGTTTCCTCATTTGTTAAATGAGAAGATTAAATGAGAATACCTTCTTATTCTAAGTCCATCATCTTATTTATAAACACTAAGATGAAATTCGTACCTTAAAGATCTGAACTTTTTGAATATATCCCTTAGTTCTCGTACTAAGCTATGACTTTGGCATTGGTAGATATGTGCTATTTTATAATATTTTTTATCAGGTGCAAAATCAATTCTATATCCTGGCAATTCCAGCATGGGGTTATAGCAAACTAAAGTCAGATGTGGTAATAAGGAATCTAAGAACTTCATGAGCATAATTTGTCTCAACTTTAGCCAGGAGCTCTATTCCAAGGATTTCAAGAGATCCTGGGGCTGGATTTGAGGAAGAATATGATACAGTGAACAAACAGCTAGCTTACAGGCATCGTAACCTGATAGGCTGTTCCCTCTGAAATCTTTATGTTTGTCTATCATGAGAAATGACATTGTTTTCTTCTAAGTGTGGGAAAATTTAGCTGAGTGGAAATTCACCTGAGTCACTGTATTCAGTGACCATAATAGTTCAGTGACCCTTCACAACAATAGAATTGGCAAATCTGTGGTAGTTCTTGGCCTTGACTGTAATTGCCTTATTGAAAAATGACTGGGATGGTCTTTTCATTAAATGACTCCTTAATACTTGATGAATGAGCCACTCTCTCAGGCATACAGTCACATCAGTTATGCCTCTGATCTAAGACTGTATCTGGTCACCTGGGATGGATTTTAAGAATACTTTTTAGGACAGTCAAATAAGACCTCATGACTGCATTTCTTCCAGAGAGCTGCAGAAGTACTAAAACCCACACAATTAAAAGAAAAACAAGAGTGTGCACATATATGCAACCCTCTCCTTTCTCCCTTCCCCCTAAGACTTTGCTATAACCTAGAAAAACAACACAGTTTAGTGGATAAAGCTAGAGTAGCAAAGTGCTTTGAAAACATTAATTCCAGAGTCCTTAGCAAACCTTAGGGAAGTAGTGGATCAATACAATGATTCTAGAACAAGTCAAAATATGGAGTTGAGGAAATTGAGGCCAAAAGATGTCAAATAATTTACCCAGTAAATTATTAGCATGGTGGATAGAGTGCTAGACTTGTAGCCAGGAAGCCCTGAGTTCAAATTCCCTCTCAGATACTTACTAGCTGTGTGACTCTGGTCAAGCCACTTAACCTCTGTCTGCCTCAGTTTCTTCATTTGCAAAATGTGGCGTTGTTACCAACTAGCACCTTGTTGTTGTTCAGTCATTTTTCAGTCGTGTCTGACTCTTTGTGATCCCATTTTTCTTGGCAAAGACACCAGAGTAGTTTGTCATTTCCTATTCCGGGTCATTTTACAGATAATGAAACTGAGGCAAACAGGGTTTGTTATGAGAAAGAAATGAGATAAAATATGTACAGTTTCATAACTTTAATTCACTATGTAGATGTTAGCTTCTATCATTATTGTTATTGTTACTAAATAGTATATTGCCAGCTAAGGGGAACCAGGTTTAGAACTAGCTGTCCCCAGTCCTCTAATGACTGGTGTAGCCTCAAGTAAATGGTGGTGTGGAGGGGCGGAAGAAAGAACATCTTTAGGGGCTAGGATGAGATAAATGAAGCAATTTTAAGAGATAGAGGCAACACAGTGGAATAAATGCTTGAACTAGAGTCAAGAGAGACCTGGGTTGGACCCTTCTATTGAGACTAGCTTTGTGGCCATGGACAAATCATGTAACCTCCTGAAATCCAGTTTCCAACGCTATAAAATGAGGATAATAATCCCTTACAGTACCCACTCTAGAGGTTATTCTGAAATGAGATACCGTGTGCAAAGTGCTTTGCAAACTTTGAAGTGCTAGAGGAATGTCTACTATTTAAACAGGAAAAAGGATAAATGACCCTCAATAGAGTTTTAATATAATATTATACATATGTGTATAATATATATTTAATATATATGATACAAGGAAAACAATTTATGTGCCTATCCAAATTTTAATAACAGAATTATCATGACTTAAGAACAGGAATCTTGTCACATATGCTATTTTTTAAATAAAAAAATTAAGTTTCAAAGTTATGAACAAAGAAGGTTCATGATTACAAAGAGTTTTAAAGGTGGTTTGAGCTACTGGGGTCGCCATTAGACTTTGTCACTTCTGACAGCTTCATTATTGACTTGAAGCAAAAATTCTTAATCTGCGATATGTGAACTTATTTGGAAATGTTTCAATAACTATGCCCAAAGGACTATAAAATTGTGTATACCTTTAATTGTGTATACCAGTAATACCACTTCTAGGCCTGTATCCCAAAGAGATCATAAAAATGGGAAAAGGACCCACATGTACAAAAATATTTATAGCAGCTCTTTTTGTGGTGGCCAAGAATTGGAAACTGAGGGAATACTCATCAGTTGGGGAATGTCTGAACCAGTTGTGGTTTATGAATGTAATGGAACACCATTGTGCTGTAAGAAATAATGAGCAGGAAGACTTCAGAAAAACCAGGAAAGACTTATATGAACTGATGCTGAGTGAAGTGAGAAGAATCAGGAGAACTTTGTACACTGTAACAGCCACGTTGTGCAATGACTACCTTTGATAGACTTAGCTCTTCTCAGTAATGCAAGGATCTAGGACAACTCCAAAAGACTCACCATGGGAAATGCTATCTACATCCAGAGAAAGAAATATAGAGTCTGAATGCAGAAAGAAGCATAGTTTTCTCTCCTTTTCTTTTGTTGTTTTGTTTTGTTTCTTCTTTCTTGTGCTTCCTCCTAATTCTTCTTTACATCTTGACTAGTGTGAAAATATGTTTAATATGAATATATAAGCAGAGCTTATATCAGATTGTATGCCATCTTAGGGAGGGGGATAAAATTTAAAACTCAAAATCTTATGGAAGTGAATGTTGAAAACTAAAAATAAATAAATTCATTTTAAAAAAAGAAATAGCAAAAAAGGTTTTAATAACTGTCTCATCATAATTAACACACCACCTGGCATACAGTACGTACTTAATAAATGTTTATTGATTAATTTTTAATCCTCTGTATTTTAGTTTATGAATTTAAAAACATTATTCTAAGAAACGCTCCATAGGCTTCACCAGACTGCCTGCCAAAGGCATCGGTGATGGACAAAAAAGTTAAGAATACATGACACAGAGGAAGAGATAAAGGGTAAGTTTATGGATTTGTATATGTTGGTGATGACTTTGTGATTTCACTAATTTGGGTACTCCTCTAGTGATGCTAATTGAAACCCATCAATTCTTGTCCATCTTGTGAAACTCTTTTCCCCTAAATCCTATACAGGATATCCGCTCATCATTCTAGGAGACTTACTCTAGATTGCTTTATATTTCATAAAAACCACACAGCACGAGGGTTATCCATTGGTTACCCCTTCCTCTTACAGCATGACTCTACCTTCTTTCCAGTCAAAATCTGTTTTAGGGAGTCTTTGTGAACCTTCCTTTGAACAGTTTTTCACCGACAATGTGTTGTCATGGCCTTCTTGTAAAACCACAGATTTCTCTATTCATTGCCCTGTGGGTCATACTCCTGCTTAATTCTTCTGAGACTATAACACTTCATTATTCATAGCCATTGAACATCTTTTAACTCAGGAGGATACAAATTCCATTTGCATATCCTACTTCACTGGAAAATGCTGCAAATACTTGGGAAGACAGAGAGAGAACAGTGTCATGGAATAGAGGCATAGAGTTGGTGATGTTTACTTTTATCTTCTTGCAAAAATGGGTGTTTGTATTTGCCATCTTTTCTGGCTCCCAAGAGACAAACTGCTAGCGACTGGGCTTATTCAATGTCTCCCTCTACTTCTGAATCTTCTTCACCTTGCCCAAGTCTCTTTGGTCCCTTTTGATTATGACATTCAGCTATTTGTGCCTTTTCTTTATGAATCCTAATACTAATTAGTAGCCACATGCAGATCCATGAATAGTTGCATCAATGCTGTTTCCTAACCTCACTGATTATCAGCAGGCAGGATGTGATTAACAAGATCAAAGCAAAGCCTAGCCATGAGTATTGAAATGACACTTTTCACAGACCAACTCCCTTGAGATAATCTTGAGCATGTAGGGGTGACAGTAAACAACTCAACCCATTGTTGTAAAGGAAGGCAGAAAAAACTTTAAAGATCTTCTGAAGTTGAGTTGCAGGTAATCATAATAGGGCCCAGGTCCTCAGCCTCTGCTGCAGTCAAGGAGTATGGTACACCTTCAGGCCTCAGAGGCTAAAGTTAGACAAATAGGTGGCAGAGAGGATAGAGCGCTGAGCTTGGGGGCAAGAAGATCTCATCTTTGTGAGTTCAAATTCAGCCTCAGATACTTACTAGCTCAGTGACCCTGAGCAAGTCACTCACCCCTGTTTGCCTCAGTTTCCTTATCTGCAAAACTGGTAGGAGAAGGAAATGACAAACCATTCCAGTATTTTTGTCAAGAAAACCTCAAATGGGATTGCAGAGAGTTGGATATGACTGAAATGACTGAATAAAAACAAAATGAGCCCAGGGATGTCTCCTTATTTGGGAAACTAGCAAAATACCTCCGTCTCTTCACATGTGACCTTCTAGGTCCTTGGATTCAGCTTCTGACAGCATACAAGTTTTACAGAACAAATTTGTTCTGTGAAGTTTGGATTCAGTCAAAGGACTGCAATTGAGGACCTAGAGAGCCACAGGTGGCCTTGAGGCTGTAGGTTCCCTGTCCCTGGATACTATTAGTCTCAGATGATGCATTGGCTAGTTTGGGTGAACGACTTGCTTTTTTTTTTTTTTTTTTGAGACAAGGAATGACTATCTGGGTGGTAAAAAGGAAGGATATATCAGTAAATTGGGACAATGTAAAAGCATTTTAAACATAGAAGTTATAATTCTGTGAGACTTCAATTACATTTAAAAAATACTAAATCATTAAGTGGAGAAAGAGAAATATAAGAGAACACCGTATGGAAGGGTAAAAATAATAGCAACAAACAGGAAAACGGAATCTAACTACATAACAGGAAATTGAGGTTAGAATCCCATTCTGCAAATGTGACATCACATGTCTGTAACCCCAGCTGGCTGAGGTGGGCTTAGGCGGTTCCCTGAAGGACATCCCTGTGATGCTGCATGAGATGTGACTGCAGACTGGCTGAGAGACTTCTGAGACAGAAAAAGAAACAGAGACAGAGGAAGAAATAGGATGAGAAGTGGACTTCTGAATGATCCACAGGAAGCCCCCAGAGTCATAAGCATGTGGGAGGAGCCAGCATACAACATGTCGTTTGATTCCAACTGTCTGTCCCCCAGAGACTGTTAAGTGTCTATTTCTCAGGTGGAATAATTCTGTACTTGGGTCAGCGGATTTTTCATTTCACTCTCAAGTTGCAGAGCCCCTTTCTTCTTGGGTACACTATATCTTAAACTTATCTGTATGACTTCCCCTAATTTACCTCTTGTTGCTTGCTTTGATATGTTTGCTCACTAGTCATCTGTTATGTAATGAATATTTGGTGGGAGAAGATATGAGCTGGCCAAGATGAAACTATTACTCTTTCTGGTCTAGGGTAGGACAATTTCCCATCCTGAAAAACAAGGGAAATGGGCTTTCATTCAGAACCCTTAAAAGAACATCCTTAGAAAGCAACTATCTGATATATTTGATGTAATATAGATATTATTCTAACCCAATAACCCCCTTGAAGACAGGAGAGCAAAAAAGTGATTGCCTAGTCTTGGGTATTCTCTTTTCAGAAAGGCAGAAATTACCGTCTCCTTTGGGGACATGGAAGAGGGCATTACAGATTCTATCTCCATATATATCCCTGTTATACACAGCCTGGCATAGGTCATGATTCCGTGGCTTACTGTTTTGTGTATATGATATATAAATTAGTGCTTAACAAAAATTGGTGAAACTAATTTTAAATTAAGATTTTAAAATTTTAATTGACACATTAATTTCTGTTATTGGCTATAGCTTACTTAGTATCTGCCAGAATAACAGGGAGAAAATAGAGGCAGACACAGAGGCAGAAGGGAGCAGGTGGTGCCTTCCACTGTGTATAGGAGATTCACCTGGGATGTCCTTCTCCCCCTTCACTCCACCCCCATTCCCATTAGGACTGTAGGAAACAGCAGAATCAAGTGACAGCTGATTGTAACAGCTCTTCTGTTGGGACAATGAATGAAGCCCAGATAATGGGAGAAAAACTGATGCATTTCTGACCTAATCTGCCTATAATGGGAGGTGAGAAAGTGTTTAATAAGGACAGCAAAGACACTGGTGGGTGAAGTTAGAAGATACAGTGTGGTTAAAGCACCTGTCATGTTTGGTCTTGGGTATTGATCCCTCAAATTGTTTTTATGATGGGTTGAGTTGTTCATGAATATCTGTGTCATTTGTGGGTCCAGAGACTATATCAGACTTAGGGAAATAAGTGATGGTGAATCTCTGGTTCATAACCAGCCGACTGCCTATCTGAATTATTTCAGTTAAACTTACTCCAGATTTCATAGCTCCAAAATGGAAAGAGGATTCACTTGGTTCCATGCCTGACCCATTCCCATTTTATAAGTTAGGGAATCAAAACTCAGAGAGATTAAAGCAAATTGTCCAAGGTCACAAAGGTAGTAAATAGCCTAACTGGGGTAGGAACCCAGGTGCCTGGGCTCTAAATCAAGTGTTCTTTCCATAACACTGTCCCCAGAGAAGGATGCCTAGCCTTAGGCATGAGATGTCATGTGTGGCAGTATTCCCTAAAAGATGGTTAGTTCATAAACATAAATGATCTTATGTATGTAAATGCAAAAAAATAAGTAATCATCTGCATTCCTATTCCAAAGTAAGAATCTGTTCTTATGATTTGGAATAAGCCTATAGAATCTCCTTCTCTACCCACAGTTAACAATAAGATGTACTCTTCCATAAGGGGTAATTCATTAGGGTTCAGTATGAACTGCCTCTGAAGAACCCATTTGGCACTTGATTCTATGACTTTTATTGCATAATAGATACATTAAATATGAATTTTGCTAACCTCATTTACGTCATAATATATGGCAGAAATTTTGCTTTAAAGATCAAGTAAGATAAGCTACAAGGCAGTATATGAAGCAATCACATATGTTCATTTTTAAGATTCTGATTAAAAGAATTTCAAGGGAGAAAACTTTAATGACAGAGGAACATATGACAGATGGAAAAATGGTATTGGAATGATGTATCAAATATCCTATATAGTCTCAAAATTCTTACTGGAATTTTCATTACTTTATAATAAAACTATACTAAATCAGATTAACCAAGGAAAAGTCCAGTTTGCAGTAATAAAAGATCTAATTTGTAGAATTTTTCTAAAGGAAAATTATTGTTGTTGTTTTCGATTCAAGTCCATATGGTAGCTAGATATAAACTAACAAAATGCTGGCCAGTAGGGTCTTAGAACCTGAATAATTAATACCTAAGAATGACTTATAACTAGCATTCTGATTTTATGTAAACAAGTTCTTTTAAAATGCTTGAGTATGCTATTTTGCTCTACATATTTTAAAGCATCCTTAAAACCTTGCATATACCCTTAATTTTCTTCTTTTTGAAAAAAACAAAGAAATTTGTATTGATTCCTTTTGTTCTTATATCACAGTCATTGCTGGATATTCCATGCTCCTGGCTTTAATTACAAAAAAAAAACCAGTTAAGCAAAAACACTCAGTACGATATAAATAAATGAATGAAAAGTATGTATTAAGTGCTTACTATGTATGAAGCCTGTAGTGAGCAACTGTGATAAGAACCACAAAGACGAAAGAGTTTCTGCCTTCATGGAGCTTATCCTGTAGCAGAGGGACATAAAGGAGTGGTAGTCAGGGAGACATGTTTCAGTTTGGAAAGTCACAGGGACAATGAAGAGTATGAAAACTCTCTTCCAGAAGCAACAATGGTATTAGTTTGATTGTTTCCAAGTTAAGACTGTAGGAGAGGGGAGAAGAGTAGTGATCTGAGGTTAGCTAGTTCTCACACACAATATGCATTTTGATGAGCTGAGTCACTGATCAACATAGCAGCACTGCCTTAAGATGGCTGTTCCAAAACTAGAGCATAGGTAGCGTCAAGAGGTCTGGAGACCATAGTGACACTGTAGATGGCCAGGATGGATGGAGAGATGGGATATAAAGCATGTGACTGACTCTCTCTCTCTCTCTCTCTTTCTCTCTCTCTCTCTCTCTCTCTCTCTCCCTCACTCTGTCTCTCTCTGTCTTTCTTTTTCTCTCCTAAAAAAGAAGATGTGTTTCATTAAGTGTTCTCAGGTACAAAGACAAAATAATACTCAAGCTTTGCTTTTAGTGATTGTTTCACGTACATAATATATATCATGTTTCTAATTCTCATTATTTTATAAAATATTTCATTTATGTATCAGTTCATACAAATTTTCTGATATTTTTCTGAAGTCCTGATATTGATCATGTCCAATTGTAAAATAATATTCCATTGTGTTTATATACGATGTCTTCTTCAGTCATGACTCACTTTGTTTCTGGTTCTTTGCTACTATAGAAATTGCTGCTATGAATATTTTTGTGCATGTGGGGCCTTTCTGTCTTTGACACTTTTGGCATCAAAGGATATATAGTTTAGTCATTTTCTTCCATAATTTCAAATAGTTTTCCAGATCAATTGAACTGATTGATAAATCTACCACTAGTATATTAGTTACACTAGCAGTTCTCAAACTTTTTGGTCTCAAGACCCCTTTATTCCATTAAAAATTATTGAGAACCCCTAAGAGCTCTTTCTTTGTAGATATTGAAAAAGTAAACTAGATATCATCTTCTATTTGAATATTCACAACTCCAAATCAGTGGGGCCTAAACTAGTGAAGTTTTGTAGTTTAAAAAAATTAATAATTACAAAATTAGTATTATTTGCAAATGGCAAAGCAAGGGGATTGAAAAATACTAGTTATCGTAGGAATACAGTAAAAAAACAACAACAAGATTTGGAGCTAAAATTGTTGTGTCAGTTGTGTTCAACTCTTTGTGACTCCATTTTGGGGTTTTCTTGACAAAGATACTGGAGTGGTTTGCCATTTCCTTCTCCAGATCATTTTACAGATGAGGAAAGTGAGACAAACAAGGTGAAATGACTTGCCCAGTGTCATACAGCTGGTGTCTGAGTTCATTTTTGGACTCAGATCTTTCTGACTCCAGGCCTGGCACTCTAACCACTGGACCACCTAGCTGCCTCCAAAGCTAAAATATCTGTGTTGAAATCTTGTCTCTGATACAACCAATGTGAGTTTGGGTAAATCACCTCACCTCCTTAGGACTTAGTTTTATTATTTATAAAATGATGGATTGGATGAGTTGAGTTGAGTACCATTCAATCTGATGTCCTTTGGTCCTATGGAATTTTATTTTATGTATAATAATGTAGCTTAGAAAAATGAACCCTGATGTTTTATACAAGATATTAGCTATATGAACTGTATATTATTTGATTTATTGATTAATTTAATGTTCTGTATCACTGAGTTTATGCTTCATCATTTCCACCATATTGCTAAAATACTTTGAGGATTTTACTGAAATTAAGTCATTGTGTCCAGCTGGTCACAACCTCATTACAGAAGAGTTTCACCTCTGTCTTTCATTCAAGCCAATCAATCACGTGTCAGGGTCCTTGTGACTTAGGTCCAGTCATCTGCAAGTATAGGGTAGACTAAACGACTTCTTGAGTGCTGGCTTGCCATGAGAATAATAGCTTTATCTGATGGAATAGTGACCTTTCTTGCAGAGGACAAAGTAGGAAGTTTGATCTTGTGGACCAAGTAAGCTGTTGGTTCTAAGCTGAGAACCGAATACATCATTTGTGTGCAAGACAAGTTGTTTTCAGTGTATTTCAGATTGATCATTAATTAATGTTGCTTTTTTTCTGTAATGCAATATCTACATTTCAGTAATTCTAGTTTTTTCTTATAGGATAGTTTGGCATGATCTAATTAGTCATGCCATGATATGAAATGGTGGATATTAAAACACATGAAAAAGAGAGAAAACATTTCATTTTTCTTTGACTGCCACCATGTTCTTATTAGGGGGTAAACAGATTCAATGAGTGCATTCGATTTTCTGCTTCTTTTCCCTTTGTAATCTGTTTGATTTTATCAGTGACATTCATCATATTTCCATGCTCTAGGGACATGGAAAACTTAGTGGTGTGTTTCTTTGGGAATCTAGGATTTGTATTATTTTTTTTCCTCCAAACTACTGTGTTGCATCCAGAGAAAAAATTGATTAAGTCTGAATACAGATTGAAGCATATTGTTTTCACTTTAATTTTTTGTGTTTTTTCCCTTTTGTTCTGTTTCTTCTTTCACAATATAACTAATACGGATATATGTTTTACATGATTGCACATATATAATCTATATCAAATGGCTTACCATCTTAGGGAAGGGGGATAGGAGGAAGGGAGAAAATTTTGAACTAAAAATTTTACATAAAATGAATATTAAAATTTGTCTTTACATGTAATTGGGAAAACACTATTTAAAAACAAGTTACTGTGATGATTCTTATTTAGTTAGCTTTTCTTGAGGAGGAGCAATTGTAGTTCTCAGATCGATACCTGATGGCCCACCTACACCAGTCAGTAGTCATATACTTTCTCACTGATAACTGGGATTGCTAAATGACTCCATAAGAATTTATTCCCATGGTTTCTTAACTATGTGGTTGTAATAGTTACATATTTTAAAATAATTTTAATCATTCTTTTCCCAAAAGCAAGAGGTAAAACATACCAACGTGCAATTGTTTGATTAAAATGTATTTGTAATTATTCGAATCTATCTTTGCTTCTGGTAACTCAAAGAGCAAAAAGTCTACAAATGAACTACCTCCTTGTAAAATATTGACTAAACAAAGCTCCTCTATATGTGTGAGTGTCTATATATGTGTGTGTATGTATAGACACAGATGTATGTGTATATATACACCTATACACTATATACGTATATATACACGTATACATATATGCATACATATATACGGGGGGGGGGACAGAGAGAGCAAGATAGTGTGTGTGTGAAGTAATCTAGGGGAAGGGGACGGTAGGGTAGATCAATAAAAAATGAGGAGATAAGAAAAATTGTCACCAAGTGTTCTATCTTTAACAAGAGGTGGTCTTTTATGCTTAGACCATTGGTGTGTGAAACACCATGTTTTCTTCCTACCAGAAGCAGCAGAAGAATTAGTAGGCTCCCTCCCCTCCTGTGAGAATAAACCTCTTGAGGGCAGGGACTTCTTCCTTCTTGTCTTTTTTTCCCTCCAGCTGAGCATAGCATCTGGCACATAGTAATTGCTTCAAAATTGTTTTGCTGGTTTGAGTGGAACTAAGGCTGAATTCTCACTTGCCTTCCTGGTTTCTCAGCTAAAGCTCCATGTGCCCAGCCTTCCAGTCCTTCCTCATCTTGTTCCAAAGCAACACAAATGGGCACTTCAACATCTTTGTTCCTTCCTTCTGAAGCACCTTCCCAAAGATAACCGTGTGTACAAATCGGTCAGAGTATTTTGATACAACAGGGTGAAAGAATCCTGAAATGTGACTCAGATAAAAACCAGGGCTTGTTGTCAATGTTGTGGATCCGTGAAATGTCGATTTTTTTTTTCTACAAGTCAAGCAATAGTCAGCCCATCCCTTTTGTTTGGGTTTGGTTCTGGGCAGCAAAGCTATTCATGAAACAAGAACTTATGCACATGGGAGGTACAGAAGAGTGAATGGTGTTATTAGTTAAGTGGTGCTTCGCAATTACCACTCAGAGAAGCAGAAAGTGAAATATTGCTATTTTTGGAGTACACAAAAGTGGGGATTATAGTTGAATTTTTATTCTGGGGTGAGAAGGGGAAAATCACCAACATTATGCCAAAGTCTGGATCTCAGACTTTATCAAAACTAAATTATAGGGTGCTAGGAGTGATGTGTCAGGCATTATTAGTTTATATCCTATTAGAGTGGAATGATTGGAAAAGGCTAACTATGCTCTGAACATTTTAATCATCTTGCTAGGGCAAGAGGTGGCCTGGGAGTTCTCTGGATTCTCCCTATAGTTCCCAGAAGGCTTTGAGGTGAAAAACCATCCTGCAGTTTGAATACTAGCAGTTTTTGAGAGTCCCTAATTGTATTTGGTGAGGAGGTCCCATGACCAATATAAACAAGTTTTGCTTCTAGTCAATAGGCTAGAAAATGCTTCTTGAATGATTGCTAGTCATTGAGCCTTTATGCCTACAGCAAAATCTTTATACAGCAACAACAAAGTACAAACATTTTCCCTCATACCATGAAGCAAACTCTTTCCTATAATACCTGGATCTCTGAGGAGGAGTAGGTTCAAATTTAGCCCAGTTCCTACTCAGCACTAGGCCCACCGAGTTCACATCCAAAGACAGTACCTCTGTTTGCCTCACTTTCTTCAATTATAAAATGGGAATAATAATAGAATCTACCTCACTAGGTAGTTTGTGAGGGTCAAATGAGGTATTTGTAGAGAGTTTAGCATAGGACCTGGCACATAATAGGCACTTAATAATTTTTTTTCCTTTTTTCCTTTCTTTTCCTCCCTTGTTCCTTTTTTTCTTCTTTCTTTCCCTCTCTGCTCCCCTCCCTCCTTCTCCCTTTTTTCTTACCCTCCTTCCTTCTCTTGCACAGCTCTCTTTCACTCAAAACAAAGTCAGGTGCAAGTCGTGTTAACATTTCTCTGATGGTATGGTCTTCTTCGGCAACGAAGGACGAATACAACAACAATTCCTCTCTGCCTCCATCCCTCTTCCTTCCTTTCTTCCCATTCTCCTTCCCTCTATTTCCTTCCTTTCTTTCTTCCTTGTTTCCTTCCTTCCTTCTCTCCTCTATCCTTCACTCCCTCCTTCCTTCTTTCCTTCCTTCCCTCCCTTCTTTCATCTTTCCTCCCCCCGACCTTCCCTCTCTTCTTTCTTTTATCCCTTGCTCCCTCCTTCCTCTCTTTCTCCCTTCTTTCCCTCCCTCCCTCCCTCTCTGGTTTCTTCCTTTGTAAAATGAGGATGTTGGAGAAGACAACCTCGGAATCCTTGCTAGTTCTAAATCTACAGTCCTATGATTATCAAACAAAATTTACTGAAATAAGTATCTGGCTTACATGGAATTTAAGAACAACAATTTGACAATGCTGAAAGTCACAAATGACAGCAAAACACTTTTTAGTTTTAGAGAAAAACACTCTACAGCAGAATAGCAAATGGTTATAGCAAGTCAATTTTTAGTCTTAAATTGAGTACAGTAACCTCTTAAAGAAGGGTCAATGCAATCCTCTGAAATTAGTCTCTTCATTATACAGCATGATCTGCGACATGTTGAGCTATGCCAAAGGTTGCCAACATGGAGTTCCCAGAAAAATAGTCATGAGTCCAACAGAAAGCATCTAGCCTATCACTCAGGAACAGGAACGCTTTCATGTCCTAAAGCCAGGATTTAAATGATGCAATCCCAGGATTCCATGACAATTAAAGAGCTCTGATTCCTCATAGGATTTACTTATTTTCCCCCATGGTATTTAACAAAATGCATGATGAAATCTCTGAAAGTCTCTAAACAAAACTTCAGCTGTCTATCAGGACAGGACACAAGGCTATTTAGGATTAGGAAAGGGGGGAAAAGTTTACTGGCAGTTGAAAAGATTTTATTTCTGTCAGCTTCCATTTCTCCCCCACCCCAGCTCACCTTTTCTTCCATATTGAAAATTTTAAAAAATGTAAAAACAGTTTTGTTTTTGTTCCCAAAAAATGTTTTGGACATGAAGTTCTATTGAAAATTTACATGAGTTGCATTAACCAGGTTGAGTGCATAGAATATAGATGTTGATAAATCAGCCAAAATCTTTACATTTCTCTCCAAAATTTTCTGAAATCCACCACGTATTCCTATTCATCAGAAGCATCTCAAAAAGAAGCATTCATATAATTTTGTTAAAAGAAATCACAGGAAATTAGTGTTGACAATATCCCCAAATAATGTGGGATTATAAGAATTTTTCTAAAAGCAAGTCAAAAAGTCAAAAAGCATTTTTTTAGGTATTACCTAATGGTAACTACCCTGAATTTAGCATTATATCAGATTCTGGAAAAGAAAGGTGCATGAAGTATCATTTTTGCCCTCAAGCAGCATGTATTTTAGTTAACTTCCCTAAGTTAATTTCTCATAAAATATACAAATATGAATAATTTGAGATAATCTATATAACAAGATAGAATGATATAATTTTCAAAGATGCATTTCACATAGCTTCTTATATTTTATTCAGAATATAAAGTGACTAGAGATGTCTACTGCATACCAATGTAAACCTTGAATTAAAGAAAGGGATGGTAAGAAATTCTTCCATACCTCAAACACAAAATACTGAGTCAGCATCACATGTGTTCTCTTTCCCATCTATAAACAGTGGGAGTAAGAAAGCACCTGTGCTTTTTCTTCCACTTTCAGATGGAAACTTTTTTGGCAGCTTGGCAATAAACACGAAATTTAACTCTGTGAGGAGGCTGAGTCAATCATAAGACTGTGGCATAGAGTACAAGGATGTACCAAAACCCTTGGCTTTGATTTGGACAAGTACTTGTGTATGTGTGTGCTCTGTGTAATACTGTGCAGCAACATGCCTTTTGAGATCTATTTTTCTTGATTCTTTTATGCTTGCCACTCATATTTGGTCTATATTTATTCACAGAGCAATGATTTAGATAGCTGTATTCCTTATGAAGTCATCCACTTCATTTTGTTAGATGTGGTTGGGATCTGAAAAGAATATGTACTTTACCTCTTGGCCTTGAAGCCTCCTGACTAGGATTATTTTCTTCTGGTGGGGATAGTAATTGAAAATTAGAAATGATCATTTAAATACTAAACTATTAAAAATGTATATCTTTCTTATCTTAACTATGAGCTTTATCAGTGGGAATGGGCTAAAAATGGCTCTGACAAAGGATAATCAATTCCACACTTGAGAAAGACTTCAATAGACTATTTCCCCCCAAACTTGGAAACTTTTGGTTATCTAGGTTTTGGTGAATTTAATAACAATAGCTAGCATTTATATTTGTTACAATTTATAGAATACTCCTCCCAACAGTCATGTGAGCTAGGTAATACAAAGTGAGGCTGGTGACCTTGCACAGCTCTCCCTCCCTCAAAACAAAGTCAAGTGCAAGTCATGTCATCATTTCTCTGATGTCATGGTCTTCTTCGAAAACGAAGGACGAACACAGACTTCTATCATATTGATGAGGGAAACTGAGGTTCTTACAAGTGAAATGACTTAGAGAAGACAGTACGTGGAAGAGGCAGAAAAGGGAGTCTAGGTTGTCAGACGCCCTTCCTACTATACTATCCCACACTTCATAAAATATATAGTAATATTTGTTGTCTCAGTGAATTGCCGATCTTGGTGATTTAGCTGCTACAGAGTAATGAGAGCTATTTATCTATCCATCTATCTGTCTGTCTGTCTATCTATCTACATGTATGTGTCCATTATTTATTTATTTATATTTAGTTTTCAGCATTCACTTTCATAAAATTTGAGTTTTAAATTTTCTCCCCCCGCTCCTTCTCCCTTCCCAAGACAACAAGCAATCTGATATAGGCTCTACTTACACAGTCATGTTAAATATATTTTCACATTAGTCATGATGTACAGAAGAATTAGAACTAATGGGAGGAACCACAAGAAAGAAGAAACAAAACAACAAAAGAAAAGGAGAGCAAATAGTATGCTTCAATCTGCATTCAGACTTCAAAGTTCTTTCTCTGGATGTAGATAGTATTTTCTGTCGTGAGTCTTTGGAGTTGAATTGCTGAGAAGAGGTAAGTCTATCAAAGTCAGTCATTGTATAATGTGGCTATTACTATGTGCAATGTTTTCCTGGTTCTGCTCCCCTCACTCAGCATTCGTTCATATGAGTCTTTCCAGGTTATTCTGAAGTTTGCCTGCTCATCATTTCTTATAGCACAATAGCATTCCATTACATTCATGACAGCTATCTTACTAGAATCATGAAATATATAGTACAAATATAGAACTAGACTACATGACCTCTGAGGTCATTTCTAACTCTAAGAGTCTGTGATTTTATGGAGCACTTTTTATTTGACACGTTCAAAATAATGTTCAAATAACAAGTTGTCTTCAGATCATACTGGTGAGAAAGATGAGACTGTTACTGGTAAAGCTTTATATTCTAGGAATGAGCTACATAACTAAAGTGGAAACATTTTTTTCCCTCAGAGCATTTTTTCAATTAGGTGTGATATATAGAGTTAATGCCTTTTTCCAAGCATATGGCACCAAGCATATGGTCAGAGATAGACTATTGTACTAGTTGAATCATTGATTTTTCTCAGATTTACATTTTCTCTTTGAACTGTGTGGATCAAGAAAAAAAAAAAGGGTGCTCATAGGTTCAATACAGGTCATTTGCCTATGGAATTCCAAAGATTCCAAAGGGTTATGCAGCACAGCAAAATCAGAAGGCAATAAACTGGCTGGTGTTAAACCAACTTACAACTGTCCACAGAAGTAAAGTCAGATTTGGAATGTTGTGAGATTATGGGAATTTTATGCCCAAATCATTATTTTTTCAGTTTATATTCTTATTTCATTTTCTCACACTTCTGAAATTCCTCAAAGTTTAGATAGAAGTCATTTTTTCTCAAAGCAGGAAAAGACCAATCACATTAAAAAAAAAAGATTAGTCTGGAAATCTGATCTGTGAAAAATTCATGACATTAATTCAAACAAGAAAAAAATAGAAGTTTTTACACTTCATATAAAAAAATTGCTGTTTGCAGAAACTTACTTTGATACTTGGATGGACTGAAGGAAAAAAAATTGCATAGCAGCATACTGGGGTTAGAACCAAGAAAATCTGAGTTCAAATTCTTCCTCAAATACTTCCTGGAAGCCATTTAACCTCTTCCAACTTCAGTTACTTCAGCTATTAAATAATGATAACTGTTAACTACTAAACAGAGGATCAGTGAGGATCAAATGAGATAATATATGTACATATTTTGAAAACCTTAAAGCATTATAAAACTTAGTGATTGTCTATTATTATTTGTGATTTCATTGGTGTGGATGCTTGATACCTTTTCATCTTGTGTTTTTCTGCAAATCCTCCATGGAAGATTCATGTGCGAAGTGTTTCTCAGAGTCTTTCATTATGCTGTGTGTATAAGTCCAGAAAAAAACAAAACAAAACTTAGAACCACTTAAAGTGCTGTGAAGATTTCTAAATGCAACCCAACCTGTTTAATTCTGACTGTGCAAGACTGCTTGTTTTCCTTTTGGGTTTTTATCAAGTATATCTTAGATTATTCCCAAGAAGATTTCCTAGAAATGAGAAACTAAGTATACTCTGATGTTTTTCTTAACCACTTCTTTCGGGATATGTGTGTGTGTGTTGGGTCCTGAAATGAGAAACCAAATGTGGCAGTTCCATTACTGTAACTGATGAAAAAAGATCACTTATAAAAACATACTCTAGAAAGAGAAATCTGTTCCATTTCACAGTTACTTGTTGTCCCCTTCCTCTAGTTTCATATACAAATCCTCTCAGGATAATCATCTGACTTAGGTGGGTATTCTATTGAGTTATTTACTGGTATATTTCTCCACTTAATTGCTTTTTGCCTCTTTGTGAAGACCTTCTGTTATCCTCTTCTGTAATACTTGCAAATGGCCTTTTACTCTAAAAGAGTACTGTCTTTCACTTTCCTGAGTCTCAGTTTGCCAAAAAGTTTAACTATTTGCTGGCTAAGGGGGTTTCTGGATTATTTCAGCCTTCTTGTATATATGCATTGGTTGTTTCTCTAAGAAACACTGACAGAATTTTTTTCAGAATCAACATCTGATTCTTGGAACTGTTGTAATTAATACACTATCCTCTCATCTTTACTTTTCAGATTTGACTTTGACCTGCTTCAGCTGCCTTCATAGCTGTTGGAATAAATTGTTCTCATCCTCCCATTGTTTCAGGGATAGTCTTCACATGCTCGAGGTAGACATCCCCCTGAACTCTGGAAGGGTTTGAGGCCCGTCAGTTACCCTCAACCTGGTTCAGCCAGTGTCAGACAGTTTTACCAGGATGTGGCCCCTGTACATGCTACAGCTTCTTGGAGCCACAGGTGAGAGTTGGGTGAGAGATGGACACCAAAGGTAGACGGGCAGTCCTGAAAAAAAAGCTAGGCAAACTCTCACCGCGGAGGTGCTAGTCCTCCCTGAACACCCCATACACCCCAAGTAACTACATATTACTAAGCAGTAACCGAAGCCTTTCCAATTTATTTGCACTCATGAGCATGGGGAAACATCCTTCAAGAACCCGATAGGAGTAGCACCTTAGATTGGCCAATCAGTCAATAAATAAACATTCATTGAGGATTTATTGTGTGCCTGGAGAGGGGGTTAAGCGTTGGGAATACAAATGCAAAAAAAGGCAATCCCTGCTCTCTCGGACTGTGGTTGTTGATGTTTGTTCATCCTTCACAAAGAGGATCTCCACTTCAGGAAGGTGATGACGCCAAAGCTGGCACGAGAATTGGATTTAAGAGAGGGAGGGCTGTGAAAGGTCACCACCAGCCTCACTTTCTCCTCCAGAGACCTCTGGGTCCAGTGACCTGATGCAGAGCAGGACAACTAGCCTCAAGGAGCTTGTACAATCTAAAGGAAAGATGAAAAATGTAGGGGGAGGCAGGGAGGATCCCCAAGTGGAGGCACCATGGAAAACTCAGAGAAGTTGGAAAGTAATGCAGCTAGGTGAGAAATGAGATGTTGTGGAGGTTTGGCTCTCTCTTCCAATCAGAGGGAAACAGGGTAGGGGTGAGGTAGAGTCAGTCGCAAGTCTAATGAGATCTTGCTGGGTGATGAATTTTCCCCATAATGAACTTCCTGTTGTTTGCTTGAGAATTCAGAGAAATTCTAAAGTAGTACAGCCAGATGAGAAATTATTAGGAGTGGTGAAATAGGACCTACACCATATTTAATTATTTTATAATATTAAAAAAATTAAAAATCTTAAGCTTTAACTAGTTAGTTAGTTAAATGACAAAGAGTGTGGTTATAGACTTTTTCACTTTTGTACAACTGTTGGGAAATCTTTTCCTTCTGTGTACATTATTAGAATTTCTGAAACACGGTTTCCAACCTCATTGTTGTTGTAGTTTTCTGTGGCTGCCTTTGCCTTGAATTTACTGAAGATGAAAAGAGAGGCTCTTGTCAAGTTCTTTCTGGAATTAATCTCTGTAACAGATACAAGTGCATAAGCTGAAATTACCTTCATGGTGGTCTCTTTGCTTATGCCCATAAATACATTAAAGAAGAATCACCAAGTAATGATCAAGCCAAAGTATTCTGTTGCCCTGTTGAAGCCAATTATGTCAATTTCTTTATTTGACTGAGAGTAGTCCTTGCAGTAAGCTATACTTATTGATGCTTTCAGGATGTGGTTCAGATCTTCCACTAATGTGTTAGTTGCTGGACAGACATGGTACCTTGAGTATCAACAGATAAATTACCATTTGTAGATGACCTGAGATTGTCAGTGCATTATGCTCTCATTTCTGCCACTCTCTCACTGTCGCTGTCACTGTCGAAGCAGAAGGGTACCACAAAAGGACTGAATTTCTTTACATTTACCTTTCATTGGTGATACTCTTACCGACATCGAGTCCTTCTCCCTTCTGACCTTTACAAGTCAGGTTTCTGTTGAGCCTCTCAGTACTTAGCAAAGGATATCTCCTGGATAGTTTACTACCAGGTCCCAAATCAAAGCATTTCTAGGCAGAGTTTGTACCTTATTGGACTTATACCTTGCTGCCTTTGAGAACTCAAAACAAGCCAGGGGGAGTAAGACTCCCGTCATGATTACATCAAGTTCTCCTTAATGTACAAATGACCTAAATGCATTATTAGTTACTTACATCAGAAACACGAAAATATTCCATCTTTGTGGTTTACAATGCTTTTTCAGAAAATCTGTGACATTTCTTTATGTCCTTTTCTGTTTTTCCAAAGATTTTCTTGTTTATCATGAAGCTCTATTAATATATCTGATGAGATATGTAATAGGCATTCTAGACCATAGGTAGGTCCTAAATTCCACTCTTTCAATATATTAAATGCCTAGTTAATAGAGATGAATTTACATCTGAAATTTAATAGGCTGAATACAGAGTATGCTTTCAACTTGGAAATTTACTAGCTATGTGAACTTGGACAAATTATTTAACTTCTTTTGGCCTCAGGTTCTTGTCTATAAAATAGAGGTTTGGACTCATTGACCTTTAAGGTCTCTTTAAGTTAAATCTATGTTCCTATATTTAGAGTTCTATGATATTGTGACATAGTCACTCACATTTGCATAGTCATAAAGTAAGCAAGTAGAACAAAAGAATGGCTAATATTGTTCACATCAACACATAATAATTTAGATTTTACACAGTGCGTTTCTTCAGAGTAGCTTTTTGAGGGAGGAAGGGAAAGTATTTTTCCATTTTCCAGAAAATATTAAGACTTTAGGAGGCTAAAAGACTTGTTCATGACGGTAGAGCTGGTTAAGAGCTAGGATTGGAACCTGAGTCTCCTAACTTTAAATCTTAAGCTATTTCTATTCCATCATGCAAACATGGGTTCATTTCCTATTTGATGTATTCCTTATTAGTCAAAATAATATAATTCAGTTCTGTTCATTGCAAAAGCAGTCTTTTTTTTTGTTGCATAGTCTCAACTCAAGTATTTTAAAAATTGCTTTCTTTCCCTGTTTTAGAAATACAAGTCCTTTCTAAAGACAAGAAACTATCATTTATTGTAGTATTTTCCATATGAAACACTCAAAATAGTATTCAAATGATAACTTTTCCTTAGAATATTCAGGTGTAATGCAGGATTGTTGTAGCAACAAGTTCTCAAACACTTTGGCATGAATATTGCTAATGAATATATGTTCTCAATATATATTATTGGAACAAAGTAGTAACTTTTTGTTGGATAAATGGATATCCTTGCAGACATTCTAGGTGCAAAAAAAATATCTATTTGGCTCTTAGCATATGTATATACAATTAGTTAAATATTATACAATGTCTTATTTTCTTTGTCAAAGTGGACCCACACTTTATGACACCCAGGAAATTTTGTTCCTTGAGTAGTCTTGTGATAAGACAAAAACTACAGCTACAATTGATCATAAAGGCAGTATAGAAAGAGCATGAACTGGGGAGACACAAGACCTGGAGAGTCACGTGATATTAGATGAAGTCATATGATTCCCTTCTCGGTTTCCCTTTCTTCATCTATAAAATAATGGTAACAATTACTCTACCTGGTCTAATAAAGATTAATCTTTTATATGATAGAAAGGTGATTCAATAGCTATTGTGTACCAAGCTCTGGAACTAGAAAGACTTCTAACATAAACAGTCCTTTAAAAGGCATAACCAAAAAAAAAAAAAAAGACTCCCAATGTTTAGATTCAATAATGTGTTCTAATTTTTTGATTACATTAAATACTTTGATATACGACTAGAAATTAAAGCTACAGAACAAATTTAGACACTCGTGATAAAAACAGTGAAATTTTAACATTTTCCTAGGGAAACAACTTTTAACATAAAAACATGGACATATTTGCAAAAAAAAGCTTAGGTATGTGTTGAGAGGTTAAGTTCAAGATTTAAGCATTTTGTTTTCTGGTTGTTCCTTTCCTTTTTAAGGGTTATTATTCATAGACACTATAATGACAGCTGGAAAACATAGGGTATTTGTATTTTTGAGGCTGTAGATCTTTTTGCTTAAGTCCTGAGACCTTGAGTTCTGGGACCCCTGGCTTAGAGACCATATTTTAACAAGAATTTAACAAGAACAAGAACCGACTGAATCAGAATCACAGCAATGCAAAATTGAAAGTGTCCTCAGAAGTCATTCATTCCTATCCATAACTAAATGTTATATATAACACCATATAAGTGGTCATGAAACCTTGCATTTAGATTCAGCCTACCTACTTATATGCTACTCTACTTTTTGGAAAGCTCTGTTTGCTTCATAGAACCCAAGACTTCCATGCAGTGAAGTTTGAAAACCAATTTTTAAAGAAATGGCACTTGTAATATCCTCCCACTTTTTACTAGTATATTTGTTTATTAGTGTTTTATTAGTGTCAGAGGAGTAGATGCTCTCTCTTGGATACTTAAATAGCTCTTTTCCACTATGAACTTTGGGTTACAATTTAATTTAGTCTTATATGACCTTTTTTGTCTTAGACCAAATATTAGGACGATGTTAAGAGGGCCCCAGGTGATGTGAAACTGTTCTGTTTTGAATAACATATAAAACAGCTCTAAATCATGTTTTGTGACTGCAAGAATATTTTCTCTCAAGCCCTGGAGAAACTGTATTTGGCCTATCTGCATTCCACAAGGAGTTTCCATCAGTTAAGATAGTTTCCATTTCCCATTTGAAAACTGTTGAAAAAACATGATGGAAATTTGCATTTCAAAAATTGATAGCAAGGCCATTAACTAAGAGTATCATTTGCAAAGGCTTTGAGGGAAAAAAAAAAGGATGAGCTTTTTTTTTTTTAAGTAAAAATACACCCAGAGACATGGATAGTGAATACAAAAATACAATCTTTGTTCATGTGATATTTCCATTTGGTCAGCCCTTCAAGCTATGGGGTGGGGCAGAAAGAATCAGAAAAAAATAGGCTGACAAAGATCAGTCCAAAGTCAGGAATAAGCACCTCAAAAGACAACTGAGCTCATGGGGCGGTGCATTTCAACTTACACTTCGAAAATGCAGCTCCTGCAAAGGAGTTACATTGTTACCTCGTATGAAACTGAACGGAGGTCTAGAAAGCTTAACTGTTCTACCCGGATGTCTCGGTCCTAAGTCTACCTTCCACGTTCTTCGGGCTCCCACCGCCCCTCCACATGCTTTTAGCCTCAGTTACTAAACAAATATCTCCTCTCAGAGGTCACCCAGTCCTGCCCTTTCTGGGCCAGGGAAGGGAGAGGACCGGCTCTAAAACGAGGAAGTCTGGGGAGGCAGGCTTTGGTTTGGGTCCCTGACATTCCCACCTGGGCTGGGGCTTTCTGGGAAGCTGCTTCGTTTCCAAATGCCCAGACCACCGAGGCAAGGGCTTCCCAGACGGGCGAAATCTGGGATTTTTCTGACGAGACCCTCAGTCATTCCTCAAGGCATCCCTCACGTGTTCTCGTCTACACTGGGGTTCTTAACGTGGGCAGGAAGCGCTTCCTGGCCCCGCTGCCCTCCTCCTGTCCGGTGGGATCGCTCGATCCTAGGACACCTCTGAATTCGTCTGGTAACCGCGGGAGGGTTTGCTGGTCTGACGCTGAGGAGAGCGGCCAACCTAACCGCACTGAATGTGGGTAACAGGGTTAAGTTACAGTTAAGTGTGGAGTTACAGTGTAACGCCCGTTGTAGAGACCAGACGAGTAACAGTCCTCATCGCGGTCGTCCTGGCCCCGCACTGCAGGAGACGGGGCTCCACCTGCGGAGGTGTCGATGCGCCTCCCTCCGCACGCTGCCCGCCCGCAGAAGGGACCGCATGGCAGCTGCGCTCTGGCCCACACAAAGGGGACCCCTTGGCGGGAGCTCGGGGGCCAGGTGTCGCCCGTCACGCCAGGGGCGTGAAGGAGGATCCGAGTGCGCGCGCGCGCGTGTGTGCGTAGAGGGGGGGCCATGCAGGCGTGGGCATCCTCCACACGGGGAAGGTGGCAGAGGAGGGAGAAAAGCCTGACTCATGTGGTGGCTTGGGGACTCCTGGGAAGCAGAACTCGTGATGCGCCCGCTGCGCCGCGCTGCAGAGAAGAACCCCATTCTGCCACGGGCCCGCTCCAGGCACATGGCCCGGCGGCCCGCCCCGCCCCGCCCCTCCCCTCCCCCCTGCACTGCAGAGGGCCCCCCTCCCCCCTCGCCGGGGCGCGTGCACGCGCACACACGCCCCAAGCGCGAAGGGAGCGAGGACACACCTCGGCCGCTCGCGCCCGCGCCCCCCTCTCACTTCATGCCCCACCCCACCCCATACTGGCAGCATCACGCTGTCCGCCCCGGATTCGCTCCCCGATCTCCAAGTCCCCGCCCCCACCGCGCCGGCGCCTGGGCATCCGACTCTGGCCTTCGGTAGTTTCCGTCAAGAGCACCCGAGCTCGGCTGCCGCCTCGGCGGGTCTTCGAGTCCCCGAACACCGTCTCTCCTCTACCCTCCCCGCCCCCTCCCGCCTCGTCCGGCCCCGCCCCTTCTCCTCGCCAGGCGAGGCTTTATGTCTGCGGCGCCAGAGCGCCTGCGCAGACGCCATCTTCCTCGGCCCCCTCCCCCGGCCGCCGCTGCCTCCTCCTCCTCCTCCTCTTCTTACCGCCGGACGCTCCTCCTCCTCCTGCGCCCGGGCTCGGGAGCCCGTCCCTCCTCTTCCAATGCCGTGAGAGACAGTGGGGAAGACGGCGTAGCCGGGGCAGCCTAAGGAGAGCTCTCGTAACCAGCCCCCCCCCAGCCGCCCCCTCCCCAACCCCCGGGCGCACCCGACACCCTGCCCCCATCCCGCTCCCTGCCCCTCCCCTGGCCGCCCCCACCTCCTGCTCCATTCAGCGGCGCCCGTCCGTCCGTGGGTAGTCCCGGCCCGGCGAAGCCGCCGCCGCGGAGAGAAGCCTCACGCCCCCTGGCTGCTGCCTGCCTGCCCGCCCGCCTCCTCCCCGAGGGCCGAGGACCGGAGCCGCCGGGCTGCTGGCCCGGAGGGAGGAAGATGTTGGGGCTCCGCGGCTGCCAGTGATGGAGCGGTCCCTGCGCTCCCCCCGCCCCCGCCCGCCCGGCCGCCGCTGCTCCTGCCGCCGCCGCCGCCGCCCCCCGGCTGGGTGCGAGGATCGTACGTATCTCTCCCTCCCCCCTTACCGGCCTCCCCCCAGCTGCAGCCGCCGCCGCCCCCTCGGCCCTCCCCGGCCGGCCCAGCGGCCCCGGCTCCGCTGGGTTCCCGGCTGAGCCGCCGCGGCGGCGGCGCCCCCGGAGCAGCTTCCAGCCTAGCGGTGGGGGAGGGGGCGGGGGGAGGGGGAGGCACCGGGCTTTTAGCTGCTCCGGCCTGGCCTCCGGGCGTGCCTTTCCCGGGGCAGCCCTTTGGGGTTGGGGCGGGTGGAGGGGTGGCCGCCGCCGCGGCACCGCGGCGGGGGTGGCGGAGGGGGCGGGGGCGGCGGCGGGGGTAGGGGCGGCGGGGGCAGCGGTGGTTTCCAA
This sequence comes from Notamacropus eugenii, assembly GCF_028372415.1. Taxonomy (NCBI): domain Eukaryota; kingdom Metazoa; phylum Chordata; class Mammalia; order Diprotodontia; family Macropodidae; genus Notamacropus; species Notamacropus eugenii. Next base: position 295,071,825 of record NC_092877.1, on the reverse strand, counting down.
GTTGGCCGGATAACGTGGGCATTTCTCTCTCTCCCCCCTCTCCTCTTCTTCAGTCTGCCTGCCTCCTTCCTCTACCTCCCCCCACCCCCTCCTCCCCTAGTGAAGCGGACTGTATAAAAGGGGGTGGAGAGGACCAGAAGGAAAAGTGAATGGCCGAGGACCGGTAGTGCCCCCCATTCTTGCCTTGTCCCCCCCGCCGTCCTCCGCCTGCTGAGCGCAGAAGGCCCCGGCGGCGCAGCGGGGACGGTGCCTCCGGCCCCTGCGCTGTGAACACAAAGCTCCCCGTGCGGTGCAGACACAATGCACCAGCCGCCCGAGGCCACGGCCGCCGCCGCCGCCGCCGCAGACCTCGGGGCTCGGAAGATGGCGCACCCGGCCGCCGCGGTCCCTCGGAGGGGCAGCAGCAGCGGCGGCGGCCCCGCGGGCCCCTCGGCCGAGGACTACGCGCCTCCCGCGCCGCTGCCCGGGGCGGCGGCCGCTGGGCCGGGGCCGGCGCCGCCGCCGCCCCCGCAGAGCCTGCACCTCCTCCCGCAGGCCCCGCAGCTCCCCGCCGCGCCCGGCGGGGCGCAGATGAAGAAGAAGAGCGGCTTCCAGATCACGAGCGTGACGCCGGCCCAGATCTCGGCCAGCATCAGCTCCAACAACAGCATCGCCGAGGACACGGAGAGCTACGACGACCTGGACGAGTCCCACACGGAGGACCTGTCCTCCTCCGAGATCCTGGACGTGTCCCTTTCCAGGGCCACTGACTTGGGGGAGCCGGAGCGGAGCTCCTCCGAGGAGACTTTGAATAACTTCCAGGAGGCCGAGACCCCTGGGGCGGTCTCTCCCAACCAGCCCCACCTTCCTCAGCACCATTTACCTCACCATCCACCCCAGAATGTCGTGATCAATGGCAGTGTTCATCCACACCATCTCCATCATCACCACCACCACCACGGGCACCACCTTCACCATGGGCACCACCATCCATCCCATGCTGGTGTCAGCACGGCTGTTCCTGGAGGGCCACCCCCAAGTCCGGTGTCTAGAAAACTCTCCACAGCTGGAAGTTCAGACAGTGTTTTACCAGCTGCACCACCTTCTGCTGTATCATCCACTGGCACACCTGCATCTCTAATGACTAATGTCCGCAATACGAATGCTCCTGGCAGTCTAGGTATAAATTCTGTTACGGGCACTAACACAATAAATAATGTTAACGTTACTGCAATGGGTAGTGTTAATCCTAACATGACGAACAGCATGCCTGGTAATGTTAACGTACCTTCCAGTAACGTCCCAAGTACTGCTAGTGTAAATGCTGTGCCCGGAGCTAGCACCAGTGTTAATGTGAATATCCTAAGTGGCATGGGCAATGGTACTAATTCTTCTGTTAACAATGTTCCTACCCCAGCTGCAGGAATGGCTGCGGGATCTGTTTCAGCTCAGCAGCAACAACCAGCGGCTGGCACATCAAGGTTTAGAGTTGTGAAATTAGATTCTAGTTCTGAACCCTTTAAAAAGGGGAGATGGACTTGCACAGAATTCTATGAAAAAGAAAATCCCATAGCAGTTACAGAAGGAGTAGCGGTAAACAAAGTGGTGGAGACTGTAAAACAAAACCCAGTTGAAGCGACCTCTGAAAGGGAGAGCACTAGTGGGAGTTCAGTTAGCAGTAATGTGAGCACATTGAGTCACTACACAGAGAGTGTGGGGAGTGGAGAGATGGGGGCCCCCGTTGTGGGCCAGCAGCAGCCAGCCCTCCCAGGTGTGGCCCCACAGCCCGTGGATTTCAGTAGTGGTCCTGGTGCACAGGGTGTATCAGCAACTAGTCTACCACAGAGTATTTCTCAGTCTCAGATTGCCCCGGTGCAGTTGCATTCTCAAGAGCTGACCTATGCTTCGCAAAAGCAGGGAAGTCAGCCTCCTCTGCAGGCCAGTAGAAGTGCTGCGGCTGGCATTCAGTCGCCCCCAGTGAATCTGGTTGGTGTAGCACCATCGTTAGGCCAACAGCCTCCCGTTTCCAGCTTGGCTCCGTCCCAGTCGTCCTATTCTCAGACCCCTTTGCCAGTTGTAGCACCGCCGCAGTTACAATACGGACAGCAGCAACAAACTGTGGCCACACAGGTGGCTCCGGGCCACATCCAGCCAGTAAATCAAAATCCCATCGCTGCAACTATGCCAGAGTATGTTCAGCATCAGCAAGTTCTCCAGACACCAGTGCCCCCTGTCCCACCAAATTCTGCAGGAGTGGCAGCAGCCTCAGCGATGCCTGTTGCTCATTCACAGAGCATTCAGCCTTCAGTGCAATCCACCACAGCCCAGGCACAGCCTGCAGGGGCTGTTGGACATGGCCAGCCAGCAATGCCTCCTGTAGCTGCTAGTGGTCAAGTTGTGAATGTTGGTCAGCAAGTGAACATCCCAGCTGTGCTGCAGCAGCCGGCCACCGTCACCCAGGTGACACCTCCGCCTTCTCAGCCTGGGATCATTCAGGGAATTCAAGCCAGTGCTTCAAACCTTCCTCCACAGCTGGTCGTTGCACCTCAAAGCAGCTTGATAACTGTACAGCCCCAGGCTCAAGGAGCAGAATCTGTGGCTCAAGGAGCAGAATCTGTGGCTCAAGGAATAATAAGCCAGCAGTTGCCTCCAGTGAGTCCATTACCTTCTGCTAGCAATGTCCCTGCTGCAAATCAAGTTGGTTCTGTTCTCCCTCCTGCAATACCAGTTGCTTCTGCAAACTTGGGTCCGCCTCAGAATATAGCACAAACTTCAGCTATACAAAATGGGAATGTGGTTCAGAGTGTTAGTCAGCCTCCCTTGATAGCAGCTAACATCAATTTGCCTGTGACGCAGCAGATCCCTTTAAGTTCTACTCAGTTCCCCACACAGTCACTAACTCAGTCCGTTGGAAGCCAGAGTGAAGAAGCCAGGCATCCTGTGGAGCAGTCAGTAGTTGGCGTACCTCAGACTGTCGCTGGGGAAAGCAGCGGGGTCCTGGCCTCCGTCTCTGATGGGAGTGGAGGCACCGGAGCAGCTTCAGCTTCCCTCTTCCCGTTGAAGGTGCTGCCATTGACCACACCCCTCGTTGATGGTGAGGATGAGAGGTAAGACCATGCCCTGTGTCTGCAGATACATACAGCAGATTTTCAGCTAATGTTTTACATAGCTTTTTATGCATATGTAGTTCTGTTGCAGCATTTCAGTAGCTATAACCTTAACTCACATTTTTTTCTTTGAAAATCATTTTCAGGGTAATAGTGTTTTTTTTTCAGAATAAGAATGAGTAATACTGAATGGTTTCAGCGTACACGTGAAGTCTGAGTTTAATATTTTTGAACATTAATTACCGTTAGCACAGTTGTTTGGGATTATTCACCATTAGAGATTAGTAAGTTGGACATAACTGTTTTGCCTTATTGAAACAATTTATTAGCAAAAGTAGTGAATAGGAGCTTAATTCTAAAAAATTCAGTCCTTTAATCTTCATCTTAGTAATGCCTTTTCTTCAAGGGATTTTGAAACTCTTTGGCTATATTATCAGCTACTGTGGGCAAAATGTTTTCCTATATTAGAAAAACTAAATATCCCCGTTAAGCTCTCATTCCACCAGTTCTAAAGGCATTTGATTTTATAGCCTGTGGAAGATAGTGTTACCAATTGCTATCACATTGAGATTGTAGGGAAAGGTTATGTAATCTGAGTTAAATTTCCTAATGCTCTAGTACTTCTGTGAACCTTATTAACTTCTTTAACATTTTGATTTTCAACTGACTTTATCAAACCTTTCATAGTTAAAGGAATGGAAACATTTTTCATGTTGTTATTTCTGCACATTTTATCAAAAAAGTAACATTTTTAATAAATCGATGTTTAGTTTCAGATATATTAGGTTTTTAAGTTTTTGTAGTATTGCTTCATATTAATTTCCATTAAGGTTTCTTCTTTTTTTCTTCTCTTTGCCCAGGAGTAGGCCATGGTGGCAGCCATTTTAGAATAAGGTATTGGGTTTGATAGAAACTCCAGAGGTATGGAGATGTGATGACAAAGAATTCCTTCCCCATACTTCTTTACTTCCACATGGTCCCTCTTGCCACACAAAAAAATACAGAAAGCCAAAAATATTCTTAAACTAGTGTTCTCTCATGGATGGGTAATGGTGCACATGCATAGCTGATATCATGGGATCAGATTGGAGACTAATTGAGGTGAAAAAGTTGAAGTTCTTCTTTGATAGTTTTTGATATAGGTCAAAATATAAGTTGATTTTTGGAGAATTTTCATTCATGTACAGCATGGGTTTGTAAGTTTGTGAATAAGATGGGGGGGTGGGACACTAATTCAGTGTGGGTTGAAGAAGCTTACAACCTGAGTTCCTTTCAAGTTTGAATTTTTAAGACAATTTGTGTGATTTCAACTTATGTGCAGTTATTGTATGACTACGTTGCAGACTGAGAAGATGATAAAATCAGCAATCTAGAGAAAACTCAGTCCAAGTGAGGGTCTCATGCCCTATTGAAGGTGGTGTTCCAGATATGGATGAGAGATCTGTAGGTAGTTGAAAATACTTCTGTGCTAATTATTTTTTAATGTTAAAACTATATTTGTTATTAGTTTCAAATTCTAACAGGATAATTTTAAAATTTTGGTAATGGAAATTGTATAATTGGATTTTTTCTTTTTGTCTAGTAAAACTGCATCCTAAAAGGTGGTTTCCATCATTGTGGTAGTGGAGGAAGTCCCATTATAATTATTATTAGTCCTTTTAACTTATCCATAATTTTTACCTACCTAAGGCTCACATGTAGTTCTCTACCTAAAAAAGCTGTTAGTCTTAAGTGTACTGTAAATCCTTAGTGGTAGTAATAATTTAATAGTCAAACTTATATGAGGTAAGTCCTCAAGCTTCTTTAACTTGATATATTTTATGAAAGCCTCAGAGTAATGAAATCAAGATAAGTAAATGGAACTTGCAAATGAAAACCACATACTCTTAATCTACATGTGAATCTATCCTGATTGTTAATGACCTTTTATGGTCTCAAGTATTTTAGATGGAGTTTTGTCCTCTTTTTCCTTCTGGTAGTGAAGTACATCTTTCCAGTTTTCTGGATTAGACAAATGAATGACAAAGCCATTTTTACTTGTTACCAAAACATATCCTACCAGTTGAGGCTATGCAAATGTAGTGTTGGGGCTACAAAAAAATTTTGTGTGGAGGTCACTTTTTCTGATGGTAGCAAAGAAACAAGGGAGTGGAAATGCAGGCACAGTATGACCTTAAGGTAGATTTAATCTGGAAAGGTCTGGGTGCTACAGAAAGGAGATACCGGGGAAAAAAAGAGCAAATGTTTCTTTTGATGGAAGAAGAGATTCTGTTCTTAGGTTATTTTGGTTGGCTAGGATCTTCACAGATCAAGTCCCTGTTTTTTAATTTATTACTATCTTCTTGACACTCCCTTTGAAACCTGAATTGTCACTGCTAAAATTCCTGATTTCCCTCTCTCTTTGTTCCACCCCTCCTCCCCCCCAAAAACGCCAGAAAACCAACAGCCAAAATGTTTCACTTCCAAATACCTCTTTGTAAATGGTCCAGAAGGGAGGAGGACTAGATGTAGATGAGGTTGACATTGAATCTCATGTACAGTAATTTGCTACAACTTGTTTCTCTCATTTCTCTACGATTAGGATGTATGTTGACTAAATTTGCCCTTGGAAGGGAACTTGTCCAATTAGAGGAATGATCTTCTGTCTTTAAAAAAATGTTCTTTGCATATTTCTTTCTGTATTTGCTTCTGTTATATTGCTTTGATCAGTGGCAGTAAGTGGGACTTGATTTCCTTGCTATGATGGAAAAAAGGTTATGGGGGTATGTTATATTGATAAAGGCATAAAGTGATGTAAACCTCACGATATATAAATGTTTGTAGTGGTAATACAAATGAAAAATAGTTATTTCTGAATGTGATTGTATAAAAGACAAATGATTTGAGAGCCTTAGATGGAAAAAATGTAGGTTTAGACATTAGGAAAGTATGTCACTGGAAGAGACCATAGAGGCAGATGGTTCTAAATATCTTTTTGGAAATTATATGCAGTTTAATGTCTGTATGTGCATGCACCTGTGTGTATATACATACATGAGCACATTGGTGCATGGGGGTAAGGAAGTTAAAAAAAAATCAGCTATGAAGAAGATCTGAAAAGATCATCTAGTCTAGTTCCTGTCCCTGCCCCATTCTTGTAGCAGCAGAGTGGACTAAACTGTATTAGAGTAGAATGTTTAGAGTAGAGGCTAAATCTATCAAATGACTTTAGTGTTTCTTTCATCTGTAGTTGATAAAATTGCCTTTTTTTTTTTTTTTTGCTAAAATTTTAAATGGGACTGATACTACAGGTGGTGTGTTGGAATTTTTCTATGGTGGTATACCTTGAATGGGGCTTGAATTTTGATGTTAAATACTATATATGATCAACCAGTTATCTGCAAGTTATGTTCTTTTCTGCAAGTGGTTGAATTTAGACTAGGCAGTTGTAGATGTAGGTGAAGGACTGCTAGTAGTGTGAGGAAGTTCTTGGTGTGAAAGCTGGCAGAGTAGGGAATCAGTGGCAAGTATTCAGACTTGGTAGGTATGGTTTCTACTCACCAGAGTTTGTGAGAAGTACTTGGCACCATCACAGAATAGCAAAATGGATGTTAACTACTTTCTGTTACATTTTTATGTGCTGTGTGCATGGTCAGTTTTTTTTTCTTGATTTAAAAAATTTGATTACTACCTCATTTTAAACACATGGCAAAAACATTCATGATTGATTTAAATCCCAATATAATATGCATTGACTTGGGGATTATTTGTTGGAACATTTTATTATTTGTTTTATATTCTGCATTGTATTATAGTTGTATTCCTCTCATCTCTCAGTTTGTAAACTCTCAGAAGCCAGGGATTGTCTTTAATTTGTCTCCATGTCTGTCTGATGCCTTTTAGGTAGTAGGTGCTCAATAAATAAGTGTTAAATGAACGAAAGAATTGAGGAATCTATATACTAATCCTTCCTTTTTCCACTTACCAGCTACTTTATTAAATTGTCTAATAGTAAGCTATTTCTGAATTCCTTACGGTGATCAGCATGTGAGTGCCTGATAAATGCTTTTTCATTCATCCATTTTTATTGTTGGTTTTGGTGTATCATAAGGGATTATTTAATTAATCTTAGCCAAGTCATTTAACCTCTTCATCTGTAAAATGGGAATAATAATTATCACTACTTGCCCTCATGGTCATTACAAAGAAAGAATTTCATGTAAATGTGAATTACATAGGGTACTATGGTCAAGTGCAGCTATCATGGCAATACTGTGTTTAAGTACATTAGTATGTAATGGTAGTTTTGTATTGCATTTGTGAGAAACATTGTCAATATAGACAAACATTTGTGTACTAAAGTGAAATAAACCGTATCCAGGATTTTCCTTTAGTAAAGTGGAATAGGAAGCTCCTCTTATGTTTCCAGAGTCGGTCATGCTGAAGGTCACGTTGCTGTTCCTGAAAGTTGAAGCTGTACTTTCCCTTTTGTTCTTTACCCCCACCCTCCACCTAGACGTAATGTATTTGTAATCAGGAGTGACTCCTTTTACTTGCTGCTCTGCCATCCTTGCCTTCTCCCAGTTTTACTTTCCATATTCTAGTTAAATATGGAGTAATGAAGTCTGGTTGCTAGTTGCTTTTGTTTAAATGTTTTGTATGGCATCAGAATTAGCCATTTCCTGTTTGGTTTTGTTGTTGGTTTTTTTTGGTCTGATAATCTTCCTTAAACAGTGAACTTTGAGAAAAAAATTATATATATTCTGAGGGATTTTTTGCTTAGAGTGATTAACTGAGTAAGTTAGAAATAGAACTTAAAATCTTAAAAGCCTATCCATGTTCTTTGTAATACCTATGAACATGTTCGTAGTATTTAAAATGTGTTTTGCAATTACCTTTATTTTAAGTAATAACTTGCTAAATTTGCCTTTTTAATTTTTCTAATACAAATTTTTTTTCTGGGAGGCCATTAAGGGGACTCGGAAATATGTGTCCATGATAAATTTTGAAACTATAACTAACTTTTGAGAGAAATATCAATTTCAGCATCTAAATGAACATTCCCTTCCGGACAATCTTCTTAGGCTGTATGCTTATTTCAGAGATGCTGATATTGCTTAATGCTTTTTTGAAGATTATTTTTGAAATTGTTTTTACAGTCTGTGGCACATTCTTTTGAACATCCTCTATGGTGGCTAGTTTTCATTCTTTGAGAGTGTATTTAATTTTTAGAAAAAGGTTAAAATGTCAGAGTAGAGTGAATAAGGTGGGTGTGGAAGTAATGGACAGAGTGTATTACTTAAAGTCAGGAACACCTGATTTCAAATTTTCGGATGCTCATTGGTTGTATGACCTTGGGCAGATCACTTGAATTCTGTGAGCCTCCATTGCCTTCTCTGTCAAATGAGGGGACTGGAGCCCCTGGCTTTCTAGGGACCTTTCTAGCTCTAGATTTAGGATTTTAAAAAGAGGTACAAATGAATTAATTACAGAATCTCAGACCTGGAAAGGATGCTAGGAGGCTGCCCAGTGCAGTTGGTACCTGGGTAAGAATTCCCAGAACCATATTCCAGATGAGTGGCCATGCAATCTCCATTTAAAGGCCTTCAATGAAGCCTTCAGCTGACTTGGTTTTTTCTTTTGCTTCATGTGTTGTATATTATTAATGTTTTTTAAATTAAAAAAGTGTAAATATTCAATCATATTTCATTGTACAGAGAACAAAAAGAATTATATATGAAATCATGAACTCTTGTTACATAGTTTTTGAAATGTGTATTAAATTTAATGTAGTAGTTAGTTACAATGTTTGTAACTTCTGAACCTTTTTTCTTCTGTGTATTTTTAAAAAAAATCATTTATTGATGCTTTGTTTTTGTAATCTTGATCACTACCTAGAAAACTCTCCTTCATTCCCCCATAGAAATCGTCTCTTGTAACAAATAGATATAATGAAGTAAAACAAAGCAGCCCATGTATGAAAATGAATGCCTCATTCTGCCAAAAGGAGATAGTAGGTATGCATCATTATCAATCTTTTGAAGGCACGATTCAGGAGTTCGTGAGTCTTTCAAAGTTTTTTTCCTTTTAAATTATTATGGTCACTGTGTAAATTGTTCTCTTGGCCACATTCCTTTTCTTGTGTGGTTCCTCAGTAGGTAACACCACTGGAGTAGGTGTAGTGTTCTCACTGGGACTACTTTGATAGAATCATATGGTGTTAGGATTAAAAGGAACTTGGGAGTCATAGTATGTGGTACAGTTCCATTTTCTTCATGAATAAAATGGGACTGGAGAAGTTAAATGACTTGAAGTTATTTTATACTTGTGATTGTTTGAAAAAAGAATAAAGCTGAAAGAAAAATAAAGCCTTCACACTTACTCACCAATTTTGATTCAGAATGAATTACCAGTATTTTGTTTTAGACCAGATGTAGGTACTTTTGAAATGTGAGTTTGCTAGCCTTGCAGCATGGTCTGATGTACAGAATGCTGAATTTGGAGTTGAAGGACCTGGCCTCAAAACAGAAACCAAGGGAATCATTCAGAAATGGAAAAAAAACAACAGGTCTTCTTTTTATCTTACCCTCTGGTCCCTGATGCTGTGACTTACCTTCTCTTGAGTTTAAGATTCCTTAGGTACAGAATGAAGAGACTGGGCTTAGTGGACTCACAGGACCTCTGCAGTTTTTATTCTGTGGCCATTTACCTTTCCTGGACTGTTAGTGCCTTTGGATCTCTGGCACTGCATGTGGACACTTTGTTGATACTTATTTCAGCTGTATCAGGGATTGGCCTTAAGCCATTATGAAAAGGATATTCATGACAATCAGCATCAAATAAGACTGCATCTAATATTGGGCTGAATACAAGATAGCATTTTAATGAAATAAATGTAAAGTTTTATGGTTGGGTTAAAAAATTAAACTTCACAAATCAAGATGAGAGGGGTAGAACTCCCGGTGAATCTGAAGAGAAAAAAAAATAGACACAGAATTAGTCAGCAATGTTGTACTGCAGCCAAAAAAGCTCACTTGGTCTTTTGCAGTGTTTTAAGATGAAGATTGGCTAGGTCAGCGATTCTTAAACATTTTAGTCTCAGGACCCCTTTATATTCTTAAAGAAAACATTTATACAGATAGCTTTTGCTTATGTGGGTTATGTCTGAGAAGATTTAATGTATTAGGAAGTAAATATCAAATAAATTTTAAAAATAAACTCTCTACATGTTAAGTAACATTTTTTATGAAAAAATGACAACTTTCCAACAAAATATTTACTGATTGGCATTATTTTATATATTTCTGCAAAAATCTTTAATGTCTGACCTAATGGAAGATAGGTGGATTCTCATATCAGCTGCTGCATTCAATTTGTTGTGTATATGTTGTTTTGTTTTGAAGTATGCAGAAAAAAAATCTGGCCTTACACAGGTATATAGTTGGAAAAGTGAATATTTTAAATATCATCTTACTATTATTTTGAAAATGGTTTTGACTATGTAGGTCCCCCTAAATGTGTCTCAGAGACTCCTGGGATAAACGGACCACACTTTGAGGACTGTTGATCTAAGTCTAGGGTTGCTGATAGCCGTGCTTCTATGTACCACATTTTAGGAAGGACATAAGTAAACTGGAGAGTGTCAAGATGAGGGCAGTCTGAATACTGAAGGGCCTTGATTACATTGGAAGTTTGGTTGAAAGATTTAGTTAAGTAGACTGGAGAAGAAAAGACTACTAGTCCTTGGGGGCAGTGTGTAGAGAATGAAACCATATGTTATCTGTCTTCAAGTATTTGAAGGACTGACACATGGAAGAGAGATGAGACTTGTTCCACTTGCCTCTAGAGTGTAAAGTGAAGGCACTTTCAGAGAAGGAATTTAAGCTTAATGTAGGGAAACATCTTCTAATAATTAGAGCTAAATTGGAAGGGGCTGCCTTGACAGATAGTGAGTTTCCGTTCACTGAAGGGTTTTTAAGCAAAATCTGTGTGCCTGCTTTTGGATATGTTGAAAAAAATATTCTTTTTCTCTTATGGCTTGGGTTTGATGGCCTCAGAGGTCCTATTGACACACTGAGATTTTATGACCTGTGTTCATGGTTGGTTTCAGATGTGTGCTTTATCTTAAACTATGTAGTTTTAGAGGTATCATACAGTTGAATACTTTTTTGGGCAATCAGCAATTATAGATTGTTGATAAGTTTTTTGGATCTCAGTTCCACTATTTGTCCTAGCTTCTTGGCATTTGCTAATTTGATGATCCTTTACCTTAAGTCATTGATAAAAATGTCAAATAATATGACCAAGGACAGAGTCCTCTAGTGTTCTACTGGAGACCTTCCCCTTAGGTTGATAGCAGTCCATTAATGAATAGTTTTAGAGCTTTGTTGGTCAGGTCTAAACCCACCTGACTGTATATCACCTTTTTGTCAAATTTCTTGGTGAATCCAAGACATTCTCATGTTTTAGTCTAGTAATTGTGTCAGCAGGGGAAATGAACTTCATTTGGTTTGATTTGTTCTTATCCATGCTGACTCATAATGTACTAGATGTAGTCTACTGAAGTTTCCTTCTAACTCTGAAATGAGCACCTGCTCTTTTAAAATTTGTTAGATTTACCGGGAACTCAATAATCTGTCATTCTCTTACCCACTCCCACTCCCACACCCACGCATAATCTTTTTTGGGAGGAGACTCCAAATTGGTCAATTTAGCTTCATTAATGCACCCTGTGATGTGACTTATTGACTTGTTCAGAGACAAGATCATACTGATGAGTACCATTGTACTTGTACTGGCTATTGTCAGTTTATCTGCATGAAGAGGAATTGAAGGAATTTATTGATCCCTTTGTCTTCATAATATTTGTCTTCAACTTAATTACTCAGAAACCTAGTAAGTATCTGATACGACTTTGTGCTAAGGACTGGTGTTTCGAAGATAGAAATAGAAGTCCTTTTCTTCAGAGTGTTTTCATTTTGCTGAGGACACAACATGTACACAGATAAGCAAATAGAAAGTAATGTGAGGTAAATGAGCATCGACAGTTTAGTGAGTTGGGAGAGATCAGAAAGGCTTCTAACGGAACATGATATCTGAATTGAACCTGGAGGAAAGTCATAGCCTCTGTTCAGTAGAGATTAGGAAGGAATCCATTTTGGGGGAGGGAGGAACTAATTGTTCAAAGCTATTGAGGTGGGAAATGTTAAGTTTGGGAAATATAGGTAGTATTCCAGTTTTGACCTGGAAGTTAAGATAGCGATGCTATTTTTCTGTGTCTCCTGAGATGGTCTTGAAGCCTGTGAACTTTAAAAAAAAAAAATTGTGGCTGGATTTCAATATAATTAGTGGCTTGTTTGTTTTTTTTTTCATAATTTTAGGTAATTAAAAACATGGTTATGAAAAGTGGTCCATATACTCTATCAGATTGCTGAAAGGTCCATGACTCTAGAAGGGTTAAGAGCCCTAGTCTTAGAGCTAGGGGAGACAACTGATGACCACTATATTTATAGAGAAAATGCTATTTAATCCACAAAGCATTCCTCACAACAACACTATGAAAAAGTTTTATTATATGCCATGTTGAAAATGCCCATTTTACAGTTTAGGAAACTGAGGACCAGAGGGATACTATGATTTATTGATGGTCACAGTTGTGACAAAGCTGAGACTGAGAACCCTGGTTCCTGGGTCATAGTCCATTATTTTTACTTATTATTACCCTATGTTGACTCTCCAGGATGGAGAGGAGATATAGGAGGGTAGCATTTAGCAATAAGAAATGGCAAGAGAAGTTGTGATTTAATATTTGACTCTTGGGAGAGACAGCATGGTAGAAGAGTTGAGCTCTCATCTCCTCTTGGGCATACCACCTGGAGTCCTGGTGAAGTCACTTCACTTCTCTGGGCTCTGATGAAGGTGCTAGCTGTCCTCATGCCAGTTTCCAATGCCGGCTAAATTACAGGGCCAAGTAGCATTATCTTCTGTAATACTTAAGGTTTTACAAAGAACTTCACAAACATTGTCTTCATGACATTCTTGTTCAGGGGATGTCACAGGTCATATTATCCTCATTTTATAGTTGAGGGACCTAAGGCAGAATAAACGAGGCTGTGACCTTCTTATGGTCATACAGCTAGTGAGTGTTGCATGGGTTTCAAAGTCTCTGCAAATCTAGTGCTCTTTCCATTATGCCTAACAGAAAGACTTGCCCACAGGAATTTCACGTAAGATCATTATGTTGAAATGATTCTCTGTCCTTTTAATGTAAAGGCTATTTGCTGCTTGACACCCCAAAGAAAGATCATATTCCCTGGTTAACATAATCAGCACAATGTTACCGCATAATTTTCTACCCCTATGGTAAGCAGTTACATCTGTGCAAAAGGGGAGAAGATAGGAATATATAAAATATGATTTGACAATGTTTTGATTCATGTGACTATTTAGTACTAAATTTGTTACAAAAGGTGAGTTTCATCTGTATAAAATATTTGAAAAAAATCTCAGATATCATTACCTGTGAGATCCTAAATGAGACTAATTTCATGAAATGGTTTGTTTTTATGTTTTGTTTGTAAAAAGAGCATGGTAAATTCACCCAGATCAGAAGTAGAGGATTTACATTTGTTCATTTAAATAACAGAATTTTGGTTAAAGAGGAACCTACTCCAGCAAAGTGATTTTTATACTTAGAAATGTCTCTTTCCCTTGTCTTCTTGTCAGAAGCTCTAATAGGGAACAAAGAATATCAATATTCTGACAAGAGTTGTACATTTAAATCCTTGTCCTGTGTGGCAGTTTATTATAAGAGCATATGCCATAGTTATAAATGCACTAGCCTTTATTCATCAGAGTCTTTTGAATGGCATTCAGATGCAGCCCCTTAAAGTGACTGGGACTTGTCTTAGTGTTAAAGGTGGTTTTTGTAAAATGTGGAGATGTGTGCAGGACAATTAAAATCTTATAGTTATGAACTCCTATTTGTGCTGCCAAAGGAACCAGTTCTAAAGAAAATACTTAGTGTATGTATCATGTAGTAGGAATAGATGATCACTTGTATATCACATTCCAAATACAGGTATTAATGCTTTTGTATTTAGTGTCTCTAAAGGTACTGTCATGTGATAACATTAAATACATTTTAGTTTCTAGTTTTGAGTCTGCAGAATTCTGTAGGTTTCTTTTTAAAATAAAGCATCTTTGCTTCCTTTCACAAACATCTGAAGAAAGTTGACCTAGATGGTTTATGATCTGGAGTCAGAGACTCTACGTTCAAATCCTAACTCTGCTCTTGCCCTGTGTGACATTAGATGAGATTAATTTACCTGGGCTTCTCTGTAAAATAGGAGGCTTGGGTTTGTTGTCCCTTTTAGCTTCAGATCTATGACTCTACGATAGTTTAAAGGGAGATTATTATTATTGTTATTATTGTTATTTTTGCTTGTTAGTCGACAGCTGCCATACCAATTTTTAGGGAGAGAAAGCTAAGATAACAGTCTGAGTAATTAAGTGAAGTTTTTCTTCAAATAAGAGGTTGAGAAAAATAAGCTTTCTATTTAAGTCTACATATAAAGAGTAATATCCAGTAAATGGAAATAAGAGCAGTGACATGCACCTATTCTACCTTTCTTATTCTAGTAATTGCATAACAGAGCTGGGAAGAAATTGAGTCCACCTGCCTCATTTTACAGCAGAGGAAACTTAAGGCCCAGAGAGTTAATAACCTAGGGGCATACAGATGACTAGCTTCTGAGGTCTATTCTAGACCAAATTTTTTTTTTCTGTCCACTATATGTTAATACCTCAGATACTTAAGATGTAAATGCACATTATTAATTTTTTAAAAATACAGAATAAGTTTACATTGATGATAGTAATTGTTCATATGAAAATTGAACAATTAAACCAGATAGATGTTTAAAATATCAAGACATTTAGCAGTGAGTAGATAAAACACTCAGGAATTTGCTTAAATTTTTCAGTTTCTTCAGGATATATGGGTGTCATGTAGACATGTAGCTGATTAGTGGCAACGTCAAGAAACTAGATAAGGAGGACCTTGTATGCAGAGATGTTCCTGAAAAGTGTATAAAGCTTAAAATTTGCATACTGAATTATTTCCCCATTGATTTCCATTATGATTTCAGAGGTGAGTTCCGACAAAAGTCCACTAAAGGACTAGGCTTTTAATGGACTCATGGCAGGTGGAAGAGACCCTGAGTTCCTGAAGGCTATGCCAGCAGAGTGCAAGCCCTGTCAGGTCTGGAAAAGCTTCTAGTACGACGGGACTGTCCTCTGAGGACCCACCTGGCTAAGTTTGGAGAGACTCAGCACCAAAACGTGGGGCAGCAGGTGAGAAGTCTTTGGCCACAGCAACTCATGAAATCATCTACTCAGGTGTGGAGGAGTTGTGATCTGAATCAGTGAAGGGACTCACTCGCCCCATTGATGAAACCACGGATCTGCTGAAATATTCTCACAAAGAAGAAAGTTTTTAGAAAGGAAGTTGTAAGAAAAGTCACATGTAAGAATCCCAGATACTGTTTCGAGGAAGACTTTTGCTTTTGGCTTTATTCATGCGTAGCCTCTTTTCTTTTGGTTTTTCTTATAGCAGCAGATCTAAGATTAGCCAAGTGTTCAGTCAATCCATATGATCCATGGACATTTAGTTAAAAGGAAACATGTACTTAAATATAATACAAATTTGCTTTCTATTTTATTGAGAATTATTTTTGTCATTATGAGACTTGAACATTGAAGCAGCTACCTGACCACTCAGTGACATCATTATTCACCAGATTTCACTGAGCGGAAATGCCCCTTGGATTTGCTAGCCACTTAATTCAGACTTTTCTGATTCCTTAATACCACAACAGTGATAATTTAAGAGGCCAATAGGTGACTTTTCCTTTAACAAACCTCTAGTTTTTCATGGGTTAAGGAAACATTTCGTGGTGTTAATGTCTTTGAAGTTTAACTAAACAGGTATATTGTTTTGGTAGGTGTAAAATCATTTTTTTTGGCTTGCCAGAGCCCAGGGCAAATCAATTTACAACCCACACAAAACGAAGGCAGTGTTTTTGATACAAGTGAAATCTGCTTAAATTGAATTTGAAGGGCAGCCAAGAGTTTCAAAAGGGCAATATATGGCTTAACTTAACAGTGTAGTAATCAATCCAAATAAGTGTTTACTAAGTGCCTTGGTGCCAGTAACTGGTGACTCAGAGACAGAAGAGAAAGAGTCCCTGTCTTCAAGACCTTCAATTCTATTGAGGGAGAAAATATGTACATATGTAAGGATACACGAAATCCAGTAAGAAAAGGGAGGAGTGGAGCAGACTTTTGTTAATTACTTAACCGTATGCCAGGTATTCTGCTAAGCGCTTTACAAATATCTCATTTGACCTTCACAGCAACTCTGATGTATATGGTGGTGTTTTCCCCATTTTACAGACAACAAAACAGGCAAACAGAAGTTAAGTGATTTGCCAGGGGCATGCACTCCTAAATGTCTAAAGCTGGATTTGAACTCGGGTCTTTCTGACTCTAGGTCTAGCACTCTTGTAAAAAGTCATGTTTTTGCCTGTTTTGCCTTGGTCATAATAAGATGTTTGAATTTAGTGTGAGTCATGTCTGGGTTTGTTTTTGTTTTTGTTTTTAGCACCAGCTGGCAGAATCATCTCCCCAATAGACTGTCTAGCAACTAGCAGCATGGAAGATTTGCTTTCTCCTTCTCCCTGGGTATAATGTTCCTTAGGGTGGCATGATTCTACATCAGCAAAAAGGACCCAATGCCATGTTATGTGAATAAAATACATACATAAACTCATGTACTTAGTTTTAAAAATAAAAACATGTTTAGCTTCTAAACAAATGTAGTAGCAAAATATAGTTGATATGTTTATTTCCTCCTTCCCCTTGTCCTTCACTAGTGTTAAGTATATAGGTTTCTGAGGAATAATGCTTATAAATGTGCTCTTTAGTTTTTGTCACTGATACATGTAGATGGCTTCCTATGTAGGCCTATGTAACTGATTTCCTTGTCACTGTAGGTTCTTCTACCAGGACTCACACATACACATTCTCTCTCTGTTTCCCTGTCTTTTGTTTCCTAGGCAATTTTAGGAATCTGTGCTGTAGATGGAAGTGGAGTTGTGCACATTTCAGTAGAGGGCCATATGTCCTATACTCGAGGACATTTGATGTCCTTAGAAGGCATGTTAACATTAAAAAAAAAAATAGGAACATATCTTTTTGTTAGTATTATGCAGATGCATCTTTTAGCTTGGCAATAGTGGGGCTCATGCTTTGCAGTGTGAGCGTTGCCCAGAGCATAGCTCTAGACTTCAGTGTCTCTATCAGTTGTCCCTGTCAAAAAAAAAGTTGCCTCTGACTCAGATATGTAACTGATAGTATAAACATTCACTGACATTTGAATGGCCATAAAACAATCAATTGTTTTGGGGGAAGGATATCTATTTTTAAATTATAAGATCTTAGGTTACCAGGAATATAATACATAAATTAATGTTTTGGCTTATAAAGCCTTCTGTACAGAAGAGGCTCTGTAGCATCTCAAAGTATTAACTTTGGACTTCCATATATTTCCTATGTAGACTGTGATAACTTAATTCCTCTTATCTTAAAGGAATAATTGATTCATGGTTTCAGTAACCTTGTACTAGCAATCATTTTCATATCCAGTTATCAGTAGCTTAAAAGATCCACACAGATTTAATCTCTGTTGTTTGATGTACTTGGCTCATAGAAGCTCATACAAGTCATCATGTAGTCTTAAGTTCACAGAGAAGAAACATCAGGCCTTTTAAGTTACTTGGCACATTTTATTTATAAGGTAGTGAGGGTTAAAAGGGTCCAGTGTCTTCCGAGACTGGATTTGAACTCAGATCCTCCTGACTCCAGGGCTGGTGTTCTATCCACTGTGTCACCTAGCTGTCCCTGCACGTGATTATGTATGTTTTCTTTTGTTTGCAACATTGACTAGGTGACAAGAGAGCATGTGCTTCTGAATTGATAGGCAGTGTCATGTAGTGGAATGAGTGCTGACAGGAGGCAGGAGAGGCCCAAGTTCAGATCCTGCCTCCTTTACTTAAGTAGCTTCATGACCATGGGTAAGTAACTTAACCTCTCAGAGCTTTATTTCCTCATCTGTACAATACATTACTGCTTGTAATCATCTACTTCAGTGGGTTGCTGTGATCATGTGGGATCAGAAAAGCAAAATGCTTAGATATTAAAATACCATACTTAAATATCAGGTATTGTCATTATTCTGTTATTCATAAAGTAGAGGTGATCCATCAGTAAATATATTTTGGACAGATGCTTCATATAGGATAGTGAAGTGGGTACAGAATTAAATAGGAGGAGGAAAATAGGCTGAATTGCATTTGAGAAATTTCTCTTTGCTTTTAATAATCCCAGGCTATTCCCTGTAACAAAAGTCTATCTTTTTAAGCACCAGTATTCTTTTACTGTATGTGGCTATGAAGTATAGAATTCTTAGTTTCTAAAGAATTAGAAGTTGCAGGTCACCCAAAAGGAGATGGTTGGTATTACTGCAATATCTTATCAACGAAAAATTAGTCAGAAAGTACTGTCATAAAAGACTTAAGGAGATTGACCTGTCAATCAGTAAACATTTAGTAAGACCATATTGTGTGCCAAGCACTGTGCTAAGTACTAGGGAACACAGTAACAGATGGATTACTGATCAAAAGTCTGTGCATTCCATTGGTGTTTTGGACAGAGAAGCCACATTAACAAGCAATCTGATATCAAAGTATTTATTATTAGTAGTATAGTTGTTTTCCAAAAACCAGTGAGGCTTGTGTCTTTGTTCCACCTTATCTCCCTAGCCTGATCTTTTTTCTTTTTTTTTTGGTGACCAGTGGGCAAGACATTAGATATCAACCTGGTGTGAGGTCTATAATGAATCCTTTCTTTGCTCTGTCCTTGGTCCTGTTCTTGTGCAGTACTTTGAACAGTGACTTATTTTGTCAGATGACAATTAATATCCAAAACGATTTCAGTGATGTGAAATGATGGTCAAAAGGTAATGTGAAATTCAGTGGAAATGTAAAGACTAGCCTTTGTGCAGTTTTTTCTTAAACCTGAAGGGGGCAGATGTGACTAGAAAGCTAAAGTCAAAAAGACCTGGTTTTTTAATGAATTTCAAGCTCAATGTGAACCAGCAGTTTGATAATTTAATCAAAAAGGCAAACACAATCTTAAGCTCTATTAATAAATGTATAGGGTCCTTTGTCATCACAGTCTTTCTAGAATGTTATATTTAGTTCTGGACATTGCCATTTGTTGAAAGGTATTGCAAAGCTGGAGTTTAATCCAGATAGCAAAGACACTTGAAACTATATCATGTGAAGACTTGCTGTACCTCTAAGCCTGTGAAGACTTAGAAGAGAATATACTCACTGTATCTGAGTGTTTGAAGAGTTGTCATGTGGAAGGTGAATTTGTTTTGTTTAGCTTGTCTGTGGGAAGCAGAGTTAGGATGATTGAATGGATGCTACCAGGAAGCAAATTTGTCCTCAAAATGAAAGGAAAATTTTGTGATTATTAAAGCTGCCCCTAAATGAAATGCTCAACCTCGAGTAATTGAGTTCTATATAATTGGAGATTTTCAAGTACAAGATAACTATTTTTTGGATATTTAATAATGTATTGAAAGGTGTTCATGTTTCAGGTATGAGCTTGACTTGTTAATATCAGAGCCTCAGTGTCCTTATCTATAAGATGGGATAATGCTTCTGCCCAATTCCCTGGATTGTGAAGGATAAATTTTATTTTTTTTTTTACATACATACATGTGTATATATGTGTTTGTAAGTAGTGTTTTTTATCTGAAGTACTACAAGAATATGAGCTACTCTTATTATTTGAATCACTAGAGTTAAGGATTTAGTCTGTGGCTGTGGATTTTTGGGAGGGGAGCTGGACTTGAAGTGATGTCCCAGTTACCCTAAGATCAAGCTTTGGGTTGTCTAAACTCAGGAACTCAGCCTAGGAAACCAGAGCTTCACACATTGGAAAGAGTCATCGTAGAGCCCTTCCAGTGAAGCCCTGTGCTCTGTTCCATAGTCATCCGTTTGGACTCATAAACTTTTCTTTTATTAGTGAAGGATCTGTGCTGAGTGGTTTTCAAGACTTGTGGCTGAAAAATCAGTCTTGCTTTTTTAAAGCCTTGGTGACAAGCCATGATCCAGGTATATGGTCAGGTTTAAGTCCTACGAGCTGTTTTTAGAAACCTCATTTTTAAAAAAAGTACTAGTTTCTTTGACTATTTCCTCCTGTATGTTACCCCACTACGCTTTGAGCTTTTCCTCATACGAAAAGCAGAAAACCAAAAATGAGTTAAGCAGAACTCATTCCTGGAAGGATCCCATTTCACATTATGTGCAGTATTCATGTCCTTTAGTCCACCATTCTTCAGCTCTAAAGAAGGTAGGATTGTGTTGAATTATTTGTCTTTGCAGTTAATTTATTTGACTGTGTTTTAGTGTTGTTTTCATTTACATTGTTGAATTTGTATAAAATTTTACTCTGGGTTCTGTTTACCTTACTCTGTGTCAGTTGTTATGAGTTTTGCCATGGTAATCTGAATTTCTCATATTGATCATTTTGCTATAATACTCCATTTAATTCATAAATTCTACAGTTGGTTCAACCATTTTTCAGTTGATGAACACCCACCTTGTTTCTGTTTATTTGGTTTATTTTCCGTACCCCAAAAAGTGCTGCCATGAGTATTTTAGGTATATCAGACCTTTCTGACTTTATCTTCCTTTGAGTATTTGCACTATAATTGGATTGATGAGTCAAAGGATACAAAGTGTAATGGCTTTTCTCATACTTTCAAATTATTTTCCTGTTTTCTACCTGGCAGAGGCTTGAACTCAGGTTTAACTGAGGAAGGAATGAAGACTCATGTTGACATTAAAATCTTTACTGTTTTTCTAAACTATGAGGGAGTTAGGGATGGAAAAGTAACAGACGTGAAGAAGTAGGCTCAGGGATAGCAGTAGAGAGTCAGCTTAGCTGGGCATGGAGGGAGGAAGCAAAAGCCAAAAAGTGCAGTGCTGTAGAATACAATAGTTAATTTTGCATAGTGATGACTGTGCATTATTAAAAAAGCTTTCAATTATTTTTTTGATCCCCTTTTTCTTCCACTAAAGTCCTCTTTCTCATCCTTTTGGAGTGACAGTCA
Organism: Notamacropus eugenii; assembly: GCF_028372415.1. Taxonomy (NCBI): domain Eukaryota; kingdom Metazoa; phylum Chordata; class Mammalia; order Diprotodontia; family Macropodidae; genus Notamacropus; species Notamacropus eugenii. The sequence goes on along the minus strand of NC_092877.1, from coordinate 295,050,513 downwards.
AACTTCTGGCAGTTCCTATCAAATTAAAAAGCTTGTGAGTGATAGGCTGGTAGCTGTGCTCTCAGCTGAAGACCAGCCTCTCTGGAATATTCAGAAACTTACCCCAGAATGCTGCTACTGGATGAGGTTATCTTTTGGTTGTGGCACCTTGTGAGTAACTGTACTTTTTGAAAGATTTCAATCAGAACTTTTCCAAAGTTGGAAACTTGAAAACTTTAGTAATCTGGAAAATTCAGTTACATATAACACAATGCTTAAATAAGGCATTACTATGTCAGAATCATTTAAATTTTTTTGTCAACACCTTAAAGCATTTGACTAGATTTTGTGTATTCCTCTAATATTTTTGTTTTTCGTTTTCTGTGGCAAGTTTGTTTAACGTTTAAGTTATTTAATATACAATGAAAATGATATTTATTAGTTCCAGAGCTTTGGATAGGTATTGAAAGATTGAGCATGATGATTCCAGTCTTTTGCATCTCTAAATCACTTAGAAGTGACATTATGGTCTTATGTCCATTTTTCATCTATTACCATAAGGAAGTCCCCTCACCTTATCTTCTAGGGTTAGTAAGGTTATTTGTTTTTTGCTGGTAGAATTCTGTGTACCATAAGCAAGAAAATAAAATCTGTGTACAGAAATCGCAGAAAACTTTAGTAACTAAAAATGTCAGAACAAACACACTTCACAATTAAGTTTTTTAAAAAATTTTTCGTGGAAATGAAGAATGTCTTACATAACCTCATCTCATCATAATAACCCTGTAAAGTATGTGCTCACAGGTACTATTCTCATCTAAAGATGAACAAACTGGATGGGCATGGTAGCACAAACCTGTAATCCTTGCTATTGGAGAAGCAAGAAACTTCTGACCTGCAATGGGCTTAGCCAGTCAGATATACACACCAAGTGTCGCACCAGTATGGTGAGCACCTGGGAATGGGAGACCACTTGGAACAGATCAAGGTTCCCATGCCAGTCAGTATTGGGATGAGGCCCATGAAAGGCTGTGTGGCAACTTCCATTGTGGGCAAGATGGTGGGGACTTAGTCTCAGAAAAAAGAAGAAACTGAGGCTTAGAGAGTTTTTGATTTCTTCAAGGTATAAAACAAGTCAGGAATTTGGAAAGTGAGATTCAAGCCAAGATTTCTTGGAACCAAGTTCTGTGTTCTTTTTGCACTACTATGCTGCCACATCATATGGATTTCATAGAATATTAGAATTGTACCTTTAGTTAAGAATTCTTTTCCCTTTTTGGTAAAATTTTTAAGGCAACTTTGTTTCATTTACTTTTTTGAAATACAATTTTAGTTAACTACTTTTCCTAGGCAGCATAATAAAATATGATTATTTTGTAAATAGCAACCAAATCTTCTCCTTTCTCCTTGTCCCCATTTAAATGTGTTACAAAGTCTAGCAAAGTATATGTTATGTCCACGATGTTGTGTGCTTTTTAGTAAATCAACTTTTGGTTGTGAGCAAAACTGATACTGTGCTGTTCCTTCACCATCCCGTTTAAATGAACTTTATTGTTCTCTGCTGTATGCTGTGTGTAGTAATACACTGCTAAGCACTAGGTTTTATCTGTTTCAAAATGAATGGCTTGTTATATGGTGCAGTGGTAAAAGAGATGAACCAGCAGCCAGCTGTTGGTGGCTGCTATACCCAGTTCTGCCACAAATTTCTACAACTTTGGGCAGAACACTAACTTCTCTAGGCTTTAGTTTTCTTCTCCCAGCTCTAAAATCCAGTGATTATATGTTCTGTCTTTTAAGTTAATGAATCTTTTGTATTCTTCACCACAAAGCTAATAATCTTTGCTACTTAATGTGTGTGGAAGTTAAAAGGAAGTTCTTGGTCATAGCTGCTGTTTTGTCCACTTTTTTGGTGTTGACAGGTTTTCATTGCTGTGCCAACAGCTTTGTACTTGTAATAGAAGACAGAAAAAGAGGTAGCTGCTTTTCTTTATCATGTTCTTGTTTCCTTTTCTGTTTGCCTCTTTTGAAGAAGCCTCATTTCTTGGAGGAGTTGGGGAAAAGTGGTATCTACTTTGCTCTTCTCAATATTGATTTTTCCTAGGGGAAGGACCAAGATAAGAATTCATACTGCTGGTTGGTGCATTATTTGGAGCTTACCTGAATTCTTAAGTAATAAGCTCAAGATGGGAGAATTCAAGACTGGGAGGGTAACGAATATAACCTAGCTTTTTGTTGAGTCAGTCAGTGCTTGAAGCCTCCATAATAGGCAAGATGTTTCTTTCCATGTTAAAGACCTTATATCTGGTAATCTGTTTTTAGTTAATATGGTATTTTCATTCTATAATCCTTTTCTAATGCTTTTAAATTGTCATTATGAATTCTGTATTTCTATCATGGGTTATACAACTTATGATTAAAGTGAATTCCATTGAAATATATCCATTGGGTTAATACCTGTGCTTCAGTCCTTCAGAGTTGTATAATGTACTAGGGTACTTTCATCAGTGCAAAATTGCAGCATGTCCATACATTCCCTATATCACCCTGTGGGCCAGCTTTGGGTTTAGGATCATTTCTAAGAAATCTGTCACCAGCTCATTCTCTGGTTTTCCAGCTTGTTAAGACCTGACAAACCCTCCTCTCCATTGGAATATCCTTGAGAATTCAGAATTGCCTTCATAACAAAGCATATACTATAAGTTAGACTTCAGTACAGAACTAGAGATAACAGTTTACAATTAACTCACATATTAAAATTGCTTTGTAAACATTCTTTTTCATAGTAGTCATTCTTGCTGTCATTTTAAAGCACTGAATTTTTTTATTTTTAAAATTTTTTAAAAATTTATTTATTTCTTTTCATTGTTCTACAATCACTACCGTACAACCTAGATTTTAAGTTCTTCTGGTTCTGTTCCTTTCACTCAGCATCAGATCATATATGTCTTTCCAGGCCTCCCTGAAGTCTTCTTGTTCATCATTTCTTATAGTGCAGTAGTACTCCATTACATTCATATACCATAATTTATTCATCCATTCCCCAATTGATGGGCATCCCCTTCATTTCCAGTTTTTGGCCACCACAAAGAGTGCTGCTATAAATATTTTTCTACATGTGGGACCCTTTCCCATTTTTATGATCTCTTGGGGACACAGCCCTAGAAGTGGTATTTCTGGGTCAAAGGGTATGCACATTTTTGTAGCCCTTTGGGCATAGTTCCAAATTGCCCTCCAGAATGGTTGGATCAGCTCTCAGATCCACCAGCAATGAATTAGCGTTCCAGCTCTCCCTCATCTTCTCCAACATTTATCATCTTCCTGTTCTGTCATGTTAGCCAATCTGATAGGTGTGATGTGGTATCAGAGTTGTTTTGATTTGCATCTCTCTAATCAGTAGTGATTTAGAGCATTTTTTCATATGATTATAGATAGCTTTAATTTCTTCCTCTGAAAACTGCCTGTTCACATCCTTTGACCATTTATCAGTTGGGTAAAGCACCGAATTTCAATTCTATGTTGATTTCTATAAGTTTTGCTAATTTTTTTAATTCATAAGATTTATAATATAGTCAGGAAGGAAGAAATACAGCTTTGGAGGGGAGGCTTTTAGAAAATCTCAACAAAGAGATCTAAGCCAAGAAATAAACAAATTCATTTCATTTCACTCAGTGTTTCTCAAGGTCCAGATTATATCTAAGTAATTGGGTTAGTCCCTGAGGATACGGAAACTCAAAATCCCTGCCTTCAAGGAGCTTACATATGAGTGGATACAATTGGTGTTATTCATCAGAAAGCCACCTTTCATTCCATGTCTGCTTTTCTGGCTACATTTTTGCATAATAACTTTTTAAGCCTAAGAAATAGTTGCCAAGCTTCATCAAAATGTCAAATGTCTAACTTTATTCCTTATTTGAAATATTGTCTATTATTATAAATCTTTGGTTTTCTAAGTTAACCTTATGGAGGCAGACAGTTTTACATCTGGAAAGGGACTTGAGAGAGCTAGAGGTGGAAAGGATCCCATAGGCCATCTAATTGAATGCAAACTTGAGTAAGAAACCCCTTTCTAGAATAGCCTACAAATGGTCATCTGACTTTTTTATGGCTTAGAATTGAGTTTTAATGAAATGACTTGTCAAAATCATAGAACTAGTTAGTGGCCAAGCTTGGGACTGATCAGCTATAGATATTTATGACATAGGGTTATAGAGGCTACTAAAATGTAACTTGGATAGAGAGTTCATTGAGAAATCATAAAATGATTACAGTAATGACACTTAGTATGTTCACCTACAAGTTGTATTAGGCATTTGCATATTCTAAAGAATATTGCAATATTGAAATCTTATTGTGTTTTGTAAAGCACACTGTTGCACACAATTTCATTTAATTTTTGGAAGGACACTGGTGTCACTCAAGGAAACAGGTCCAGAGAGACTGACAGACAAATCTCACAGCTGAGATCCACAAGTGAGTCTTCTGACCTGGAGCTACTTTGTTCTTGTTATTACATCATGTTCCTGCATCCATTGTAGTTCTTCATACATAAATGGTATCAGATTTATGTTACTACTTTTATTATCTCTAAGAAGGGCAGAGCATGAACACACTCTGGTATGTACATTGTTGTTTCTCATGGGGAGCACACTCCAAAGCAGCTGGTTCTGACATCATTACCATTGGTGGTGCTTTGCTCTTTTGGAACATTATGTAGAACATCATTTCATGTATATGTACCACCCTATAGGGGAAAATCATTATACCAAAGATAACACTACGGTAAGCAACATATTGTATTGGAAATTAAATTACCGTTGAATTTAAGATGAAACATTTTGCTAAAAGTAAATTTTAAGAGGTTATTTTTAAAGCATTTTGAGAAAGATGAGAAAGACTGCTGCTTTAAATATTAGACTGGACAGAGGCTAGCAAAGCATGTGTTTTAATAGCTCAATAATGATCCACTTTATTGCCTGTTAGATCATTATAGACCCAGAGTATGCAGTTTTATTTTAAATGAATGAAAAAATAAAGTAAATGTTAGCTTCAGGTAGGGAAGCATTTGTGTTGGGATTTCATTTATTAGAGAAATTAAAAAATACATGAAACTGCTCACTGATTATCAAAAACAGTAACTGGTTTTAGTGACAGTGAGAGAGGTGGTCAGTAGTCTAAAAAATATGAAAAGTGAAATATAATGCAATTTTTTTCCCCCCTGACTTGCTTTGAGGACTACAACAAATCTGCAAACCTTGCTGTAATCTGCTTTATATAGCTGCAAAAAGGAGAAGACTATTCAACCTGCTGTCTAGAATTGTAAGGAATGCTAAATTACAAAAAAATCAAGGCCCTTTTAAGCAAAAATGAAGTAGTATTAAATATTACTAATGTTTATGATAACATGAAACTTACATTTTTCATTTGAAAAATGATTTAGTTAAAACTATAAAATTCTCACTTTGTATGACTTTTTTAACTAATAGGCATAATCAAGAAAATAACAACTTATGTTTATTTCATGCTTTAAGGCTTTTGAAGTATTTGATCATATTTGACCTTCACAACAAATCCATGAGGAAAGTACTTAGTTGGCAGATGAGGAAATTGAGGTTCTTGGGCACTGAATGACTTGCTTGAACTGATATAGTGAGCATGGGGATGGAATAGGTCTGACTCCTAAGTCTAGTGTTTTCTACTTTATCCTCATGGAAAGGGCAACATTTTGATTTTTGAATACTAAATGGAGCTGGTATGATGTCTTTCATTTTACTTATCATCTAAGAAACATATTTTCAACATAGAACTAACTTCGGATAACTTTAAACAGAATAGTTTAATCATTGGGTAATCATTGGGCATGAATTGGCAAAAAATCAAAAATTTTATAAAATTTTAAAAACTGTAAACATGTAAGGGAATGTTTTATTGTAAAAATTTTAAAGTTATGTTTAAAGTTTCTTTTTAATATAGTTACCTATGAATCACATTATGTCTGATTTTTTTTTTAAGTGCATGAAAAAGATCAGTGTTTATCTATGAAACTAATTCTTGGAACGTTGAATTCAGGTATAGCACAGATCAGTTTTGTACTGCTTAGACTCTTTCAGCAGGGTGCATGTTAATCCACTCGACTGTAAATATCATTGACAGATGGGCAGCCATGGTTCTTTAAAAAGATGCATCAGTCATAATACTTACCAGTAGAAACCACTATCAATGAGGAAAACTAAGGAAAAATATTTTTTTTAAAACTGATTTCTTTTTTTTTTTTTTTTTTTTTTTACCATGTGAGGAACTTTGTTTTATAAACTTATTCCCCACCAATGCAAATCAAAATACAATTTTTGTCACTTAGTCTTTTTTAATTGGTTGGGTCACTGTAAGGGTATGTCTTGCCCATGGTTACATAGCTAATATATATCAGAGGCAGGTCATGAGGGAAAGAAAGGAAGCTAGCATTTTAAAAAATAACTTCTTATTGATATTTTCTATTTCTTACATAACCATAGTATTCCTCCCTTCTTCCTCCCAAAGAGTCATCCTATATGACAAATAGTATACTTTTAGAGAGGATTGAAAAAGTATGAAAACGTGTAGTGTATGACAGTTGTAGAAGTAATACTTCCATGAAGGGCCAGATTGGGAGCATCTTCTTATATATTTCTTCATTGAAGAAGAATGTTTGGTCTTTATAATTTTATTACATATACTTTTGATTTTTTTGGTTTGTAGTTCTTTCCATTTACCTTGTTGTAGTTACTGATGTATAGTGTTTTCTTGACCCTACTCACTTCACTTTGCATCAGTTCATGTAACTCTTGTTAAGGAGTTACCTTGAACTTGTCTTCTTTTGAGTTACCAGTTGGCAATCTTTACATGTTTTTCTTTATTCATCACACATACAATTTCTAGAGGTGCAGTAATATTCAGTTATGTTATATCTAATGTGTGCATATATATATACACATATACATTCATATATGTATACATATGCATACATACATATATTTATATATTCTGTATATATACATGTAACACAATTTGGGTATCTCCTTTGGGGAAACTTGACTTTTATTGACCACTTACTGTGTATCTGGCACTGCACTAAGCACTTACAAATATTATCCCATTTGATCCTCACAAAAAACAACCCTGTAAAGGTGGTCATACTATGATTTTCATTTGTACAGTTGAGAAAACTCAGTTAGAAGTGACTTGGTCCAGAAGCCTGACTGGAACTCTGGACTCCCTGAGTCTAGGTCCTGCACTCTGTCTACGAGCAACCAAGTCTTCCTGAAACCATGGCTAGCCCTCTATTCATTCTACCATTCTACTTTTTTAGTAAAATAATATGAAAAAGAATGAAAAGTGGTGTTAAGTGCTGTCAGAGTAACTTTGGAAGCAGTCTATCCATTTCCACTTCAGAAGCCTAATATAATGTGATTTATAATAGGTATTGTAGCAAGAAGATAAATACAAGTTTTAAAATGATTTTAAACTATTTGCATCTTAATTACTTCTCATCATTTGATATTTTACATTGCCTAATTAATGACTGTAATTAATTTAATCACAGTGAGCAGGAATTATTTTATACCTGTGTTAACAATTCTGCCAGAGAAGTTTTGAACTCCTTTAAAAAACAAACAAAAACCTCCTTGTTATTAAGCTGGTAATTGTTTTTAATGACTTTGTAGGGTTTTTTAGGAAATCAGCAAGGTTTCAAGTAGGCCCTGTGACAATAAAGAAGCCAGATTTGGTGATTTAAATGATCAAGCTGGGTAATAGATTTTTAAATTTGTTTTGTGGCTAAAATAGTTGTGACTATAAAGAAATGAGAATTTTCTTGTGTCCATGGATTGCTTCTGAAATCAACTCCAAAAATGTTGGAGTTCCAAAAAATGGTTTTGAAGACTAACAGAAGCATTAGAATGAGTGTGTAGATACCTAAGGTCTCTAAAAAACAGTTAAACTAACGTGTTCCAGTTTATTCTAGAATGTTAAGGCAGTGTCATTACTTCATATCTTCTCTTTTAGATTAGATACAAAGGGCCACGTTGAGTTAGGAAGAAAAAAGGCAGATTTTTAAACAGCAATGCCTTCTGCTAGTAGTAAATCAAGGTATAATCCTGGCATGATGGAGAAAGCTGTACATAGTAGCACCAACTAGCAGTAGTAATAGTTGGTGATTTTTGTGGCATGGATGGTTTTGTTCTAAATTTGGAGTTAAAGGATATGGGTTTGAATCCCTGCTTCTGCTACTTAAGATGTCACTTAGAGCCATTAACGTAAATGGATTTCAGCTTCATCTCCTGAAAAAATATGAGAGGGTTGATCTTATTCTCTAATATTCCTTCCAATTCCAAATCTGTTAGCATAGGATGCTATGACACAGATCTGAGTATAGATCTCCAAATTATAATTTATGTTAAAAAAGTGATGAATTGTGCTTCTATTTATATTTTGTACATTTGTGTTCTTGAAGTTGAGAGTTGATTAGCACTATAAATGTTAAAAAAAAATTTATTAGTTTTCTCTAATATGAAATGTAAAATTTGTAGAATTCAGTCACATTAATCAAAATCAAGTACTTAGATTTAATGTGACAAAGGCAGATGATTTGATTCAGTTGCTCTTCTTACCCTGATTGCTTGATATGAGACATCTATCTCTTGTTGTTTTCCTATTGGTCCATGATTACCTTACATTTAAAAAAAGTGCTTCAAACATTTTAAAATAAGTCTTCCTCCCCTCTCCCTTGTTCTCTAGTGTCCATATATTTCCTTCACTTCCCTTTGGTACTAATGTCATGAAATTGAATTTTCAGTCAGGCTTATAATTATGGGAACTGCTTATTTCAGAATTTCTGAGTCCTAATTTCAAGAAAAGAAAGCATACTTTGAGTCTTTGCCAAAGGAATAGCTTTTATTAGACTGTATGTACTGATTTTGGGTTAAGTGACACTGGAACAGATTAGCTGTAGGAAGAGGGGGTAGGGAGGGAATCGGTGATGGAGAGTGTCCTTAAAAAGTCTAGGTTTTGGCTTGCAGATTGTTAAATTTCCCTAGAATTTGATTACATATGAATCTCTTCCTTTTTGCTAGTTTTCAAAGAACAGACTAAATTTAGCTCCTACTTTCTTGTTTAGTTAAGAGACTATTAGCATTTTGTCTAAGTAGCAAAATTTTGTGGCAGTTTTCAGTTCTTTATTTCTAACTAAAATAATTGGGTATGAGTAATTGGTATCTAAGCTCATTTCAAGCTTACAAGTATATGTGATTTACACACACAGACACACAAAAATTTATATAATTTTACTCAGCATAGTGATCCATGCTTAGCATAGTGATCCATAATTATTATCATTTATGTAGTTTTATCCCTGTCTTATTGATGGGAAACAGAGACCTGGAAAGGTTAAATGACATTAGAATTGCACAGCTAGTAATAGTTGATTCCAAATCCAGGGCATTTTCCATTTTGTCAGGGATCAAATCTTATGATTTCTTTACACTCACACAACCACCACATTTGGGCCCTTATCACCTTTTCATTGGACCATTTCGATAGCTTCCCAGTTGGTCTTCCTGCCTCAAGTGTTTTGCGTTCTCAACCATTTTCCACACGGGTGCTAAAGTGATTTTTCTATCTGTATAGGTCTGATTATATCACTCCTGTGGCTCCTTATTTCTTCTAGTCTCAGATATAAAGCGATTTAAAGCTCTACAACCTGGACCCTTACTACTTTTCAAATCTTAGATTTTATTCCCTATATGTACTCTATGGTCCAGCCATACTGGCTGCATAGATCAGATTTTATTATATTTCAGTTATTAAAAATTGTTTTACCACATTGATCACAGAGAATGGCAATATCTGTGATTAGTAAGGGATTATGTCATTATTAACATAATTCTGTTAGTGTGATAATCCTGGAAATTTGGATATTTTCAGGGTGATCACAATTTAGTAGCTGTTAGATTCCAAGTCTGCAAATGATGTTGAATATTTTTATAAAGTCAAATATTTGGAGGTTATAGGTTTTGAATTACTTCATGCCACATGTGCAGTAAAAGAATTGGTGCAGTGAAAAGATCTTTGGTTTTTGGAGCTAAAAGATTTGTGTTCAAATCTTGATTCCACTACCTAAGTGATTTGGGACAAACCACTTAGGCTGTCTTGGCTTAAATTTCCTCATCTGTAAAAGGATGAGGTTTAAAGTCCCTTTCATCTCTCTATTTATGATGCTATGATTCTCCCTATTCTATATCTTTGTGTTGTAAACCTAATATATAATTTATGGAGATGCACAGTTGGTATTGTGGATAATAATTAATCCAGAAATTGTCTTTTATCAGTATCTTGTTAAAATGATAAATACCATTCTAGTTATCCTTATTGACTTTCCTGCTTTGAAATTAGATGATATTTCTTCAGTTTCCAGTACTTAGAATTGGCAAAGAAAAAACTGGCATGCTGAGGAAATGTTTGACTGAAGAATGTAAATGCTGAGTTGAGCCTGAGTTGAGAATACAATTTAATATTGGTAGATTCCTGCAAGGGCCTAGGTCCATAATGCATTTCTATTGTTATTTTATTTTAGGCCTCCTTATAGTACACAATAAGAGAGAATTTTAATCTTTTTTTCATTTTTCTCACACTTGATTGTGACACTTCGAATAGAAGTTACTCTGTTAAATCTACAGAATGGGATTATACTATGAAAGGTCCCTAAGTCCCAAAAACCTGTGCACTAAAATGCTCTTGTATTTTAAGGGCTAGAACTTCAGGCCTTTGATACAACTTAAATATTTTTATTTGGACACTGTGGTAAGAAGATTGCTTATTTCCCTGTTCTCAGCTGATGAGAAACAACAAAATAGGAGGAGGCTAAGAGGCTATCTGGCCATTGTAAGAAGTGAGAGATGAGGGAAGCAGAAAAAAACTGAAAGGAACAAGTCAGAACCAAAAATAATCTGTAGTGTAGGGGACTCTTAGTTTGGGGACAGTACGGTCCTATGTATTAGCCTCTATGAGGATTGCTGTATTGGGGAGAGATGAAGGATGGCAAAGTCTGTCATGGGCTTGAAAGAACCATGTTAGCAATCCTAACCTGGGCAGGAACCGAGTTGAGGCTGGTAAGAAAAGCTAAGACCATATAAATAATTTTTAAGGTACCTTGTGGAAAGGGATGGAATCATGGCTGATTAATAGTGGAGAGAATGTAAAGCTTCTTCTACTTTAGTCATCTCTGCCAGAGAAATTGATTAGACCAGAAAAGACAGAATAAAGAAAGCCAAATAGGGAGTTAGATATAGATGACGGTGAGAAAAATCAATCAGCCGGTGAGAAAAATCAATCAGCCGGTGAGCAAAAATCAAGTTCCTTCTCTGTGTCAGGCACTGCCAGGTCCTGATAAGTACAGACAAAAATGATTCCATTCCTGCTATCAGCTTACATTGTATAGGAGGAGATAACATATGCAAATATAATTTGTATACAAAATATGTACAAAATAAATACAGGGTAATTTTATGGGTAAGATACTGGTAACTTGGGGAGGAGAGGAGCATATGGAAAGATTGCTTCAAAAAGGTGATACTTGTTTTGGGCTTTGAAGAGAAATAGGGATATAAAGATGGGGAGATGAGAAACGAGTATATGTCAGACATGGGTGACAAACTTGCACAGAGGCACAGATAGGAGATAGAATGTTGTGTGTGAGGAATGTCAAGAGAGCTCTTTGGTCTGAACTGAGACGGGGAAGGGGAGTTATGTATAATAAAGGTGTGAAAGGCTTTAAATAGCAGCGAGTTTGGATTTGCTTTCAAAGGAATAGAGAGCCAGTCTAGTGACGTGGTCATATCTGTGCTTTAAGAATATTTCATTGGTAGCTGTGTGGTGAATGAATGTAGAGGAAATGGGAGAGACTTGGGGTGGAAAGACCAATTAAGAGGCAGTTGCAATCGAGCAGAGGTGATGAGGACCTGAACTAGGGTGCTGGCCTTGTGAGAGGCAAACGTGGAAACCAAACACAGAGGTACAATTGACAAGACTTGGATAACTAATTGGATATGTGAAATGGAGGTCCATATATACTCCGTACCATGCTTGTGAAAAGATGATGGATACATGGCACACTGGAAGGAATGTTCTATTTCAACTCAGTTCATATGTTTTCTCTGCTACTTACTCGCTGATTTTGTCAAGATGTTTCATCCTGGGGTCTCAGTTCCTAGTTTTTTAAATGAGAAGGTTGGACTAGATAACCTCTAATGTCCCTTTCAGCTGTGACCTATGGCCAAGGAGATTGCTTCACCATTGTTAGGTTATCTTTGATAGAGCATGGAAAGTGGAAAAGGGGTACAAAGGCTGGGAAAAATTTTTTTATGCAGAAAGAAAATTGAACTGGAAACTGTAATTCAGTAAGTTTGAATGATTACTAGAAAAATTTTTGAATGTATTATTAAAGAGATGCTTATTACATAGATTTTTTTTAAAAAAAGAAATAGTAATTAAAAAGACCCAGCACGACTTCGTCAAGAAAAGGTCGTGCCAGAATAAATTAATTCTTCTTTTGATGGGGTTAGGCTGCCACATCAGTTTTCAGTAAAGCATGTGACAAAATCCTTTATAGGCTGTTACTGTGGAAAAGTTGAAGCATTGTGGACTGAACAGTACAGTTAACTGGATTCTCAACAAACCCAGTTATTGATTGGCTTGATACCAATTTGCCTTACTCTCAAGTGTGATGTCTCAGGGGACTGTGCTTGGCTTCATTATTTAATATTTTTATCAATGACTTGGATGCAGAGGTGGTATGTTTATTAAGGTGGAGGGGACACAAAGGTAGGAGGGCAAAGGTCATTAAAATCTTGATGGGTTGAAGCATTGGCCTGAATTAAATAAGCTGAAATGTAGTAAGAATAAATATAAAGTCTTTTGTTGGGTTTTAAAAAATCAGCTCCCCTAGTACAAGATTCAAAGGTGTTGACCAGACAACTGGTCACATGAAAAAGATATTTTGAGATTTAGTGGAAAGTGTAGACTCACAGTCTCATAGATCTTTGGCTCTGTTAAGAGGATAGTTTTCGGCTTTAGGGTGGTTCTATAGCTACTGTGCTCTTTTCAGGTCAGACTGTCATCTGGAGTATTGCATTCTGGGCACTTCATTTTAGGAAAGATATTGCTTAGTTGGATTTCAGAGGATAACAGGGTAGTTAATGGTTTTAAATTCCTGACAAGTGATGATTGCTTAAAGGAATGGAGCATGGAGAAAATTAAGCTTAAGGTGGATGAGAGCAATTTTCAAGTATTTGAAGGGCTGTTTTGTGGAAGCAGAGATTAGATATGTTCTGCTGTTTCAGAGGGTAGAATTTAGATCAAAGGATAGAAATTGCAAAGGGGCAATTTTTTGCTTTTGATGTCAGGCAGTCTTCCTTAGTATCAGTTACTTCAGGGTAGAATGGGCTGCCTTAAGAAGTAGTTGAACCTCGTCATTCCCCCCTGGACTTTAAGCCAAGGCGTAAACTCTTATGAGTCAGTTTGAGTTATGAGTTAGCTTCTGAGGTCCCATTCTGTGTTGTGATATTAGATGAAATGTTGGTCCTAAGTTGTGAACAAAAAGTTAAATTGTTTTAAACATGATGTTTAAGAAAACAAGCAAGTATGGAAGACATTTTCAGAAAAATAAATCATCTAAAGCTTTTCTAATTAAAAGTATAAGTTTCATTTATATAGAAAATGCATGTATATAGACTATTTGAAGGATTATCTCTAGTAATGCTTCTTATATGAATGGTTTATTAAAGCAGTCTGCCTTTATAAATTAATTTCTATGTAAATTAGTAATAGCACTCATTTATGGCCCCACCTTCAGATTTTGAGTCATTGGCTAATCCACTATTGATTAAATGTGGAGATTTTCTATTGAAATGTCACTTTAATCACTTGACATCAGGCCAGAGATTATAAATTGTGTAAGCAGATTTTGTGTAAGTTATAGGAAATTAAAAATGCTATAGGTGTAATGAATGTTAAGGGACTTAGGAGGAATTTAGAAGTCATTGGGTTCATCCCATCCATTTTACTGGAGGGAAACTTTGACCCAGAGAGTGGAAATAATTTGCCCTTAGTCATGTAGCAAATTACTAACAGTCATGATGAAAATTAACACTATTCTGACTCATGACTGCATCATGTTGCTTTCTGTTTTTATTTTCATTGTATTTCTGAATGTAAACATAGGACATTAGAAGTGTGAAAAGAAGCAATTTTGATTTGTCTTGTAGAGAAGGATAAAATACAAGACTTAAAGTAAAAGAACAAAGTAGTCTCAACTAGATTGAGATCATTGTGCTAAAACAAAAGTTCTAAAAGACATTTATGGATAGATCATGTTATGTACTTAAATCCTATTTGTGAATGCAAAAAATCTCATGGGAATATATATATGTAGAGAATCAGGCTATTTTCAGTGAAATAACATTGTGTTGATACTGTATCATTGCTCTGTAAAGTGGAACTTAAGGAAGGACTTTTGGATCATTTTTCACCTTTCTTCTTTCTTGGATCTGGAATCTGAGAAAAGAACCTTTGCTCAGAGTCATGTAGTCATATAATGGCAGAAATAGGTTTAAGTTATAGACCTTAAGAGTGGTAGCATAGCCTTTCCTAAGTATAGTATGCTTGAATTATTAATTACAAATACAGAAGTATAAACTTTAAAAAAAGACTGCCTAGTAAACCGTCTGGGAAACACTCAATAAGCCATATTTTGAGAACCACGGATTTCAGATATTTAAGGTTTTCATTTCTTTCAAGAAATATACCTACTTTTTCAGACTTTGCAACATATTTTTATGTATACTTCATAGTATATATTTGAGGGAATGGTGAAAACTTTTTCTGTCCTGTATTGACAACTGGAGTACAAAAGTATTACCACCATTTATTTTCTTTTTCTAAATGAAGATTTATAATTAAAAACTTAGGTCACTTCATATTAATATGGTCCTTGAAACTAGTGATTCTGTGTTTTAGATATTCCAGTGCTAGACCAGGTCAGTTTGTGGAAACAAGTTTGATATCTGATATCATTTACCTCGCTAAATGGTTGAAATTTTAGATTCTTTTTGTGCTTGTATTATAAGAATATCTTAAAATAAATTCAGTCTGAAAATAAAAAACTCAGATTGTAGGGCAATAATTTTAGACATTATTTTACTTAGTATTTGATATCTTTAAATAATAAGATCCAGTGCATTTAAAGTGATTAAATTTGCAGATAATTGAATTATGGACAGTTTTGGAGACAGTCATGAAATGAAAAAAAAACAACTTGTGTTGCTGAGCATTTTAAATTTAAATATTTGAGTTCTACCTTGTGTATCACACTGAAATATAGGTAATTTGAGGAAAAAAGTAGACCATATTAGTTTTCCCATTCTCTATACTTCCTTGTTTTCAAATAAAAGATAGTAAAACAAGGTAGAAATTAAAATGGCTAGTATTGTTATTTACCTCAGATTTTGATTCTTAGCCTTCTCGTACCTCTTCAATTGCTTATAAGCCTTGAAAAATTGTTTCTTGTTTATCCAAAAAGATAGTCTAATTAGGTTTTGTTTTAATTTCAAGGGCTTTTTTATGCATTACCCTGAAGGCTGTAATGGATTTACAAAGTTTATTTCTGTGGTCAAGCCCAGACTATGATTACTACACCTCCTTCATCACATGTCATATTATCTTTAGACATTCATGTTAATAATATCCTCATTCCTTCTCCCCTTCAGATATGTTTTAACTTCCAGATACTGACTTCACTATGTCAAAATAATAATGGAAGTAGGTGTGATTTTGGTGGTTTAAGAACCACCAGAATTAGAATTTATCAACTTACCCAAATTAGTTTGGCCAGTTTTTCTGTAAGCGATCTGGCTTGGTGGCACACAGGCCTGATCGAAAGGTTCTGCAAACCCCACTTGGGGTGACCCTTTTATACAGGGAATTGATTCTGTGCATGGAGCAGTTAACCTTAGATTATTCTTTAGGAACTTGGAAGTCAAGATCATTGGTTAAAACATTTTTCACTTTAACAGATGGACATACACACACATATATGTATGTGTGTGTACACACACACATAAACATACAGCTTTTCATTCTTAAAACTATTGTCATATTAATGGATGCTAAGAAGTGTCTGACCAAAACATTTTTAAACGAGTGAATCATACGCATATCCTTTGGATATGAAATGAGAGTGATTTGTTTAAAATAATTTTAAGTAACATTGGTATTTTGCATCTGTGGCTTTATCATTGTGGATTTTTTTTATCTGTAAATCACAGTCTGCCTCATGTCATCTTGCACAACACCACCCCATGTGATTCTTAAGTGTCTCTTTACATAAATCCTCTGTGGAAGCTCCATGTATCTGTTGAGCCTCCCTTATAATTCTTTTAATGACTCGTAAGTATTGGTTAATACTCAAGTTGTCTGTTATCTCATTCTAGCTATGTGACTGGCCCATTTCTTTTTGATCTCAGGCAATATATTTTATGCCACTTCTTACAGGCAAATTATTGTTGGTGACATGCTTCTAGATGGCAAACCTTAATCCTCATATGTCTTTCTGTTACCCTTGAGTAATTTTCATCCTTTTGAAATCATGGTGTTGCATGACTTGCAGTTATATGGCATCGTTATATTATTTATGGGTAATAAACAAATGGCCTTGATATTGCTTTTGAGTACTTCTGTAAGAATTAAGGGGAAGAAATCATGTATAATTAAGTCTTTGTGCTTTTCCTAAAATTTAATGACAGGTTATGGCATGACAACAGTTATCTTTAATTTTATTTTTAAAAGATAGAATGAGTACATTACACAGTTGTATACAGTGTATTTTTATTTCAGATTCTGTGACAAATGAAAAATGGATACCGTAAGTGAAAAGGTAAACAGTGTCCTATTGATGGCAAATCGATGTCCTTATTTGGGAGAAGATTTCATTTTCTTCAGATGCATTTATAGATTATTTCTACATACAGTTGTTAAGGTTTATGTAAAAAAAAAGTTAGAAAACTGTGATGGGACTCTGAAGACAGGGATATGATGACTGTCTTCATATGTTCAATGATTTTCTCTTTTTGACTTCAAAGATGGAGGACATGTTGACTATTGGAAAGGTTTCTGCTTGCCCAAGAGCATTACTGAAGTTGCAAAGAAAGCCATTTAGAATTTAATGGAAAGAAAGTTGACTAACATCTAGGACTAACAGTCCTAAAGTTGTATAAGGCTGCCCCAAAGGTATTGACTTTTCCCTGCCTGGATGCCTTCGAGTGAAAGTTATATGAACCCCCTTGGGCCTCTGGGCTGGATGGACTTTGAGGTTCCTTCCAGTCCTCTGATTTGTGAATTGTTAGCCTTTAGTTGAGGAGAACTAACACACATATTGATTTGTCTCGGCTTTTCAACTTGATGTCTTCATGTAAAATCAAGAGATTTTGCAAGACTAGAGGTACAGAAGGTTTCTCATTTCTATTTCAAAATATTTTTTAGATACAGGTTTTCAGGCTCAGCAGGAACTTTTCATACAGTACTTGATATGAGAGTGCTGCTTTCAAATTCTTTAAATTTTATTACATGCTGTCAAACTTTCACATGTTGATAACAGAAATTTAGTTGGTAAAAAGTGATTAAATTATGTTAAAAATTCCAGTCTGTTAAATTATATGTTTTTTAGCACATTCTAACATGTGAATGATATTTCTAAGATGTTAGAGTGAATTGTGATTATTGTAGTATTCACAGTACTATTCAGTTTAATGACCATGCATTAGGCTTATTTGTATGAATACTGAAAAGTTCTTTTTTAAAAGTGGTTTCATAGTGGTGGGTTTTTAAGGAAAAAATTATGCAGAAAAAATTCTGGTTCAAGTTTCTGTTGGGGAAATGGGTATGAGTTATACATTTTTATTGGTTAAAATTTTCTGATTGGTGAGTTTAGTTTTAAAGTATTTTGCTTTTTCAACTACATCCTTTAATATATTTAATAACTAGAGTTAAATGTCAAAGTATTTGCACAACAGCACAGTCCAGTCTTAATATGTGTGGCATAAAGCATTCACTTTTCTTTGATTCCTCACTTGAACCAGTTAGGTTCTTATAGATCAAAGCTTAGTATATACTCTGCAAACAAACTGTCTTATCATATATGTGGTAGAAAGGAAAACACAGGTCCATTCCAGTGTGATTGCTTTTGTGATTGTAGTATAGAGGATGACTTGAAACCAATATTTTGGTTATTTTTTTTGAAAGAAGAATAGGGATGCACTTTTCCTTTTCATATGAGGCTTATTGCTATAGAAAGGTGACCATGAGTCCCTAACTGCTCTGCCAGTGGAGTGTAAGCTCTGGAAGCTTTACTCATGGCCTCTACGTCTGTCAGAGAGACCAGCTGACCTCATTGATGTGGCAGGGACATTCTTGCCTGCAACAGCTCTCATCAGTCATTGGCCAACTCCTAGTGGTCTTGTTCTCTTCAGGAGCAGCAAGGAATGCCCATGTCTGCAAAATCACAGACCTCTGAAGGTTTAAAGTGTGACTGAACAGATTTATTGTGTAACTATAGTTACACATGTTATACATGTTACTTTACTTTGAATAATTTATAATAGGACAACATTCATTAAACTATAAGAGCAAAGCAAATCAAAGTCACAGCAAAAAAAGTGAAAAAGGAGAAGAAACAGAATAATCATGAACAGTTGGCTAAGTTAATTAGAATTAAGAAATGCCATGAAAGCAGTTTGCTTGGCTGAATTCAAGGATGCTCATTCTACTTAAAGTTGTATTCATGGGATTCTTTTCATTTAATTGTGACTGCATAGATTTGCCAATTTTATTATTCATAGGTGGTTTGGTGCAAGTAAACTATAAAGTTTTTGTAGTTTCAGTTATTCTGGTGCTTATAGTTCACATCATCTGTTAAAAAGGTAGCGAGAGCTTTTTCATTTTTATGGCTGGATTTTTGTCTTTTCTGCTACTTAACACAGGCTTGGTTTTATGCGTCTATTTTAAACTGTTTTCCTTCTCCATTTGTACTTTGTTCTGTCAGTCAGAGCAGTAGAATGGAGATGGTCATCTTTGAGGTCTAAGTAGCAGTGTTTTCATTGTACCTTAGCTAATAGTTATTGTAAGACTTGACATTAATTGTTAGATAACTAGGGAAATGATTTTCCTTTGATGATCCTTTTATCCTCTAATCTTTTTTTCATGGGAATTTCCTTAGAAGATGAAGAAAAATCTTTCAAAAAAGCTGATATTCCATAATCTTGGAATCACTGTAGACTAGTTTAGTCACTGAACCCCTTAAATTGCTCTAATAGATAAAGCCACCAAAAACTTTTACTTTAGGAGAGTGTTCAGTAAATAGACTCATGAAGCAGTGTGTGTGTGTGTGTGTGTGTGTGTTGCTTTTGAAGTTTTTCATGTGTGAGTTTACAGAATGGGGGGGGAGTCACTAGTAGACTTGGAAAAGATTTTTCCTGAAATCCAAGTTTTCTGACTTTACACTTACATGTTAGTGATAAATGTTAATTTAATGAGTTTTTCCTTCAAAAATGTCTTCACATTTTGCAATACAGTTTGAGAGTATGTAGTTTCAGCTCATGTTAAAAATTGTGTTGCTTTTTGAGAAACTGGATGTATAAGAAGTTCCACTTTAAAACCCATACACAAGCATAAAAGCAAAGAAAAAATAAATTTACTTTTTTTTTTTTTTTTTTTTTTTAGTCCAAAGTATCCATGGGCTATTTCTCCTTCACATTGAAAGCTGTAACTATAAATAATGTAGTTCTGAGTGGACTAGACAGAATTTTATATAGGGGAATGTTTGCTTCTGACCTATTGCTTTTCATTTCACTGTTGGAACCTACCCACCTAATAAGCAGATCAAAATGAACCAAAGCAGAGCCCTAGCTATACTGTGTATAGAAACAGGACAATCTCTTTTAGTGATTTTTATAAAATAAAATAGTTCATGTGTAGACAGCCAGTGTTAATAAGAAGTAACCCTGTGGTTTTTCCCTTGCAGATTTTAGTTTTTTTGGTGGGTTGCTGTTCTCTGCAGATATCATTAATTTGTATTTCGCCTCACTAAATTTACCAGGAGAATCTGTTAGATAAATTATTCAAAGAAAGATAATTCTTTTAAGATATTAAAGGTGAAGCATCTTTTAAACTGTCAAAATGGGAAGTACAATTAAGTAATTTAAAGCCAAGTTTATTTTGTATTTGGCAAAAAACTTGCATCATCTAAGGGGAAGTCTCTTGGAAGAGTTTTTACTCTATACCCTAAAGGCTAAGACGTTAGTAAATGTTAATGTTTTCTTTCCCTTTATGACAAAGAAGCTTATCAACATTTTAGTTGTGTTTTAGATTACCAAATACTTGACAAAATGCTTGATGGCAAAGACGTTAAACTTTCCCCTTTTTTCTTATTCCATCTGTGTCTTGATCATCGATGGACTTCTTCCTTTGTTTACTTTTCTTTTCCTTTCATGGAGCTCAATGTCCATTTCTCTTGACAATTTGAGAGAGTTTTCCTAGGTGAACCAATACGGATTGAGTGATAGCTTAGTTCTTAACAGTATTCAAGGGGGGAAATGATGTCTTATCTGCTTCGGAACTTAGGTTTGATCATCCAGATTTGTAAATGATATGGCAGAATTGGCAAGTTCAGGTTCAGATAATCACAGTCACATATGCAAATGATTTAAAGTGGTGATATCTTTACCACATAGTATGTTGCTTACATTGTTGTTATATTGTTTAAAGAATTAGTACTCTTTCTTCTCCCTTGGGAATAGGATAATGTGGTGAATACATGTATCTTTTCAGTCCTGCTCTCCTATCTCTTTCTCCCCTTCTACTCCTATCACTCAAATATCCTCCCAACCTATTCAAGATCTTGCTTTCTTCAACTCTTCATTTCTGTTGCTCAGTTACTGACCTGTTTGAAACCCCTTCCTCATATTCCAATCCAGACTAGTCATGTCCTAGGATCATTCCACATCTGTCCTTTTTTCTTTTTAAACCAACCTTCCTACTCTACTGTATGGAATCCTTGTTCTATGATAAATAAACTTCCCTCTAGCCTTTACTTTTTCCACAAATACTCCATCCAGCTTCTTACTTTAACTGATGCTTGGCTTATTCCAGATGACATGTCTTTCTCAGCCCTTTCTATTTCAGTCTTCTGTTCTTTTCCACACACAGGGCAAAAGAGAAGTGTATGAGTACTCTTTACTTCATTGGTACTTCCAAAGCATGTTCTTTCTGTGAGACAACTTATGAAGTACACTTGTAGTACAGTTACTTCATTCTCTACAACTGTTGTTTGAGTGCAAGATACTTCCTCCTTTCTAGATGACTTGATTATTTTCTTTAAGCCCTGTTGGCATAATATAATCTTCTGTGTCTCAGTCCCTCTATAGCATTGTAAGTGACCTTCATTTACTTTGGCCACCCACGAAAATATATGGGCATCTATACCTATAAGAAGATAAGTGTTTACCAAAACATGCATGTAGTTGAACTGTGTTATCTGTTATAGGGAGAAAAGACTCTTTAACCATTTTAACCATTTATATAGAATGAGATGATTCATGTTGAGAAAGATGAGAAAATTTACTCCAGTTTCATCTCCAGGCAGCATTTTTTAGATACTCTTTTATCTAATTCTACAAAGTAATTTCTTGTTTGTATTTAACCACACCAAATTTATCAGAAGAGCCTCTGTTTTTAATAACTTTTCAAAATAAAGGCATGCATTTAGATATTAAAAGACAAATTATCCTTAAAGAACCTGTAGAATGGAAAGTATGAAATTACTTAGGAAATTTTAAACCTGATTTATTTTGTGCTCAGTTTACACTTGAGTCACTTGGAGAAATCTTTGATAATATAATTTGGCAAAAGAAAAGAATCACTGAACTATTTTACATTAAGATTCTTAGATTCTGAAATGTCTGTTTTTCAACTACATCTTCTATCTTTTCTCCTCTCTTATTACCCTTCTGTACCTTGATACTAATTTGCAGTTCATTGAACCTTAAGATCATAGGTTTAAGCTGGAAGGGTCCTTGGATTACAAACCCCTCATTTTGCAGATGAGAGAACAGGCACAGAGGGATTAGGTACCTTGCCTGTTTATTACGTATTATCCTAGACCATCTGATCTCTGCTCAGTCTGAACCCCATCCATTGTCAGCTACTTCCAGTATGTTCTTGCTAGCATCCTGGGCCACTTTACTCCTTGACTTTTTTCTATTATGTTTGTTCTGGTAAGCTGAACCTTAGATTGCACCGTCACTATTCCCCTTAACTTCTGTTCTCATATTGTGGAACATTTAGGGGTGGGGAGAAGTCATGAAGCAGCAACAGTTGATTCTACCATATAAATTTGTGCTCTCGGTGTTCATTATACATTGCTCTTCTTTCCGAACTCTGTGGTCTAGTCAAACTGTCCATTTTGATGTTCCTCACACATAAAATTCCTCCTCTCCTCCTCTTTCCCCTCCAACTCCTTGGAAAGCATTCTTACCTTTAAACCTTAAAACCTCTTGTTTTATTCAAAACTCTCTTAAATGACATTGTCTACATTTTCTTTGTACAAGCTGTTCTTGATCTGCTCACTGCTTTTCCCCTCCCTCCCCCAACTCATCTTGTTTTCATTTTGTGTATATTTCTATGCATATTTCCTCTTTATATAGAATGTAAGCTTTAAGGACAGGTTCCTAGTAGGTGCTTGTTGGTTTATTCTGTTAATTCCCTAGCTCACTCCATCAAACAGCTGCTCACATCATCTTACTTTGAGCATATGATTATGGTTCCTGCTTGGAGAAGAATTACTCTGTTTTAATGAATTTCTTCAATTTTCTTCCATATGGAAATTTCTCTGTATCTTCATTCCTCCTTTCATTTTTTCTTCTTATTTTAAAGTTCTAAAGCTAACTATGATGTAGTGGGAAAAACAAAGATTTGGTCAAAAGATCTGGAGTCAGATCTTCCATGATTGCTGTATGACTTTACTGTTTCACCTGGCTTTCTTTGTCTATAAAATAAGTGTAAAATAATGCTGCTACCTTCCTGGATTGTTTCAAGTCCCAAATACGTTGTGTAGTAGAATTATCATCAGTCAGTACTTGTTAAATATCAGACCCTATATTAAGTCCAAGGGTACAAACAGAACAAGAAGCCCTCCTTTTAAGGACTCCGAATTCTATTAGACACAGATTCAGAAAGGGAAGGTAACTTAGAAGTCATGTAACCCTGCCTCATTATTATAGAGATAAAACTGGGGTCTAATAGAGAAGTTGTGACTTGCCTAGAGTCACTTAAGAGATTCAAAACCTAGGATTCAAACTTGGGTCCTCTCACTCTAAATCCAGCCTTCTTCCCATGGAAAGAAATGCTTCATGACCATAAAGTGTCATGCAAATGTAAATTGTTGTTAGTTGTCCTAAAGCTGTTCTGTCCCATTCCTGCAGCACTGAGATACTCCTTTGTCTTTTGTCTCTTCAGTCTTGACCTCTCTTTGGTTCCTTTGATCCTTATTACTTGTACTTTTTAAAAATTCTACCCAGCAGTAATGAAACCCACAAAACTTTGGCTTCTGCTGCCTCAAGTCTTGGTTCTTTCTTTTCCATTTCCCTATTCAGTACTTCTCTCAAAGATCGCTGTTAACTTTTCATCTCTAAACCTAGTGGCTTTTTCTCATTCTTTTCCTTCCTTTGTCTTTATGCCATATCAGATTGTTGACTTCTTCCTTTTTTCCATTTTCTTGGTTTTCTTTCTGAACCTCTAACAGCACATTTGATGTTGTCTCTTCCCACCTCCAAATGAAGGCATTCCCTCAAGGTTGTGGCTGTATCCTTTTTTTCTTCAAACCCTTACTTGCTGGGTTCATCTCTTTTCTTTTTCTTCCACTTCTCATTTCATTGCAGCTGATTCTTAAATCTGTTTTTCCTCATGCTGACCTTTATCAGCATTCAGACCAATGTTCCCAGTTGTTTATTGGATCTTTTCATCAGAATGTCTTCTACCAGTATCTGAAATTCAACATATCCAAAGCTAAAGTTTTTCTCCAAATTGGCTTGTTTCCCTTGACTTGCTTATTTCTGTAAATGTCATCACTGTCTTCTCATTTACCTATACTTGAAAGCTTGGAATGAAAGCTCCTTTACTTGTCCCCAATGTTGAATCAATCATTATGTCTGTTAGTTTTACTTCCTTAGTATTTCTTACATCTGACTTCACCTTTATGTTCTCCCTATCACTGTCATATTTCAGGCTCTCATTGCTTTGACTTTTGAGTTAGATATTTAGACCTGCTCTACCCTCCCAATATTTTCTTCCCCAGACCATCTTAGAAACTATTTCCAAAAGCAAAGCCCTAAAGAGAGTTTTGATCATATCACTTGCCATTTCCCACAGAATAAAGTCTAAATTTAGCATATGAGGTTGAGGATTTCTTTTGTAAATACCTGTTACCAATTTTTCTAGTCTTTATCTCCTGCTGTTGCCCTTCATGCATCCTTATTCTTTAGCTGAACTCTACTATCTGTTCTTTCCCAAACACATACTCTGTATTTTCTTGCCCCCTTACCTCTGCACCATTTTCACTGTTTGGAATGGCTTCCTTCCTTCATCTTTTGCTCAAGATTTTACTTGTCCTCTGATGCCCAGCTCCGATGCTTCTAAATTCTCTTTCCCCCTGGCTAAAAGTGTTCTCTTCACTTTGAATTAGTACAGTACTGTGTACTTCTATTAGGACGCCATGTTTTCTTCTGCTGGATGGTAAGTACCTTTGTTAGCTTGCATCCTGTTTTATTTTATTTTTGCATTTTCCATGGCTCTTAGCACAGGTACCTTAGATATCATAGACATTTAATTTTGTTAGAATTAAATTATTGAAAATTATCCAAGTCACATAAAACAAAACCAGTTTAAAAAGTGAATTTACATGTGGCTTGTTGGTTACACATTTCAGAAAATTTAACAGAAAGGAATTTATGTCCAGAATACAGCACCCTTGGTTTGTATATAACTAGTCTTTTACATTAAGTACTTTAAAAAGAACTTTAATATAGGTTCTGTTCACAGTCATCTTATCCTGGGATATGACTTAATATTTCTTGATCAGATTTGCAAAAAGTAAGTCTATAAGAACCCATTTTGGCCAATTAACTTAATTAGGGGTTTGTTCTCTACAAGTTGGAGTACATACGCTTTTTTGCTTCTTCCTTTCTTAAAGGACAACTTAAAGAGATGATTCCTGTTAAAATCAGTTGTTGCTAATCTGTATTTCTTATGAACTTGCTTCTGTAAGATATTCATCATATTGGTCATGGCCTCAAATCCTTAGATTGCTTATTATGTCCTGGGGAAATGGAATTACTATTTCTCTTAAATGTTTCTAAAATCCTTTACATATTGCTTTGCAGTCTTCTTTTTTTTTTTTAATTTGAATATATTTGCTCTGGAAATTCTAGCTTTCAAAATAAAAGATACTAACCTGAATTGGGAGGAGTTTAAAAATTGTTCTATATCTATTCAATTTCTACCAATATCTTTCTAACCCAAAAGTTACTGTTTTGTTTTATTAACTTTCAAAAAATAAAATAATAAACTTTAAGTAAAATATTTTCATAAAATCTGAGAAATAAAGACTTCTTTCTTTAAATATGAGGCCTTTTGAATTTTCCTATGGAATTGAAGCTGTGTTAAACAGAAGCCAACATGAATTTGAGGAAGGTTTGCTATTATTTGGATAATGTGTACTTGAACAGTTGATTGTAACTGCTTGAAAGTTAACTATAATTACTTTTGATTAGGTGGGCCTGAAAATTTTTTTTTCAAAAAGAAGCTGTACTGGAAGCCATTTCTATTCTACATCTAGATTGGACTCCAGGACTTTAAACATAGCCACAATTACAGCAGCAGGGTGCAGTAGTGGCTGAAGAGTTGATCTTAGAGGTTTGCCTTTGATACAGCCTAGTTTTTTGAACCTCAGCAAAACACTGAACCTCTCAGCCCTCAGCACCTTTTTAAGACTATAAGGTACAAAGATGTTCTCAGTGTTCAGTGAAAGAGAAGAAATGTCCTCTCTCTCCCTTAGTTTCTTACAGCAATGAAATGTCGTGAGTCTATTCTCTGCCCTTTACCCATGTTCGTGAATTTAGGGTCCGATTCTAACCCTAAACGTGCTCCGATTCTTTTGTGGGAGCTTAAGAAATGAGAGGATACACATGTATTTCAAATTAATTTCTTATTCATTCTTGGTGGGTATGAAGGGCAATAGTAGGAGAGAAAGACTAGTCTTTAACTAGTCTACTGGGTAATAAATCAAATATAGCAAAGTACTGCTAACTCAAATTTCACTAGTTTGGAGTTTGTTCTTATGACCTAGGATGTTTACCTTTCAAAATTAAAGCAAAATTAAGCAGATTGTGGAAATACAACTGTATGAACAATGTTTACTGGCTAGGAGAAATAGTTTTCGGACAGTTGAAAAACTAAAATATTAGCTATCATGGAAACAAGTATACTGCTGGAACTTTTAAAAGCATACTAATTAAAACTTTTTTTTTCAGTTCATTAAAGTTGTTCGCTAAAGACTCTTGCTAAATGACACTTAATGAATTACAAATACGTATGTATGTACATACATATAATTTATAAACAATGAAAATAATTAAAACTGCATTTCTTTTTTTAAAAAACTTTTCTATAATGAAGAAAACCTTATTGCTTTATTTGTTCAAACTTCATTTAAACTTGTTTCCTTGTTCCAGTCCTTGCTGTCCCAAGAAATTAGTGAATTTTTTAATAAGGTATTTTAGTAGTCTGCTGATCTAATGGTATATTCTCTTTGAAAGCAAATTTAGGACTTTAAATACATCTATTAGAGTTTATTATTCACTTATGTGCTAATGAATAGACACTTATAAAAATTGACTTGGTTTCTATACCAATATCTTTTGGCTAAATTATGTTCTCTCCCTCGGTCACCTACTTTCAGGTTTCATTTTCAGGTTTGTTTGTTTTTTTTCTGATAGGGATAGAATTTTAATATTGATGGTTGTTACTGTTTTTCTTTTCTCATTTATATGTCAAGTTTTTTTTACAATGGCAGTTAAGCATTTTTTCTGATTACCATTGCTTTTTCTTTGGAAAACAAAGAGTTCTTCTTAAGACACAAGGTTATGTTAGTTCAGATTTATTTCACTTGTTCAGTTAGATTATGAAATAACCATTCCTTTTCAGCTCAGGACAATTCCAAATTGGTGAGCAGAGCCAGGAGGTGGGTCAAAAAGGTGAACTGAGAGCATTGTAACAGTATACTTTGGTTGTTGCAACGCACCTAAGTACAGGGTAACAGAGTAAGCATTCTATAATACTTGTTGATTGTTTGATAGTTATCAGGAACACAGGCTTTTAGCCACTCACAGGTAAGAGACCTTTTAAATAGCAAATTGGAGAGAGACTATTTCATGTCAGATTTATTTATCTTCTTTTGTTCATCCCCCAAGTTCATCTATAAATTAATAGTAACTAGCTGGCTAAAAAACAAGACCATCAAAGGCATCTTCAAATCCAGCACTAAATCTGGAGTTCTTCATAGTGTTTTCTTTCTTATAGAAAGCTCAGGAGACCAACAATAAATCCTTCACCCCCCCCTTAATTCTTGTCACTTATATCTCTATGACCTCTGCATCTCTATATCTCAGTGTGTACTTGATTGGAAACTAGGATCTTTACACATTTTTTTCTTTTCTACTTCCCATAATAAGAGTTTTCTCTTGTGTATCTTTATTGTCTATTAGTTGAACACATTTCCAAGTTTTATTTTCTGCACTGTAATCGTTAGCAATAACTTCTCTATCTTTGACACTGTGCTGAATGCCAAATGGTCACCCTGTCCTGTAGTATTCACCTTGATTCTATACCTAACATACATCAAACACTCCATTCTTTCCCACCCAGGCAGTTTTCTTTCTTATCCTGAATGTTAGAGGAATGCCTTTTTATCAGTGCCTTTTCAGAAGTCTCGAATAATTTTATGTCTAGTTATAGTCAGACTCTTAGAAGGGAGGGACTGAAACTTGCAGCTTGGTGTTGCTTCTTTGTGTTGATAATGACTTAAAGACTAAGGACAAATTCAATCTCTTAGGATATTACCAAGGTTACTAGACAAGTCTTATTAGTTTTGTTATGGCTTACTCTTTGAAAGCCATCCTTTTGTTTTTGACATTAGGATTAACTGCAGTGGGACTCCCTTTTGACTTTATATATAGAGAATTAGCTTTCACTGTCCCCTCTGAAATAAATTCACTCTTGTTTCATATTTGTCTTTTAATCTTATCTCAGTTTCCTATCTTGTGCTGTACAGTTTGAAAGTAAACACTCAACTTTGAGACTAAGTTGATTTGCATATAGTATATTATGGACTACAATATTATGTTAAAAGGATAGTATTAGACTCAAACAGGTCATTTCTCAACAGTGACCAAAGAATTTATCATTTGTGGTTGTAACATTTTTGGAGATTGTTAAGGCACTAAAGAAATTATACAGAAAAACAGCTTCTTTTTACCCTGAGAATAAGCCATTACAAACTCAAATGATCAGAGATTGTAATTTCTTAATAAGAGTTTTTTTCTTAAATCTATATTCAGCTCTCTATTTCAGTGCTTCTCCCCTACCAGAGGTGCAAGGAATGATCCTAGAACCACAGATACAGCCAAGACCACGGAGAGCTTTTGACGTCAGGGGTCCACTTTCTCCACTGAACCATTGGAGGCAGAATATCCAGCTTCTGGAGAGAGTGGGAAAGAATAATAAACAAGTGGGTGCTTTCCATTATTTACTTGGGTTTCTTTATAGATCTGAGTGTTCTTCCATTTAGTGATACCAGTGATTTCACTGGGTTCATGCAAGAACCAAATCATGTTGCAATTGGTTTTTCAAAGAATATTAGCTATTTATCTGGTTCCGATTTCCAAAAAAAAGGAACTAGAATTAATTCCACCTTCCCCTCACCTCCTTTTCCCATTTATGAAAGTATTGAGTGATGGGGACATGAATGAATGGTGAATGCATCAGTAGCTTATAGGCATTTCAAGATAGAAGCTAAGGCTATTTTAGCACTTAATTTTGTATTGGTGGACAAATGATGCTCTATGTCCCAGCGGCTCAAAAAGTTTATGTTTCACTTTTGAGCAGTCTGGATATCTGAATGCTTGTATTCTACACAACTAGATGTTCAGATATTATTCTGTCCTGCAAGTTAGAGCTATAGGATTGAAATTGTTACCAAATTGGTCCACATCTTACCCAAACTTGAGGACTTAATACAAGTTATTTCTTTAGAAGATGCTATAATAATACTATGATAGCTTTAGTATAGGCTTCATTCTGTAATATAAATACAAATTAATTTAAACATCAGGAAATAATATCTGTTGAAGCTGATTTTAAATATACCCAAGGGTAGTTTTCCTTATCCTGAAAAATGCTATTTGTGTCAAAAGAACTTTGACTTAGATTTTTCTTAGTTTTGGAAGTTCTTGTCATCTATGATGGGTAGTCCTTTGAACAAAGTGCCTTTGGACAGTTTACATTTCTCCATGGTAGACTCCTACCGTGACTTCAGGTATCTTGATAATGGGTTAATGGGAGACTGGTTTATTTCTTCTCTAATTGACCAGATTTCTTTCAACTGGTAAACATCATACTACTTCAGCAAAAGGAATTTCTCTAGCAGTCTTCATGGATGATGTCTGTCACATATGCCAACACCAGCAGTTTGGAAGGCAGTGGTGAATGGACCAGTGTAAAATATCTAGAAGACACAAGGATGAGAGAATCACCTGTTCTTTCCATTAAAAACTTTAAAATTTGCTTTCTGGCTTTATCTGATGACCTGTTGGTGCTGGAAATGGAAAGGCTTTTATATAATGAACTAACCATTTCAGATTGGAGTTATGTTTACGTGACCATGAAAATAATTCTTTTCAGAAGACTGAGCTGCAGGAAGTTCCAAACACTATTCTCTTTAAAAGCAGTTCTAGAGAAGTCTCTGCACCCTTTGGCTTTAGCAGTGAAACAGATGGAGCACATTTTTCTGCCGTGATGTAGGGAATCTAAATTGGATGAAATATTCTTAACACAATTGAGAGAGTTTAATTTTCTAGCTATTCATATTTGTATTTAGTACAGGGAACTGTTGTGATCTGAAATCCTAACTATTTTCTAATCTTGGGCCTTACTACCATCACATTCATCAAATCTATCTACAGAAACTCCATTTTAGTAGTCAAGAGGCTACACTGTGAGTATATTCTTAGTCCAACTTGGTCTGTCTTCTAATGTGGTATATACCTTGTTTAACTTGAGGTATGGTACTGCAAGAAGGCGTGCCTAACAGGGATGCACACTTCAATTTCAGAAAGCTCCAAGGCAGCCCTTTTTAATTATGTGATGGAGCTTTGCTAAACATTAGTTAGTCTAAACTCATATTAATGAAGGGAAGTGCTTATTTAGATGTTGATATATGACTGACTTATATTTGATTAAAGTGCGGCGTTGCACTTTTTAAAAATCAAAAATGTAGTTTCAGAGTTGTTAAGATTAACATGGAAGGTTTTGCAGCTGGTTCCCACCCATCCCTCCCTTTTCCCTTGCCCCAAATTTCCAAATTCCTTTAAATTTTTATTTTTATTGAAAGAAATTATTATACTTATAATTTCTTAACAGAGGAAGATATGTAAAAGATACACTTAGCTTTGAACAGAATTATCTCTTAAAAGGTTTGAATTCCCATAAAGTGTATCATTTCAATTTATTCCTAATTTTATTTCCTAAACGCATACTAAAATGATTTATAGTCATGAAGAATTTTACAGAAATAGAAATTTAAAAGTTCAGGAAAAAAATAATTTTCTTGAAAATCAAGTAAACTCCATAAACCATGACACAAGCCAAAACCAACTTTCAATTTGAGACTTAACTGTATTTTTTATTGTTGGTTAGTTATTGCAGTTTTGGAATGAACAGTCTCTTAATTTCTTACATTAAATCCCAGTAATTCCTCGAAGTTTATTGTTTTTAAGTGTCTGACTTTATAGCTAGTGCCTAAAGAGATTTTTTAAAATTAAACTTGTATTTTTATGTGAATTTATTTAAATTCTACTTTGTTTACCTAAACTTTACATTTTCTTGACAAATTTTTGAATATCTGGTGTCAATAGGACAATAGATTGTGTATAGCACTATTTTTCAGTGTTTTTTTATATGACCATCAAGACAAAGCTGATATTTTTCTTAGTATGATTAATATTTTTGAATATTTGTACATATGATTATTTTATGTAAATAAATATTTTCTGCATGAAAAATGTGCTTATTTATAAATGACTATTTTTATTTCAGGAATAGACATTGAAAACAACAGTTTAAAAATGGATTAAAAAATTTGTATTTTCTCTAGACATTTCTGACTATGATATACTATTTAATTGATTTTTGTTCATTTGGAGGGTGATTCTATTTTAAAAGTGAAATGGATTTAAATGAAAACTGTTCTTTGCATAGTTAGCATATTTGAAAGAAGTGATTTTATTTACTCTACTTGTCTACATTTTTAAATTAGCTTAATCTTTGCTATTTTTCTCCAGAGTAATTTATTTTGAAGATATTTTATCATCAGAAAATGAGATTCCTTGTGGTACAAATAAACATTCCAAAATATGGCATTTTTTTTTAGCCTTCAGAAGTTAAAAGAATCTGGCAATCTGTAAAATAGTGTTTAACATTTACATTTTTCTGTGAATCTCTATAGTATGACATAATTTAAATGACTATTACTTAAAAGCTGGACTGATTAAAACAGTTGAAAAAAATCCTGACATTTGAAGATGATAGCCTATGTTGAGAAAATCAGGTTTACTCACAATTGACAAAAGTTGTTGAAGAGGAGAGTGTTATATTTTAGACTCTGCCTCGGCTCATAGATATGGAAAGAGAACTCTCACTATTACTTAACTCTCGGCAGTTAATAACAGCCTGGAAGTCTTGGCTTGGTTCAGATGAGGTGACATGTGCTTTGCAAATCCTAAAGCACTATGTGAATGCACATTTTTATCATCATTATTGTTACTGTTAGCAGTATGCTCCAGTGAGAGGCAGCACGGGAAAAGAGGATATGTGGTATTGAGTAAGAGTTAGGTCTTTTTGGAGACATCAACGTAATTGGATCAGATGGAAGAGTGTATCTTTTCTGTGCAGAGTCCACTAGAAGCACATGGATTTATCTCTGGAATGTGAAGAGGAATTTCACAAGAAATGGACTGTGCAGATTCAGAATAGGATTGAGATAGAGTTTTAGGCAAGAAATTTCAAGTTAAATTAACAATTTGCTGGGGTCCAAAATAAATTAGGTTGACCTGAAATGAAATAATGGTTTTATAAGCAGAATAAAAAATTTAAAAAATATATTTATACTGAATGTTTTCAGGCTCATTACTGTTGGGTGGTTTCCTTCTGGTAAGTGTGTTGGTAGAGGCTAGTAAAGATGATGTAGGCTGAACACATTTTTGAAATTAGACTTTAAAGAATTCTTGATAAAACTGAGAGCTATGTAGCATCTATATACTATTGCATCTACATACTTTATACAAAAGGGTATGGTAAGTTTTTGCTTGTTAATAAAGGGAAACAAATGCCAACTTAAATTTTGAAATGACTTTCCAACCAAATACAGCATTATTCTTGACTATGCCCGTAAAATCATTTTTGTTTGTTATAACAATGAAGGCATCAAAACTTAGTTTTGGGTAGAGGCAGTTGGCATAACCTAATTATTGTTTATATATTACTGTTTATTAAAAGAACAAAAATTGTGGCCTAATATGTATTCCACTTATTGGCACAATGAAAAAAACCTTTTCTTTCTTTTAATACTTAACCATCGATGGGGGTTACATCACCAGCCCCTGAAGTTAGGAGGACCTGAGTTCAAGTTTTCCCTTTGACACTTACTAGCTGTGTGACCCTGATTGCCTCCAAAAAAAAAAAAAATCCCACTTAAGAGTTGAAAGGAATTCAATACTAAATTGAACTGATGGCCATTTTGTTCAGAAGGTCTAGTGAGGGATAGAGGGAAGAGTGATTCTAAACTAAACCTTATAGAATACCAAAGTTGGCTTAATTTTATATCCTCAAGGCATAGTCTTGGACATATATGACTAACTTGATTAAAAATAAGTGTGATTTTCCCCTTATAATGTCTACCCTACTTCCACCAAAATGGGGGTAAATGCTGTACTTTTAAGAAAGTCTTCTAATATTGAAACCAAATTGATATTTGTATATTCTCACAAAAGGAAAATTAATGCATGTCATGCCTATAAAGTAATGAAATAGACTTATTTTCCTTATAAAATTAATCTTCTTCGTTTTAACACTATAAAACACACTGCCTCAAATACAGGTTACATGTTTTCTATGCTTTTTTTTAAGGCGGTATAATAGAGTAAGGGAAATGCCAAAACTTTTTTTAAGCCTGTAATTTTAAGTGGATGGCTCTCAGTGTGAGAGCTACCTGTGCTAATGAGCAATTTGTATATAATTTATAGCCTGTATTGCCCTGAAGCAGTACTGAAACTGTAGTTTTTCCAACTCTATCTACTCTTGCCATGCTGCCAAAATTTTAAGGTGTCAAATTATAGTTTCTTTACTTTCTTCTCTGTGTATGTAATACCTTCATTTACAAGGTGCAGTTTTCACAGTTAGCCATGGCAAAATTAACATTTTAAATAAGTGTCTATTCCTGAAATTGGAATGATTTTAATTTTAAAAAAATTAGACACATAGGTGTCTAATAAATACCTTTTTTAAAAAAAAATACATCTACATTTAAGAAAATACTTTTTTTTTAAACAAATACATTAACATTCAAGATCCTTGTGAGGAAATCATTTATAATAAAAAGACAGAAAACTTTTAAAGGGTAACTGAAGTTTTCAGAATGGTTTTTAGGAGTTCTGTTCAAAAGTATCCCTGAAAGAGGTAGGTAAGGAAAAGACAGCCAAGTATTAAACGTTGATTTAAAATGATTAATTTTTTTTCAACAAAAATTGACCTTCCGTTTTGATTTTTTAAAAAAACTTTTGCAATTTGTCTGGTCTAATTAATTTACCTAATTAAACAACATTCAACTTTTGGTCATTGGTTCAAATGGATGGAAGACAATAATTAAAAAATTGGAAAATGATTGTGTTTTTGGAATGCATTCACAGATCTCATATACAGAGATACTGATACTGCATCTTTATACTTCAACCAGTGAGGGGCATGCTACCTGGGTCCCAGCTGATTAATAGGTTGGGGAAAGCCTTGTGTCACTGACAATCATTCTTCTTCAGAGTAACAAGAATTGACTGTTACTAAAAACTTTAATAAGAGAAGATTTATTCATGTTCATTTTTCTCTTGTTAGTTGACATTAAATATTCATTGACCACATGGCCCAGAAAGTTCAGTTGTTTCAGTTTGAGTAGATATTCCTATTTATGTTATTAGACCTATATAGAAATATGTAAAACATAATTACTGAATCCAGTGATCTTTGTTCTGAGGTATTCATGATGCTTTTCATGTATTATTTATCTTCAGACATTCAGATTGAAGAAGAAAGAAAATATTTTCATACATTTTTATAGGCAAAACTGAAACAGATTCACTTGTTTGTTGTATTAAATGATAAAGATCATTTATAATGGATCATTTGGTCAATATTTTGTATTTAAACTGATTCTCTGAGGGATTCGATTAGGTTAAAGGGCTTTTGTCTTATAGCATGACAGATATTGTCTAATTTCCAGAATTAGGGGATACTAATCTGAAAAGTAAGTTACTCTTTGGTTATTGAAGATTCTCTTGCTGGTGTAACTCACTTGGCAGCAAGGCAGCAGAAGCAGTGGAGAGGGTTGGACTTGGAATCAGGAAGATCTGAATCCTAATCCTGCCTCAGATACTTACTGTGTGACCCTGGCAAAGTCAGCCTCTTTTTCCTCTCTAAAAATGGGGATCATAATACAACCCTGTCATAGGTTTATTGGGAGGATTAAATAGGATAACCTGTAAAGCCCTTTCTTTGCAAACCTTAAAATGTCAGCTATTAGTCATGTATACCTAATTGAATACACAATGGATTAATGTTACTGAAATCTTGGATAAAAAGTGAATTTTCATAAATTGGATAATATTTTGCCATTGATTTGTTATTTTAGAGAGATCATGTCTGTTTTTGATTGAACTTTGTCAGGGATATCTAATATTTTAGTTTTAAATTTCACTTTATCATATCATACCAATATCTAACCTCTGTTATATATTTTTCTGTAAGCAAATATTTTATTGAAGGGATCCTTAACTCAGGTGCCATGAACTTAATTAAAAATATATTTTGATAACTATTTCATAATTGGTTTCTTTTACAATTCTAAGTATTTTATTTTAAATAACCCATTCTGAGAATGGGTTCATAGGGTTCACCGAACTTCCAAAAGGGTCCGTGGTGCAGAAGCTAAGAACCTCTGAAAATGGAATATGGGTGTATATAAATGTATATGAGTTATTTGTGAATTCTTACTCTACATCAATTCTATCTTATATCTCTAATACAGTATATTTACTTTTTTCATCATAATTTGATTTGGAAGGGACATGAAAGAACATTTTATTCAGAATACCTGTATTTAATAACCTACATTCTGCAGCATAGGTGCAAACGCAACCCATACATGGCAGGCAACACTCAAATGCACCCTGAACCAAATTAAAATATAACTGGGGAAATACAAGACAAAAATAAATAAAAGTACAATATATTTTAAAATTAAGTCAGTATGTGATCTTCAGGGATTCTTATGTAGTGATCCTCTCCTTTCTGAGTATGACATGACTGTAGTATAGCAGCCATGAATAGGTATTTATCTAGCTTCTGCTTAAATAGCTGCAGTGAGCACCAGATCTCTAGTTAATCAGGGAGTCCCTTGTTTTTAGGCATTTAAATCGTATAGTGGTAGAGCCAGAAGGATACTTACATATCATCTAGGCCAATACATCTTCCCTTCTTCCTGCAATTCCATTTTACAGGTAAAGATACTGAAGCCTTGGGGTATGAGGAGACTAAATGACATTGCAAAGCTGAAAACTGCAACCCAGGTCCCCTGATTCCAAGCTATTTTCCTTCTATTGAGCCAAAATCTCTCTGTATTTTCAATTAATTGGTTCTAGTTCTATCCTCTGGGGCAACAAAGTATAGCAATAATTCCTCTTCAAGATGGGAACTATTTTTAAATATTTGAAGGTTTATCACATTTCCCCCAAATATTCTGTTTTGTAGGCAAAAATGCCCTTCAAATATAACTTTCTAGGGTGTTGAGCTTGGAGTCAGACCTAGTATCAAATGTCATCTCAGATGCTAGTAGTGTGATCTTGGGCAAATCATTTAATGGCTTAGCCATAGTTTACTCATCTGTAATATGAGGATAATAGCATCTTCACATGGTTGTTGTGAGGACTAAAGAGATAACATATGTAATGCAGAAAGCACTTTTTAAAACTTTGGTGCTATATAAATCTTAGTATATGACCTCATTTCCAGTCGATTTGCCATTTTGTTTTCCTTTTTATTTTTGGACATGCTTCATTTTGTTAGTGTGTCTCTCAAAAAAATGGTGCACAAGATTAAATTATAGGGCTCTAGTTGCTTTCTGATTTAAGCCAAGACCATAGCCTCTTTTATTCTAAATAAAATATTTTTATTTTATCAGCCTAAGATCACGTTGGCTTTTTGGGCAGTTAATGGCAAGAATCACTTTATTGACTCGTTGACTTTATAGTCAACTAAAGTCTTTAATAATTTTACCATGTGTATGGTTACTTAGTGATCTCTCCTATATTTGTGTGGTTGAGATTTTTTTTTTTTATAAACCTGTGGAGGTATTTGTGTATTGATTTCATTCTCCAACCTCTGAACTACTCCTAGCTTTGTCCCAAGCATTTGATAAGCATGTTATTTCTCTTTTCCAAGGCATTGATAAACCACATAAAATTCCATTTAGGGAAGTAATGCAGTGATAAGAAAAATTTGTTTCCAAAATTCATACAAATTATAATTCTGAATTTATAGAATAGGTGTAATACCAATGTGTACATTTTGATGGGGAGAAAATTTGGCAAGTAACAGCTTGGGACATTTTAGCTACATACAAAATAACTTCATTTTACAGCTAAAATAAAAAAAAAAAACCATGAGTAGCTATACTAAATGAGATGTATCCAAATTTATCTTGACTTAGTTCACTCACATTAATTCCATATAATCTATATGTTGTAAATCATTTATTCTCAAGGAGGCTTTATTCAAATTCTGACAAGATCTGACAAATCTGTGCCAATCTATTTGACTTTAAGAGGAGAAAGTGTGTGTTGAGCATTTTTATTCAACAGAGTACAAAGTAGAGAATAGTCAACATTTTCACCAAGGATGCTGAATAAGATTTTTCTAAATTTCACCTCTATAAATTATGGATTTTTATCATTAAATCAATTTAAGGGCTTCAGAAGCCTTCTGAGAGGCCATTCTAACGAAACTTGAGTCAGGAAAGCCAGAAATATTCTATTTTTCTGGATGAGAGTGACTTGATAATTTGCTTTAAATTAAGTTAATTATTAAGTTGATAAATACTGAATAGAACATCCTAAAAGCAATGATAGATTGTAGCTCTCTGTACCAAAATATTTTTTTAAAAGTGAAATCCAATTTAAATTGAATATTATCAGCTTTGTGCTTTAGGCACTGGGGAAATAGCTGGGTTTTTTTTTTTTTTTAAGAATATAGACATCAATAGTAAGAACCTGCCTTAAGACTAGATGTCTTTCCATCACCTTCATCTTTATTTAAAGTTACCAGAATTGTAAAAACATTTCATCTTAATGAAAAAAATCTACTTATAGATTCAGAATGCTCGATCTCAGATCACCTTATCTTTATCTCTCTTTGATAGGTCAGGAAACTGAGGCTTGGGAAGTTTGTGGTTTGCTCAGTCCTTAAGCTTTACATTTACAGAGCTGGGACTCTGTAGCATTTGTTAAGTTTGGACTTTATAAGTATTTAAAGTAAAACAATAACTTAGAGGAAAGGGTAAGATTCTGACCTCTATTCTTGTTTTCTATGCGATATATTTCTGTGTAAATTTCTGCTGTTAATATTTTATAGTGATAGTATATGCATTTTTAAAATCCTTATGTTTGCATGAAAATTATACACTAACAAATGGCATATCAGGATAGATACTTTTTAGGGGAGGAGGGGAAATGTCACCCTCTACTGATACCCATTCAGCAGCGAAGGCTAATTATGGTAAAAATTTCCTGATAGCTATTTAAAATTTTACTTTGTGAGTTAGATGCTTTTGTGGTAACCACTTTGCTCTCCCAAAGTAAACTATATGCTTCGAGGTAGTCATGTCATCTCAGACTCATGACATTTTCAGATTGTAAGAACATAGCATGCTTGTTCATAGTCTTGCAATGGAACTCTATATCCATCCTTTAGGAAACTTGGTTAAAGTATAATAATCCTCCTGTACCTTCATGTAATAGAAATTATGTATGCCCCACATATCTGTGTTACTGAGTGTTACTTAGGTTTCAGAGGTTCAGAGCTGGAAGGTATTTTAGTCATTTAGTCCAGCCCCTCTTGAAACGTTTATGAAGAGTCTGCCAATTATTTTAATATTGCATGGTTGCCATTGCAAGTTCGGAAATGAATTAAAGTAGCAATAGCTACAGAGGCAACATAATGTTGCCAGTGTGAGAACTGTAGCGTAGGGGAATAACTGTCTTATTATTGGTTCTAAGGGGATTTAGAAAAAAAAAAAAAGGAGGAAGCAGCAATATATGGTAGGAA
The DNA here is from genome assembly GCF_028372415.1 of Notamacropus eugenii. NCBI lineage: Eukaryota > Metazoa > Chordata > Mammalia > Diprotodontia > Macropodidae > Notamacropus > Notamacropus eugenii. The sequence continues at coordinate 295,011,486 of NC_092877.1, read as the reverse complement.
TTTGCTGTGCATTTTCATTACGTTAAGTGTTCTTTCCTACCTTTGTGATGTTATTGGCAGTGCTTATAGCATAATAGGTAAATCAGATGTTTATGAAATACTTTTAAATGTTAGATAAACCACACAGAGAAAATGGTCAGCTTTCATATAGTGAATTCCCCTAATTTAGCTGTCTTTAAATGTTACATTAAAAATGTTTGTTATATTTAAAGTGAGGCACACCTGTTTCCTAATCAGCACCATTTATACAAGATTATCGTGCAGCCACTTTTCAGTTGTGTCCGACTCTTCCTGACCCCATTTGGGTTTTTCTTGCCATGATACTGGAATGGTTTGCCATTTCCTTCTCCAGCTCATTTTATAGATGAGGAAATGGAGGCAAACAGTTAAGTGACTTGCCATGGTCATACACCTAGTAAGTATTGGAGGCCAGATTCGATCTCAGGAAGATGAGTCTTCCTGATTCCAGGCCTTGAGCTCTATCCACTCTACCACCTGTTTGCCCACTTGTACAAGATATTGACGTACAATTCAGCATATGTGACTGACTATATACAGTTTTAAATTTTGCTGATGGCTTTTCATTTATCTCATTTGATGCTTATACTACTGAGGTAGGTGCTGTTATCCCTGTTTTACCAGGAATCTGAGGTCCAGATAGTAAATAATTTGCCCAAGATTACATTGATAATTGAGGAGCTATTTGAATTCAGATCTTTCTGTTTCCAAGTCCAGCATTCAATCAGTTTGGTCACATTGCCTCAATAAACATGTAAAGTACTCTAAACTTGATAAAAATGCCAGGTTTTTTTGTGTTGGTTTGTTTTGTTTTCAGTGACCAGTGCATTGCAGAGTAACAGTACTAGGCACTGGGTGAAATCAGTGGAGAGTTCAGGATCTGTTTCCTCATGATATTTAGTTTTTTAGTAGCAGAATAAAGCATGGGGCCATAATATATAAATCTCTGCATTGTAGTTAAATATGTTAGAGAAGTTCACCATAGTGTATGAGGCAACACTAATACTGAATTCACAATAAAAGTTAAATTGACTGAAATACTGCAGTTAATTGGATTCTACCTTAATGTCCCCCTTCTCTCCTCCACTTCACAAGTTTATATCATGAATTTGTTAAGATAAGCAAATTTAAAGTATGATGACGTCAGTTTTGGTTAAATGTGTACCTTTTACTATTTGCACTGATAAAATTCACAATAATAACCACCTTTTAAAACCCCTCTTCTCTCCCCATTATTACTTGACATATATTTTGTATTAAATTTAAACATTTAATAAGTGCTTACTACGTGTCAGACATTGTACTAAGCACTGGGATACAAGGATGAGACTTCCTCCTGTCAAGATAATGTTCTTTGATTTCTCTGTGTATCTTGTTACCCTGGCAACAGAGTGAGTATAAGTTCCTTGAGGACAAGTGCTTTGCCTATTTTTTGGTCTTTGTCTTTCTCAGAGCTCAGTAAAATGTCTGGCACCCTGGCACTTGATGACGTTGCTTGTTGGATGAGTGAGCCTGAGGCAATTCCCTATTCTGAAACTTTAAAGAATCCATAGAATATGAATTGTTGCTATCATTATCCTCCATATCCTTGAGGAAAAGAGAAGTATTTTACCATCCTTTATTTGTCAGAGAAGTAATTTAAGAAATTAATGAATTCATAAATTTTGTAAATATTTTCATCTCAGATTTACATAGAGGTTTTATGGGTTAACCTTTCTTTTAAAAAATTAGAAAATTCACAGTACTTATTACTTGAGAATACATCATGTTTATATTTAATCAAGATCTATTTTTTGTCCCTTTACCTCTTAAGTGATTTAGACTTGCAGCTTTCAGGTGAAGGGATACTTTGTCATGTTTTTTAGTTTCTGAATATGCTTTTCTTGGGGAATGGGGCAGATGACTCAAAAAAGACATAAGAAATAAGTGATTTGAATTTTTCCCATTACCCTCTTTCTGTTTCTTTTGTGAAAACACTTCTTTATTCTTCTATTTCTCTCTAAGAAATCTGACTGGACTTAAGGGAAAAATGAAGACATGAACAGATAGCTCTCTGGCTCCTGTTTGAAAAAAGTTCCAAATGTCTTTTTTTGCATGCTGTTTTCATCTGGGTTTTTAAGATCCTAATATATTATTCTCAGAGCACAATATGCTCTCATATTTAATGCTTTCAGACCTCACAGCTCAGGAGGACAAACCATCTGCTCAGTATCAAATGTGGCCACTTTGTTTTTATCCTGCTTGGAAGTAAGATTCTCATTTAAATATCAGGTTTATTTTCTGCCATGACACAAGTTGTGCAAAAACAGTGTGGAGGGGGGGAAGTTTTAATTTCATCATTCATGAATGGGTTTTATTCATTTTTCCAGCTTGAGTTGTCTGACATTGTCAGCCCAACCCTACACTGTATAATAGTAATGAGTTATGTTAGGGTATGTTGCAAATCTTTTACATTAAGAAGTATTTCTATGATATGATTTTAAGTTGGCCTAAGAATATGATATAGAACAGTTCTGCTATATTTGCACTGGTGTGGCAGCCAGAATAGGTAAGCATATATTTAAACTGATTTGGTTTGATCCAGTAACGTTCTGAAGGACAGATAATTTCCTTATGTAAAATTCAGAATTTGAATCTATTCAAGGAATGGATAGTTAATATTTATAGATATTTTATTTTAAAATATTTTAAAATGATTCTACCACAGTTAAAAATTATGCCTTAATGAACAAAATTACGTTCCTTTGAGAAATGGAGAATTATCTTCATTTCTGTGTATTTAAAAGTTGATTTTATTTATAAAATTATATTAAAATAATTTTATTATGATCTTGAATCTCCATACCAGAAATGAAAATCTCACTGTAGATTTCTACATTTAAGTGCTACCTGAAATCTCCCAGGGATTGCATACAATAACCATTATATTTTTAAACTTCTTATTAAATATTTTAAGTATGTAATCTGTTTTAGATTTTTCACAGAGCTCAATTTTTAAAGAGGCCAGTGCTAAATTTTAGAGCTTTTTAACCTGGACTTGGATGAATTATTGGAGGAAAAACCCACATCTATGAGCTCACAGATGAATCAACAGGAATTTAATGAGCCAACTGTGGATCAGGCACTGTGGTAGATAGGCCAGCAAAGCTTAAATATTTTTAATCTGAATTTACCAACTCCACTATAGTTGGAAGGGATACTTGACATTTCTTGCCCTTCTGGGGCCTGCGAAAATAATGGAGTCTTGGTATTTGCTGTTGGCCATGCTTCACCATCCACCTGGGAGTTTCCTTGTTAAATACGTTATAAATCTTTCCTCAGAGAAGTATTGCTTGATAAAACTGAACTGTTATGCTTTTTAATATTAAGTGTTGATGTTTAATGTTAATAAAGACATTAAAACAATTTGCTTCATTCTGTTTTCATTCTGTTTTCAACAGCTTTCAGCAGTTCAGCTGATTTCTTTCTGAACTTCTAAACCATCCAGCAAAAGACATCAAAATACCCTTAGTGTATTTAAAAACTAGCCACCCTGTGCCTCCACCAAAAATCAAAACACTTGTTCTTGCTAGACCATGAACTTGACTTGTTCATTTGATTGTAAAAATTATGGCTATTAAGAATAACCATAGAAATTTTATGTAGAAGCTCTTTGGGACTTGTTCAAAAGTCTCTTTATATTATCTGATTATATTAATCTGTTATTAGTTCCTAATTTATTAATAATGTCAATAACATTGATACATATAGGCCGCCCTTTCTCTTTATTCCAGTCCATCAAAACTTAAAATTTGTATTAGATTACCCATTAGAATAGACAAAGTAACTTTTGGAATGGAATAACCTCACTTTCAGAAATAAAGCATGATTGGGAAAAATGCTTTATGTGCTATGGCATAAAGACTACAATTAGCAGGAATGAACTTGTGAACTAAGTGTTTAAATTCCAGTGAAAAGTTTTATAGTTTAAAAATAAACCATTAATCTTTAAAAAAAATAAAAAGTTTACCCATATTTGACTCCTTGATAATTTAAATTGTTATTTTTGTTTACCTTTATTCAGTCTTATTTGAGAAGACTGAGTAACTTGAAGAACATTTTATAGCAATGAGAATGTATCATTTGTTAGGATACATATTTGTTCTTTTTTATAGACTCATGAAATTTAAAGCAGCTTATAATATTAAAAATGTATTATAAATCATTTGTGACCAGTAATAGCCTTCAACTTCTCCCAAATGATCTCATCTTCCCATAACCCTGAACTAAATATAGATGAATAGATTTTAATTATTAAATAAGTGCACGTGGTAAAAACTTTGATATAAAATGCTACTGGTTCTCATTCATAGCAAGTGAAATCAACAAAATTGACTAAAACGTGGATGAAATTCAGTTGAGCATTGAAATGCTGAACGTGTTAAATTTAATTTCACTTTTTTTTGGTGAATTTGATTTTTAAAAATACCCATTTTTGTGAAGTAACCAATATTAGTTTCATTTTCAAACAGGATTCCTCCTAAGCTGTTTGAACAGGTAGTTTTGAATCTTGCTGACATATTCAGAAATTTTGTATATCTTATTAAAATGTTGATAAACTAAAATGTTTAAGTTAAATATTCACTTCTTGGTCAGAATATAGTATTAAGCCTTTGATTTAGAGAAATCCTGTACTTATTTTTTGCTGGATGGGTCTTAGGAAATGGAGGACAATGTTTTTACTTGGAAATATTAATCTTATATAATCTTGTTAGCTTATTTTGATTTATTTGCAGTATTAAATACTGTGATGGGCACGCTGATTGCAAAATCAAAATCATTTATTAACCACTATACTTTGATTAGTTTGACAGTCTTTTGTCAAACAGTTCTTTAAGACCATCACCATCTACTAAATTGTGACCTGTGGTTTTTAGGGGAATACCCACACTGTTTAAAGACAATAACCTTAGTGAAATACGTGGTCTCAAGTGAAGATTATGATGAAAATTGGATGTGATGGGAGCCTATGAAATGAGCTTTATCAAAGAGATATCTTTGATTTTTACTCATGTAAGACATGGAAATGACATGTAAAATGTTTTGAGGCTCAGTTCGAGTACCCATGGTGAATGAAAAGTGCACTTAAAAACGGGAAAAAAAGATGAGCTCCAAATCACAGTGTAAGCATAAACTGAAGGGAACCAAGGTAGGGACACTGAGTCCTATAAATTGAATGTGGTTAAGATGATTCCTCAAGGGAGTCAGGAAGCACTTAAGGAATTATAAAATGAATTTTTTATTTAACCAAATAAAATGTACAGTAGAGAAAGTAGGGGAAATTCCTGGTATTCTAGTTTACCTAAGTGTCATGAAATCTAGATTTCAGGGTGTTGGGTTTTTTTTTTTAATTGAGAAATTATTTTTGTTTTAATTGCAAGAATGTTCATTCTAGATTATCTTAAGATGAAACAAGGTGGTGGAGCTCTGAATTTGGAATCAGGAGCTGAGTTTCAGTCCTGATGGCTTCTTTTTCTGAACCTATTTGGCTTACTCTCTGGTTTCAGTCTGCTTGCTCTGTAAAAGGACAGGTTTAGGCTAGATTACTCAACCCAAACTGTAATTCTGTGATACGTGGACTGGGGTAGGACAGTCACATAGCTTTGTGAAAATATGCTTTTGATATTAAGATGTTCTATTTAAGGTTATTAATAGACAGGAGTAAATGAAACAAAGAAGCGAGTTTGAATTTGTTACATGTCACAAAACTGATTTGCCCAGAGTTTCAGGTGTTGATGCCTGTATTTGAGGGATAGGTCTTTCTTTAAAGTAAAAAAAAATTTAAAACAGTTATTCTAAGATACCTAATTCTTAGTCATAAGACTTAAAAGCTGGAGATGTGTTTTATTTAGCAGATGACAACTGGGATATAGGACTACAGATTCCTATGTATATCAGTTTTTTAAAAAGCCTACTAATCTTTCAGATGAAGTTGCTTTAATTAGATAAACTCTTTAATGAACTCTACTTAAAAGTTGCATTGTACCTTTAAATTAAAGTTGAGTTGTCGACATAAGTAACCCAGTCTGTTTCTGCTGCCATTTTGAATATTAGATTAGTAGTTGTTAAGTTAAGGATCAGCTAGTGCAGGAATCCCTTAAAATGTAAAACATTCAAAGCTCTTCCAAAATATTAGAATTTGGTTTCATAAAGTCTGACCTATTTATTTTCTTTGATTCAATGTAGCTATTAGAGTAGAGTAATCTGAGGAGAGCATTAGTGATGAGTAGAGAAGTAGCTTACCACAGGAATTGACTCAAGCTAACCTACCTTAGATAAAGGATCTCATGTGGACATGAGAAGGGAGTACTTCTGGTTATGTTGGATTGTACATATGAATCACAGAGGAGGGATGGCAAGTGCAGAGAATGTCTAATCCAGCTTGACAGGGACATGGAATTATATGGAGATAAACATTTTTTTTCCTATGCTTGACAAAAACATAAGCTCTTCCATGGAGACAGAAAAAGGATTGTAAATGAAACCATCACATATGTACATATATGTGTGTATGTATATATATGTATGTGTGTATATATGTAAATATATATCCATCTTAGTTTCAAAGATGTGCTGATTACATAAAGATGTAAAGGTACTTAGGGATATTGAGGAGGGCCTTGACTGCCAGGTATCTTTTTGGTAAAAGGGAACCCCAAAAGAATTTTGGGTAGAGTAGTGGCATGATCATACCTGTGTCTAAGGAAGATTATTTTGTTGGCTGTGGAGAATGGAAAGGAGAGGGAAGAAACTGAAATTAAGGAGACCAGTTAGATTATTGCAGAATTAATGTGATGATTGGAGAAAAGAAGGGAACAGCTACAAAAGATGTAGCAGTAGAATTGGCAGTTTTTGGTAGCTTACTAGATGTAGGACATAAGAGAGAGGAATGAAGGTTGGCACCAGAATTAAAGATTGGGGTGGCTGGAAGGTCCTTTTAATCAAAATAGGACAGTTGGGAGAAGAAATCAGTGGAAAGTAAGCTCCTTAAAGAAGGTATTGTCCTTGTAAATTTTTTATCTCCAGTGCCTGGTACATAGTAGGTACTCAGTAAATGTTTATTGATCTAATTATAGGAAGATAAAAGGTTAGTCCACTGATATATTAAGTGGAAGTTGCTTTTAAATATTTGCTTTTTCACATTTTTTTCCCAAAGGACGGTAGATTTATTTCCCCTGGAAATATAATGCATTTAAAGGACTAGTTTGAGCACATATCAGCTACTCTAGGAAAAATGAGGGTATGTATATAAAGTCCAGTTCCAGATTCCTCAAATGTAACAATTGCATCTCTTTATCATAAAAGAATATAGTTGGCATTTTATTTTTGCTTTTTGGACTCATGCTTATTACTACAAACTTGTTTTTGCAAGTACCTCTCACTTTTTTTGTTTAATCTTGCCTTTGACCTACATCTCATAAGAGGTTAGTGTGATATTCTGTTGAACTCAGTGCTTTTAAAGATTCAATAGAACAATTTTTCCCTTGAAATTTCATGAAGCTTTTAGATCTCATATCTATTTAAAAAAAACAAAGAATCTTGTAATAAAAAAATTTAAGATGAAATACATGAGAATTGATTAAAAATTGCTCTAATCAGTTATTTTTATTCAACTTTGGCCTTTGTCTTTTTAAAATTCTACACTGACTGTTTTAATTCTTAACTAGAGAAGTTAGAAACTATGTACTTGTTCAAAATTCCCTCCTGCCTACAATTTGAACTAATCTTAATGTTTTTGCCCTTACTTAGTTAAGAGTGGTGATTGCCTGTTATATTCCAGTCAGTTGCAAAATTACTCTAGATTACCAAATATAAATCAACAACTTATTGCATTCCTAAAAAGTGATATTTAGGGCAGAAGAGTGCTTTCAAAAGGACTTCATGCCTGTGTATTTAAAAGTTCACAGAATCAGGTATCTCAGAAATAACATAGTCCAACCTTACCTGAACAAAATTCCTCCCAAAGCAAATTTTTCGTTTGATTCTCTCTCATTGTTAGATTCCTCCCTACCCTCTTCCCCTCCTAAATCTGCCTTTCTCCATCTTTAACCATTGGTGCTTACTTTTACTCTCTAGAGCTGCGTCTGCCAAGTTTAGCTTGCTTAGTTTGTTGTGCTGGACCTGGAAACAAAGACCTGGTGCTCAAATGCTAAGGGTATGACATTCTGCAAGTCACTAAAACTGTTTCAGTTTCCTTCATTTATAAATGTGGATAAAATGAGATATTCACAAAGCCCTTTGAAAACCTTTAAGCTTTATATAAACTCTGGTTATATGCCTTTTGATAGTTCTTAAGATAGCTAAAGACATCTGTCATTCAACTTCTCTTCATATGACAAGATCACTCTTGACTTACTGTTCTCTCCTAAATGCTTTTCAACTTAGATGTGGCCTTCCTAAAATGTGACACCATCCCCAAATGTGATATGTAACATGTTGGAGTCAGGGCAGAGTACAGTCAAACTGTCACTTTCCCAGTACTGTAGAATAATACTATGCTTCTCTTAATGCATACTGATTTCACACTACAATTGACCCATTAAGTTTTTGTGTTACATTAAAACCTCCAGATGTTTTTTCAAAATATATACATTTCACAGTATATTTGTGAAATTGGTTTTTAATCTAAAACATCAGATTTTTAATTTATCCTTCTTTACTTTTACTTTGCTAGATTTGGATATTGGAGTTTGTGGAGTTAATTTTGCATCTTGAATCTTAAAATTTGTGACTTAAACACCTTCAATCAGAGGAAGAATTAACCAACTACTTTTCTTTTTCCTTCTTTCCTCACGTTGTTCACTGATTTAGATTTAAACATTAAATTCTGGTTAACAAATACTGGAGTAACAACTATGCTTGGCACTGTTGCAAACTTTTTTTTGGATTAGTTCAGTGATTTCTTCCCTGAAGGGAGCCCTTAATGGAAATTCCTCACCCATGCAGATTGCCAACTTCAAATTAGTCTTGAGAGTTGTATCGGAATACTAAGTTAAGTGATTTGTCCCAGGTCACACAGCCAGTATATGTCAGAGGCAATCCTTGAATACAAGTCTTCCTTACCTAGAGCAGCTCTCTACTGAAGGAAGACTTCTCTTCGTAGTAGATAGAAAAAAAAATAGGGTAAGGTCCTTGCCCTCAAGAACCTTAGTTTCTTTGGGAGTGATAAGCTTACAGAAAAATTTAACGCAAAGCATAGTATTGCCATGAGAAAAGCCAAATGCTATTGGAGTTGAGACAAAGGAGAGGTCGTCCAATTTAAGAATGTAGGGGGATGTGTATGAGCATAATCTACCTATTTATAAACTCTTTGGGTGCAGGGAATGTATTTCAACCAATTTTATATATACTTAAAGGCAATAAATACTGAGTTTGAGACTTCTCTGAGGAAAGTATACAGTTTTGAAAGGTGGAGGCAAGGACAGGGGAAGTAAGAAATGAAATGAGGAAAATGATGTGCTTAGGGCTCCATTTTGTATGGAGCCTGTGCATGTAGGATAGGAGTGGAAGACAGTGCTGGAGAAACAGGTCGTGGTTAGAGCATGGGGATTTCTTGAAGGCTTTTGAATATGGATGTGACATGCTTGAAGCTCTGATTTTGGAAGATTAAAATAAACATTGTGTAAGATGGAGGTAAGGGCTGTATGGAGATCAATTAGGCTGTAGTCAGGATGAGGTGGGACAAACTAGAGTGGCGCCAAATGAGGATGGATACCTTGACCAATAACTGGCTATTTCTGAGCTAGCAAGAACAAGAAAAGAGTAATCTTGTAAGTGGGAACATTATATCTGTGTTGAAGGAGAGAATTAAATGGGAAAATAATGACGTTAGATAAGTCTTTGTAAACTTTTGAAGTTAGAGGATATATCACTGAAAAATTCTTTGTTCCCTCTTATTTACGTTCTTGAATTAACTAATGCTGTTTTTTGTTGTTTCTGCTGTAATTCCATCTGTGAGAAAATATGTAATAATTAGCTTTCCCATCTATTGTGTCCCCAAACATGTGCATTATGAAATGCCTTGTCAAATCCAATGGTTGCTGTATCACTAGGAACTTCTAACTGCCAATTATGTAGCATGTGTCTTGGCCTTCTGAAGTTCTTTCCAGAAGTCTCTTGGAGTAATTTTGATACATGAGTAAATTTATAGGACCTTTAGGGTTTAGAGAGAGGTGATTTCTGGGTAATCCAGAGCCCCTTCATGAAATAGTATAAGTTTCTAAAGCTCAAAAACATTTTTCAAGGTGACAGAATTTGAAAATGAACTATTTGTTCATTTTCACTGATGGTACAGAAGTTTTATAACTAAATAACAAATGGCTATGTAGCTATTATAGGGGTATGCTAAGATGTAATAGATCAGTAATTACAAATGGATGCATATTAGTATTTTCATTAATGGAGGTTGATTCCCTTTACAGTTTTGAATGTTGGGCTATTTCCTATTCTGCTTACCCATTTCCAGTAAATTTAGAGCTTTTTTGTTAGAAAGTGGTTTGGAATCTCACATCTGGACTTTGCACAAAGTGCCTGCTGACTGGAACATCTCTCTTCGTCCTTACCTCTTAGAATCCCTACCTTCCTTTAAGGCTTGTTCAGTTTATGGACTGTTTCCTAGGAGAAATCTTTCTAATTTCCCTAGCTATTGGCATGCTCTTCTTCATCAGATTACATTTTGTTTACTTAACTGTTGACTCTTCTATGTCTCAGTAAAATGTAGGCTTTTCCAGGGAACTTTTCAGTTTCTGTATTCCCAGGGCCCAGAACAGTTCCTTGAAAATGACGGGTAATTACTAATTGCTTCTGGAATTGATTAGTGAAGACACTGAAGCTATTTGAGGGTAGGAAGTCTTTCACTTTTGTACTGGTGTCTCATGCTATATGCATTGAACCTGGCACACAGGTACATAGCTAACCAAGTCTTATGGATGGTTTAAGATTATGTTCATGGGAATGCTGCTGGTTTTTGAGATAACTGGAAGATCGTTTATTAAACTTTGATTTTTTTTTCTGAGAAATTAGCTCCTTACCATCTAGAGGGAATCCTGTTAGTTTTCATCATATGCTTTTAGTGCTCTGAAGATGATGGCATTAAAAAAACATAAGTGATGGTCAAATGTACTGGCATATGTTCATTACATGTCTACCAAGATTATTAATTCTTTATTGCTATGAAATATGATCAAAGTATGCTTCCACAAGTGTTTCACTAAATTTATTTTATGCTCTGTTTTAGTCATGCTTTTAAGTCCAGTCTTGGTTGCCTTTACCCAGACTGCTTCTAATTGTTTATGTGGAGTTTTCACACCCATCCATGACTCTTAATTATGTAGTTTCAGCATGCTCTCTGCAGGAAAGAATAAAAATAGGGTTTTGTTGTGATAGTGCTTCTGAGGAATGGTGGTAGTAGTTATGTTTGCTTAATAACTGATTCTTTCACTGGCCTATTTAAGGCATTTAGGATTAAAAGTGGTAAATCACAGTTCTTATTTGATAAGAAGATATTTAAGATTTTTGGAGATTTACTGCCCAATCTTTAATCCAGTTATTTTAGGTGCATTTAAAAGTATTAAGTATTAGTATGCAATTGACTTTATATAAATGATCTTAACAGTAACTTTCATATGCTTTGTAATGGAATATACTGAAACTTCATCAGTGTAGTTTTTTATCTTTGTACTTAGTCTGAAAAGAATATGTTTGCCATGAAAGTGATAGTCTAAACAAAATAAGAAGGGGAATATTTACTATTTACAAAAACAAACTACTTTCAAAACTAATTATCTAATTTCAATATATGTTTTAAGTCTAATAAACAAAGATCAATATTGCTTTGACTAATACTTTGATATGCCAGTTACATATTACTTTCAATCTGCTCTTTAAAGCAATACCTTTAGTGTTAGTCTAAATTCAGTTATACATACTTGAAAGTAACTAAAAAAGAAAACTTCTTTTAAAAAAATCTCCATCTTCCAACTGACACTGTTTTGTTCCTCTCTTATGTCACACTAAACTTCAAATTTCCTCACCCAAAATCTCCTCTTTCATCTCATGTTTCTGACTTCACTCTGCCAAACCCAGCCTTTTCAGTAAGTTGCCAGGTATTGTCTGTTTTGCCTCTAGAATGATCCCTCTTTTCAGTCAGTCATCTTTCCAATCACATGACCACCTCCCTAGTCCAAGCCTGAGTCACTCACCACTTTCTGTATTACTGCAGTACCCTTTGGTTTTCCCTGCCTACTTAGGTCCTGGCCTCTCTTAATTCACCCTCCACACATCCATGAAATTTAGGTTCCTGCAGCACAGCTGTTAGTCATAGCCCCTCCCAGACTTGAGAATCGCTAGTAACTATCTATTGCCTCTAGAATAAAATGCCAGTTCCTTTATTTTATGTTTAAAGCTTTGAACAATCTGACTCTAAACTATCTTACCAGACATTTCCCATTGCATACCTCTTGTAGTTGACATTCCAGCCAAACTATTTTACTTGTGATTTCCCATCTATTGCAGTCTCTCTGCCCTTTGTGTTTTCTTTGTGTACATCTGGGATGCTTTCTCTCCTCAACTCTACACCCTTACAATCACCAACTCTTCAAGGCTCTGCTCAGGAACCACCTTTTACAAAGCCCTTGTTAAACCCATCCCAGTTGTTGGTGCTTTCTTTAATAACTTATCTGTGTGCCTAAGATTGTGGATGTGGAGCTGGACAGGACCTCTGAGGCAAACAAAGCCCCCTCATCTTATGGATTGAGGTGCTGAACCCCTGGGGGTTTAGGGAATTTGCTCAAGGCCATAGAGGTAGGATAAGATGCAGGACTGAACCCATGTGCTATGACTCCACAGCCTGTGTTCACCTTACACTGTTGCTTCCTTCACTAGAATGTTAAACTCTTTGACAGTGGGAACTTTGTCTTTGAATCCCTAGTGTCTATCACAGCGCATCGCTGCACATAGCATGGGCTTAATGTTTTTTGAGTTAACTTGAATTGTAGATGTTGTCATCATCCTCCTAGTCACCCAGGCCAAAAACCTTGCCTGGAGTCAGCTTTGGCTTTCTCTTTTTCTCCACCCTCCAGCCAGTGACAGCTCAGTCCTATTGTTTCTAGCCTCTATCGCTTTTGTTGCAGCTTTTCTAAATATAACCAGCATTAATTCAAGACCTTGTCTCTTCACATCCAGATTTTTGTAATGACCTTCTGACTGGTTTTCCTGACTTCTTTCTAGTCCCTCACCTTCAGTGGCTCACTGTTGTCTATAAATAGTTTTACCAGGCTCAATAAATTAGCAGATTGTATCTACACCCGTTCTTACCCACCTCTGCCTCCTAAGATTTCTAATGCCTAAGCTTAGATTTCTATTATTTTACCAAAGTTAGATTTATTGAATCTAGGAAAAATTCTTATCAGTGGGTTGTTCTGGGAATACTGGGTGGGGCAGTCAGGTGGTAGACAGCATGGTGTAAAGTAGAGGTGTCAAACTTGGACTGAACCATGGAAATAGTTGGGAAATATTGAACAAGATAAGTAAAAACATGATACAACATAGATGAACATAAATGATGTTAATTTGAGATTTTCTAGACAATTCAGGCCCACAGGGAGCCATTTCCATTTGAGTTTAATACCATTGGGCTGCAGTAGATACAATGTTGGACTTGGAGTCAGATTTGAATTCCATTTCTTATATTGTCTGTGATTAGGGGCAATTCACACAGTGATTCTGAACCTTTTATGTCCTCATTTGTAAATTGAGGCTGATGGTAAATTTTGCATATAATAATATAGAGGAGATAGTTGAAAGAGCCCATTATTTGGAGTCAGGGGACCTGGGTTCACATCTAGGTTTTGATTTACCATTAACTTTGATTTACCATTAACTTAGTGACCTTGGGCTAATGTCTTAACTAGTATTGGCCTTGATTTCCTCATCTGTAAGGTGAGGTAGGATTATATAATCTCTAAAATTCTTTTTAGCTCAAGAATTTGTCATTGAAACATGCTATTGTATTTGCAAGCGTTTGTAGTGTTTTATTACATTTTTCTTTTCAGTGTTTTTGTTTTAGAGTATTTGTGTATAGTATAATATTATCAAGTGGGATCATTTGTGATGTTTATAAAGCCTTTAGTGTACTGCCTGGCACATAGTAGGCACTTAATAAATGCCTGTTCCTCACATCCCCCCATGTTGATACGTAAGTTACATTTGTCGCAATGTTTTCTTTTCACATAAAGGAACTTTGAATTTTTTAAAAAGAAAGTGTTATTTAACTAAAATGTACTCTTTAGTATTTTTATGGAATAAATTTTTAAATCTGAAAGATCCCCTTATAGTAATGGCCCTAGCTATAGATTGTACATTTTTAAAAGTTCCTTCTTGAAGAAATGCCTTAAAGACATCTACTTTTTGACCAGAACTCAAACTATCATAGACCAGAAAATATTAATAATAAAAAACATTGTATTTATATAATGATTTTACTTTTGTCTTCAGAGTATTTTTTGTGTTCCACTTTTACTTTCATTTATCTTTTTTATCCAATTCATGTCCTTCTAGGGTCGGTAAATGTTTTCCTTTTTAAAAATGGCTATGGAGAGGGGTTCCAGAGTTTAATGACTTATTCATGGGTAGCCCTTGTCACTTTACAATCACTTTTGAGTTATGAAGATAATAAATCCTTTATGTATTCTGTGTTAAATTTTTTATTCTGAATTGAAGAAAAAATTTAAGCCAAGTAGATTATTCTGGATCCTCCTAGCAATGGCAGAATGGTTAAGGCTGGTGAAACCAAAGTAGCTAAGAGAAGCTGTCATCCTGTGTCAGTATGATTCTGTATTAGTATGTTCTCAAATAGGATCTCAAAAGAAACTTGTAGAGTCTTTCAACTTGACCCTTTTCCTCTTATTTCATTCCACGAAGAATCTAATTTTGTGTGAAACTAGGTTGGAAGGAACTAAAATTCAAGAACAAATTATCTTCATTTTGGCTATTCCTGTCAACAGCAAGGGCAGGCGCTTCCTCTTTACTAGGATGGATACAATAGGCAATTTAGGGGAGATGACCAATCTACCTTAGAATTTGTGAGAGAGAAGGTTAGAGGAAGATTAATTATTTTGAGAAAGCAGGTTTCAAAGATTTCGGATAAGGAGTAGTTATGTTGCTCTGGACTAAAATTATAAAGAGAAAGTCAGACCAAAAACGATGGAAAATTCTCGATGAAGTACTAAAGAAACAAAGAAAAAAATGTCCAGTTAAGAGAAAGCTGGAGAGTTGTTTAAACATACTGGCAGAGATATATCAGGTTGTAACTGATCAAGCTAGATTATAAAAACATTCACAGAAGGTAGCAAGGGAGGGTGACAAGAATAAAATAAGTGTGGTTCCTTATGATTAGCCTTGGGCTCACTCAAACTCTGAATGATCTGAGACTGGACAACGGGAGAAGATTTGTTTTTCAAAGCTGTGCTGAAAGGGACCCAAGATTGCTGCTTGGTGAGGATGTTCTAGGCATGCTCTCAATTTTAACAGAGCTTTTGTATTCTTTGCTAAGGAAAATGATCTTTGCGCAGGAAATGGGGAAAAATTAATAACCTAAAGGTGATTCTCAGGATGAATAGGGAAACATAGTAAGAACACTTGCCATATCCTGACAAATATTGGGGTGGGGCAAAGGGAGAGAGGGAAGTTGTGAAATGCAAACTCCATCTGAGTTACCTCCATGAAGTAAATAATAATAACTTCAATGATAATAGTAGCATTTACCTAGCACTTTTCAAAACTGTAAATATTATCTCATCCTCACAAAGACCTAGTCAGGGAGGTATTATCACCTCCCACTTTAGTGATAAGGAAATGGTCTTGACTCCAAGTCCAGCATTCTCCACTGTGCCACCTGGCAGCTTAAAAGAGCTAATGTGACCACTCTTAGATTGTACTGAATTGTAGTGTCCCTGGGAGGGAAGTTGCCTGTCCTGCTGTACTTTGTCCTGTAAGACCACATGTGCTGTGATATATTCGATTCTGGTTGATTCTTGTACATATTCTTTCAGTAGAATGTAAGCTCCTTGATATAAGCAACTGTTTATTATGTTGCCTTTGTATTCCCAAGTGTTTTGCATAAATTTATGTTGAAGAAATTTTGTATGTGATGTGTATATATACATATACACATGTATGTATATGTGTGCGTGTGTGTATATGTGTGTACACACACACGCACATATATAGCCATCCTGTAGACCTGGGGTTTTCAACTTTGGGTATGTGAGAAACTTGTCAAGTTGGTATGGGTATATCTTGATTTCTATTTTTTAAAGTTGATTTTCAGTTAGTGAAGTTAAACATTTTTAGTTGCCTTTGGAAAAGCATATTTTCTTTTTTTAAAACTTTTATCTTGTATCCATATGCATGGAAAACTCTAGAATTAATTTCCTTTCATATCTACTAGAGGCAGGGGAAGAAGTA
Source organism: Notamacropus eugenii (assembly GCF_028372415.1). Taxonomy (NCBI): domain Eukaryota; kingdom Metazoa; phylum Chordata; class Mammalia; order Diprotodontia; family Macropodidae; genus Notamacropus; species Notamacropus eugenii. The sequence continues at coordinate 294,994,965 of NC_092877.1, read as the reverse complement.
TGAAAAGCCAAGGTGTAGGGTACTGTGAAGATAGTTGAGAATCCTTGTTCTAGAAGATCTCAGCAATGTGTGGTAGACCTTTCACTGATGTTTTTACATTTTGTAGGTATGAGTATCAGACTCAAATTCTTGTCTGTCACTGGCCCAGATCCTATTTCTGGTCACTCATTTCCTTAATCTCTCTCCCTACGTTTTTGTATGCATAGGTCATCGGAAACAGTGCAGCCTGACTCTGGTCACTCTGCACCACCATATTTTGGAGGATGATGAGGAGACTAGCCTGAGAAAAATGACTGTTTCATGTTTAAGTTTGTAAGAATGGATATGTAGAATTTGGCAGGTACAGAGGTTTTTGAAATCTAAGCAAAAAAGGAATTAAAACTTGATATTAACAGGCAGCAGGAAGCCCTTCTAGATGCTTAAGTAGATAAATAACTCAGAAACAGTGTCTTGGGAAGGTAAGACTTAAAATAATATTCACTGTGAGCTGGAAATCAGAGACTGGAAACATGAGCCCTGATGAAGGTCTGTGCAAATGTATCAATGAGAGTTGAGAAAAGCTGAATTATATTTTATGAGTAGAATCAACAGAGATTGGGGATAGTTGGGGAGGAATTAAGCATGACTCTACAGTTTCTAACCTAGGATGGTACCACTTGCTAAAGTATGCAAGAAAGATGAGTTTGGATTTTGACATGCAGAATTTGAGGTTCTGATGAGACATTTGAGAGGAAATGTTCTGCAATTTCTTAATCATTCAAAAACTCCCTCCTGCTAAATTATGTATGAAAGAATTGCATGAAAGTTGATTATGGTTTCTAGAAGTTTACAGGCTAATTTGAGTTTAGAACACATGATCAGTAATAATGCCAGGAAAATTAAGTTGATTGTGAGGAAAGGAGATTTGATGAATCTTGTTTTCTTCCTATATGTGAAATCTCTCGGTGTAAGCAAGTGGGTTAAAGTGGATTTGGACTCTTCACAATAAGAGTTAGAATGTAGCACCTTTTAATAATGATGCCATGTCACAGTTTCTAGCCTGTACATAAGTCAAATTGCTATGCAATTTATAAGACTTTTTCGAGTACTCCTTTTGATAGAAATTGTCATTGAGAATGTCATCGAGGGCTTACCTGTATTCTCTAGTTATCAGAACCCTTTCAGGTGGTAAATTCTGCTATGAGAATCTTTTAAAAAGGAGATAAAGAACCGAGAGTCCTTCTAAAAATTCTCAGAAAGATGTGAGAGGGAACTGAAAATGTAGAGAAGGTCTTGGGGGATAAGGAGGAAGTGATGATAATTGTATGCCTGTAACTTGGTGTTCCACTAAGGGAGACATTCATGAAATATTCTGATTTAGGCTTCTCTAGTCTAATTATTTAAGGGATTCTGTTTTTATAATATTCTTTAAGTTCATGAAAACATGTTTGCATTTCAGTAAGTACATTTTAATTTGATCAATCTAGCAATTGTTTCAAGAGGTACAGTTCGGTAAATAAACTGACAGCTTCAGTCGACACAGAGACCCTAGCAACAGAGAATAAACACAGCAAAGCCAGCACATTGTCAGCTCTGTATTTACTGAAGACTTTACTTTCACCATTAACCGTGGGAACTAAAGAACAAGAATTTGTTCATTGTTCTATACTGAGACTTAATGAAAACGACAGCCTTTCTGCACTCCATGCAGATGCACTCCATTCCCGGTAAACATCCTCTGTCCATTTGTAGTTGAAGCTACTGCTCGTTGAGTCATTGACTGTTGGTGGCTTTGCTTTTTCATGCCCCAGAATCATTAGATCTCCAGGTTGATAGGGGACTCCTGATCTCTACCATAAATACCCAGGGTTATAAGACATTCCGTGAGGGGGAGAGAACTCCTGATAACCTTAGACTCCCTGTTCCCCTTTTGGATAGTTCTGATTGTTAAGTTTTTCCTAGCATCAAGCCCAAATTTGCCTTTTTGAAAAACTTGTACACATTGCTTCCTACTTATGCACTCTCAAGGCCAAACTGGACAAGTCTCATCTCTCTATGTGACAACCTTTCAAATACTGGAAGATTTTTATCTCCATTCTATCTTCTTCATTATCCTTCCAAGCCATGTGTCATCTCCAGATTTAATAAACCATTTATGTTTTGAGGTAAATCATTGATAAGAATGTTAACACAGGGCTGAACTAGCTGGCTCTAGCTGATTCCAAATTGGCATCAAGCCAACAATGACTACTCTTGAGGTGTCGCTGTTCGTCTGGGTTTTGAACCCTTCTGACCGTGCTGCTCTGTAGCTTACGCCACTGTCTTTTGTACAAGAATAGCATGAGAGACTTTGTCAGATGCTTTGCTGAGAACCAAGTAAATCATTCATCTCATTTAATAGTCTAGTAGCCATGATGGCTTCCTCACCTGTTTACTCAGTAACCATCTTTTCAAGAACATGTTCTAGAGTTTGTCCTAGAATGAACGTCAGACTCACGAGCCTATAGTTTTGTTGAATCTGTTCTTCCTTTAAAAAAAAAAAAACAATCCAGCAAGTTTACCCTTTGATTGATTCCATCTGGCAAACACTTATTAAAAACCTACTGTGTGCTAAGGTCTGGGGACACAAAACAGCACAGGCCAGTGATACTTCTTATTCAGCATAATCTTCAAGTGATCGCTAATGGATTCAGTAAGCACACCTCCAGTATGTTCAGGATCCGTATAGGACGTGGACCTGTCAGTAGCAGCATGGTGCTTGCTTTCTTGCTACTCTCTGTTTACCTTGGGTAGCAACTCCTTATCAGCTTTTTCTTTGTATTCTTCAATTTCTGGTTCAAAAGTGATCCTCCTTGGTGGGCAGAACAACAAAACCATAACTGAGAGGTTCTGTCTTTCTGATATAGCTCAAATAATGTCGCAATTTAATGTCTGCCCAGAACCATCCATACTACTCACCTGTCCCAAGCAATGGATATTTGATATTCAGCTTTTCTCCACAATAGCTCAAAACAAAAGAAAGCATTTGTTGTTGTCCTGAGCTTCAGCGTGCATGATATATGCCACTTTTGTAATTATTCTTCATTACTTACATCTCTAAGTTTACATGTATCTTGTGTATTGGCACTGTAGAGACAATGACCCCTTTTCCTCTGTAATAGAATTATATTTGTGTTTTTAGAGTTTCATTCTTAAAAACTTCCCATTCTTCTTAGACTGGCTTTCCCCTTAGAATTTTAGATCGTGAGATTCTAGTTTTCCTTTCTCTGAACCCTTTAAAATCTGCTGTCCCAAAATTGATGGTGCCTGTCTGACAATTTTTCTACTTTATTCTGTACTCTCACTATTCATGTGATAGAGGATAGGTCAGTTAATAGGCAACATTTATATGATGCCTTAAGGTTTCAAAGTTCTTTTATGTACATATGCTATTACATTTGATTCTCATAAGAACCCTTTGAGGAAACTGGATTAAATTCATATTAAATGCATCTATTAAGTACTTATATATAAGTGCACATATAAGACTACAATAGGTCCTAGGAGTACAAAGAAAAAAAAGCACATCCTTCCCAAAGCAGTTTGTAATTTGGTATTGTATAATTGTTGAACATTTGATGTATAGCATTGCATATATATATATATATGTGTGTGTGTGTGTGTGTGTATACACACACACACACACACACACAAATATAGATATCTTTTTCTCCCCGTACCTCTCTTGCTAACTTGTAAATTTCCTGGGGTGGGGGGGTGGGTAATTGTCTTTGTGTCTTCTCCAGTGCCTGGCATGATGTGAATATGAGCAAAGATATATTATGTTCATGTCCTGAAAGATAAACAGCAGACATGAAAATTGTGGATGAATAGGTTTGGGACTGCATGGGAGTAATGTGAGGAGGGTTATTTTCTAGAATTATATATAACTAGGCTAGGCTCTACCTAGATCAGCTTCCTGGCACTAAATGGGGAAAAATTGTGATAGTAATAATTAAAATTAAAAATTAAAGGAAAGCATATGAGCACAAGTTTTAGATTAATTAAGGCTTAAATGCAGTGGTCAGGAAAAACTAAGGAGAACTGTCATACTGGTGTATTTATGCCATGAGATCAATGGATGTACTGTTGCATGATGGACCCAAGCAGTCAACAGTGCATGTGAATCTTTTATTCAAATGCTGGAAGCTTAAAAAAATGTATTTTTTTTATTTTATCTAAAAATACTTAGAATGCATCTCACAGGTTTGGTGGAATGGGTTTAATCAGTAGACTGATATTTTGAGAACACAAATTCTATTGGAAAAGCAAAGAACAACTACTTTGAGGGTAATGTTCTATATTAGAAATAGCCATACTAGTGTAAAGTTGTTACTGAGCATGTAATCTCTGTGAATGGAAATTCCATGGTAAATTAAGTGTGATAGAATCAGTTATCTTGGGGGGAAAAAATCGAAACAGGAAAATTTAAGAATTTCACCAAATAAATACGGGCCCTTTCAGATATCCACTAGTAAGTTGACAGACTACCTTATTAGAATGAAGTATGAAAAGGTACATGATCCTCCTATAGAGGAATAATTGAAATATTGATGAATGGATCCATCAGTTTTCCTCAGACTCTTGAAAGTTGCCTGGAGTGACTTGGGGCTGGCTGGGAGTCAAGCATAACAGTCTACATGTGGGTGATCCTAAGCAGGTATTCTCACTTTGAAGAGGACCTATGACTGTTTCAGTACTTTCCAAAAGGCAATTGTTTTGGTTTATTTAGAGCTTTTGCAGAATAGGTGAATATTGAACATAATCCTAAGGGAAATAAATAGCATGGTATTAGAAAAACAATAGTTTGGAATGTCCTAACAGTAGAAAGCGCAGCATATTAAGAGCATGAAGGAAGGAAAAATTTATGTTTAAAAAGAGAAGGAATATGAAATTTAACTGAACACCAAAGGAATGTTTTGCAGAAAAGATTCAGGCATCGCTTGTGCCTGATAACTTAAAATGATACGAAGTCATTTCCTTTTCTTTTCATTCAGAAATCTTATTGTTGGGAAGCTTTAGAATGGATAATACTCAGTCAAGAATTTATTATGCCAACAGAATAGGAGTTGAATGTGGCTGGATTTGTGATAATAGTCTTACGTAAGACTCATTAATTTTGAATAATAATAGTTTTTATAATTTTCATTTTATCTCCCTTGGACTAATATAGTCATATAACTGTATAATATTATTCATTTATGGGATAGTTCTATTAATTTGTTATGCCTCCAACTCTAGCATTTAAAGGCATTTACAAATTAGCTAATGAATAAGATAAGTTAAACAATAAACATCTGAGGGGAAGTTAAAGATCACTAAAATGTGCACTGTAAGAAATATATGTAAAGTGGAATGTGTATGTAAATAATGGACAGAAAGATTAAAGCAGTAATTATAAGCTTAGTAACCAACATTCAGACATTTAAATACATGATCAGGAATTTTTTAAATGATTGTAAATAACCATTATTTACAGCTTAAGTAGAAAAAGGTCTATAACCTTAACCAGATAACCAGATGCCATTTGTTTCTACATCCCTATGAGTTTTTTTTCTTCTTTATATTTTTCTGGATTTTGTGCTAGTTATTATTTGAATAATTAGAGTCACTGTATAGTCTTTTTGGTTTTTCTCTCATCACTCTGAATTACTCCTTGAGTTTCTCTGTATTTCTTTGAGTTTTTCACGTATCCTTTCATATGGCATAATCATATGTTATTGTAGTCATACATCACAATTTGTTCAGCAGTTCCTCAGTCATTGGATGTCTTTCCTGTTGTTTTACAATTATGAATAATACCGCTAGGAATGTTGATATAGAGATCTTTTCCCCTTACATCCCAGTGTCACTGTTATCCTTAGGGTGGAGTCATGAGATTGGGGTCACAAGGATATCAAAGGATATTGACAGTTCTGAGCTTCTTATTACATGATGCTGTATTACTTTTCAAAAAAAGTCTGCACCATTCACAGTTTCACCAACCGTGTAGTACTGTGGAACTAGATTGTTTTTTAACTCTCTTAGGCAGTTTGATGAGTTCTACGTATCTGGGTTGTTTTAATTTGTTGTTGGTTTTTTCTGATTATTTAGAGAGTTTAAGCTTTGTAAAGATGATCATGAGGAATCTGTGTTTCTTTGTTCACTTGGGGATCGCTTGGGGATTGGCTTGTACTCATAAATTGAGATTCTGATAGATTTGGGGTATTATACTTTTATCACAAATTTTTATAGTGAAGTTTTTGTTGTTGTTTTGGTAAAACTGTTTGAAACAAGTGTAGAACAAAAGAAAAAAGTTAAAATGTGAAAGTAAAGTCAGATAAGAAGTAGTTTGTTTCCACACTATTTTCAGAGAAGATTTAGCCCCTAATTATGAACTAGCAGCTTTTAGTCATTTAGCCAGTCTGGTGCTCAGTTTACTATCATGCAGAATAAGGAAGGGGAAGGGGAATAGGGGTGTCGGTAATGTAAGATGGCTTTAAATGTCCTTTCCAGCTTTTAAATTCCAATTTCATGTAAGGAATTAGAGTTTCCAGGTGTTCTAAGTACCAACTTTGTGGTATACTCTTTTTTTTTTTGAGTAGGACTTTGAATGTGAATATATTAATTTTTTCCCCTTAGTTTAAATTCTTTGACCCCAGTTGGGCTACATATGAGATAACTGTATTTTCATAATAAAATTTAGAACTTAGAAATTTAAATAGTTGAATCGTTTTAAGCTTCAAAATACATGAGTGCTTTTTCCTTCCCTTTTTCTCAGTAACAGATTTCTAAACTTGGAATCTAGCCTACTTATCTTCAGCCTTTAAAAACTGTCTTTAGTAATTTTTGTTTATACACAATCTGTCTCTTCATCTATTAAGGTCCTGTATGGTCTCCTTACTGATTTTTCAGTTTTTTACTAGATCATAGAACGATGACTAGATAATGTGTTCTTGCCAGGCAGTGGGCAGTACAGTGGAATGAGTGTAGGGTTTGGAATCAGAAAACTTTGAGGTTACATCCCAACTCTGCTACTTATCACCTGAATGACCTTGGGCAAATTATGTGATTCCTCAGGACTTTAGTTTCTTCAGCTGTAAAATGAGAAGATTGTACTAATAGAGGAGGACCATTTCCTGCTCTAAATTTACGCACCTATGCATTGTCTTACTGTCTCTGCTACAATTACTTAGATGCTAGTTGGAGATTTTTGGCTCCTTATGTCAATAGGTGAATTAGAATCCTGGACTCTAGCATCTTGACAGCAAAGCTAATTGCAGCGGAGAAAAAAATTGCACCTTGTCAGATGATAATTACATCATTGACAACGACATTGCAGTTAAGCAAGTTCGTTAATGAAATTATTTCATGTTCTTAGAGATGTCATACGAGAATTTCTTGCTTACCTTTCTTACTGCCATTCACTTAAGATGAGCAGCTCATCTTACTAGCTAGACTCTGCAGAATCAAGCTGACACATCAGCTCAGCTGTAACCCAGGTGTTAGCCTGTTTCTGCCCTACCTGTCTGCAAATTCAAGCTTGAGATACATTATTGCTCCAGTGTAGATGTTCCCTCTCTGCCGTCTGCTCCTTGTATAAATCATTAATTTTCCCTTCTGCTTTCTATAAAATTCCCTCATTCTGCTTATGCAAACAAATCTTATATAAGGTTGTTGAGACTGGTGTTGGGGGCGCACTGTTTTTTATTTTGGTGATACCTGTGCTCTGATTGCAGTAACCTCCTGTTTTTCTTCTGTGGTTGTATTGTTGGCAGCAGCACAATAATAGATTTAGAGAGTTAACTGCTTGCAGCATTGGAAGCCATGTGGACAAGTCCTTGAAAATCTTATTTCCTGTGGGGGATATGCGACGGTTACAAAGGACTAGTCCAGGCAGTTTCACTCAAAGCAACTGTGGTCTCAAAATTTGGTTAGAAGTTATAAGTTAAAAGTTTGGTTATAAAATTTGTTCAGAACTTGGAATTCATTCTCCCATAAAAACACTGTGTGTTAGGTTGTGATTTTAGTTCCTAAAAGGCTGTTTAGCTCTTGACCTTAGGAAACTATAGTAATAATAATTGCAGTGGAAGAGGGAGGAGAAAGACTGTCTTTCCCTTTTCCTTGACCTCAGGGCCAGCCCTAAAACTACTTTTTTTCTAACCAAATTTTCCACTGGTATCTTGCCACTGTTCTTTGTCTTTGTTCTCTTTAGGCTTTCCTAAATTCCCTATGAGACCTGCCTATCTCTCTAAGTGATTCATATTCCTAAATTATCTATCTCTTCCCTTTCCCCTACCCCCACCCCATCAGCTTCAAATTATAATTCAGCTTCAGATCATAAAGCATTCTGCAAAGCTCATGTGTAAAGGTATCATCGGCCAGGGCGTCAACCATTACTATTATCCATCTGGTCTTAGCTTAACAGTAGATAAAAGGAAGAATGATCCTTGAATGATCCTTCACACTCAAGAAGTCACTTAGTGCTGTCTGCATCATAACCTAGTACTGCCTTGATATTTATAGATTTGAGTATTTAAGTTGTCTGTTATCTTTTTTCCAGTCTGTTGATTTCTTATTTCTTCCTTCTCCTAGATGGGATTGTGCCTTGTCATTCCTAAGCAAACATGGTAGAGTGTAGGCTTCTTGAGCCTAGAAGGACTGTTGTTTTTATTCCATTCTACCTACTGCCTTGTGCATAGTAGGAGCTTTATAAATGTTTTTGCAACAGATGCAGTTCATCTATGCAGTTCATCTAATTAACACCAAGTTGTGAATGGCTGATAGTCCCTGTGAAGGTATTTGGATTTCAAAAACTATGTTAATCCAAGTGAATTTCCAATCCATACATTGCCTGAAATTCTATCTAAGCAAAGTAAAAAAAATTAAGCCAGAATAAATTCCTCTGGGCAGGCCATCTTGGCCTGAATTTCTGTCCTGAGATCTTTTCAAGCTGCTTCCCTTCCCATGGAAACCTCCAGATTCTTTTAAAAGCTCCAAGGGTTTTTATTTTTTTTCCTTCCTGTGGCAAGGTTAGTCCTAGAAGAGAAGTGACAAGTTGGATGTTTTTAAGTCAGAGATTTCTTGGATGAGAACAGTGGACCAGGAGTCAGGGAAACCACAGTTCAAATAGGCAAATCAACTTCAAACTACTGAGGGAATTACTTTGTTGAAGATAACATTAAATTAGAAGATAAATATCCTGTTTCTCTGAATAGCAAGCTTGAATGAAAAGATGAGTAGTCTCATTAAATGGGGGGAAAGGAAATCTAGATAGGGCAATATTTGATTAGTGTCCCTTTTTTTGGTGCTCAATTCATTTGGACAGTGCTGTATTCCAAGAAAACCATCTCTGCTGTTTGATTTTTGATTTTTCAGCAATAACTGGTTGTTTCAGGCTGCTTGAGTAATATACTCTCCACATTATTTTTCAATATTTCAAAACACTTGTGATATCATTGGTATGGATAATCCATCCACATATGAGATCCTGAGGTCCTTGTGTAGATGGCAGCCTTTCTCCATTCTAGTAGACCATTTCATGAGTTGTTGTGGCCAAAAAGAAAAGGTCAAACTGGCTGATGGCTATTCTTGCAGGGTGCATGTTTAAAGACTTTGAACTTGAGGAAAACCTACCAGAATCCTCATTTTGACACCACTTTCAAAAATCCAGAATCATCTCCTCTACCATAATGAATTTATTGGTGAGATGATTTTAGAAGACATTTTGTAATTCTTTAGCAATATAGCTTACTTGTAAAGACAGGTTTCCTCCAGTCATCTTACCAGATCAGAATTTTTGATGAAGCTGATCAGTTGTGAACTAACTCAACATTTTCATTCAAACCTTATCCTTGTCCTTTTTCTGATGCATGTAGTGTAATCACTTAGGAAGAGAATAATGGAAAATTAATGTAATTTTAATTGTTCAGTTTGTGGACCCCTCCCCTTCCTTAATATGCTTTACTATTAGGAGTCAGCAAACTGTGCCATGTGAGCCTTTGGTCCACTGCATTTTTCTATACTTCCCTGAGCTAAGAATGGGTTTAACATTTTAAAACATAATATAACTTTATTTTAAAACATGAAACAAAAGAAGACAAACTCTTAGAGAATATTTTCATTAGTAATTCAATCAGTGGTCACTTCATTGGTGGGAGGGGAGAAAAGGTGGGAAGAGATAGGGCAGACATAATTTAAACAGCATATTTGCTAAGGAACAGAATGGTTTTGATCTGTTTTGGTGAGTACAGATAAAGTATAGAAATATGTATAATCATCATCAAGGAGAATCAGATATTCTCATCACTATTTGGCATCATGATGAGTTAGAAAATGTTTCGAGTAGTAAACGTGATTTATCTAGAGACAGCGTAAGAGAATTAAGCAAACAAGTATCATACAACTAACAGCTGTGTGTGCACACACATGCATTACACATACCTACATACATACTGAGGCAAAACCAGAAAAAACTGTGCATGGCATTTTCAGCAAAATGTGTAAGGACTCCAATAACCTGTGCTGATAGATTATTTCCACTTCAAGATGCAGACATTGATGGAATTCACTGTCCTGTGTTTTTGAGAATATTGGGATTGTGGAATATACTCGAGTAGTTCATCTTTCTTTGTATACTTGTCATACTGCCCACCTTTCCGTTGAATCAGTGCTATTTATAGTTGGACCACATCCAATGGGAGTTGTCTTATCAGAATTCTTATCACATGTTAATATAAATTGCATTGTTTCTAGTGGAAAAATATCAACATGTAAACTGTATATTTTGTTGACATTTCCTGTGTGTATAATAGTTCATGTTGCTGCTTGCCTTACAATGTTGTGAGGTACATGATGGAGTGAGGCAGGCCTCACTTTGCAGCACAGGAAGTTTTAAATGACTTGCAGGTTTCAAAGCCATTTCTTTGTGATTCCAAGTCCAGCATTATCTAGCTTGCTGCATTTATGATCCTTCTGTAATTCATTTATTTGTTTAATTTTCCTCTCTCTCCCCTTGCTACAAGGCTATCGACTTTTTGGTGCTGAGTGTTGTAGCCCGAGTGTAAGTTTTTCTGTTTACTCAGAATCGTGAGGACTCCCTTTTCCATTCAGATCCAAAACTCCTGAATCATCGTTAGGACTGGGTGTTTTTCTTCATGTGGAGATCCATAGAGCTGCCTTTAAGATAACATGCAACTGCGGAATGGCCCTTTCCTCCTCTCTTCCCACTCCTGGCCCCTTTGGCCAGTTCAGGCTTTCCTGAAACTTGAACTGGACTAAGAAATGTTACCTTTGATCAGTGTTTTTTCCCTTCATCTCTGTATTCTTAGTATTTTTTTTCTGTTATCACATTATGGTTTTAATTGATTTTGAACAGCGTAGTTTAACAATTGCCCGTTCCTTAGTTTGTGTCATTGAATGTACCATTGTCTGAGAATTCAGATAGACTCAAAGACTTTATTTGGAATTGGAAGGGACCTTAGAGATCACCTAGTTCAACTTCATTTTATGGATAAAGAACTGAGATGTTTAGGCTTTTAATTGCTTAAGAAGCTGCTAGGTGGTAAGGTGAGGAAGACCTGAGTTCAAAACCAGTCTCAGATACGTACTAGCTGTGTGACCCTGAGAAAGTCACTTAACCTCTGTCTGCCTCAGTTTCTGCATGAAAAGAGAATAATAGCACTTCCCTCCCAACAAGAGTTATTGTGAGGAAAAGATGGGATATTTGTAAAAGGTTTAGCACAATACATAGTAGATAATAAATTCTTCTCTTTTTTCTTCCTCTCTTCCCCTTCCCTTCTTTTCTTTTCCTATTCTCTCCTCCCTCTTCTTGTGATCCAGCCAGACTATAATCCATTGAACAGAGTTAAATGTTTGCTTGCCATATCCCTCACCTTCTAATGTTCTTCCTTAAGTATTTCTGTTGTAGTAGAGTCTTCTGAGTCATCTCTTCCATACTTTGATCATGAGCCAGTATTTTTAAGCATAATCTTGATGTCTTCATCAGTCACCAAACATCAAGGTATATGTTAACTTAGCTTGGAAGGATATTGTCAAGTTTAGCATAGAATATCTGCCCTCCATTCATTGAGATGGATGGTGGTACATAAATTATAATTATCCTTCTGATGGTCTGTTTGAATGTCCTCATGTTGAGTGTAACAAAGAAGTGACCAACTGTCCTGTTGAGTAGTTTTTAAAAATTTTATGCATAAAGATGTCAGCTCCTTTGTTTGGGGAAACCTATGAGCTAGCATTTCATTTAGTTGAATTTTCTTTTAGCTCTTGGTTTCATTTTAAAAGCATTCATCACCTGGTAGTCAGCTCCTCAGGAATAAGCCTTTGCATACTTAGTTCATTGGTAAGTCTATGGTCAAAGCCTTCCCAGCTCCTAAAAACTTGCCAGACCTAGCACCTTGCAGAAAGTCTCAGAAAGAAATCAAGAACCACATTTATGCCAAGAGGAAGCACTGGACAAGAGTTTTATTGAGAAATAGAATGTTTTCTTAATTAAAATAATCCTTAAAAAATGCAAACTCCTCACATGTAGAGTTCAGTTTACTCATCTTCCCATTTGGTCCAGTAGTGGAGGTTGCTGTTTCTCGTAGTGCTCTGGTAGGACTACCAACACTGATAGTAGCAGGCATGCTGGGAGCTCCCACCAAGTAGCATTTTGTGTGGTGCCAGACTAGCTGCTTTGGCAGGCTGTGTGAAGTGAAGCCAGCTGAGTGGGGTCTGAGATAAAATTAGCTCTGTGCTGGAAGATTCTGCACGGTGTGCATGAAATGTAATAAGACTGGTTTAAAACAACAGCAAACCTCTCATTTAGAGTTGGATTAAAAATACTTCTCCTTGACCAGGAAAAAAAATCTATACCGAGCACAAATTTAAAAGTCATTCTCCAAAATGATTTTGCTTGATTCTCATCTCAAGCCATTGACACCTTTACCATCCTCATTTGTACATTTATTATTTTGTCCTTGTAGCAAAATACCTAAAGTATTGACAACAATGACTATAGATGTTTTTTCAAACTTAAAATATTTCTGTAATCTTCTGAAATATAATAGGAAATACCACAGTTTAGTCATTAAAATAATTCAATAATGGCTAAAATTCTTAGGTTTTATCCTCTTTTTACCAAGGGAACCTGGCAAAGTTATCTTGCTGCATCAAATTTACTGCGAATTAGAAAGAATTTATCTTTGTTACCTTAGTTACATGTCCTGGTGTCTTTTCTGGGGGACCTTTACAGAAGAGAAGAATTTCAAAATTAACCTCTGAAAAGGAAATGTATTCCAGGCATGGGGACCTTAGGATGTACCACAAGATCAGGGAATAACTGTTAGTATTCTGAATACAGAATCCATAGAAAGGACTAATGGAACATTCGCCTAGCATCAGGTAGGTAGGTTGGATGTTAAATCTCCATGTGAGACGTTTGTGTTTTACCCTGTAGGTAAAGGGGAATTACTTGGGGGTTTTGAACAGTGAGTAACATCAAATTCATGCTTTAGGAAGCTTTTGGAAGCAGTGTGAGGGATGAAATAGAGAAGGAAGAGACTCAGAGGCCGGAAGTTCAGTGTGATGTGGCCAGGGAGGGGAGGGATGTGAGAAGCTGTGGAGGTTGGCATAAGGGGGTAGCTATAATCTTTATAAGATGTTTTGATGTGATCATTGGCATGATATGTCTACTAAATCGTGTTCAGCACTTACCATATCATTATTACCCCTTTGTAGATCTGCTGTGATTTTAAAATAACATAATTAATACAGCATAAGCAAACTCCGCTGTACCATTATGAAGTCCTCCTGCTAAGTAGTTCAGCTGCTTTTCCTAAAATGCAAACTGGATCGTCAGTAACATTCCAATCCAGAGCTTGGTTTTGTCATATCAGCACCCTGACAAATCAGTCTGTTTACATTTCTATTTGTAACCTCTTTCCTATAGAACCAACTTCTTCCTGTAATACTGTTTAATCTAATAGAGTGTTTTCTCAGAAGCCAGTGATAGATGGAGCATGCCTATTTATAGAGGCTATGCAAATTACAGTGCTAGTTGGACAGTTCTTCATGGTGTTTCTAAGAAGAACAACTCTTTATTGAGTACTTACTTTTCAAAAGACCATTGTAGTTAAGATTTTTAAAAATATATTTGGGGAGGGGGATAGTCATATTTTCTTGACTAAAAAGCATGCTTCACCAAAAAAAAAAATCAGAAAAAACAGCCTTATGTCATTGCACATAGTTATGATGATCAAAATATAGTAAATGATTGAGTTTTTTCATTTTCATTTAGTGGAACTTGGACTCTGAAGCTACTCAATTCTAGAAGACTCAGTAAATTCATTAGCACAGGAATTCTACATTCAGTTGATGTGCCTTAGTTTATTTATTTGTTCCCCAAGAAATGGGCATGTACTTTGTTTTCATTTCTTGCTATTCTATAAAAAAAAGTTTCTACAAATATTTTTGCATATATCAAACATTTCTTTTAGTCATTAATATCTTTAGGGCATACGTAGATACCTAGGAGAAGAAAATCTGGGTCCAAGTGGAAAGATATTTACAAATTGCTTTCTAGAATGGTTAGACCAATGCCATGAAACCTCAGACTTGTTTTGATTTATGTTTTTCTTAGCGATTTGGAACATTCTTTCATAGTAGTAATAGTGTTCAATTCTTCTTTGGACAGTTGTTTATGTTCTTTAATCCCTTATCTGTTGGGGAGTGGTTTTTGGTCTCATGTATTTCTATTAAATATCTATATATCTTGGATACCAGGCCCTTTTCAAAGCTATTTAACTGTTTTCTCCTGTGCAATCTCTTCCCTTCTTACTCTAGTTGTAATAGTTTTCCTCCTGCAAAAGTCTCTTAATTTCATGTAATTGAAATTATTTTATCTTTTATATTCAGCTAATCCTTGTTTGCTTAAGAATTTACCCATGCCTGTCTTTGAAAAGTCCCTGATTTGACTCTTCTCTCTCACTTTATTTGGGCAATACTTAATATTCAAGTTGTAAATCTATTTTGAGTTCATGGGGGGGGGCATATATTATAAAATGTTGGGCTGTACGTAACCTCTGCCATATTGCTTTTCAGTTTTCTGAGCAATTTTTATGAAAAAAGTTCTTTCCTAGGTAATTTAAATTAGAATTTATCAAACATTGAATAATTGGATTCAGTCATTTCTGGTTTGTCTTTGGCTTTTTTTTTTCCATTGATCTACTTTGTTTTTTTAACCAGAGTGGTATTGTGCTAGTCTCTTTTTGTTCTTAATCCTCCCCACCCCCATTACTTCTTTGGATAATTTGGATCGTTTGTTCTTCCAGATTTCTTCATTAATCTCTAGATTAATTTGGGAGTACTATTGATTGTGGCATTAACCATAAGCACTGACTGTCCCTCAAGTTATTTAAGTTATTTATTTCTTTAAGAATATCTTGTAATTATATTTATACAGTCATCGGATGCACTTTGGCAGAGTCATTCTGGTCTGACCATGCTAAAAACTGCCCCCTAAATTCTTTATAGCCTTCAAAATCCTTCACATCCCTTATCCACAGTCGTAGCCTTTCCCCGGCTTTCCAGTCTTGCTATAGCTTTCATCCTCCCAGGTACTCCAGTACAGAAGCACCAGCCTCTCTGCCTGTTCCCCAGATAAGACCCTCTCTCTTTTGGCTATGGGCATTTTCTCCTGCTGTCCCACTTGCCTAGAATGCTTTCCTTCTCAGTGCTACCTCCTGGCTTCCCTGGCTTCCTTCAGGTGCCAGCTACCAGTAGCCTTTCCCAGGCTGTTGATTATTTCCTGTTCATTTGATATATATTTTGTTTGCACACCGTTGTTTGTGTGTTTTCTCCTCCATTAGATTGTGAGTTCCTTGGTCTCAGGGGCTTCCCTTTGCCTCTTTTTGTTTTTTGTTTTTGTTTTGTCTTCTATTCCTAGCGCTTAACACAGTGCCTGAATTTAAATGACTCCCAGATGTTTTATTCATTTTCTAGTTATTTTGAATGAGACTTCTCTTTCTATTCTACCCTTTTTTGATTTTGCTAGATAGACATGTTTTTGAATTTTGTGGATTTTTTTTTGTAATCCCCTGCTGTGCAGAAGCTATTTTCTCAGTTTCCCTAAGACTTTCTAAGTGAATCAATCAGTTATTAGCAAATATGCAAAGAAACCAAAAATTCCTATGCTGTTAATTGCCTTTTCTTGTCTGGCTGTCTTGTTAACCTTTCCAGAACTATGTCAAATAATAGCTGAGAAAGGAAGCATGGTTCTTTGACTTTTGTGAGGGGGTAAGCTTTTGGAGGAAGCTTCTAATGTTTCCCGATTGTATTTAATGCCATCTTTTGGTTTTAGATAGATACTTTTATCATAATGAATCTTGAACTTTGTTGAAGACTTTTTGGACTTCTATTGATATAATGTGGTTTGGGATGTTTTTATGTTTTTATTTTTAACATAATTAGGTTAATTATTTTCTCAAAGTAGAGCCATCCTGACGCACCTGGTATAAATCCAACGTGCTCATAGTAGATTATTTTTTGGATAAATTGAAGTATTCTTTTTGCGTTCTCTAATATTTTTTCTCTACTTTTTTCCCCCAAGGCTTAGGTTTTCAGACTAAATTTGTCTCATATATGGAATTAAATAGAATGACTTAATAATTTTTGAGAATTTAATGTAGTATAGGTATTAATTATTTTTAAAAGTTTGATAAAAATGTCATGTAAATTCATCTGGACCAAGGTGTTCCTTTTGTAATTCCCACAGGGTTCTGGCCTCTCTTCTCTTTTCCTGCCACACTATTTCAACTTGATAATCTCATTAGCTCCCATGGATTCAGTTATCCTCTCTATGCTGATGATTCTTAATTCTGCTTTTCAACCCTAACCTCTCTGCTGATCTTTAGACTGTCATTTCCACCTCCCTTTTGAACATCTTGAGCTGGCTATCCTAACTGACATATTAAACTCAACAAGTCCAAAACAGAACTCATGGTTTTCCCCCAACTATCCCTCTACCTTTCTAACTTCCCTCTTGCTGTTGAGGGCACCACTGTCCTCCCAATCATTGAAACTAATTATGAGCTTTACATGTAAAACAAAGGTGCTTATATTTGATCCTGGATATAGTGGCAAGACACTGAAGGTTATTTGCAGGGGGTGACAAAGTGAGAGCATTACTCATATAGACAGCTGAATGAAGGATGGATTGGAATAGATAGATGTGAGGCAGGGAGACCGAGAAGATAAGAAGTGATGAAGGTCTGATGTTTTTATGGGTAAAAGAACAAAACACATCTAAGAGATGTTATGAAGGTAGAAATGACAAGATTTGTCAATGGGCTGAACATGTAGGATGAGTGAGTGTGAGTAGTTGAGGATGAAACCAGCCTGGCAACGGGTAGGATGATGATATTCTTGACAGTGATAAGAAATTTGAGAAAAGGGCTGGGTTGGGTGGGAGGAGGTAGATAATGAGTTGTAATTGGGACCTGTTCAGGTTGAGGTACATACAGGATATGAAAATTAAGATTTCCAAAAAGCAGTTGTTGATGTGGCAGTTGAGCTCAAGACAGAGATCAGAGCTCAATATGTAAACCTGGAAATTATCTGTGTAGGGATCATAATTGAACCCATGGAAACTGATAAAATATCAAGCTAGAATGTATAGAGTAAAAAGAAGAGACATGGGAAGGGAGAAAGGAATAATAAATTTATATTTACATACCTGCTATATGCCAGATATTGTGCTAGGTCCTGTATTATCCCCATTTTACAAGTGAAGAAACTGAGACAAACAGAGTGCCCTTGCCGAGGGTCATGTAGCTACTGTCTGAGCTGGGATTTGTACTTCGTTCACTGAGCCTTGGGGGCTACCCATAGATAATGCCATGGTACTTTTGAAATAATATATTGAACTTATTGCTACTGCATATTCTGTTTTTTTAGTGGAAAGTTCATTTCTGTTCATTCCAAGTATAAGTGTAGATATTTTAAGTGATTTAAGATCACTTAAAAGACTTATGATCATGATTGTCTGCTATTTTCACATGTAGATCCATAGACAAATGATTTGGCATGACTTCCTACTTTATTTCATTTTCAACCTTTGAAAGATTTTAATTTACAAGAAGAATGACTGTATAAAGGAGATGTAATAATAAAGGATAACTCCTTCCCTTGAAGTTTTCAGTGGGGAAGTAGGAAAGAGATAAGGCAAGAGTTCCACAAGTCACCATAATAGGAAACTATGATAGTACTGAAAGGACATCACTTCTGACTGTGGACGTCAATTAAGGCTTCAGGAAAAAAAATGGCTTTTGAGTTTAATCTTGAGAGATGAATAGGGTTTCAGCATGTGAAGATGGGCACTCACTCATTCCACTCATGTGAGCAGAGGTTCAAAGTATGTGTTCATAAATAATTCCATTTTCCTGGAACATAGAGTATGTGATGAGACAAAGCTGCAAAGTGTGGAGCCTTGTGTCTAGATACTGGGTTGGATTCCCTCTCCTTGGTTTATTAACATATTATATTTTCTCTGGATGTATTATATAATATGAGCTCTTCATATCATTTTTGATACCCTACTACATACCAAATAATATGAAATCGCTTTTGAACACAGAGAAAAATTTAATCTGGAAATTACTTTTTGAAAAATGTACTGCAGAGTTGAATCAGATTTTGGTATTAATTTCATAAGGCAGTGTATTTTATTTTTCTTAAAATCTTATGCTAAATAAGGAAAGTGATAGCTAACTCTACAGTGTCACTATTCCAGATTTTCCTCTTAACTGCTATGGTAAAAACTGCAGTAAATAACATCCATCAGAAGGGTTCAAATATTCTTTTGTGGAAACTTTCATATTATAAGATATTAGACACAATAACATGAGCCATACAAATTGGGTAATTTGTAACAAATCATCAGAATTTTGTTATTTTGGGATGTCTATCCAGAATACTTTAAGAACAGACTATTTCTTAAAGGAAATGAAAGGCAGAGATGAGAAAATCTTGTAAGGCCCTTTTAGTTTCGTGTATTTCTACGATGTACATTTCCCTTGATTATGGGAAGGAGTCTTTTATGATAATTATTTGTAATCTTACACTGAAAGACTTCTTCTTCCATAGTTTACAGAAGACAGATATTACTCTATTCTGAGAGAGAAATTTGACTGTCATATATCAAATTAGCAGTTCCTTTCAATTTTGTGTCATCAGCAAAACTGACCAGCCGACTGATGCTTTCGTCTGAGTTGGTGATAAAATGTTGAACAGGATAGAGCCTGGTGGTGCACCATTGGACACTATGTAGTTCCCTTAATCAAACTCTTGTTTAAAGACTCTCAAAAGCTGCAATTTCTACACATTGTGTTATTAGTTCTGTTTTCATTCTTTCTTTTCCTCCCCTCTCCTCCCCTCCCCTTCCCTTCCTCTGTTCTGTCCTGTCCTGTCCTGTCCTTTCCCAAAACCTTAAACCTACTGCACTCTGAAGCTGGGATGCCAATGGGCCCCTGCCTAAGGCTGCTTCTGGACCCTCCTAGCTTTACAGTGATTATCAATAGTGTTGCTGTTTCCCTCCCAGCCTGATGTCTTTCTTTTTCTTGGCCTCATTAAAGGGGCCATGCCCTGGCTACTTCTTAAACAAGCCTGTTCAATGAATGGGTGTTGCCTCACCCTAAGTGAGTGCCTGCAAAGACCTTGGTCTAAAGGGCCCAAGGTCTCCCAGTGCATCCTGGGCCATCCCTAGTCATCCTGATGAATATCTGGTCACTGGATTCAGATGGCTCTGGAGGAGAAGTGAGACTGGTGACCTGCACAGCCCTCCCTCACTCAAAACAAAGTCAAGTGTAAGTCATCATTTCTCTGGTGGCATGGTCTTCTTCAGCAATGAAGGATGAGCACAATCCTATGATGAGCACATTGCAATTTCTGGCTCTCAGTGGTCTGTTTTACTGTGCTCTTGGAGTTATTTGTGAATTTCTAGAATGTTGCTAGAGATCAAAATTAAGCTCACTAGGTCAGAGTTTTTGGAATCTACTATTTCCTTTTTGGAAAATTAGAATAGTTGCTTATCCCAATATTTGAGGAAAAGTGCTGTTTGGGTTTTTTTTTACCCCCCAAAACTCCCTTAAATTTTTTTTCTAATCATTACCAGATTCCTTCTCCACACTGCTTTGTTTTCTGTCTTAACAGTTGCTTTCCATCTATAGTGTTGATTATTTTTAGTATAATCTGTATACCTGCTTTCCTCATACTTGAATTTTAGTTTAAATGCTATTTGAACTTTGTAGCAAACCTTGACCAAATGTAATGTCCCAAGACTTCATGAGAAGACTTCGATCCCTTGTCTGGAACCCATGATTCTAGTATCATAAGCCTGAGTCTAGCAAGCCAATTCCTTTTCATTTCCATTCACAGTCTTCCTCTGGAAATGGGGTTCCTCCCCAGGGGCACATATACTTCTTTGGCGGTAGGATGAGCTTGTATAAGTAACAGGATTTAGTTCCTTACATATGGAATTGGTATTAAAGGAAGATATTGCTTCTGTGCGCATACATAGTAAACTCTAGAATAGATTTTCTTTCATATTGAACAGCTGGTGTTGAAGGCTACTGAAAGTCAAGAGGTACAGGGACTGAAAAAGGTTGCAAGCCCAAGACCTAGAACAAGAGATCAAAGTAGAGTTCATGTCCCTCAGCCCTGTCTTTCCTTCTCAGCATATCCAAGTTGACAGTTTTTTTTTTACTTTTTCACTTTTCTCACTCAGAGTTAATAGACAAATATCAAGTAGGGTTGTATGTTGGCAATGTTTTCTTAATGTTTTACATACATATATGTGTGTATATATGTATGTATATGTATATATATTCCAGTTAACTTTATTAGCCATGAATTCAATGATACAGGTTTTTGTTTTTGTTTTTTTTTTAATAGAAATACATTCTGGCTCTGGTCTAGACCTGCTCAACGACCTATTTAGGTAGTTCCTGAAAAGAAGAGTTTAAGACTGTGTTGTCTTAGAGGTTTATCCTTACTCTGCACTATTTATAGTATTTCTAAATGAAAAGACACATTGCCTCAAAACAATTTTCTAGGGAAAATTATGGCTTTCTCTGTATAGTCTGGTTTTCATGATTTCACTTTATTTGTTAACAGGAACAAACTTTCTCTTCACAACTTTGGCAGATTCACTGCCAAAGCAAACCTAAGAAGAAGATAATCTACTGGCTTCTTCCTCTTTTGTTTTTCCTGGTCAACCCTGCTTCCTAGCCCAAAGCTACATCTTTTATATTACCCACGAATTGTCCTCCACAGAATCTTTTCCACTGTAAGCAATAAAGCTCCCTCCCAGTGTTCCTCTAGGCAATCCTAGGTTTTTCTCTGCTTTCCTTTTTGACATGTACTTCCAGCCTCCTCTCCCTATTCTTCCCCTTTTCCATTTAGCTCTCACAGGCAAAGTCTGTTTTCTTTAATCTTCCTGTATAATAGTTTCTGGTTATCTTATTAGCCATTTGCTTGATTCCCTTAGCAGTTTTCCTCTTTGCTGGCTTCTCTACAAACTGCCTCAGAAAAATGAAAGAGTAGCTTTCCTTATCATGAAACAGAACATTTTTGAACAGAACTTTACATGAAAATTAAATCACTTTTCTTACAAACAGGGACAAAAATAGCTACCTGAAGTTGCTTGAATATCTCCTATTTGGAAAAATAAAGGGCAGTAGAAGTGAAATAATTTTGCCTGCTTAGGTCAAACCCTCAGTTTCTATAAATTAGAAGCATGGTTATAGAAAACAGAAAGTTGGATAACTTTGATTACATTAAACTGAGAAGTTTTTGCACAACCAAACCCAATGCAACCAAAATCCGGAGGGATGTAGTAAATTGGGAAAGAATTTTTACAGCTAAGCTCGGGGATAAAGGCCTTATTTCTAGAATATATAGAGAACTGACTAAAATGTATAATCATACAAGTCATTCCACAATTGATAAATGGTCAAAGGATATGAACAGGCAATTTTCAGAGGAAGAAATTAAAGATATCTATAATCATATGAAAAAATGCTCTAAATCACTATTGATTAGAGAGATGCAAATCAAAACAACTCTGAGGTACCACATCACACCTATAAGATTGGCAAACATGACAGAACAAGAAAATGATAAATGCTGGAGAGGATGTGGGAGAGTTGGAACACTAATTCATTGTTGGTGGAGCTGCGAGCGCATCCAACCATTCTGGAGAGCAATTTGGAACTATGCCCAAAGGGCTACAAAAATGTGCATACCCTTTGACCCAGCAATATCGCTACTAGGACTATATCCCCAAGAGATCATAAAAATGGGAAAGGGTCCCACATGTACAAAAATATTTATAGCAGTACTCTTTGTAGTTGCCAAAAACTGGAAGTCAAGGGGATGTCCATCAATTGGGGAATGGCTGAATAAATTATGGTGTATGAATGTAATGGAGTACTACTGCACTATAAGAAATGATGAACAAGAAGACTTCAGGGAGGCCTGGAAGGACTTACATGACCTGATGCTGAGTGAAAGGAGCAGAACCAGGAGAACTTTGTGCACAGCAACGACCACAGTGTGTGAGAGTTTTTTCTGGTAGACTTGGAATTTCGTAATAACGCAAGAACTTCTTAAAAAAAAAAAATCCCAATGGTGGTTCTCAAGGCAAAATGCCTTCCACACTCAGAGAAAGAAATATGGAAGTCATTCGCAAAATGTAGCAGATCATGTTTGTGTATGTGTATGTTTTTGTGTATCATGTTTTGATTTGTTATAGGATTTCTTTCATTTATTTTAGTCTGACTACATAGCATGACTATAGTGAAAATATACTCAGTAGGAAAGTATATGTAGAACCCATACAGAATTGTATGCAGTCGTGGGGAGGGAGGGGGTTAGTAGGGGGTAGGTGTGGGGGGGATAAAATCTCAATTGTGTGGCAGTGATTGTTAAACATTAAAAAATAATAATAATAATAAAAAAAAGAAAACAGAAAGTTGTTAGATTGGATAAATTATCGATTCAAGAGTTCAAAAGTTTGTTAACTTCCTTTGTCCTTGAAAGCTTAATTTATACTGCACCTCAGTCTTGGCCTGAGATTTCTAGTAAATTGATCAGAGATAGATTATTCATGTTTCATCGTCAGGGCGCTGTTTTCCTTGTACAGAACTAAATAGTTACTGAGAAATTTGCATTTCTAATTTCTCCTTTTCTAGGCTTCACAACTACCATCTTGCCTTTGTTTAAATATGATCAGATTATTTTGACATTTTCACAAAATAACTTATGAGTATTAGCCTATTTGAATGAATAAATGGAAAATCATTTATTAAGTCCCCTTGTACTTCGGGATATAGAGAGGAAAGACACCGAACCTCTTCTCAAGGAGCTCACATACGTATGTAGGAACAGTTTTGCTGAAAAGTCCTAATATTCCCTATTTGACTCTTAATAATAGCTAAGATATAAAATCCTATCTAATTGTAATTCTGCATAAAATGTTCTTTAAAAAAGGATCAGCCGCCTCATTTGTGAAGTTTTCTACCTCAGTAGAAAAATATAAGAGCAAATATTGAAGCCTACACCAGTGATTTTTGGATTATCACTGACTTTGATGGCAGACCCCACTACGGTACCTCCCCACTCTACTTCATTTATGGATACACAGCTGTGGCATTGACTTCTGACCTCTCCCCGACCTCCAGCTTCAGGTCTCAGTACTGATTTGTGTTGTTAGAGCTTGCCAAGGAGTTGGCACCTAGTGGTGCCCCATGTGGATGGTGCCATGCACTGGGTTTATAATTCATGTTTTCTTCAGTGTTTTTTTTTAAACTTCTCTGACTATTCCTATGACAGCGTAAAAGGAGAGCATGCTTTATTGTATGAATAGGGGTGTAGGCCTGAAGTCAGAATGCTTTGGGGAAGGGGAAATACTTAATTTCATGGGAGCAGACTTCTAAGGAGGTGACTAGAGAGGACATGAGATTGATAAGAACAGATGCAGATGTAACTTCACACAGGCAAATAAAGCAATGGTTTATTCTTGGTGATGAGTGGTAAGCACCAAATCTGCAAGATATAGGGTATGGGATATATGTCTGTGTTTCTCCCTCCTTTTATGCCTTGCCCTGTATATATGCCCATAGAACTTCATATTTCATTAACATTTTCTATACTGGAAAACAGATAAGTGAATAATTTATGGTTATGAATATTATCCCAAATGCGCTCTCTTTCAGATGGTGTTCTGTTTACCTATCTCTGTACATATTATATCCCTCCATGGAATAGGAGTTCTTTAAAGACAGGAACTATTTTTGTTTCCGTGTCTGAAATCCCAGCACTTAAGAGACTTCAAAAGTGTTGGTCAAATTGAAGGGCATTGAAGGTACTATAGTTTTTTTTCCATGTGACACTAAGTTTAATTTTTGAGTGTTAAATGTTCAGATTAGACAGATGCTGACTTTTCACTGCTAGTTTCTCCTACGAGCTGCGTGCATCATGGAGCATCTCTTTTTAGTTATATGCTTTCTTCTAGCATTGGTTTCTAGTAGAGATTCCCAAAGAAAATAATTTACAGTTATAAAGACATTTTGCTTTTGATGTACTGCCATAGTGAGGAAAATTCTTTCAGTTTTCCTCGAGCTGAGCTTTTTTTGTTGTTTGGCCTCTCTATTTATCAGCATGTGCAAAGTAGAGTTACTCTGACCAGCTTAATTTGGCAACAGTGTCATAAATACATTATTTGTAAACAACATTGTCATCTCAAAACTCAACTCCAGTGTCAGTTGGTGAGTTGCTTGTGTACAACATTGCTCCTAAGGAAACAACTGCTCCCTCGACTGTTCTTTCAGCTGATCTCATGTTCCCCCTGAATCAATTAAGCATAGGGAGGGTGGGACTGTATTATGGTTCCTATTACTCTGAAGCAGCGATCACCCCGATCTTCTTAGAGTTGTGATAACCTTTCACAGAATGTTAAGGCTCAAATGAACCTTAGAGCATCTAGGCTAATTGGATCATTTTACAAAAGAGGAAACCAAGGCCCTAAAAGATGAAGGAACTTGGCTGAGGTCATATTAAATTAGTGACCTCATCAGATATAAAACATGGGACTTCTCTCATATCATGTTATTCTCTGTATGCTTTCTCATAATCTGTTGGAGAGAAAAGGGAGAGAATTTTTTTTCAAATTAAATTAAAGTCAACTTTCTTTTAAACATTTTCTGAAAATTTTTATGCCATATTAAGAAAAACCCTAGGATGTTATAAAACCAATCCTAGGACTCATTGTTTTAAAAAATAACTTACCAGTTATTTTCCTGTCTTGGTTAAACACCAACAAGTTATAAAAGGGATGTAGTTACTGTTTGCCAAAATCCAGATCATTAAGTAAATGTAGGAAGGTTTTCATGTTGTTTACTTCAGCATTACAGATTCTCTAATAGAATATCATATCATATTTTATTATATTACATTGATCATAGTGAAGTCAATTTAACGTCTCCATCTGAATGTCCTGGTATCTAAGTGAAACCAGACTTGTTATCTTAGTTCTTGACTGAAAACTTCCTGCTTATAGGAGAGAAATCCACATCTTAAGTTATGGCAGAATTCCCACTCCCCCACCCCCTCCCTTTATTGAGGGTGTGTAGAAAATGTCCTGATCGCAATAAAAGAAAAATCTGTCATTTTTGCCCTAACATTAAACCCTGAATGAACTTGATAACAGAATACAAATTATGTCAATCTAGGTCTTGGACCACCAGTGTCTTGAGAAAATTACTTAATGAAATAGTCCTACACTGAATGTTAATGATTGTGTTAACTGGGAATTAAGAAATAGCCAAATGAGACTGGGCTCAAAGAATGTAAGTAGAAAGTAAATGTCTAGTGACTTCCATAGGTTTCAGGGCCTCCAGCTGTCAGTTATCCTCTTTAATGTTCATCCTGACCCTGTGATTACTCAGCTGTCCCAGTGGGCCATGCACCAGCCTGACCACATTCTGGCACAGACTCACTGGGTTAGGAGGGATCTCAGAGGTCCTCCAAACCAAGCATCTCCCTGCGGCGTGCCTGACCATTGTCTTCCAGGCTTTGCTGAAGGCCTTGTGACAGGGCATTCACTGTCTCCAAGAGCCACTCATTCCATGACAGGAATCTGCCTCTGTGCAGTGTCTGTCCTTCACTTCGAGGTTGGTTTGCTGGGGCCAATTGGAATAGGCCTGATATGTCTTCCTAAAAGGTGACTTCCAGCACTGTGTGCCCTGTCCAGATGGGATCTGATATGGGAAAAGTACCTCGAGAATAAGCAGTGACTCTCTAGTGATAGGCCTTATGCCTGTCTTCACACTGCCTAAAATTAAGTTAGCTTTCTTTGATTGCCCATAGTCCACCATCCTTTAACTCCCTTATCTTGTTCAGATGAACCACACAGTCTTAGGAAGCTGACTTTTTGAATCCAACCATAAGACTTTACATTTGTCCCTCTGCACTTAATCCTATTAAATTCTGGCCAGTATTTTAGCATGCCAATTTACCTTTATCCACATTAAATATTTTAAGACCAACCCCAAGTTATATAGAAGCACTCAGCCTGGGACCAAGCCCCGTGGCAGCATGAAGCCCACACTGATGACTCTTGGGACAGCCATTCAGCTGCCTTCATAATCCATGTCACTGCACTGTTTTCTAGCTTAGGTTGCTTCATCTTTATGTAGCACATCTGGGGTTTGTAAAATGTGTATACATACACACACACATTTTATCGGAGCTCACAACTTTCTGAGGTAGGTGCTATTACTCTCGTTTCACATTCTACTGAGATGGTGGTTGGTGTAAATCTAGTCTTTTCCTTTGCTTCAAAATCTCCAGTGGCTCCCTGTTGATTCCTGAGTAAAATTTAAGTTCTTTTGCCTGACATCCAAGACCCTCCCTAACCCTGCAGAGCACTGCCTCTGTAGCCTGTTCTTCCCCTCCCAGTCACACTGCACAGCTTTCTCCATGCCTTGGTTCACTCTTGTTCTGATTCCCATTGATTAAAATGACCCCACTTTCTTGCCTGATTGAATTCCTATCTGTCC
Organism: Notamacropus eugenii; assembly: GCF_028372415.1. NCBI lineage: Eukaryota > Metazoa > Chordata > Mammalia > Diprotodontia > Macropodidae > Notamacropus > Notamacropus eugenii. Next base: position 294,967,852 of record NC_092877.1, on the reverse strand, counting down.
TTTAAAATTCAAAGACACTTCTTTAAAGCCTTTCCTGAACCCTTGTTAAGTTATACAGTCTTCCCCGTAGTACCTTACAGAGTATTTCCCCAAATATGTATCATGGTTATCTGAAGACAGGAAATAAGGAATGTTTTGTTCTGTGTACAATTGTATAATTCTCATCTTTTTTTTTTTTTTTTTGTTTGGAGAGGTGAAGGCAAGGCAGTTTAGATTAAGTGACTTGTGCAAGGTCACACAGCTAGTTAGTGTGAAGGGCCTAAGGCCAAATTTGAACTCAGGTCCTCCTCACTCCAGGGTCGCTGCTCTATTCACTGCACCACCTAGCTGCTTCAATTCTCACTTTTGTAATTCTTCCTGCCTTTGAAAAGTCCATTGGCCATGGGGAAGTTCTCAGCAAAGGCATTGTGTGATTGGATTCAGATTTGCTGTGAGACCTTGGGGGCGTCTTCTGTGGCCAGTACAGCTTTTTTGGACTTTGCTGAGTCTCACTCAAAGCAGAGATTTGCTATTGGTTTTTAAACAAGTCAAGCATGGTTCCAGTCATAGTGGTTGGGACCACAACAGTAATCTTGGTGACAAAAGAAATTGGATCACCGTCCCTTTAAATAGAAACTGTCCTTCCGAAGAACTGGTAGAACGGTGGCTGCAGCACCTTCCAGAAGGTCCCCTGGCCACCTGGAGCGTCCGTTGGGCCTGGATGTGAACAAGTGAGAGCTGGAGGAGGGAGGCCCCTGCTTGTGGGGTTCATGGCCTGTTTTCCTTTCCTGTAGCTTAGTGGTGCGATTGCCATTTTGATCAGAAGAGTCCATGGGCCTGTTCAGACTTATCAGATGGTCAGCTGAGGAGTTGTTAGGGGGTTGTCCTAGAAAGCTGTTCATTTCTAAAGCTCACTTTTGATGATGAAATAAGAACAACTCTTGACCACAGATTTTTTTTCCATTTTCTAAAATGTATTCTTATCTCAAAAACAACTGCTTTTCCTTCAAGTGATACATAAAAGAATGTTACAGATAGGTGCTTTTGAGATAACCTTGTGAGGACTATCCTTTCTGTTTTGCTTCTAACATTTTTTAATGAGTTGGCTTTGGATTAGATTCCTTAACTGAACCAACTAACAACTGGTGTGAAACCATAAATGTTTCAAAATTACATATTAAGAATGTACAAAAGAAAATATTGGGTTCATGACTTAAGCACTTAGTTTGTAATTTTATTTAAGTGTATGTTTAGAAACAGGTACCTCTAAATTTAGTTTTAAGGCATCATTTGTGTATTAAGTCTTCTGGAATATTTTAAGTTTCATAAATGCTTGTTGAAATAGGAAACCAGTAGGCAATATAGATCATACATGTGTTTCGATCCTAGAAAAGCACTTGTTTCAAATTTGTATTTTATATAAGGGACAGTAACAATCCTACCATAGTAAATCGAGTGAGTACTTACGCATTTGATTTAATATTTATGGTCTTTTATTAGAAATTTAAATTCATTTAAGTTCAAACTTTCAATGTTTTTAAAAACTGAAATATACTGATTCCAAGAGTTTTGTAGTAATGCTGTGGAAGGTATTTTGTAATCCATATATGAAGGGAAATGATCAAAAAAATTGTAGAATAATGAATTCTTAAATCAGTTTGGTAATTTCTCTAAATTCATAAGTAGTTGTAGTTTTGAGAGTTTTTTCTTATTATGTACATGAAATTATGTAAGAAATATAATTTTATCCCAACAGGAAAGTGTTTAAGAATCTTTTAAAAAGAGATTGAATTTTTTTCCTAAAATTATCTCTTCTCTTTGAAACACAATTCCAAAAACCTTTGTATTTTCCTCAGTAAAAAGAAAAAAAAGCAACCAATATCCTTGATTAATACGATTTTTATTCTTTGTGACTTTTATACTTTTTTTCTGTTGAAATACAGAAAATATATGCTAGAAAAAAGTGCATCACCACTTAATGTTAATTGACTCTTTAAATATGTGACAGTTCAGTTGAAAGTATTATAGAGTCCAATGTAGACAACTGACTACTGCAGTGGGATTTGTTTGTAATATATGAATGTTACTATATCAAAATGTTATGCTAGCAGTATGTGAGGTATGCCATTTCTATAATCAACAGATTTTTAGAGCTGGAAAGTACCTGCATAGATTCCCTGTTAATGATGTTGAGGGTAGGAAAATGGTAGTTTTCTCCTAATAGAAGAGTAATATGGCAACGGTTATTTCTTAGTATTTCAAAATACCATTTAGATTTTAATAGTTTACAGTAATAGATAATCAGGAGTTTTTGTTCAAGACAGTTTAAAATAGAACTTATTACGAGCTACAGTTGCATGCTTGCTGATGAATAAGAAAATATATGGAGGGCTTTTGAACAATTCAGTCTAGTACAATTTAGTGTTAAAATTATGAAAAGCTTTAGTTGCTAAATAATTGAGACCAAAATGCCATGAAGTGACAGAGTTTTAAATGTTGCCTGATGATTTGAGAAACAATCTTCCTTGAATACTTTTGGTTATAACCAGTGCTGGAAGAGATGCTTCATCCGACCTCTGATTTCTAGTCCAACCTTTGTTAAGTGCCTATTCTGAACCTAGGTTTTATTGGGGTTCATTCTAACCATAAACGCATTAGAATTGTAGAGGTGCTATGTGAGGTACAAGAGAGAAAGTGGTTAGAATTGGGGAATCAGAGAAGGCTTCATGAAACAGGTGGCATTTGAGTTGAGTTTTAAAAGATGTCTAGAAATTGAGCAGGTGGAGAGGAATGGGGTGTGATGGGGTGGGGGGAAGAAGCACATTTCAGTCAAGGCAAAAGCAGTGATGGAGGAGTAGAGGATATGTTTGGAGCAGAGAGACCAGTCTGGTTTGTAATGTAAAGTGCATGGTGGGAAGGAATATATAAAAATACTGGAAAAGTAGAGTGGTGCCAGATTATGGTGGTTCCATGGTGTAGGAACCAGGAGCACCTGGGTTTAAATCTTACCTCTAACATATATTGGTTATGTGACCCTGGACCAGTCATTTAACCCCCGAATGTCCTAGGCAATATTAGAAGACTTAAGTCCCTGAGTGGCTGGCTAGCACTGATTGGTAGAGATTCCTCACCTGAGAGTTCCCTGGGCAGTGAAATCACAGGTGTGTGCAGTCCCTCCACCAATGCAAGGCTAGGTAGGCTCTTCTCTCTCTTTTCACTTTTGCTGCCAGATTGTGGAGAACCTTAAATATCAAGCTTAAATATCCGAGCTTTATTTAGTGAGCATCAGAGATGACTTAACCAGATCTGTGCCTAAGAAAAATGATTCCGACAGCCGTGTGGGTCTGAATTGGAATCAAGAGAAAATAGTTCAGTCATCACTTATTAAGAAGCTCCTGGAATTGTCTGAAAAGATGAAAATGAGAGTTGATTCTAAGAAGGTGACAACTGAGAGCTAGAGAAGAGGAAACAGATTTGAAAGAAATAGAAGGTAAAAGAGGCAGGTCTCTCAACAAAGGACAGAGTTCCAAGGTTGCAAAATGAAGGGGACTGGGTAAATGGTGATGAAGCAGCCTCAAATAGTGAAGTCAAAAAAAAAAAAAACAAAAAACACCCATCTAGTTAAAGAATTCTTTCTGTAATATTCCTAATATTAGAGAAAAATACAGTATTTCAGGGCGCTATAGTGGATGGAGTACTGGGCCTGACATCAGGAAGACCAGAGTTCAAATCCAGCCGTAGCCACTTACTAGCTCTGTGACTCAATTTCCTCAGCTGTAAAATGGGGATAGTAATAGTACTTACCTCCCACGGCTGTAAGTGCTTAGTACAGTGCCTTGAACATAGTAAGTACTATATATAAATGCTAGATTATGTATTATTAATAATATTATCATACAGTGGTCACCAGTCACAGGTACTTGTTATGGTGTGATGTTGTAGAAAGAGGGGTTTTAGTCAGGAGAAACCTAAGTTCAGATTTTCCCTTTGATATTCACTCTGTGTCTGACCATAGACAAATCACCTAACTTTTCAGAGACTCAGTTTCTTTGTCCAAAATGGGGTTAATATCTATACTACTTGGTTAACAGTACTGTTAAGAGGACCAGTCCAGATAAGATGGATGTGACGTGCTTTGAAAACCTCAGAAGTGCTATGTAGATGTCAGTTGTTAACTGTTGAAATACTTCATTGTTGAGACCTTTCTAATTTCATGAGGACAACCAATTCCCTAGTTATTAGCAGGTTCTTTCTTACATTGAACCAAATCTACCTGTTACTTGTACTTAATACAGTTCTATCCTGTGGAGCTACACAAATGCCTACATTGTTTGCACATGATTGATACCCCTTTTAAATGGAAGAAAGTGCCTATCAGAACTCCTTTATGTGGCACAGTCCCCGTTTTATAGGCTTTTCACCAACTTATTAGCCCTCTTCTTGGGGTGCTCTAGTTTATCAGTTGCCATTAAAATGTGGTTCCCTGTGGTCTGATCAGTATAAAGTGCAGTCAGTTTATTTCCTCCCCTGACTTTTTGTTAATGCATAGTAAAATTGCAGTGGTTTTTTTTTTTTTTCAAGTAGCTATATGACACTGTTGGTTCATATTGAGTCTGTGGCTACTTGATTTTCATGCAAAATACATATCTATCCCATATATTTTGTTGTTAAGTTGTATCCAACTATTCGTGACCCCATTTGTAGTTTTCTTGGCAAAGGTGCTGGAGTGGTTTGTCATTTCCTTCTCTAGCGCATTTTTATAGATGAGGAAACTGAGGTGCTCAGGATTGCACAGCTAGTAAGTGTCTAGAGCCAGATTTGAACCCAGGAAGATGAGTCTTCCTGACTCCAGGCCTGCCTCTTTATCCCTAGGCCACCTCACTGCTCTTATTCCATATTGTATATACAATTGCTTTTTTAAAAATCTTAAGTATAGGAGTTTGCATTTATCTGATTTCATTTAGATTTCAAGTTATTGTTCCAGCCTTTCAAGATCCTTTTGAATCTTGAAATTTGTTTAAAGCAACTAGATATTTTTTCTTGTCTCTTTACACCCTCACTAGGTCAGAAATACTGCTTCATTGTTTGGTAGATGATAAACATCCAATATCTGTAAAAGAGGATACAGTATTCTTAAAGGTAACTCTTCACATCTTGATGGTTCCTACGTTTCCTTTTCCTAGTCAATTTCTTTCATGGTTTCCTTAACAATTCTTTGGGAAATTCTAGGTGGGCATGTGTATTATTCACAATGGCTACATCTGACAACTAATGACTGAAGAATTGTGGTTATTCTGGGATGTCTTTTCTTCCCTTCACCCATCTGAAATCTTGCAGGATACTGAGGTGGTTAGTGGAGGTGAACTTGTAACTCCTACATTGAAAATTGTGAAATGACTAACCCTATTATATTGTAAACTCTTTCTTTGACTCCACACTATCTGATACAGAGCTTGGCACATTATGGTGGTCTGAATGTTGGCTCCAGATCATGAGCTATATCCTAAAGGAGAAAAATAGGGTATGACAATTTTTAAAATTACAGGAAATATTTTTAATTCTTTCCGTTCAAATAAAAATTCTTTATAGGTCATTTAGTCTTTGAAAAGTGAGATTTGGAGGAAAAGTATGAACCTCTTTAGACCAGTACAGTTATAGTTTGTTGATTTGGTCTTTGGTTAAAACATTTTATTTTGTTTTGTGTCCCATACACCTGAAAAATTTCTTTATATTCTCCTTTTTAACTTTTGAACTTCCCTTCAAGTATTCTTTTTAATTTATCCAGAAGTACCTTAGACATGTGAAAAGAGCATGGCAGTCTTGTATACTGCTCACCTGAGCACCATCTCAGCAGTCTTTCTAAATTAAGCTTGCTCTCCTCTTCCTATGTTTGTTTTGGGAGATTAATTTAGAGGACAGACCTCATGAGTGGTTCTGGAACCTATTTCTGTGTTTTACTACTTGGCATCTAATACACCGAGTCAGGAAATGTGTTGTAAAAGAGTTTTTAAATTTATTCTTCCTGAATATTTTCCTAGCTTAGTATAGTGCCTGGCACATAGTAGGCACTTAATAAATCCTTGATGGTTGGTAAGTAAAAACTTAGGAAGCAGTATATCATCTTCAGAAGAAAAGTTATTATAGGGAATCATTAGGCCAATTTATTGGGGTTATAAGGCTTTTTTTTTTTTTTTGTACTGAACCTGTGATTTAATTGGCAACAGAAAGGTCTCTCTACCATCGAAGATCAACACCAACTCATCAGAGTGATTTGTCTAAAGTCAAAGAGTCTATGTCCAAGGCAGGGCTTGAATTCAGCTCCTCAGACTCCACGTTCCACTCTCCATCCACTCTGCTAAGCACCATGAATGTTCCAGATATAGTGTTCCCTAGGCAGTCTATGATCTCATTTCATAGTTTGAGAATTGTTAATCCTTTCCTTTTCTTCCTTCCTGATCTTTTTTTTAAATTTTTCACTGGTTATTCACATTTTGGAATGGGGGCAAAATAAACAAATGTGGTTAAATTTAATTTGGATCTATAGCTCCAGACCCTATTGTTTATCTGCATTAGAAATTCCATCAGTACTTCAGCCTCAAGTTCAAAATAAAATGTCTTGTATTTACCCCGAAACATGCCCTTCAGCTCAACTTCTGTATTTCTCTTAATGAAATTCTACCCTCCTCACTCAGATTCCAACTCCAGACTCATCTTAGACTGTGCCCTCTCCTTTATCTTCACTCCCCCCGTCCCCCTCCTTGCCCCAATTGGTCACCTAGTTCTTTTAATGATCTCTCATGCCTGGCAGCCCTAACTTTGGACTTCTTTTGTGGTGGGCCTAGTTGAATTCAGGCCTCCTCTGTTGTGGATGAGACTGTTGTAATTACCTCTGTTTTATCCTCTCCTTGCCACCTGAGTTTTCTGCCCAGAGCACTGCTCTGATGATAGCATGTCTTCTAACTGCTTCCTGGATGAAGTATATACTCCTGATCCTAACATTTGAGAGCCTTCACCTTCTCATTCCACTCTGCTTTGTCAGGCTTATCTATCCCCATCCCCCTTCACACATACTCAGCTTTCTAGGTGACCAGGGTTACTCTCTTCTCATCTCTCTCTTCTGTGACTTTGCTCATGCTGTCCCCTAGCCAGAGAATGGACTTCATACCTTGTGCCTTTCCCCTTCCCCTAATCAGCCTGTTGAACTGGACTCCTCCTCAGAAAAAGTCTTTTCTAACTCTCCCACATGAAAGTAAAACCATCCCTCCCCAAATTTCTTATAAAAGTCTTTCCATAGTCCTCCTTTGCACTCATCATGCATTGACAAATGTTTGTGGATTGGTTCAGCACACTTCCTGAGATAATTTCTCCATTTCTCCATTTGTTGTTAGCTCCTTGACAGCATACTGTCATGTCACAAAATCTCAACAATTGGAAAAGAACTTAAAGTCCCAACTAACTCAGCCTATAACTAAAGAATAATTAACTTGCATAACATACTTGAGAAGAGATCTTCCAGGCTTGGATTTTTAATTTACGATTTTGTTCCTTAATTTCTTTTAGTGGTAGGTACAAAGTATTCTTTCTTAATGAAATCTAGACAATGAGCTTCACTCAGAATACACTTTTAATGCTTATGTTTAAAAAATATTTACCTTACAAATTAAGACAAAAGCCAGTGTTACAAAAAAAGAGACTGACTGAAGCAGCTAGAGCAGGATGGGTTTTTATATTAACTTCCATTTTAGAGCTTTCTTACTTTATCAGCAATTTTAAAAGTCTGTTCCTTTGGCAACTCCACTGTTCTGGATTGAAAAAAATACCTTTTCTGCCAGGTTTCCTTTCATTTTCCTGATCCATCCAGTGTTCTCTAATATCCATTAGGACTTTCCCTTTAAAATCACAGAATGCTGAGAAAGCATAATCATTTGGCTAATCTGGAACATTATCATCACTGCTGCTACTTTGTTTGCAAGAAGCTACCTCTCTAGAAATTTCTCCCACCTTTTTGTTTTTTTCAGACTCTTCTTGAGTAGTTTAATTTTTTTCTCGTTGCCTTCATGTAAATTTAAGTATCTGAATTAATGCCATATGAGCCTGAAGAAGCAAGTTCCTGTGATTGGGACATAGCTCCACTCCTCTTGCTATGCTCTTGCTCACTCAAGAGTGATAGGGAGATGGAAATGGTTCTGGCCTTGGCCTCTGAAGAACTCTACTGGATGGGGATTCCACTGCCACTTGAGCTGGACTATTCAGATGCTGGACAGCTCTTAATTGTTACAAGGGATTTTGCTTTACAGTAAGCCTACATCTGCCTCTCTGTAACCTCCAGCCATTACTCTTAGCTTTGTTCTCTGGACCCAGGAACAAGTCTCATCTCCATTACACATGGTAGCCCTTTAAATACTTGAAGGATATCATCTCTTCTGCAGTCTAAACATTCCAGATTCCTTCAACTGCTCCTCCAGTGACATATTTTTGGGACTCTATCATGTTGATTGCCCTCCTCTGGACACACTTCACTTTATCAATGTCCTTCTTAAAATGTTGTGATCAGAATGAAGCAGAGTTGCCCCATCAGAATACCGTGGACCTGTGATCTCATATTTGTTCAGGATAGTAGGACTCCTTTAATACTGTTTAAGGTTATTTTAGATTATTTGGTGGATGTACTATACCTTTGATTAAGAGCAAGGTTACGATTCATGAAAACCCCCAGCTGACCTGTTTCAAATGCTCTGTTTACCCCTTATTGTTGTGAAGTTGATTTTTTAAACCCCAAGTTCCTCTTCATTTTTACCTGATATTCTAGCCCATCAGAACCCTTTTTGGATTCTAACTCCTTCATTTCACGTTAGTTGTCCCTTCTGCGTTCATATCTGCAGTTTTGATCAGCATGCCATCTGTGCTTTTATCCAAGCCATTAATAAATTTATTAACCAGTCAGAGTCAAATCCAGCTCTCTGGTCACTCCACCAGAGACCTACTTCTATTGGACTTGGCCATTCATCCAGTTCTGAGACCACCTAATTTCCTGTCCACAAAGATAGCATGAGAGATACTTGGTGAATCTGACTCTTTATGATAACTGCTTCTTTCTCTAGATGTTCACTTACCATCCCCTTACTGACTCCTTCTAGGATTTTGCCAGGAATTAGTGACAAGTCAACTGACCGTTTACGGGCATAACTTTTTTCTGTTTAAAAAAAATTGGAATAATATTTGCCATTCGTCAGTCCTGTGCCACCTCTCTCTGTTCTTCTCTAAAAACTTTTGAAGATCCCTGACTGGTTCAGTAATCATTTTCACCAGTTCTTTCAGTATCCAAGAACATAGTTCATCTGAATCTGCTGATTTGAACACAGTGCTCTCTTACCATCTTGTGACTTATCTTGGGTTTCAGTTTCCTATTAGGCATTTTTGTCCTCTCCATTCCAGTCTGAAAGTCATTCTCCTTGGCAGAGAAAACAGAATTAAGAGTAATTCAGCCTTTTCTTAGCTGTTATCATCCCATGTGACCTATCCCTTCTTTGATCCTTCTCATTTTTTGATTTGGTTGTCTTTTATTTGCCAGAGTCAGCTTGTTCTGTGCTTGAGCCCTTCTGACACTGTTCTTAAAGAACCATGCCATTCTTTCACATCTTCTATTAGCATTCATTGCTTCCCTCTTGTGAAAATCTCTTTTAAACCTAGGTTGTTCAGTTAATTCCTTATGTGTATACTTTTTTTTTTTTTAAGAAAACTCATTCCCTTTTCTTTGCCCTCAGAATTATTTTCATGTTTTCAGGAGAGCTTCCTGTACCACCTTTGCTGATTCTCAGTATAACATGTTAAGCCATGGGATACTTCCTGTCCCCATCTTTGAGCACTTTGAAAGCTACTCTTCCAAAATCTCAAGTGTATGTCTGTTTATTCCTGGATTTTCCTCTATCACAAAAAGTTGGAGCAACCACTTCTTCCCTTCCCATGGCTCCCTCCAGCTCTCCTTCAATGATCAGTTCCTTGTTGGTGGTGAAAATCAGTCATGGAATAAATAGCAGTTCCCCTTGATGTGTCTTCCACCTTTGCAAAGATGAGAAAAAGAGAATTTCCAGATAATTGAAGTCTCCTGGCGCTGTGTTATATAGGCCTCAACACAGTGATGTTTCTCATTTTCTGAACTTAACCCAAATACTCTCCACTAAGCTTCTCCTCTTCAGTTCCTGGATTTTCTCACTTGATATTTCTTCTGAATATACATTCAGTGCTACAGGCTTCCTTTCCTTCTCCCCCACCTCCCCCCATTTGAATAAGGTATACATCTTCCAGTCACAAGCCTCAAGTCTCAGGAATACCTGTGAGGTCAAGTTTGCTTATTTGCCTCAAGATCCCTAGTTTACCTTTTGTTACATTTTTCTGATTCTAGGAATGTCGAACGTAGAATGAATATGAAAACAGTCTCTAAGCTAGGCCTCTCATTTTTCAGTTGAGAAGTCTGAGGCCCAGAAAGGTTGTGACTTGCTCAAAGTTACATCCATATTAGTAGCAGAGCTTTAAGAAGATGGTACCTGTGAACAATTTAGACTTCTGAACCATACAGTAAGGTAATGGAATGATGGTCTTAGGGATATAGTGCTTCTAATGAGGACTGACAAAACATATTTGCCCGAAGACTTGGGAATTGAGAGGACTTTAAACTGAAAATAGGAGAGGAAGAAAACTGCTCATACTTCCACCAAGATATCATAGTAACAGGTATGATATAAGGAGGCTATCAGTATAAAGGGTCAGCAATTCATAGAAGTCAATCTCTATGAAAAAGTCATTAAATCCTTGGCTAGAGATATCTAAATATAAGCTCCTAGAAGCATACATAAGACATCAAATAAACTAGAAATCTTATCACAAGTAGCTGAATTCAACTTCATAGCTAGTACTAAGACTAGATGAGATGATGCCTTTGACTTTGGAAGGAACAGATGAAAGGGGGTGGTGCACTAGTATTTAATAGCAAAAATGTACTCAAGTGAGAGAATTCAGGAACTGGATGTGGAAAGCTGGGTAAAGACTTGCTGGGTAAAGATCAGGGGGAGAAAAAACAAACAACTAAAGCAATATCGAGGAATAAGTATGCAGACACTTGGCTTGAAGGAGAAAAATGTCTTTGTGAATTTGGGATACATCATAAGCCTGGCATTGGAAGTTGGACATAACAGTGACAGAGGACTTCAATTAGATACTTTTGGTAGAATTTAATTTATCTGCTAGAAATAGAGCAACACTGAAACTTGATTTATTTCATTCTTCAAAAAATGGAGTGACAGCTGACTTTTTTTAATGTTTTATTGATGCTTTTTAAAAATATCACTGTCACTTTCCAATGATGTTCTCTTCCCTCCCCCAAAAAGAAATGTCTTGTAACAAAGACATGGAAGACGTAAGCATAAGAGATGAACACTTGTCTTGTTGGACACGGTATTCCTTATTTTGTACCTGTAGTCTACCATCTCTAAAGAGAAGTGAGTCATGCTTTGTTATCATTTTTGTCACCATATTGATCAGAAATGTAAAAACCTTTAAATGAGAACTGCTATTCTCAACCCAATTCTGATAAAGAGAAGTTCATTGCTCAAGTCAAAGTGATGAGAACAGTGGGAGAAAGTGACCTTTCTATCTTAGAATCAATGATTGATGTGAAGGGTAAAGGCAAGCATAATTGGATATATCCCCTAGATGCCCCCTTAGTAATGAAGTGAGAGTCCTGGCACTTATGTAATCAAAGACATTGAGGATATGAGGCAGAACTTGAGAAAGGGACATCTTGTCCCAATTTTCAAAAAAAAAAAAAAAAAGGTATAAATTTTAAGGCCTAGGCTTGTAAGCCAAACCATCTTCATTCTTATTCACAGTGTTATTAGCTTGGTAGCTCTATATGCTCTCAATTTAATATGTTAGACTTCATGAGACATAGACAAAATTCCTTCAGGATGATCCAGATAGGATGGAGAGATGTGGATTTGAAGCTCTTGGAGTGACTAGGCCCAAGAATGATTTATGGATCGGTTTCTATGGGGAGGACAGTCGGGGCCCTAAAATAGCTTGTCAAATGAACCAAATCTACTGAGATGAAATTTAAAAGGGATAAATCTAAGGTTCTGTCCTTGGGGTCAGATAACAAACTTCACCAGTGTAAAATATGGGGCAGGCATGACTAGGCAGCAACAGTCAAGTGGTACAAACAAGATCCTTGTTTTTCTTCTTTTCCTGCAGATTTAATATGAGTCGCAGAGCTTTGGCTTCTATACTTTTTTTGTCAGTCAGTGAGCATTTATTAAGCACTTATATATTCCAGAAATTATGCTAAGCACTAGGGATACAAAGAGCCCTACATTCTAATGGGACAGACAACATCTACACAATTAGGCACATAGAAGATATGTACAGAGTAGGTATGTAGTAATCCAGAGAGGGAGAAATTAGCCACTGGGGGAACCAGGAAAGTACTCTTGCCAGAGGTGAGATGTGATCTGAATTTTTAAGGATTTGGCTTCTATACTTGATACCACATTTTTAAAAAGCACTGGTCCAAAGAGGATGGCCAGGTTGGAAAGGGCCTGCAAACCATACTATACAGGAACCAACTGAAGCAGCTGAGGATAATGAGTGTTGAGAAGAAAAGACTTGGGGTTAGGAAAAAGGTAGGCAGAGTCATTACCAAGTATTTGAAGGCCTCTGATGTGGTGGAAGATGGTGTAGACTGGTTTTACTCATCCACAGAAGGCAGAACTGGAGAAGTCGTTTGCACAAGGGCACATTTCGGTTCAGTATAAGGAAAAACATCCTAATGGCACTTTCTAAAAGCGTCACTGCCTGCCTCAGGAAGTAGTGGGCTCCCAGTCCTGGCAGATCTAAGTAGAGGTCGGCTGGCCACTTGTCAGGGAGGTTGTGCAGGGGATTACTGCTGAAGTTTGAGTTAGACAAGGTGACCTTTGATTCCTTGTGTAACTCTGTTCTTTCTGATGATAAGCATCCTGAAGGGCTAAATTGAATTATTTTGCAGAACCTTAAGTTAGTAAATGGGTGAAGTTTATTTCTATTTGTTTCTTTTATTTCTATCCCTTCCTGAAATCAAATACTCACAGGAAAGCTCTCAAGCTTGCTAATATTCTTTATGTGCCAAAAAGTACTTGAAAGTATACTTGCAACAGTGTATCTTACAGTGTTTTCTGTGTTCTACATTTGCCAGATGGACAAAGTGAATCCTAATTCAAAGTTCATGATACTCTTTAAGTTAGAGATGTGCTTTTAGCCTTTTAAAAAAGATTAATTTCTTTTAATTTAGGATGTTCAAAAAAATCAGTCTTCACTGGGGTGTCTGAAGAATAAGATTTTTAAATTATAAAATGAAATAAGATGGCAGAAATTTTCCATCTCAACTGGTCATATAGTTTATAAATTGGTCAAGTACTGCCATCTGGTGGACAATATAAACTTGACAGCTAGATTGATTTAACCTGATAACGCTTTGCCTAATAGCTTTTGGCATTTTCGGTGCATTTCTGCATGACTAACCTTCTCAAAATTCCTTTCTAATTGCAATTATACCCTGTACATGCGACAGGAGAGGTGTCTGAAAACTAAGGAATAACTTCAGGAAGCCAAATTTGGTTGTTTTCAGAATTTGAGGATACCTTTTTGACAAAATTGTAATTTTTAAGTGGCATATATAAGGAGAAGATGAATAAATCTTTTGAGTTATGCAGTATTAATACATTTCCAGCATGAGGCCTGTATCGTTTTGTAAGAAATTACTATGTAATTTCCAAGTTGAACGATAATAAATTGATTTTCTTTACTGTACCACAAGGTGGCAGGACAATATTATTGCAAATGGAGCTAATAAAACTTCACTTGGTTTTCTTTAATACTTTTTTGCTCTGAGACTTAGACTTTAATTCTTTTTAATTTCTTTTCATGTAAGTCTCTATAATATATGCCCTATGCTTCCCTGCCTTCTAAAGCAGAATACATTTATGACGTTATAGGGATATATTTGCCCCAATGAGAAAGACCCCTGGACTGCTTAGGAGGTGTTTCATGAGGGCACGTAATTGATGATGGGCTTCTCCAAACTCCTTAGCCTGGTCTGGTATCAGGACAGGGCTTATAGTCCTTCTGGTTCAATGGGATATTTCCAGATTTGTGCTCTGAAAAGTCTAAGAGAACTCAGGTTCATCTCCACATCAGATTAAGCATCAGAGTAGGGAATTACTACAGAAAACAGAATATGATAAGTCTAAATAAACCATTTCTTGAAGTCTCAGGATGAGCATTATAAATGTCAGCTAGTATAATAGGTTTTTAATGTAGCTACAGATACAGATAATATGTGAACTGTAGAGCTAAATGAGTACAGATGCAAGTCATGCTTCTAGAAATTGGGGAGAGACAGAAACAGAGACAGACAGACAGAGACAGAGAGAGAGGGCCCAGGCCCACTCATGATATATTACTGTTTAATCGTGTACCTATTATAAAGGTAGAGTGAAGGGCATGGCTTCCTGGATAGTAATATAATGTGCACAATACCTTTCTGCACAATTGATTGGGAAATTAAAGCCCACTGGAAGCAGCCTTTTTCAAAGTGATTTACTGTCTTTTGTTCCTTGTGACATTATCGCTCTTGTCTGTACAATATTGAAACATTTATGTGTTTTTTTCTTGCTACTACAGTGGACCCCACTAAGTTCGCTAATGGCTTGTGAAGAATACCCCTTGTTATTTTCAGAACTGATGCTGGAGAAGCTTTCACATTTTTTGATGATACATATTTTATAAACATGATGGAATCAGAGTTTTCTCTAAGCCCTCCTTAACATTTAACTTCTAGAATTCCCAATATACACAACATCATAAATTGCAGATTGAGTGCTATAATGAAACTAAGTCTTAGGAAATCTTTTAACTGAGCATCTTATATGAATACATTTGCTGAACCCCATATTGAGCTGTGAGCTCCATTAATGAAGTAATTTCAGGAGTAATGATGAAAACATGAAGAAACACAAATCCTACTACTTAGATGAGCTGTGTAGATTATCACTGATAAAATATTTGCCTCTGATGTAAAGGACCTTTAGCATAATACAGTGATACCTTCCTTCTCCTATGTTTTCAAAGATTATTGTCAGCTGTTCAAAGGACAGACTAGAGCAGGGAGACTCCAGAAGCAGGGAGACTGACAAATAAGAAAGTTCTTATGATAGCCCAGGGTCTGAACCAGACTTCACCAGAACTGGTAAGAGACTGACTCTTTTTCATGATGGAGGGTAAAGAGTTGAGGTCCCCAAGGTCACAAATTTGGGTGACTGAAAGGGGGTGCCAGGTTTGGGGTTCTGTTTTGGATATATTAAGTTGGGATTTCCTAAGATTTAAAGTGCTCTTGGCCTCCTGTGATTACCATAACCCAAATGGAGCACCCTGATATTCTAGGAGGCTTCTGAAATGGAGTCATCGCTTCTTTTTATCTCCCATCCCCCAGAGAATTGCTATCTTCTCATTTTCATTGGTTTTCTTCCCTCATGGTCCTCATCACTACTGTGGTTTGACTATTGCTTCTGCCATGCCTCTTGCCTTTCAAGGGAAAAGGCCATTGCCAACTAATTAAAGCACCTTTTACATCCTATAATGAGCAAATCGGATTTCTCCATACCATCTTTGATTCCTTTCTGCTGAGTTAATTGTTGTTAGGTGTTGAGTGTTTCTTGCTGCCATAGGAGTTGCCCCATCACTTCAGGTCTCAAGCATCCTTGAAAACTGAAGATTCTAGAAAGCCGGGCTGTATATAGCTAAGGTTCCACAATAGTGGACAGATTGCAGGGCTTCAAGTCGGGATGATCTAGGTTCAGATTTGACCTTTGACACTCACTGGCTATAAGATCCTGGGCAATTCAGCCTTTATTAAACCTTTCTAAGCTTCGATTTCCTCCTCTGTAAAATGAGGATAATAATAACATCTACCACTTATGTCACAGGGATGTTGTGAGAATCAAATGAGATAATATAAAGTGTGGACTGTGAACCTAAGTGCCGTGTAAATGTAGTTATTAGACATATATTGTGTTTTTTTATTTCTTTCTTACTCAACTTTTTATACTGCCTTTAAAAAACTTTCTTGTGTAAAAACTTGTTTCATTGAATTCCAGGATGAATTAGTGGGTAGTGCCTCCTCTTATATAAACTATGTGACCTTTGGCAAATCACTTAATTTCTCTGAATCTCAAGCAACTCTAATCCTAAATTATACGTTGCCTAGAAGGCCCACTTGCTTTGGTAGAGGGCATTTCTTCACAGGAAGTTAGTTTCTTCTGCCAGTGAAATCACTGTCCAGAGGCTATTCTCCACCCCTAATTAGGGACAACTCTTCTAAATTGGTAGGGGGAGCAAATGTGGTGAATGTATGGTTTGGTTTTGCTTGACTCTACGTAGTTGTAACGGTTTTGTTTTTCCTACTTTTCTCCTTGGGTGGGGGAGAGGGAGGGAGAGGATTCAGAATGAAAAAGAAGATAAAACTGATTTTAAACAGGTCGGGGGAAAGGAGGAAGAATGTGGTTTCAACCCCCAATTCAAGATTTTCACAAACCTGCTAGTTTCCCCCAGCCTGTGTTTCCAGGCCTGAGTTTCTCTGGCTATCACCCGATTCTTTGTCTCCCTCTACATTCTACCCCACTCTGTGGCAGTTGGAAACATTCATGTGACCTCTACAACAGCCAGAGGAGAAGCCACCTGCCTATGTGGCTCCTGTGCTCCAATGATCACTGCAGCAGAAGCACTGAGGATTCAAGTTAGTAGCTGTAGGCACGGAGGTAAAAAAACTGGGCTCCCTTCCCTGTGAAGCCAGATGATTTCCTTGATGACCTTGAGAGGTGGCCTTCCCTCAGAAATGATAACAATGCCTCATTGACCTTGCGAGGTGCTTTTAAACTTCAGGTGTTGTTACGTCTGTGGAGAACTTTGTGAAATGCTACGGATATCTTTTTTTACATCACCTTCACTTCCAGATCTCTGTCTTTATTCCTCTTAACCCCCTCTGTCCTTCTCTCCCTTGACCCAGATAGCCATCTCCTGTCATTAATAATACAAAAAGTGGTGGGGAGAAGTAGTTCCACAAAACTGATCAATCCATCCATGGAGTCTGACAGTCTGTCTTGTACTGCAAAGGAGGTGCACTGTCTCCTCTCTCTCATCTCTTTCTTGGCTCCAAGCTTGGTCATCATAACTTGACAACATTCAGTTTTTTGTCATTCTTTCCATTCATATTACCATGTTCTTTTCCTGGTTCTCCATCAGTTCATGTAAGTGTTTCCAGGCTTCTCTGAATTCTTCATAGTCATCATTTCTTATGGCACTTTAATGTTACATTTGCATATCATAACTTGTTTAACTATTGGATGGACATCCACTTTGTTTCCTGATCTTTGCTATGACAGAAAGTGTTTGCTATGCATATGTTGGTATGTATGTAGCTTTACTTTATATCTTTGACTTCTTTGGGGGATACAGCTAACAGTAGGATGGATGTATGGACATTCTAACTGTTTCGTGAAAATACTTGGAAAACTGTCAAGTACCACTCAGACAATAAGCTTTCCACTATCCACAAAGGGCTGAATGTCAGTATGTTCTTGGTTGATATAAGTATGTGTAGATTTCCCTTCTTTGCATTGTTTTTATTTTATAATATATATACTTTTTTCACCATATTTAAATGTATAACTGTATATACATATGTAAATTTACATCCAACATATTTAAATTTTTTAAGTGTAATTTTAATCAAAATTGGCTCACTGGCATCAAAAATATCAAAAGAGTTAAAAATTTTATAATTACTCCCAGAATTCATGTTGTAAGTTAGGTAAAAATTTTCTGTTTCTTTATATTCTGAAGTTAAATTAACTTGTACCTTAAGTTTATCTGAAAGAATAAATTCAAGAGCTACCCTTCAGTTAAGAACATCTCTGGTGGTTGCACAAATAATTTAAGAACAGTTGGCAAAAGCAGATTGGTTGAAATAGTGCCATACTAGTGAAATGCTAACTTGGAGGTGACTAGAATCTGTTTAAAGAACTTTAAAAATTAACATACCCAACTTAAATTTCTTTTTCTTCATTTTTATTTTAGAGCACATTTTATGGTCAATGATATCTCTTCTATGTTTGTTTTTAAAAGGAAATTTTTTTTCACTTTTGAAATGCATTTTCATTTATCTATAGCTCCTAAACGATCTGAAAGTTTGGGACTTTAAAATGTTCTCTGTGTTTATCTGAAATACTTATGGCCTCAGATGTCAACAGACATGGCATAGAATGTGGGTGATAAATCAACTCGATATTTCAGCTTTTTGCTTCAGTACTCTAAATGAGTAGTTTCTCTTCCAGCATAGGTCTGTCCTTCTAGCAATGCAGATCTTCAGCTTTCTATACCTTAGTAGGCAGTCATTACCTGGTGGCCAACTTTATTGTAATGAGCCTCTGAACTTAGCTCATATTTAAACTTCCAATCTTTGCAGCTTGGGGCTGGCTACCAGTTTCCATTCCTCTGATGTTGCTTTTTAAAACCCAAGGTCATCTCTGTGTTGAAATAAGACATTGGAATAAGACTTGGACATTTTAACACATGAAGGTAAATACAATTCCACAGTAACTGTGAAGCACTAAGCTGTATGGTACTCCATGGGTACATAAACAAGTGGTAAGCCTTCTGGGAGCTAGGTACTATTAGGAAAAATAAAGGAAAAGAATTCTTCGCTACACCAAGATGAATGAGCTTGCCCACAGAGAGGGTGCTTTTCTTTAAAGTACGTAAGGTGTTTGGCATATATTTCATCTGCCAAATCACAATAGTAGATAATTAGTGTTATTGGCATTAAGGGAGAGATCACTTTGGGATGTTGTGGTCAGGAAACGCTTCACTGAAGAAAGAGGAGCTGAACTGCACCCCTGGGAGAATGGTTAGAATTTCAACAGTGGCTTAGCCAGAGAGAATTGTGTGCAGAGAACTGAGAAAGCTAAGGAACGTTCCCAGGGAATAGGGGGTGGAGCAGCCTGCTTACAGAGGAGTGCTGGTGTGTATTTAATTGTGGGACCTGAGACTGATAGGTTGCGCTAGATTAAGAAGGGCCTTGAATGGCACGTTAAGGAGTTTGGAGTTTCTGGACTTTGAATCTAAGGTAAATGCAATTTCATGTGTATCAATGAAACTTCGTAGGATGAATATTTAAATACTAAACTTTGTTGTAGACTCCCAATATAGCAGTAATGAACATCCACTGAATGCTTTTGAGGAGGGGAGTGACATTTTGAAAGACACCTGGCTGTACTAATCCAGACTGATTGAAAGAGTCAGCAGGTCGTAAGGTCTAAAGAAGAGTACAGTGCAGGAACTGAAAGGAGGAGAGAAATCAAAGACATAAGTGTCATCTTGCCAAGTTCCCCTTATCTAGGAAAGCTATGAACATCTATACATTTCTAATCTTTCATCATTGTTGTAATTATATATAATTCTTTCACTGAAGATTTTTAACAGTTGATTCTGTCCTCTTAATTGTTGGCTGCAAGATTTCATAAGGTTCTATTTCAAGGGAAAAAATGGAATTACTTTTGTTCACACTTCACTTATACAACTGATATATTGAAAAATCAGCATATCAACCAAATTTTTATAGATCAAACCATATTTCCCTATATTTGATGGAGATTTTTCTGGAATAGGTTACACATTCTATATGTACATGTAACACGTAACTCCTCTTCCTTCTATATCTCTAATTTTAGGTATGGAGGAGCAAGACTCCCTCTCCTGTGCCCCCTTGGTGGTAGATAACACACAGCAGAGGCATAGGCCAGGGTCCACTCCAGGAGATGAGGGGCATTAAGGAGTTGAAGTGAGGGTTAGGAGCAAGGGGTAAACCTGGGAGCAGAGGAGAAATCTCAGTTATTTGAGAAATGGCAGACTGGGGATCCTGGGATTTTGAGGAGGGTAGTTGGTAAGAAAATACAGTAGATAATTTTTGCCTCTCCTGACTTCCTGCTCTTCTAAGCCTTTTCTCCTTTGTATTTATCTTTCCAGTCACCATTTTCTTCTCCTTCATACCAGATGTTTTCCCCTCATCCCCCTTCTCCCTCATATTTTTCATCACTACTGAGTGGATAAACCTTGGGGTCAGGGTGGGAAGAATGTCTGCCAGGATTTTCCTTTGAAGTAGATTCCCTTTTACATTCCCCTCCTTGACTCTCCCCTTATTCCCACTACTCCCCTTTGTCTCTTTCATTGGCCCACCTACTGATGCTCCCAGAGCTGGGGCAGCCCTGCCCACCCTGTGGTCCCTGGGGGCTACTGAGACACTCGAGATTGGGGCTGAGAGTAAGGAACTTGGGGGATGGGGAGGGGACCATTCCAAGCAGTGGCACAATTTGCTGCAGCTCCAGGACAGCAGGGGGAAGAAAAGCCTGTCTCATCTGCCTCCAAAGAGCACAAGCGTTGCCTACCGAGAGGTGTAGCTTATAATAGGAAATGTGGATTTTACCTCTATTTACTTGCTAGGTGGTAAGTGTTGTAACCAAACTTGCTAGCAGTTTTCAATTCTAGTTCTAAAGTAGATCATTTATTAGAGTACCATTTGGCAACTCTATAGGAGAGAATCCTTTGCTCATTTAAATTAAGCTTATGAGGGAAAAGTGATACTGAGACTATGTTGTCTCAGAGACAACAAAGGTTCATCACAATCAGTGTCTTCCCTTATGGGGATGTAACACAATCATCCTAAAGAGCCACAAATGTTCCACTATACAGACAGTTCTTCTATGGAGCTAAAGACTTCACTGGTACAACCAGGAACAGATGGAAGTAGTTTGCACCATCAGATAAAAACTAGAGTAGCTACTATACGTACATACATACATGTGGATGTGTGTATGTATATATATGTATGTATATATGTATATAGTATGGTAGTAACTATCTCTAGCAATTTCTTTTACCTACCTGCAAAACTTGACGGCTAAAATTCTTTATTTCTAAAAACCTATAAACTGAAAAAGCCTCCTTTTCCTACTGCTCCCTATGTTTTGGTCTTCCCATTCCCTGGCCTCTTCGATCTGCCTTCTCCCCTCTTCCTGTATCTACTTCCCCTTATTCACCAAAAACTATATGTGAATCTAAGAAGGGCAGATTCTTTGGGAAAAATTGGAACATTTTACCAGTCTTTAGTACACTTTGGTGGGAAGCACCTGCCTAAACTACTTGCTAATCATGGTCATCAGATATCTGGATACTTCCGGTGTGGTAGGCCCTAAGCAAGGTATTAGGGGTAAAGAAATGGATAAGATATGATTCCTGTCTTTTAGGAGATTACAATATAATTGAGTTTTATCTGTTGACTTACATTGTTATACAATAAATGATAAGTTGGTTGTAAACACCCCCATCTCCGTTCTCATCCTCTAGTCCTAGGGGTGGGCTAAAAGGTGGCACAATGGAACAGAGCACTGGGCTTGGAAGACCTGAATTCAAATCCAGCCTCAGACACTTGCTAGCTGTGTGACCCTCAGCAAGTCACTTAATTGCTCTTTGCCTCAGTTTCCTCATCTGTAAAGTGGGGATAATAGCAATACCCGCCTCCCAAAGTTGTGGTGAGGTTCAAATGAGATACTCTTTGTCAAGCACTTAACACAGTGCCAGGCAAGTAGTGGGTACTTAGTACTTGTTTTCTTCCTTCCTTTCTTCCTTCCTTCCTTCTATGGAAATTCTCTAGACCAAACTCTTACGTCAGGCTACAGTGGTAAGAACAGGCCTCATCAAGAGGAGGTTAAAACTTGAATTGGGCTTTGCAAGATGGGTAGGATGCAGACAGAAGTGAGAAAGGGAGGGCATTCCAAGGAGAGAGAATTGCCTGAGAAGAGCTCTGAAGTAGGAAATGATCAAGTCTACTTACTGAACAAGAGACAAAACTTAGTTATAGGACAGGATCTTGAGATAAGAAAAGGCAGGTAGCAGCCAGGTTGTAGAGGACCTTGAAGTCCAAACTAAGAATTTTAGGGATCATCATGTAGATAATAGGGAGCCAGTGAAGGAATTAGGGAGTGGAGTGCTTTGTTTTTGAAGCTTAATCTGGAAATGGTCTAAAATGTGAACTGGAAGAAATATAGATTAAGGAAGGTAGCCTGTGAGGAACATGTTGATTTGTGACAGTGAAAATGGAAAGAAAGATCTGCATCACAAAGATACCATGAAGCAAGTATCAGAATTTGGGCGTGTGAAAGGAGGCAAACATGTAAATTCCTAAAAAAAAATGTCTACTTATGGAAGAAGACAAAAGTCTTTGGTACCATCTTCTACCTGGAAAGTCTCTGTCCATTCAGCTAGTGACATCATACACACAGGGTTGCAGGGTTTAGAGCTAGAAGGGACCCCCTCACATTCACAGGATGCTCCAGAGAGGTGAGGAGCTCTCAGCCAGGTGTCCAGTGAATTAGCCATTAGTGATGGAGCCAGGATTCAAACCCAGATATTCTGGTTCAAAATGTGGTGTTCTTTCCATTGTGGGTCACAGCAGAAACAAATCCCTGAGTTCAATGATTCGGTTAAAGTGGGGTTAGCCCCACAGGACTCTGATAGGATGCCATTTATCTAGGTGATGGGGTTGGTCAGAGGTGTCAGCACGAGGTGCCAGAAGCAGCCTTGTTTCTGACAATTAACCAAGCTTCTAGGCTGATGGTTTGGATGCTCCATCCTCCCTGCCCTTTCCACTTTCCAACTGTACCATTTCCTAGGGGAGCACTTCTTTGAACTTTCCTTAGTAATAGGCAACTATTCGTGTACTTCAGCAAGTTCTTATTTTGTGTTTACTTCTCCCTGAATAATATGAGGTGTTGCTTTTGTTTTTAAAACTTTTTGGGGCTCTTTCTCATATACCTCATATATACCTAATACCTTGAGTTGGTTGTTTTTTCTTTTTTAATTTCCTTTTGACCCTCTTGACAAGTGTTTCTTGTCATTATCACTGGAGAGAAAAAATAGGACATAGATGGCCCAGTTAGTAAGTAGAGCATACAGCTTTCAAAAAGGCAATGCTGCCTGGAAAGGGTTAGTGGTGTCACTTTTTCTTATCTATCTTTCTTAATATATCTTTAATACTTTTCCTTAAAGAAATATTCTGTTTCATCTAAGGAAGGCAAATAGCTTTCAATAGCTTCGATTTCTTTTGTAGCTAAGTTAGAGAATATCTGAACAATGGTTCTCTTTTCATTTGGGTAAAGATTTCCTAAGAAAATCAGGGATAATGAAGGATATTGGGGGGATTGCAGTTTGATGCGATGATTTCATTTGAATTATTTCTGTGTATGATGTCACAGAAATGGAATAATTATACACTCTGGTTTTCTCTAGAAAAAAAGAACTTTATATTTCTAAACAGTTCTCATATTCTTAATTCACAGTCCTGAAAGCTATAAATGGATATCAAGCAAGCAAACATTTATCAACCCCCCTACGATGTCCTAGGCACTGTTAGAAGATAGCAATACAAAGAAAGAAGCCAAACAGGTCTTGCCCCCAAGGAGCTTCCATTCTGCCCTGGAAACAACAAATGTCTGTATAGGTGCCTGTACACAAAACACCTACAAAGCAGATTCACAATAATCTTGGAGGGGGAGGCACTGGTGTCTTGGGGGCACCAGCAAAAGTCTCATACAGAAGGGATTGCTGGAGTTGGGTCTTGAAGGGAACTAGGGACTCTAAAAGCCCCAGGAGAGGGCATTTCAGACAAAATGTAGCATTTATTTGGTGTTTTGCAAAATGCATTATATAAATATGATCTTTTTTTTATTCTCACAACCATCCCTGGAGGTCAGTATAGGGAAGACAGCTGGTACAAGGCAGGAGCAAAGGAGATGGAGTGAAAGCCAATATGGCTAGACAGTGTGTAGCGGGCATGGAGCGGAGGAATCTGTAAGATCACCAGAAAGGCAGGGAGACTTGGATTCAAATCATACTGTCACAAGCTATGTATCATTGAGTAAGTCACTTATCCCTCAATTACCTCATTGTAAAATGGGGAGAATGATACCTCCTGTGTCATGAGATGTTTTCTGTTCATGTGACCTTGGGTAAGTCACTGCCTCTCAGAGCTTCAGTTTTCTCATCCATAAAATGAGGGGGTTGGATAGCATGCTCGTAAAATCCTTTCTAGCTCTATCTGGATTTATAAAACTTTTACCTTCAAGAATTAATTATGTACAGTGCTTTGCAAACCTTAAAGCACGTACCCATATCAGTTATTATTAAGCTCATAGGTCACATGAGTAAAGTATGTGGGAGATGATTAATTTTTTTTTCTTTTTCTTTCATGATTTGGTGTACTGCTTGGTATTGTGTTCTTCAACAATTATGATATACCTTCTTATACATTCCTCCCTTCCATATAGGTAAGGACTTTTTCATTTGTTTTTACTTTAATCATATTTTGGAATAGAATTAATATTATTTTGTAGATTTTTTTTAGTGTAACAATGAAGGTCCTTAAAGAGCTTAATTGTGATACTCTGGGAGAAGAAAGCTTACCTTTTTTCCTACTAGGGGTAGGAGAATAACTAGACTTGGATAAAGCATATGTCATGCTGAGTATAAGGTCAGAATCAGGATCCTTCCCCCACTTTGAAGTACCACAGAGTCCAGGTGACATGAAGGGGCTGTCTAAACTGGAACCTAAAAGGGAGTTGAGTATGTTGCTCTCTAGAGTGATAAACACATCAAGAGTTCGTGATTCCTGGAATGCTTTGTTCCCACCCATTGTAATAAAGAGGTGAGAGCTCAATATGGAGACTTTGCACAAGAGGATCTTGTTCTCATTGTAGGTATTAAGGGTTATGAGGAAGTAGAGTCAGCTTCTCCAGAGGAAGTTACCCTTCAGGACTGTCAGACCACCACCTCTGGCCCTTACTTCACACTTATTAAGATATGGGCATTGAAAGATGTGCAAGTTAATCATTTGGAAACAGAGACTCAATAACTACTATAGGTTATAGCTATACAGAATCTGAGCTGTCATGGTCCTCAGAGGCCATCTAGTCCAACCCCAGGGGAACATAAATTCCCTTGACAGTATGACCAGTGGCCAGCCTCCCTTTGGAGTGAGCTCCAGTGAATATGAGAGTAATTTAAAGGTGGCTCACACAGCTTTTGGATGACTTGAATTGTTCAGAATTATAGTGAGCTGATATCTGATTTTCTGGCACTTCCTTGGTGTATCTGCCCTTTGAGATAAAGTGGAAGGGTCCATTCTCTTTTCCATATAAGAGCTCTTCATAGATTTGAAGAGCACTGTCATAAGCCCTTTTTTCCCCCAAGGTAAACAAATACTCCCAGTCTCTCCCAGGTGACTGGGAGGCAGTGTGTGGTAGGATCAGAGGATCTGGGTTTTAAAGCCTGGCTCTGCCACTTACTTTGCATCCCCAGACAAGTTACATGACCTGTCTAGGTTCCACATTAGAGTTGGATTAGATGAATTCTAAAGCCCATTTCATTCTTGAATGTTATTCTTTGATCACTTGTTCCCAGTCCCTTTACCATCTTGATCACCACCCTCTTCTGCATGTGCTCCCTATTATCAGTTAATCAGGTACTCTCAGTAGGTTCCTTCAAATGTGACACCCAGGATTCCAGATTTGACCTAACTAGGACAGAGTAGAGTAAATAGGACTTTCACGTGTCTCTCATTAAAACTTAAGAGACAGTGAAGAACAGGAAGCTCACTGAACACTCAAATTCATTTTTCTCCCTCCTGAATTATTTATTGGTCCTCCCTTCTCTGAGCTACACTAGCCCAGTGCTCCCCATTTCTTAGCCTAACAGTTGGCCCATCATTCTAGCTTATGAAGGTTCTAGAGCTTGATGGCCATGTGATAAAGTTCTCTAATCTTCCTACTTATGAGGAGTGGAACAGTACACTAATAGGTGACACATCCCTGAGGCTCTAATAAGCTCTGTGACTTTGAGAAAAATCACTTAATTTTTCAGGCCCCAGTTTCCTCACCTTATATAATAAAAGAATTATGCTGGATAATCTTCATAATTCATCTGTGTGGGTCACTGATAGGGCCTATATATGGTTTAGGAACTACAGGGAGTTATTCTAGTCTTCTCTCATTAATATCATAAGTTTAATAAGGTCAGTTATTTGTCACCATAAAAAGCTGGCCTTGATCCATTGAAGGATGGGACAAGAATAGAGGAGATAAGAGTGGGCTGGAAACATGGTGGCCTAGGGGAGAAGAGGGGCCAGTGCAAAGTCTGGGGCAACTGCTAGAGGACTGGCGAAGTGATGATACCCTAGTGAGGACTCAGTGCTTTGAGACACGGATCAAGTGGGATAGGGCTTGAGAATTTTAGACCAGACCTTTGTTGTTAACCAAAGCTCATCATGAGTGGTGTGTAAGGCCTTTAAAAGTCAAGATGTCAGTGCATATTTGTTTTGGTTAAAACTGGTAGGTTTGTACTGTAGAATTTCTTTCATGTGGCTCTTCTAACAGTTGTCAGCCCTGTTAAGCAGAGGTATGATGCCACTTTGAGGTTCAGGCTTCTTCAGCCCTATTTTGGTCAATGTAAGATATAGAAACAAAATAATATTTCTCTTTCTTAATGCTGGATCTTGCAATTATGTCATAATTTTTCAATGATAATGATGGAACATTTTTGTTGTGCCAATCACAATATTTTGCTAGACTTTTCTGTTCTGCTATTCCCAATTTTGTAATCATCTGAGGAGAGAGAGATGCATAGTCAGGTATGAAAATCTCTGAAAGTAATATGGTCCAGATTAGAGCTTTTTGACTTAATGATGAAATGATCACAAAGACAAAGTCTTTATTAAAAGGCTGGCTATGTTGCCTTAAGGCAGTTTGGTGTCACAGTGGATAGAGCACCAGGCCTGGAGTCAGGAAGACTCTTCTTCTTGAATTCAAATCTGGCCTCAGATGCTTACTAACTGTGACTGTAGGTGAGTCACTTAACCCAGTTTGTCTCAGTTTCCTCATCTGTAAAATGAGCTGGAGAAGGAAATGGCAAACCACTTCAGTATCATTGCCAAGAAAACCTCACAAGGGGTCATGAAGAGTCAGACATGACTGAAAAACAACTCAACAACAAGAAATGTTGACTTAATCTCTCTCCATCTCAGTTTCCTCACTTGTAAAATAGGCATAGGACTTGTTCTGGTTACGATTGTTTTGAGGAAAATGCCTTGTGAATCTTAAATTCAAATCTCTACAAATATGAAGGGTTGCTGTTTATCAGTGTATCTCTTGTGGGACAAAAAACTTGGCAAAAGGATGTGCATGTCAGGTTCTGTCCTTAACTTGCCTTGATGACAGCATGAAACCTCTTTAAATTTGTGACTAAAAAAAAGTAAAAAGTTCTATTGAAAGTTCTTTTTAATTCTTCTGCAATTTTGAATTTGTTACTGGAAGACTGACTGTATTAGAATGCATATAGCCCATGAGTTGGCTGCTCGGAGTAATCTTAGTTATCAGGAGGAGCAATGGTATGCAGATTTCAAGGAACACCTCCAGCGAAGGCTTTGGAAGATTTCTGCCTAATAGGAGGGTGGAATCTTACCTTTTCTCTTACTGAAGTAAGAACTCACAGAAGAGTTACATTGGTGGTGTTTGTTTCCTTTTCTGTTTCTCTTCTGTTGAAGAGAGGAAGAGAATAGCAGACACATGGGGTAAAAGAGAAGAGATGTCCTTTGCCCCTCCCCTTCTTTGAGACCTTGCTATCCCATTTCTGTACCAGATTGCTGAAGGAGGAAGAAAATGAGCTAATAGAATGGTTGTTCAGAATGATGAAAGAGCCCTGGGCCCAGAATGAGAAGAGATCATTCAGATCCCACCTCTGGGTCCAGGACTCAAGTTCTACACCTCGTCTGTAACATGGAGGTGATAATGTCTGTGTTACTTAACACGGTTATAGTATCCAATGACATATATTTAAAACACTCTGTAAACATTCAGTCACTACTACTAACGTGTCTGGAGCTATGAAAGAAACTAAAGGAATGTCCAGCTCTTCAAGGCTCTGATTTCATCGCTGTGGGAACTGATGCCATCTTATCATGCACCCTGCACACCTCAGTCAACAATCTTCAGTTATTGTGGCTGAAAAAATAAATGATTTAATGAACAACCTTCTGGGAGTAAGCTTCTCCAAGCTTAGCCAGGTGGACCTCTTTTAGACCCAAGATCATTGCCAGACCCAAACTCTAGGCCTGACTAGCCTGGCCAGACCTGCCAAAAACTCATGTCAGAAACCATCTGGCATAGCTTTTGAGTTCCTTGGTTCACCTTCACCCAAAAATAAGGTATCAATTTCAATTTTAGTGAAGCTTAAAGGGACTTTATCTTTAATTTTGACACTGAATCAAGTAATTAATCAAATAATTGAAAAGCAAAGAGTGTTGGACTTAGAACCAGAGGCCCTTGGTCCAGATCCTGACTGCTACCTACTACTCGTGACTTTGGACAGGTCAGATTGTCTCTTTGAGCTTTAGTTTCTTCATCTGAAAAATAAGGAAATTGTACTGGGTGACCTCAGAAGCTCATTTCAGCTTTAAATCTATATTTTGAATTAGTAGGAAAGTGGAAATTTTTGCAGAAAATCAAATTATTATGACATGAGGGAAAAGAACAAAGAAGAAGACATAAATAGAAGAGAGATATTAGGGATCGTAATCGCTTGTGAATTAATGAGAAATTGTACCTAAGTCTTTATTTCAATTAAAATCTTTAGTTCATTAATGATTGGTTACATTTTTGTTCCGAATTTTTAGAAAATATTCCCCATAACATTTAAAATTTGAATTTACAAATAAAATCTAATGTAATGTCTTTTTTTTTTTTCTGCTGTAAGGCCAGATGATATAAATAGAAAAAAGCAATGAGAACCAGGAGAACTAGTAACTGGGAGGATGGGATGGTGGAGCCTTCAACAGAAAGTTCATAGAAGGAGTTGATTTAGCAGGGAAAATGATGTGTTAAATTGAAGGCGTATCGAGTTTGAGGTGCGAAAGGGAAGTATAAATAGCTCTGTTTTAGCAGGCAGTTGGAGCTCAGGAGAAGGATTAGAACTAGATATATAGATTTTTGAGTCATCTGCATAGAGATGCTAATTGAACCCATGGAAAGAGATGAGATTATTACCAAGAGGAAAATATACATAAAAGGGAGAGGAAAGGACTTAGGACAGAATCTTGGGGGAAATGCCCTTGGTTGGCAGAGAGGGTGTGATGGATACAGGAAACAGAAGGAACAGTCTGGAGAGCTCAGGTGTTCCCCAATGTTGGGTCAAGGATAGGCCAAAAAAGGTCAGCGAATGGAGGGATTAGCCAGTCAGAGAATGTCAGGTGGTGGGATTGCCAGCAAGCAAGGGATTGAGAAGTAAAGTGAGTCAGGAGGGAAGTAGAGGGCCTAAATCTTGATGGACTCTTTAAGAGTTTACAGTGGGAGAATAAAGAGGATAATAGCTTGAGTAACTGACTGGGTTAAATGAAGGCTTTTAAAAGAAAAGATGAGGGAGAGGCTGAAGATGAAATAAAGAGAATGATCAGTGGGGCAGGCTGCTGGAGCAAATATGAAAGGATAGCTCCCAGGTTACTTGGGTAGACATCTGGGTCAGTGTTAAGGAGATTCACTGTCTTTGGGAAGAAAAATGACCTGGGCTCAAAGCCATCTCTTCTGCTTGCTGCCTGTGTCACTTGGGCCTCAGTTTTCTCATCTACAAAATGAGAAAAATAGATGACATGGCCACGAAGGTTCCCCCCTCATCTCTCCTTCTGGGATCCTCTGCTCTAATGTTTGCAAAACAGGCTTTTAGGTAATTGCAGTAGGTTATTTATTCTTGCTCATTGCTACTAAGACCCTACCATTCATTATTCAACACTTAATGTATTCATTGCACTGTGCCTTCCACCCCTCTGAATAATGCAAAGACCAAGAATGGGCCTTCATATTTTACTTTTTAAATTTTGTATGGCACAGGCCCTTTTCTTTTGTGCTTCTCTAACCCATTTTTAAAGCACAGGCCATTTACCTAATATGAAAATACTGTTGTTCACTGTCAACATACATCGTTTAAAGTGTGTGTACATGGGCTCTGCAGGTCTTCTAAGCATCACTATTATGAAAAGGTCATTCCTTTGTGGATGATTCTTTCTAAAAAAAATAAAATTCTTAAGACACTGCTAATTTCTGCCTTAATCTCAGCCTTCAAGTTAATGAAATTTTTGAGCAAAAGATGCTAAATTAGTTTGTAATTAGGCAAAGTTGAAAAATTCCCTGACAAATGTTTAACCTGACATTTTGTTTGTTTGATATGCAGAGAACTCTTAATATCACAAAATTTTAATTGCTAACCTTTCCAAGTGCTTGATAATCATGAGAGAATTTCATGGGAAAACATTTGAAAAAAATACAAATCCCAGGCCAGGTGCCAGCAGTTCTGCTTCATGAAGTCCTCCTTGACTCTGCCTCCCTGCTGCTTTCCTACCCCATCCAATCCCACTCCTGCCTTTCCATGCCCAGCTGACAGTGATTTTTCCCTCCTCACATTTCTTATAGCACATTATAGTTCTCTCTGATATAATGTGATTATATCACATTATTTCTTTTTTTCTTTTTAAAAATATTTATTTTTAGTTTTCAACATTCACTTCCACAAGATTTTTGGTTCCAGATTTTCTCCCCATCCCTCCCCTCTGCCCACCCCAAGACAGCGCATTATATCACATTATTTCTTATGAAATGTTTATTTCTGAACATGTTCCTTGAGGGCAGGGACTGGGGCAGGTTTTCATCTTTGTATTCTGAGTACCCCCCTGCATTTCTTTCTTTGCACATAACAGGCACTTAATTAATGTTTGAATTCACAAAAAGGCAGTGGGGTCATGATTTCAGTCAGGCTTTAGTCCTCAGTTATATGAAATTTACATCTTTCAAAAATAGAAAACCTGTTTTACCCTATAATAAGCCTTAAAATAACTAACCTCTACATAGAACTGACTACAACTACAACTGACTTCTACATAAAACCCAGTTTTTACAACAACACGCTTTAGGGAAAACTGATGCAACAAAATGTCTCTAATATGTATGCTACCTTTTCTCCCCACTTCAATAAGCATTCATTAAGCATCTATTCTATGCAAGAAACACAACAAATAGGAAATAAGATAGTTTCTAGCCTCCAGGATTTTTATAGTTTATCTTGCCCTTTCCTTAAAAGTTTTAGACTTTTTCTTTTCATTAAGCTAACCCAAGTTTCACTTGTTTCAAGGCCTGTTTCTCCTTAGGGATTCATAACCCTGACTGCCCACAGCCAGGAGGTGTCAATAGTGCCCTTTTGCTTTCGGGCTTGGAAAAAACTCTGTGTCTAATTTCCCCCAATCATAAGGTTTATCTTTTTTTTTTTTTTAAATTCCCTTCTAGAAGAAGAATAGGAAATCCTTTCTAGGATAATAACTTAGAAAGGGAAAACCCTTCCTAGTTGTAAAAAACATTTTCCACAATGGTATTTCAATTACTGTGTAACATCCTTTAATTCCAGTTTGTGCTAAAAAATATACTCCTAACTTGATAACAGGCTTTTTAAAGTGATAATATTTCTATTGCATCATAAGTTTTTAAATTAAGCTTATTTTGTTGTGCCATTTCACTAATCAAAAAGCCTTCTTCACTGGCAGAGCAATCCAAATAAAGTCTATACCCCTTACCACGATATCCAGAGCCTAGCTTCTTATTTACTTTTCACCCTTCTCATATTGTTTCTCTGTGATTTGATGGAAATAACACTTGATTTGGAGTCAGGGGTTTAAAATCCCTGCTCTGCTACTACATAAAAGTGTGACTTTGGATAAGTCATATCCTTTCTACCTTGGTTTTCCTATTTGCAGTGGGGGGGCACTGGAAACAACTGAGTGAACTCTGAAGATGATTTTCAGTGCTGAATTTTAACACCAGTCACATAGTTTATGCTGTAGCTGACTTGACTACTCGGCACCCCCACAGTCATCTAGTACTTTGTTTTGTACCTGTGCCCATTGACTAGAATGTCCTCTCCCCTCCTAGCTGTCTGTTATCATCATACTTATCCTTCAGGTCCCCTTGTTTTCCCTCATACCCCACAGTCCTGTTGCCTTCATCTGAACTCACAGGCCTTTGTTTGTTCCCTTTAGTACCTACAGTATTCTGGTTTCCATTATGTTTATTTGGGTACACATCTTATTTACCGGATTGATAAGTACTGTATTCTTTATCTTTACGTTATCTTTGTGCATCCCAAGTAGTTACTTAACAAATGTTTGTGGAAGGGATGAATGTTGTGTTGTTACTCTGAAGAGTAAATTAGGTGTGTCATTAACTGTGTGATGGGCTAAGATGGTAGCTATGGAAGGTTTCCTAGTTGGGTTTAAATGTGGGTAGATCTTCAGGCAAAGCTGCACGAGGTCACTTGTCAGATACATGGTAAAGGAGATTCTTAAGTCGGGTGTCAGCTGGACTAGGTTGTGGCTGAAGTCTCTTCCAATATTGAGGTTCTGTGTAACTTAGAAAATATCATATTCACATTTTCTGTCATTTTCTTATTTGTATTACTAAAAATACAGCCAACTTTCAGCAGCACCTGGATTGAATGAGATCTTAAAACCAGAGATACATGTAATTGAGAAGAAAATATTTTCAGGGAATGTATTTAAGAAAACTATATTTTCATAATGAGCATCTTGGCCTATTTAGGGGGGTGGGGCATTGGGAAGGATGGTTACATTTTCCATTTGATTCAGTGTATTTTCTTTAAAGTCATGAAAGGTTTCTTTCTGCATTTCAGTAGGAGGGTTATGCTTGGTGGTCTCCGGCAGACCCAGCACTGGTCTGTTTTCTCATACTGTTCCTTTAGCTTTGGTGCTCACTCAGTTCCAGATTGATTGGCTGGGGGGCCTTAGCACACCGCACTTGAACCTGCTGCCCTTAAGATTCTCTGGGAACCTCCGAACCAAAGTCCTGATGTGGGTAGAATGGAGAGGGGGTAATCATCAGTCACCTGCTGAAGGAATAGGACAGGTATGTCCATAAGTTAGCATGTGCCCATTAATGCACTGGAGAACCTTCTTTTTAAAGTAGCATCAAACTGTTAATGACTGTTCTTTGAGTCTGATCATTTAATCAGCAGTACTGTGATTTAGCTTATAAGTCTCCATCTTTTCCACACAGATAATGGCTTTGTTCAAATTTCGTATCAGTATGTAGAAGTCTGCTAGTGTGAGGGCAGGAGTTGAGGTGGAGAGAAAGATTGTGAACTCATTGTGGAAGGAAAGGGAGTGTCCAGGGGATCAGTTGGTAATAGCTACCAAAATGTTGATAGGGTGATAAATTTGGACTGAATGAACCTCAGAGGAGAAAAAGTTATTAAGTGATGGTAGTAAAAGAAGAGTCTGGAAGTAGCAGTGGAGAATGAGGAATATTCTAGCTCCCCCACCTTGAGCTATGAATCTGAGCATCTGAGTCAAAGTGCACCCAGAACTGGAAGGCATGAGAAGGGATGCTGTACCACAAGGAGGGAGCCAGGTCTCAGTGATCGCCTAGAAGGAGGAGGAAAGGATGATGTTCAAGATGATACAACTTTGCTAACTGTGGAACTGGCATCCTAGAGAGCATATCCAAACTGGCCTACTAGCTGTTTCCCAAGTGGGACATTCTGTTTTCCATATCTGTCTTTGCACAAGGTGTTCCCTATCCCTACAACATATTTAATCTTCATTTGCCTTGTAAATTCCCTAATTTCTTCAAGGCTCAGATCAGGTGCTCCCTGGGCTCTGTGGGAACTCTTTCCTGAATATCCCCTCCCACCCTCAGTTGTTAGCAAGTAGACTTTAAGCTTCTTGAAGTCAGGAACAGTTTCATTTTTGTCATTGTGTCAATACCTTGTACATAGTGGATATGTGTGTATGTGTGAATATATATATATGTGTGTGTATATGTATATATATATTTATGTATATATGTGTGTATGTGTATGTACTTACATGTGGTATGTATGTTTATGTATATATGTTGGACTGGGATTGGATTTCAGGGTTATTACATCACTGGCGGAGGGAAAATGAGGGCAGTACCCTAAATACTTTTAAGGAAATTTCTTAAGATTAGATGCAACACTTCTTGCTGTTAACACTTTATTATATCATGGATGTGACCTCAGTGACTAACTTCCGTGTTCAGAATTAACACAGTCATCCAGTGGTGAAAGTACCCAATTACTATACCCCTCCACCAAAATCCTCCTCCAGTATCTTCTTTATCATAGAGGTGACCCAGTGTTCTTCCAAATTTTGGCAGGTCCTACCATTGGAAAATCTTCCAAGTATGGGTCCACTAACAGACCTTCTCTGTCACCTGAGAACCCACTGAACTAAGTTCAGGTGGGCTCTTCAGTAGAAGGTTATCCAGATGGGAAATCTTTTTAGCCGTGGAAACTCACAAAAGGCTAGTCTGTATCATTCAAGACAGTACCCACTCTAGAAAAATCTTGGATTCTTGAAGTATACACAATACTGCATTACAAAATACACCATATGCCCTACAACAGAGAAAGAAGTTTCTTTTGTTCTTCACCATTCATGCTTTCAAATTAATTTGAATTTGTAATCTCCATTTTTTGATTGTTAGCCTGAATACCGTATTGCTTCAGCTATCACATCTAAGAGATTATTT
Source organism: Notamacropus eugenii (assembly GCF_028372415.1). Classification (NCBI taxonomy): domain Eukaryota; kingdom Metazoa; phylum Chordata; class Mammalia; order Diprotodontia; family Macropodidae; genus Notamacropus; species Notamacropus eugenii. Next base: position 294,933,083 of record NC_092877.1, on the reverse strand, counting down.
GTTAATCTCAAGATCAACTGACGGAGAACCATATGCATATGAATGAAATATCAGATTTGTTCTGTAACATTTCTGAAGTGATTTTCTTTCATAGAAAATAGAGAAGAAAATTCTTATCTCTGTCCTATTGCACATAAATTTTTATGATAGAAACTAATGTAATTCTGTCCTCTAAGCCCAATATTACATATAATTTTTCAATCATATAACTGCAAAAACTCTTTCCTAAATGACATGGTAAATAGAGCATTGGGCTTAGAGTTGGAAGACCTAGATTTAAATTTAAATTACATCTTAAATACTTCCTAGCTGTGTGCTCTTTGGCAAGTCACTCACTGCTCTGTACCTCAGTTTCCTCCTGGGGATAAAAATGGCATCTAGGTTTTATGTCTCTGTCTTTTCCACAGATACAGTTTGTTCAAATCCTGACATACTATGGCAGATATACTCTTTTAGTAATCCTGAAATAACCCAGTCTTGTCTGACCTAAGCCACAGTAATAAAGTGTCAGGTTATTCTTATTGAAAATATGAAGGAATGTGAGCTGGATGAGAGGAAATGCAATTCAAGAGATGCTTATTCACCTGTCCATTGGACTAGATGGCCTGTGAGGTCCTTTCCATCTCAGTGATGTGGTCATAGTACATTCTAGAATTTTTTCAGGAATCTAACTGACAGGCCTAGTCTTTTATTCTTTTCTAAATATCCAGACCTCTTTTGCTAGTCTCTGTTCCTTTGGGGAGCCCTTACATTCTGTACAATTTTTCCAGAGATCCCTGACCACCACTCAGCAATGATATTCATGGGATGTTACTAGTACCTTAGGTTACAGTTTGTCCAGATTCATTAATAGCCACAATGAATTGCCATCACTTTAACATCTTACCATCTTTCCACTTTGGGATGGTTTCCATTCCCTATGAATCATTTTTATACTATCCTTCCTAGTCTGAAGATTATGCATATTTATAAGGGGGAAAAACAAATCAAATAAAGATTAATTACACCTTTCATCTCTTGTTACCATTTCATAAGTATGCACAAAAGCACGATCCCTTTCTGATCTTTTGCCCATAGTATAGGTCTGAAAGAAAAAAACCCTCTTTGGTCATTCTTTTCATTTATTGCCAACCTTGGTTAGGAAACTTCTGTTACCTACCCTTGCTTCCATTTTCTCTACAGGTCTTCTAAAAACCTAAGCTGCTACACAGTGCCTAGCACATCATAAGCACTTAACACTTGCCTGTTGGCTGAATTCCTTTGCTTTAATTTTTTATCAGAATTATTTGTCTTGGTTTGAATTCTATTTTTGAAAGCTTTCTATTTCTTGAGCTTCAGTCCCACTGTAGAATTTAATCCTACTTAGTTATTCGAAGAACTCAGTGAAATCCATTTCCCCTCCAGAAACCATGACCTACAGACACACACACACATACACTCACTCACTCTCTCTCTGTCTGTCTCTCTGTCTCTCTCTTTTTCTCTCTCTGTCTCTCTCTGTCTCTCTCATCCAGGTTCTCTGTGGTACAGATACTCCTATGACATTTGCCCTTTTGTTTCTCCCTCTGGTTATCCTTTCCCAATTCAGCAGGCTTCTTCTCTTCCTCTGGTCTGGATCATGGATGTCCTCATAAGAACATACATTCTTAGTTTATGATTCTCTTTCACCACTCCATTTATTCCATTTCTTTTGAATAAGGTGTATGTACCTCCAGAATCCCTTTTAAAATCTGCTTTAAATTTCAATTTTGTTGCCACTTTCTGTGTAGAGTCCTTCCTGACTCTTCCTCCTTCCCTAGCTATTACATGCCCCCTCTCCTCATTCAGCTACCTTTTTTTTTTTCTATAACCTTCAAGTGTAGAATGTTAGGTCCTAGCACTTAGCACTGTGCCTGGGACTTGCAGGCACCTAATGAGTATTTGCTGATTGACTGATAATCGTATTCTAGCATTGGAATACTGTCCCACCAAGTCTCAGTGATAACAAGGTTAAATTTGCCTCCTTGCATGAAGATTTCTGGCTTATCTTTTTTATTACTCACACTTTGTTTATAATCATCTAGACTATAGATTTTATTGCTGGTTCTTTTCTTGGGTATTTATGTATATTATTGATCCTTTTCCCCAAATTCATTTGTAAATATTGTATGATTATAGGATGACTGAATTAACAGTTTTTTTCCTTTACAAGAAAATTCCTGCTTCCTACATTTCTGTGGCCTCAAAAATCATCTTATGGTGATGAACTTAACTAGACTGACAGCCTTAGATGAAAGTTTATTTTATTACTCCACCTTTCCAACTTAGTAAAGACCTGTCAGAGCTTAAATTATGCTGGCATGGATATTTGTTGAGTGAATGAATAGCATTTGAAAACTCAAGGTCACTTCCTTACCATTATATACTTTAGTGGCATTAAATAAGAGTATTTATTCATCATTATGAAAGTGAAATAAAAGTAAATAAGAGGGCTATATAAGGTGCTATCTCAAATCTACTCTGCCTTTAAAATAAAAAATGTATTATCAGTTTTTGCTTAACAAAATACCTTACATGGATCTTGTTTTACAATCAGCTCTTTAATATTGGCACTAAGGAAAGAAAACAATAGCATTGTTTTTGCCACTTCAGGGTGTAAGGGGAAGAGATCTGATGCTGATCCTTGGGAACAAAATCGTAACAAAAAGTTCATTAACGTTCAGCAGACATTTGTCCTTCCATTATCTTCTATGGAGAATAGCAGCCATATACTGCATAAGCAAACAAGGGGAGAAAACAGTGTCCTGACAATTGTAGTGTTCTAAATTTCTGGTTATTAATGTTAGTAGTGACACGTTCAATAAAATCTGAAACACCTGTATATTTGGAGGATCTTTTAATGATCACCTCTGTTATAAAGCATTTGTTTCACCTACTCCTTTAGACTCTAGAACTCCATTACCAAAGGCAGAACTAACCTCTGAAAGGCATAGGCTGTATTTCAGGATATCCCTTCCATCTTTGTCCCTTCCTCTTGGGACCTACCTAGATTCCTCACTTCAGCCCTCTCAGATGTGGCAGGCTGGAGTTCAGTTCACCCCACCATCCAAGCAGAGCATCTTAATCTAGGGTCTATTCACTTTTTTTCTTTTAACATTTTTTAACATTAGATAATTAAAATGTTTTAAACCTGAAATGATCAATATTTACAAAAAAACAATTTGATGACTATTTCAAGTTGGTTTCCTTTTAATCCTCTGTAGTTTCCTTTATTGTGTCTTCAAAAAACCATTCTGAGAAGGGATTCGTAGGCTTCACCAGACTGCCAGAGAAGTCCGTGACTCAGGAAAGGTTAAAACCTCCTCATCTAGCAATATGTTCTTGTCTGTCCTAGGCCGCTGCCTCACCCCATTCACAAAGCCTGATAGAAAAGGAACCAGATTGGGAGTAAGAGGACTTGAAGTTGGATCATGGCTCTGCTACTGTCTTTGCCGCTTGGGCAAGTCACTTAACATTTGGACCTTATTTTTCTCTGTAAAGTGAAGGGTTTGGACTAGATACAACTTCTAAGGCCACTTCTAGCCCAAAATTTATACTTATGGTTCTCTCCTACTGTGAGATGCCTACACCTTTAGAAGCCCCCAGTGCCATCATGGACCCAGCGTTAGTTCATAGAATCTTGACTTAAGAGAGCATTTAATGCAACCTCATGTCTTTTCAGAGATGGAGCTGAGGCTCATGTAGTTAAGTGATTTGCCTCAGGTCTCAAAGGCACTAAGAAGAGACTTAGATCCAGATCATCTGACTCCAAATACAGTGTCCTTTCCTTTAACACCTTTCATGTCTCAAGTGACTTTACTAGAAATGTTTTATCCTCTAAAGGATTAGTTAATTGAGGTTGTGGTGTTGATTAGGCATGCAGCAGGTGAACAGTGGTGATGGTGGAAGAGATAAAATATATTTCCTAGATTTTAAGGTTTCCATTCACAACTTACTAATGTAATGATTATGGAAATATTCAGCACATTAGGAAATTGATAAGACTATAATGCCAAGGTGAAAAGAGTGTTTGCTTTTTGTTATCATAAGTTTTGCTGATCCACTTATTGGAAAATTTCTAAGCAGAACCTCTCCTGTTCTTCTAGTCAGGCTTCACTTCCCATTCCACGGTTTCTGTAATGACTCAGGCATCTCTAAACAACCAGAAACATATATTCAGGCCAGCATTCTGTCTTACTAGAGAGGATAACTTTAAATATAATTAAGAGAAATAGCATGCTGGGGGAAATGATCTATTTTCTGTTCGTCTCACTGTGATGCATTTTCTGGGAATTCATCTGAGGGTATTTGACCCTTTGTATTTGGTATGTGATGTCTGCTTTTTAGGGCAGTGAGGTGGTGCAGTGGATAGAGTACTGGGCCTAAAGTCAGGACCACTCAACTTCTTGAGTTCTAATGTGCCCTCAGACGCCCTCAGACAGCTGTGTGACCCTGGACAAGTCTCTTAACCTTATTTGTTTTAGTTTTGTCTTCTATAAAATGAGCTGGAGAAGAAAATGTCAAACCACTCTAGTATCTTTGCCAAGAAAACACCAAATGGGGTCATGAAGGGTCTGACACAACTGAATGATTAAAGAACAATCTATTTTTTAATAACAACAACAAAAACAGGTTCTTGGGATTTCTACCCTTAGAGAACCAGCTTTTGTTATGCCTTGCCCTTGCAATTGCACAAAAGGATTTACCTTACCTGGCTCACATTTTTTGACTAATTCCATGTGTGCCTTTCTGAAATAACTTCCCCAGTCCCGTAACCTAGTTGTCTATAGAAGGAGTATCTCTTTTTCTTTTAAATTTTAGGACATTGCTGCAAATACCACTTTACTCAGTTTCTGGTCATTTTGTATGTTTAGCATCATGCTTTTTCATCTTGTTTAGTGAATAAGGACAAAAGTGTGATTCTCAGAACTAATAAATTTAGCTACCTAGGAGGATGTTTCATGACGGGAAGTGACTGAACCAAGAGGAGTGCGTCAGTAGATTAAGCATTTATTAAAGACCAGGTACATAATGTGATGACAAGATCATCTTCCAGTCAGTAAATTGACAAGCATATATTAAATGCCTACTATGTGCTAGGTACTGGGTATGCTAAGTACTAGGGCTACAACGAAAGGCAGAAGAGAAGACAGTCCCCTGTTTTTAAGAAGCTCGCAGCCTAATGGGGGAGAGAACATGCAAACAACTCTGTACAAATAAGATACAAGATAAATTTGGAGATAATCAACACAGAGAAGGTACTAGAACTAAGAAAGATTGAGAAAGATTTCCTGTAGAAGGTAAGATTTTAGGTGGGACTTGAAGGAAGCCAAGAAAGCTAGGAGGCAAAGATGAGAAGTGATAGAATTGTAGACACAGGGACAGAGAAGCTGGAAAAAATTTTGGAGTCAGGAGATGGAGTTTCTTGTTTGAGGAACAGCAAGGAGGCCAGTGGTCCTGGATCCCAGAGTATATCCTTGGGGGTTGGGCATGGAGGTATAAGGTATAAGGACACAGGAAAAGTGTGAAGGAAGGGAGGGTTGTGGTAAGGGGAAACCAGGTTATTAATGGCTTTGATCACCAAACAGAGGGGTTTATATTTAGTCCTAAAGGCGATAAGACTCTCCGGAGTTTACTGAGGAGGTTGACAATGGTTAAACCTGTGCTTTAGGAAGATCACTTTGACAGCTGAGGAAAGGCTAGACTGGAGTGGGGAGAGTCCTGAGGCAGAGAGACCAACCAGAGGCTATTGTAGTTGTCCAGAGATCAAGTAATGAGGACCTGAACTGTGCTGGTGTCATTGGAGACAAGGAGATAGAGGAGAGATGCTACAAAAGTAAATTCAACAGAAACTGGCAACAATTCTGATATGGGGGCTGAGAAGAAGCAGAGAGGAAGATGGTGATATCATACACAATAACAGGAAAGTTAGGAAGAGGGGACAGTTTGGGGTGGGCAGGGGGGAATGAGTTCAGTTTTGGACATGTTGTGTTTAAGATGGCTAAGACATTCTGTATGAGGTGTCCACTAGGCAGTAATAGAAAAGAGATCAGGAGAGTAGATTTGAGAATTATCCAAGCTAATGAAGTCACCAAACAAAGTAATGGAGGTGGAAGAAGGAAGATTGCCTAGGTGTGACCTGGATGAAGATCCAGCAGACTGAGAAAGAAGTTAGTTGGAGAACTGGGGAAAAAATTATATCCCAAAATCCTGGAGAGAAGAGTGTATTAAAGAGAAAACGGTGATCAGCAATGTAAAGTCAAGAAAAATAAAAACTGAGAAAAGTTCATTGGATTTGGCACTTAAGAGATCTTCAGTAACTTTGGAGAGGGGGGTTTTGGGTGAAGGATGAGGTGGGAAGCCACACAGTAAGAAGTAGAGGTGCTAACTGTAGATGGCCTTTTCAAGAAGTTAAACCACAGAAGAGAGTCAGTATTTGTCACAATAACTAGCAGGGGACATAGAAGTCAAGAGAGGCCTTTGTGAGGATGAAAACGGACATGTAGAGACTGAAGAGAAGTGAGAGAGTAAGGATGATAGAAGGAACAATCTGGTTGAAGTTGTATAAAATTTGTAGTGAACCTGGACAGCAGTTTCATGATTTTTATCCAGCTTTGTCCAACCAGCATGTGTATAGGAGAGAAGACAGGATAGGGTGGGAGTGATCCAAGGCTGAAGCACAGAGAGATCCAAGATATGATAATGGGCAAGGGACCAAAGAAGAGGTCAGTGTGGACTTGACCTGATTCACCAAGAGGTCAAGATGGGAAAGAGAAGACAGAGTAGTTGTTGCAGGGGGTAAAGCCTGAGAAAGAACTGAGGAATTTACTGAATCTTATTTATTCAACATTTTCTAACAAATTTTCTAACAAAATTTGATAGCCTTTTGCTTTCTCCTTTATGACTTGTCTTTTTATTAATGTGTTTTAATACTTGACAGATCCTACCAGTTGAATTTTCTTTTGTTTACACTTAGTTTGATCTGCAATTGAGGTCTTTTTTTCAACCTGTGGAATATTTCTATATTTGCTGGGACCTCCAGAGCTTATTTTCAAGTACTGATAACTTTTGTAAGAAGTCCTAGATTGTCCCATTTTTAAAAACTATTTTTTCTCAGAAGAGGCCTACCAACTTTGAAAGACACTGAATGCTTAATGTAAAGAGTCCAGAGAGACCATAACAATTCTGGAACTCTGTATCTTTTTATTACAAGTAAGATGAGTACTTCTTTTGTTACATTACCAACACTGACTTTTTCATTTGAAAAACCTTCCTCAATTGGCAGTTAGTAAATGTTGAATAATTGTTTTATTAGAAATATTAAATCTGTAGGGTTTTTTATTTTTGTTTTTGCAAATTTTGATTCATTAATGTTTTAGAGGCTTTCATTATTTAAAGGGATCCTAGAATCCTTTTATAAAACAAATACCTTTTGTAAAGCCAAAACTCACCCCTGAGCTAGTACTTTGTAAAGATGGATTTTTATTTCTGGTTTGCTTAAAATGGCATATATTGTAATTGAATTCTAACCAAATCATTTTTAGTCTTAAAATATGGGCTTTAGGTTTGTTTGGTTGGTTGGTTTTTTTAGTTCAGTTTTGTTCCTGTTTTTTTAAAGTCACTTATTTTTGTTGAAAGAGATGCTGTTTTGGGGCTCCTTCCTTCCCCTTACCTCCCAGTGTTCAGGCATGGTGTCTCTGTTAACATGCTCAGGTTTAGGATGACTTTCTCCTGACTCCTGCTGCCTCCTAACTGCGGCCCCTGCCAGCAGGCTTTTTCTAAGCCTTCCAGCTTAGTCTTCCTCAAACCTTCTGTTGTCCATTATGCCAGTTTCCTACTCAGTCTCAGCTGACTTCGGATTACCTACACAAGTCAACTTGCCCCCAACCATTCAGGTGTTCCTGGTGCACCTCCCCCATCTATCCACTCTTTAAAGCTCAACTGAACTTCATCCCTTTTATGAAATCTTTCTCCCCCAGCAAAGCTCCTTGTCCCTTCTCTGAACTCTAATAGCAGTGTGACTGTTTATATGATACCTATTTGCCATGTTGAATAGTTATCTTTTCAGAAATATGTGATCCTGTTTAGACTGTAAACTCCATGACATTTCTCTATCTTTTACTCTTGTATCCCTCAGAGACAAACACATTCCCTTTCACACAGAAGCTGTTCAGTAAATATTCTGTTAACTGATTGACCACAAGAGGTCAATAGAGTGGAGCCATCTTTATAAACCTGTAATAGAGAATAGCCTGAATAAGGTTTTAAAATGATAAGAACTTGTTTTTAAATGACAAGAACTTATGAAAATTGTTCGTATCTTGTAAGCCCTGAGAAGATTTAAATATTCTTTCACTTACATGAATATTCATATTTTTCAGATCTCAGATTTAATGACATATTTGCAAATATAAGCCCTGGAATGGAAAAGGGAGAATAAAACTTACTTAGTGCCTTTCATAAAGAGCAGTAATTATCCCACTGGGAATGAAAAGGGACTATAAAAATTGAGTTTTTTATCTAAGCTTTCTCAGTTATCACTCAGCCCTTTGTTAAAGATTATTCGTAATTCAGTGAGACAGTAAGATGATCACAGAGGGGACTGAGGGGGTAAATTAGCAGGACAAAATCTGAATGAGATCTAGCACTGTTATATCAAGAGCTGTCTGTTCTCTTGAAAAAGCTGTATCCATTGGTTAGAGCTGAAGAGGAGTTCCTAGATTCCTTTCTTGTAATATATGAAATCTCTGGAAGAAGATGTAGGTGTCTTTAGAAATTCCTTGCCAACTGCTAAACTGTTTTATCCTCTGTGGGTAGTGTCTTCAAGCATTCCTTTATTAAATGTAGTTTTAACCCTCTTGTGGAACACCTGAAAAGGAGGGTCAACCCCTTTAGAAAGGGGAAATATGCTGAATTTGCAAAATGTACTGTCCTTGCCTTCTGGGAGTAAAACTGAGTCGCTGGTAGTCCTCCTTACCCTGTTATCTGTGTGGAAGCTTGAGGGAGGGTAGCTGCCATCTTCCATTGGAAAGATACCCAGAAAGGGTGAAGTAAGTCATTGCCCGTAGGATTGGCAGCGATGGGCCCCTAGTCAAACAGGAATGTGTCAGTAGAGGAAATGCCTGTTCTAATCTTCTGTTTTATGGATCTGTTTGACTTTACATGTGGGCTGAAATCTAGGCAGCATCTCTAACAAGAGCTGTATTTTCTGCTGGAAGAGTTATATTTACTGGTTTGAGCACAAGGGAAGTTCCTAGATTACTTTCTTGTAATGTATAAAGTATCTGGAAATAGTTGTGGACCTCTGGAAGATGTGGAAAACAGATTTCATCACAAGATATCAACCAACCCAGAGATATCAACTGTGACTCTGGGAACTCTTGGTACAGTAGAAAGGACACTAGATTTGGAGTCACAGGACCGGAGTTCAAATCCATCACCCTGCTACTTGCTAGCTGTGTGACTGAGCAAGTGACTTCCACTCACTGTACTTTTTCTTATCTCTAAAATGAGGGGGTTGGACTAGATGATTCTTATGATTGGATCTGTAAAGCATTGTACCTTTTAAAACTACACACATACACACACTCACACACACACACGCCTCCCACACTTAGGATACCTGAAATTTTAGAGAGCTCCATTTCTTTAGTTTAAGGATTGTATCGCCACTTACAAGTAAATGTCCTTGAAAGGAATAACTTTATGCTTTTACTAGTTATTTACATTATAGTGTGAATAAGTCTTTGAGCCTTTTCTGAAAGAAAGCAAGAGTCCTGACCACTTCATGGTGATTTAAAGAGGGACCATCACAGAAACAGGCAAGAATGTCTGGAGTGAAATGACTCGAGATAAAAAGTTTTTAAAAAGGCAGCCTTTACGTACTTCACAACTTTCCCTCGGAATAGTAATAGTTACCTTCCCTCATCTCTTCTCCCATTTCCTACATCATCTCTCTCTTCCCCCTAAAGCAATTCTGTACAAGGGAGGTGCTTATAGCCCTCTCTCTTATGGAGTGGTCACTAAGTAAATACTCAATGGTCAGTTGATTTTGTCACATCAGTGGCTTCAGTCACATCTTCAGAGGAGCCTCTCTTGTATTACTATTTCCCCAGTGGAGATGCTGGATAAAGAGAAGCAAAATAAGGAATCAAATGAATGAACGATGAGAAAAGAGAGGAGAAACAAATGCCCTTTAACTGCCTGGGTGATTCCTTCTCTGATTACTCAGAAGCATTATGTGTGCCTTATTAACAAGTAGTCAGTGCCTTCTTCTGAATATGATTCTTGCCCTCAAGGAGTAAATGCTTTAGAATCAGTGATTTCATTCCAGGTACACTCTCCACTATGGCAGATCACTATCCTGATACAACTTTTTTGATAGTCTTCAGTAGTTACTGGGACTGAAAAATTTATCTTCCTGTGGCCAAACTGGTGGTGATGAACCTGTTCACGTTTGTCAGGGCTAATCTTCCTATGGTGAACATCTAGTCCACTCCCAAACCTTTGGGGTGGAATCTGCTAGAACTTACTTTGCTTTGCTGACATAACCTAGTAATCTAGGGTCACTTTCCCTCTTATGATGAGGCACAAGGAAGAGTGCCATACTTTTGGAATTTTTTGCCCCAAATGTTAATAAGGTTCAGCCTTTGGCTTTTTTGTTTTGTTTTGTTTTTTTGAAGCTATAAACTCTGGTCACAGATGACTGTATATAGCCGAGAGCTAGGAGGAATTGGTAATATCTTGGATGGCAGTCAGAGCTCAGATAGAATTTGACATTGGACTGAAATCTATAAAATGAAGTATAGTAGGGAATCAATGTAATATTTCATATTTGGGTTCAAAAAATTACTTTCACATGTCTGAAGTGGGCAAGGAATAGCTAGGCAGCACTTCCTCTGAATCAGATCTAGGGGGTTTAGAAAACTGCAAGTCCGCTATGAGTTATAGCAACTCTCACTAACTTGATCTCAGGGTCCACAAAAAAAGGCACAGCATCTAGTATCAAAGGATAGGTTACTCTCGTCTGGTCAGACTGCCTCTCCCTACTCCAGACTACGTTACTCCTTACTTGAAGGCTTCAGACAAAAGCTGGATGACCACTTTCAGGTACATTGTATAGTAGAAGCAACTAGACTGAACTAGATGGCCTCCAAAATTCTGTGCTTTTTGACTATGTACCTTTATGTCCCCAGTGCCTAACACTTAGAGATTATCCGAATGGAAGTAACCTTAGAGAAATATGAATCAAACCCTGCATTTTTAAAGATAAGCAAATGAGCCTCAATCAGTGAAGTGGGTTATCTAGTAGGTGGGAAGAGAGGGCTTGAACCCAGGTGGTCTAATTCCCAGGGCACTGCTGATTAACAAAGGTTTGGTTTTTTAAAAGTTTTCTGCCATTCATAGAAGTGAGCAAACTCTAGGACATAAAGATTTAAATAGCAATTTTCTAGTAGTAGTGATTTTTTATTAGTGTCATTTGGAGATAAGCATAACAAAAACATGATGAAAACCTAAAGTCAAACTCAGGATTCACTTAAGAAACTTAAAACTTAACCTCTGCCAGAATTTTAAGTACGGGTGCAAAGGGTATTGGATTTGGAGTCAGAGGGCCTACATTTGTGTCCTGACTGCCACTTTGAACCTGTTTGTCTTGAGCAGCTCCCCAGCCAGGCTGCTTATCACTGCACAATGACAGTTGTCTGGGAAAAGCTCTTCTCTGAACTTTTTGGTTGCCTGAATAACTTAGTCACTAGGTGTTTGTTTATCAGACAATTTGATTTCCCCCTACTGAAGCAATTAACTTTAGGAATTAAAAATTGAAACAATCTTAGAGAATGTGAAATCAAATTTAATCCCACAGTCTTAGAGTTTTAGAATTGAAAAGATATATAGAGAGCCCTTAATCCAACTGAGGTTAAGTAAATTCTCTGGTGCCACAGAATTAATTAGTATGATGAGAGCCAGGATGAGATCCCAAGTTCCCTGATTTCCTGACCAATGATTTTCTACCTTGTGAATCTTTGCATCTTTCTGTACATTTTTCTCTTTTTCCATCTAATATTAACATTCTTTTTAAAATAAAAGCTTTTTAAGGTTATAAATTATAGCCCTATTCTGTAGCACCACAATTTTAAAGGTATAATCTTTTTTATGAATCACATGTTTTAGTAGGTGGGGGCAAGGGAACTGGACTCTTTATGCTGGAATACTTAAAACCATGCTGCCTCTACCTTTACAATAGCTTCCTTTGAAATAATTTGCTCAGTTCTTATACATAAAAGGAAAAGTCAGCTCTTAAAAAAAAAAGAAAAAATCCTAAGTGATGGGGGGAGGAGTAACATTTGTAAATACGCCAAATTGGCTTCTAAACTTTATGTAGTTCTGCATACAGTTTTTGTTTCTGATAAATTATGAGATTAAATGGTTTTTAAATGCCAGCTAGAGATCGTATCATGATGTTTTGACTACTAAACAAACTGATTTAGTAAGTAAATGGATGAGTGATTAGGCCTTGAGATTCTGATCCTTTAGCCAAATTGTTCAGCAACTTAAAGTAGTTTACCTCATCGCCTCATCTTCATTTCTCTAAAACTCATAGGTGGAAGAAACCTCAAGAGATTATCCAGACTATTCCCATTTTCAAATTATATTTTTCAACATTTATACATGCAACCTGACTTTATCTGCAGAACGTCATGAGGGTAGAAATGTGATGTTGTATAGTTTCCATCTGTGAACACCTTCATAAAAACAGGGGAAAGATTATTTAAAAACAGCCCATAAAATTAGGGAAGTGGGGAAAGGAATTGTAAGGATTCCTTCTTCAAGTTGAGGGTTTATAAATATTATTTGCATTTTAAAAATAGAAATACTTATCAACAGAGATCAGCAAGATTTTCAGCTGTTTTAAATATATTCAGCACCTCCATGATTGGACATTTGTTTTGAATATATAGTAATAGGCACAGTTTAGTAATTGCTAAGCAAAAAAAAAAACAAAAAACAAAAAAAACCTTTGCCTTATAATATTTTTATCCCAGAATCTTAATATGGGATCAAATACATGCAAAGAAACAAAAATTAAATCTCTGTAAGAATTGTTTCCTTCTCCCCCAAAACCAGCATTTTCTAGATTTTTGAAATATGTTTCAAAAAGCATTTAATTTGTATTAAAGACAAATCATCAGTATTAGAAATTTTCATATTAAAAACATCATTATCTTAGTGTCTAAGAAAAAGTTTTGTTGGTATTGGGATTTTATAGCTTGAGGATTGCATCAGATTTGACTTAATGTGGCCTGAAAGCTCCAGATGCTTTTTAAAAATGATTTGAGAAATTTTAACCAGGAAATCAATAAGCATTTGTTAAATACATGTTTTTGGACAGGCACTGGACATAAAGTGAAGCAGTTCCTGTGTTCAGCCTTCCCTTCTCTAGGGGAGACAGCGTGTCCACATGTAGCCACCATGAGATGGTGCTGCTTGAGTTGAGTCTCAAGAGGAGAAAGGAACAGGGAATGCAGGCTGACATGGGAGAGGGCCAGAGCCGGGTAGGCTGGGTGGTCATGGAGAGGGGCTGATGGTGTGCTAAGGCCAGAAGGAATTCCAGAGGTAACTGGGAGGCCCCGAAATGATCAGGGAGGAGGGCCTGCACATTAGGAAGATGGCTTGGTGGGGACGCGCTCCGGTTGGAATCAAGGTGACCAGGCGTTTGGGAGGTGGGGTGATGCAGCGTTGGGGAGATGGGAAATGCTGATGGAACATCCTGTTGTGCATGGTCAGTAGACAGTTGAGGATGCTTGACGAGCTCAGGAGTGAGACGGAGGCCGGACGTTTGGTCATCAGCATGGGGAGAAGGAGAGCCTGGGAGCTAATGAGAGGCTCGGGGCAGCCTTGGGGTGTACACGCACCTTTGGGGCGGGGGAAAAGATGCATTTTGATCCAGCAAAAGAGACGGAGTGGTTGCACAGGTGAGAAGAGAAAGGAGAGGGGGAGAGGGAGAGAGGGAGAGAGAGGGAGGGAGGGAGGGAGAGAGAGAGGGAGAGTCTTTGGTTGGAGGTGGTCAACAGTGACTAACGCTGCAGAGAGGCCAAGGAGATTGAGGATTGAGGAAAGGTCATCAGGTTTGTCAAGAGATCAACAGAAATTGGTCATTTAATATGGGATCCTTCTAGCTTGGTTGTCCTGTTAACTTGTGGACACCTCAGTTTCCTCATCTGTGAAATAAAGAAAGTGTAGTAGACGACCTCCCTAAGGCCCTTGGCAGGTGTCTCCATGAGCCTGTGACGGGAGTACATTAAACGTCTGTTGTACCCAGGTATCTCTGATCTCAAAGACACGCCGTAGCATAGTCAAGGTGCGATTCCGCTGCTAAGCCCTTTGAACCCTGCCATCCTTCGTGGCCCATGCTGCTGGCAGGTTCTGGTTCCGCCGCGGATGGTACTACCTAGAGTGGTGACCTCCTGTTCCCCAGCTCCCAGATGCCAAACAGGGAGGGCACTCGGAGGTGGTTCTTGGTCTTCCCACGGACTGAACGGACTTCAGCAGGCCTCGGGCTCCCGAGCGTTGGGGCGGTCTCCGCAGTCCGCGGGGGGCGGGGAGGCCTCACCGTGCGGCGGGCCCGTGGAGTCCTGCCCCGGCAGGGGGCAGTGTTGTCAAGTTAAACCCGTCCTTCTGAACGTCTTGCATTTCGGATGAGTTGGGAACCCTTTTCTATTTCCAAACTAACTTTACACTTCACTATGAACCAAATTGTTTCCTCGTGGGGTGCGCGTTGGCAGACGTTTTAAATGGATAAGGCAGCTTAGGCTCGGCCCGCCTCGTCTTTGACCATCCTACGGCCAACCCTGTAGCTCCTGGCTGGGGGGAGACCCTGCTTCAGACTCCCTGCCCTTCCTCCGTCTAGGGTAGGCGTGGGGCCGGGGGGAGGCGGGGAGGGGCTGGGGATTCCGGTCTTGGCGAGCCCCTCCCCCCGCCCCAGGGCCGCGCCCCTGCCTCGCTTGCCCCCTGGCCTTTGTGTCCGGCTGCCCACTACCCCCCTCCTCAGGAGCTCCGCCGGAAGGCGTAGGGATTTGGGATTTTGCAGGTAATGGGGAAAAAGTGTTTGGAAGGGGAGTGCTGCCCAGGGCCCGAGGGGGCTTTTTGTGGAGACTTTACAACGCCGGCCCCCCAGGGTCCAGCCGAGGGGCCGCTTCTCCGAGCGGGCGCCCCCGAACGGAACGCCGGCCGCCGCGCTGAGCATGCTCAGTGGGCGCTCGCAGGCGGGGGGAGGGGCGGGGGCACAGAGGCGGCCTGGGCGGACGGGCCCGCGGCGCTGGACGGGCTAGCCTGCGCGGCCTTCAACGTAAGCACATGGGCGCCCCCGATCCCGCCGTTCAACGTCCATACTCATCTCTTTGGGGCTGAACTCGGCAGTCTCTTAGAGATTCGGAGGACAATTAGGGTATCGGGCTATTCCCCCCACCCCCCCAAACCCCCGTCGCGGGATCCAGAGGCGGACCCATCCCTAAGGAACTGCCGAGGAGTGGGGGTGGGGCGGCCGAGGCCGGAGCGGGAGGAGGGAGGGAGAGCTGGAGGAGGGCGGTTCCCCGCGCTCTCCCAGCCAATGGTCGTTGCGGTTCTCGGCATATATTATGCACGAGGCTGGGCAGGCAGGTCTTCAGTGGAGAGAGGGAGCCGAGCGCAGCTGCAGCTCTGCCGGAGTCGTGGGTGCATCGGCAGCTCTCTCCAGCACCGCGGCGCCTCGCAGCCCAGGGTCTTTAAGAGCAGACTTGCCGCCGTCTTTTCTGCGGAAAGCCAGAAGATTTCGCACCGCTTGAGCGCGGAGCCTGGCGCGGCGTTGTTTTCCGTGGGGGTTTTTTGGCTGCAATTGCATGAAAGCCCAATGGTGTAGACCAGTGGCAATGGATCTAGGAGTTTATCAGCTGAGACATTTCTCGATCTCTTTCTTGTCGTCTTTGCTGGGCACTGAAAACGCCTCCGTGAGACTTGACAGCAGGTAAATGTTGGCCGCGCTGGGCCCCTAGAGTTGGCAGGTGAACGTTCTCGGGCCGAGCCCTTTGTCCGTCGCTCCGGAGGATGCCGAGGGCTGCGGTGACGGGGTCTGGGCTGCTCGCTGAGCCCCTTTGGACGGCCTGGACTTCGGGGAAATGCTTCCCCGCATTATGTAACTGAGCTCTTGGTGGTGTACTGAAAGGGAAGTGTTGGGAAGAGGTGGTGGTTACGGTGCACTGTATGGAAGAGCCTTGGCCAGGGAGCCGAGGTCGTGGAGTGGCGAGGTTCTGGTGTGTATTTGAAAATCAAGCAGTTACTGATGGCTTTTTTTCCTCTCTCTCTAGCTCTTCTGGCGCAAGTGTGGTCGCTATTGACAACAAAATCGAACAAGCTATGGTATGTAATGTACTGATTATTTTAAGTGCCGTCTAAAATGGTTTTTAAATAGGGGAAACTCCACTAGAAACAGATCTTGGGGCTTGAATCAGTGCATCCGTTTTTTCCCGGTGGTGTGGCAAACGATTAAAAACGCAAAGAATAGATCCAGGTTTTGCCCGCCTAGCCCCACATGCCCGCGGGTGGATGGAGATGGAGCCCTGGGCTCCTTACGTAACGGGGGGTTTTAATACGCCCCGGCCGGGCGCGCGTTCCCCAGACGGCCGGGCTGGAGCGGGGCCCCTTTCTCGGCCCCCTGCTGTGGGGTCTGCGGGGGGCCTGGTGAAGCGCGGCGCCCCTAGAAAGTGCCCCCCGCTCCATACGCGGGCGTCGGAGAAAAGTTTGCTTTTCCAAGCCTGTGCCTGATTTTCTCCCATTTTTTTATTTCCGCCTTGGCTGTTCTTTGTTATTGGAGCAGCGCCTGTAGCTCTTCTCACGGGATTCTCTGCCCACTGTTGCTAGGCAAACTCGGAACCTTTAATTCGGAGCTATAAATATCTCGGGCTCCCATTGGCTCCGAAGTCTGCCCAGGTTTCTGTGACGTCAGGCCTGGTCACGAAACGGGAGGGGGCGGGGAGAAATGCGGCAACACGCTCTGTTGGAACTGGCTGCAGCCGGCGCTGCTCGGAGGAGGAGGAGGAGGAGGAGGCGGTGGCGGCTCTAAGCCCGGCTGCCGCCGCCCGGCCTGGGGGCGGGGCGGGCGAGCGCTGGGACCCCGGGCCGGACCCCCTCCCTCCCCCCGCCCTCGGGCCGCCTGCATGCCGGGTAATGCCGGGCCTCGGCCCACCGGGCCCAAGTAGGTCACCCGTGGGGGACGGCCCGGCCCGGCCTGACCGTGAGACTGTTCTTTGTTCCAGGATCTGGTGAAAAGCCATTTGATGTACGCGGTCCGAGAGGAAGTGGAGGTCCTCAAAGAGCAGATCAAAGAGCTGATAGAGAAGAACTCGCAGCTGGAGCAGGAGAACAACCTGCTGAAGACCCTGGCCAGCCCCGAGCAGCTCGCCCAGTTCCAGGCCCAGCTGCAGACCGGCTCGCCGCCGGCCACCTCGCAGCCCCAGGGCACGACGCAGCCCCCGGCCCAGCCCGCGTCCCAGGGCTCCGGCCCCTCGGCGTAGCCCGCCATGGCCCCCCGCGAGCCCGAGCCCCAGACGAACTCGCAGGCGCCTGCCCGGTCAGCATTTCATCGCGCACCGCGCGCGAGACACGGACGGGAGACGGACCGAGACGCCGCTCTCCTCTCTTTCCAGTATTAAACACTCGTGCGCTCTTGGCTTGAAGACACTTGTTAGGTTGTGAAGGGCGTGCCAGCCCCCGGGCCCCTCCCCGCCGCTCTAGCCCAAGGACTGACGCTGGGCACCCCGCGAGCCCCGGAGGGGAGAAGGCAGGACTGGTGCGCAGGGCGCCTCGAGGACGGGGCCGTGGGTAGCTGGCCGCTGTCACCCAGAATCGCCACGTCCCGCAGGGCCCGTGCTGCCTGCTGAAGAAGCGTGGATGGCACTGAGCTGTCAGCAGAGACGGCGACAGGTAGCTGGGACCGAGGTTCATTTACCATGAAGGTTGTTCTCCCTAATGTATATTGTGTACGTAGTGTAAGTATTTTGTAAAAATAGAAGACTGTAACTACACTTAGGCTGTACAGATTGAAATTTAGTTGTTTCATCGGCTGATCTGAAGTTTGGGTAGTCTTTTTTTATATGTTATATATATTAAATGCTACATGAAGAAAAATGCACCTAAGCACATGTTCGGAATTTAGAAGATTTATGCTGTTTGTGTCATTTCTGAAATTCCCTGGGCTGCTTGATGAATATTGACGTAAGCCCCTGTTCACAAAAGTTGTTGGTTAAGACAGAGTAAAATGCTCCCCAATAGGACTGATTGTAGCTAAGGAAATGAATCTGCCAGCCTGGGTTTTTTGCATATTACTTGTATAGTAGTTCTGTGCATATGTTTTGTGCATGTTCTCTAAACAGTTGTAACCGGTCCCTGTATTTAACTGTGGCGCTTGTCGACTTTCAATAAAGCATATACAGTGTTGATAAACAAAATGTTTGCATGTTGAAGGTTTTCACAGTGACGGGAGCCTCCACGGTTTAAATACTGAAGTGTGAAGGTCAGCATGTGAGAACAAAAAGATCCCCCCATATTTTGCTAGGTGAGACGGAGGGGGAGGGCAGAGCTGTTGGAGAAAGTTGGCAAGGTGGTGGTCCCTGTCTCAACCCTCTGCTGTGGTGGGAACAGAAGAACTTAAGCCTCAAAAAAAGAACTGAGTGGCAGCTTATCTAAGCGAATCAGGCTGCGGAGACCTGCCTTCCCACGTGCAAGCCGAGGGGAGGTGGGAGGGCACCTGGAGCACGGCTGGGTAAGCAGCCTTGGGCAGAGGCAGTCGCCCGGCAACCAGCCCCGCCCCTTCACGTGGATCGGGCATCCCGAGCCCTAGGGCGCCCCAGCCGGGCCTGAGCGGACCTCCCAACGCCCTGGCTCCCTTGTCCGCCGGCTATCATGCCTCCGCACTTACCAGATAGCCCAACGAAGGAGGGTAAATCACCTAGCTTTTGCAAAATGCATCTAAATGGATGAGTTTTTTTGTTGTGGTCATGTTTTAAGGGAAGTAGGAAATGCTTTTATTTTAAAAATTAATGTACAGCATTTGTTTAAAAATATGCCCTTTTTTAAGCTTTTGGTAGACACCCACCACAACAGAACTGCAATTGATTGGCAGAGACTTTCAAGAACATCGTCCTTCTCTGTGCCTGAAATGCTGGAAAAAGTACCTTATGTCATGTATAGTAGAACTCTTTAGACCTTTGTATTGTTACAAACTTAAAATCAACTTTACATGTAGTACGTGAATTGAGCGTGGGAAATGAGACTTTTAAATACTTATTGAAATTAACATTCACGTAATTGGCAAATCTCCCCCAGCACCTAGCCCAGAGCACACACTGCAAGTTAGCTAGCTATAGGGCCCAACCAAATACTTGTTCGGAGCAGGTCCATAGAAATTCAACTGAGAGAATAACAGTTTATTTTGCCCCTAAAAGTACATTTTATGTTGAAGTTTACAATCGCTAAGTTATGAGCTTATAAAATTATTCACAAAAATTGTGCAGAAAAAGCTCAGCTAAAATAAGTGGCATTTAAAAGTCATCCAACCCCACCAATGCTTAAAACCAAAGCAAAGACTGACTTGCCAGTTTTAAATGTTCTGCTAGTTCTGACAGTTAACGCTGTGTTGTTTCTAAGATCATAGTTTCTAAAGGCTTTATTATGTGCAGTCCTTTAGTAGGGCTTCAGGTCTGAAGTTTGTTTTAGGTAGTTTATAATTGATTATCACACTTGGAAAGGAGAATGGAATAAGCTGTATTAGCACTGGGTGTCTGACATCATCATTAGTGGCAGTACATGCCCTAATGCTTGTGATCAAAGGAAAAACATACAAGGAATTTTAATTTAAATGTTTACCATGAAAGCCCGCGCATATTGTATGTTTTAATAATCATTGTTTATTATTTAGTGATTTGAATCTTGAATTTTTTTCAAGGAGATTTCCCTTTTTAATGGGAATGTTTTTTCCTTCAGACATTTCCCCAGCATGGTAAGCAGGGAAAATATGCAGTGCCCTAACCAATTATGAATTTAATTTCTAAATGAATCAGATTTAAAAGAGCTGTTTATTCCATAGTGGACCCTACTTTTTCAATTGCTTTATTTTGCTTACTGTTTTTGAAGGAAATCACTTAGGTCAGAAGGTCAAGTTAAAAATCTACATCAGACTCCTTTGTGCCCTTGGGCAGTGGCCACACAAATTGTATATTAATTAGAGTAGGGCAGGACAGTATGTACCTCCTCCAGGGGAACCAAAGAAATACAGAGAATCTCACTCACCATCAGCCATGGGGATTATTTCAAATTAAGCTTTTTATGTTTTGTTCTCCCCCTGCCATATAAATATCGACTTGCGTATGTGTAAAAGCAGGGGAATTGGGCTAGATGATCTCTAAGGTTCCTTACAGCTGTAATGGGGTAGAATTCTATGATCTCTGGGCTTGCTTGGTTTCTCTTGAGCTTAGCTTTATGTTATATTTCACCTTGGACTAGGAATGATGTGGATAAAATGCATAGCAATCTATTGCTCATAGATCTAAAGTGAAAGGTATAGTTTGAGATGGCTTCAGGAAGTTTTTTTTTTTTATTTTAAATTAGGAATAAGGCCAAGACTGAACTTTTCTCAAAGCAGGTTAGTATTTGGTACTACAAAGGATTGTTTTTATTTTATAATGAATGGTTCAGTACACAGAAAGGGAAAGATGTCTCAGAATGAGGACAATAGTAGGTGAGGCAGGGCCTTTCTGCTTTAATAGAGAAGTAAAAACCTAGGAGGCAACCATTTCAATTGAGTCTGAAGGGTAATGGGTACCATGTCAGGTACAGGTTTGACCAGTTATTTCAGTGCTGAGAAAAAGCAGCAAAATTTTTAACAGGGAAGATTGGAAATCAGTGAAAGGATCTTCCTTTAAATCTCATTTTACCTTGGACCTCTTCTTATATGTATTTTTTGGAGGATGAGGTGATAAGGAGAAGCAAGAACTTCTAGACTTGTGATTGTGTCATTAGGGGAACTGGCCAATATGGACACTCCCTTTCCAGCTGTTAGGGCAGTGATGACTTGTCTGTAACTTCCTGGAGCTCCAAGAGGTTAAGAAATCTGTCCGTGGTCACACAAAATGATGTATGTCAGAGGGAAGACTAGAACTCACTCCTTCCTACTAATGCTCCCCCTCTAGAATGAAAATTAGAATAACTACGTTGTTATTTATGCCCAACTTACCTCTCCCAAGGGGTTATAGTTTACTTAAGTGAAAGGACTCTCAGGATGTCCCTAATAAGTGTTTATTGAACGAATGCCTGTCTGTTACAGAACAGTTTAAATCTGTTTTCAGAATCTTCTGTTTTCTTTTCTGGAGCCAGACCTTCACCCTAAATGGTGACCAGTCCTTCTATAGACTACTGGAATGGGGGAAAAGAGTTCACTGGTGAAAGTAAAATCAAATAGAAGTCACAAAAACTGATCTGTACTGAAGCTTACATCCATAATCCTTCACTTTATACATAGGGAAACCAAGGCATGGAGAGGCAAAGTGCCCAAAGCAACCCAGTAACAGATTTAAACCCAGATTGCTTTACTCTGTAACTTCCATTATGGAAAATGAAATCAAAGTAATTCTGAGAGCTGATATATGAGTAAAAGAAAAGTCTGAAGACCAAGTCCCATGCATCAACATGTTGAATGGGCCCACTGTGTGCACAGAACTGTCATCAGACCAATGGGAGGAAACTCAGGAGGTGGAAATAACTAAAGACATGAGCACATCGTCATGAACTTTAAGAGGATGAATGTCTTGGTGCTAAGGCACTGTGAGTAGGATCAGGTAGGTATACGTTTATACCTACATAGGTATATAATATAAATGTAAAATTGTATACATAAGCATATGAAATAAAAATATATAAAATGGAAATAAAATAAATATATGAGTCTATAATATAAATATAGGTAGTCATAATAGTTGATATAAACCACCCACGTTCCAGGCATAAATATCTTGGTAGATCCTCTTAACAATCTTGCCCCATTTTAGGTACGGGAAAACTGAGTCAAAGGTTAAGTGATTTGTCTAGGGTCTGAGGCCAGATTTGGAGGCAATTTTGAACATGACTCTTCCTAAGTCCAGGTCTGACCCTCTGTCCACACTGTACCACCTTGCTACCCAAGGTATGGTTGGGTCTTGATCCAAGTTTAAAAAGCAGCAAAGAAAAGGCACCTGTATCACTATGGCCGAGTTTTCAAAGACCTGGAAAGACAGCCCCATATGACTGGAATGAATGACCTATAGTCTTAGGTTTTTGCAAATAGGCATTTAGATGAATTGTATATGATCCAAATATTATCATCTCATGTTTATAAACTTGTAATTTCAGTGCCCCTCCCCACCATGAAGGATTCAGCTTACACCTTGGGGGAGTAGAAGTGATAATTATGCTTTGTTGTGTTAAATAAAGCCCCCATGTAGAAATCTGGGCAAATCTGCCCAATGGACAACCCAAACACTTGGTGCCAATTTCCCACTTGCTGGTCATAATATATTAAAAGCAAATTTTGTTAAGGAAAGGAAAACAATATAGTAAGCCCAAGTCCAAAAGATTTTAGAATATGTTTTCCATTTCAAACCTCAAGAAAAGTCTTAAGATACTGGGGGGAGCCTCTATGTGCTTCCTACCTGTCTGTAACTTTGAGTCCACTGGAAACACTGTCATATTCTACGTGTTTCCACCGTAGTCCACTTTCCAGTGTCATGACTGCTATATTCTCTTTGCCATGAATGCTACTGCCACAAATTCTAAAAACCGTCCTTTATCTGGGGCACAGAGTCACAGGGAACCAGAGGGTACTTAGTAAGATGCCTTCACAGAAGGACTCATCCAGGAGAATTCTTTGTATTATTCTCATAGGTTAACATATTCACCTTCCTTTGTTTGTTTTCCCAGCTAAGTGTTTTCTTCTCTGTAGCTTGCCTGTGTCTTGAGTAGTAGAGATTAGAGTGGGGTTACAGGGTAGTCAAAGATTTTTACCCTGTATACAGGATGACCCCATGCCTCAGCTAGTGATTGGTCTGGCGTTGCTGGGAAGAGGATTCACTCTTCAGCAAAGGACCTCTTCCCCAGCTCTTGAGTTTACCTCAGTCATCACTTCACTCCCATTAAGTATTCAGGCACACTGTGTAAACTAAACATGGAATCATCTGCAACCACCACCATGGGTCAGGCTTTTGTATATGATATATCCTTTCTGTATTGAGTCCTTCTGGTTAACTCAATAGATTATAAACTCTACGGATTATGAGTCTTGTTTTATCTAATCTGTCCCCAGTGCCTAAGATGAATCAGAAAAATGGCAGACATTTAACATAGCACTTTAAGTTTTATTATGTGTCTTACCTTCTTGTAACAAGCCTGTGAGATGCAGGCACTGCAGGTATCCTAGTTTTACTGAAGAAACCAAGGATTAGAGGAATGGAATGATACAGTTACACATCTAGTAAGTTCCAGAGATGGATCGAATAAAAGTCACTCGACTGCAAAACCAATACTCTTTCCATGCTATATCTGGTATTACACCTACTAACAGGTTTGTTTATTGTTCAGTCATCTCAGGCATGTCTGACTCTTGCTGATCCCACTTGGGGTTTTCTTGGCAAAGATCCTAGAGCAGTTTGTCATTTCCTTTCCCAGCTTATTTTGCAAATGAAGAAACTGAGGCAAGCAGGTTAAGTGACTTGCCCAGGGTGGCACAGCTAGTAAGCACCTGAGGACAGATTTGAACTCAGGAAGATGAGTTTTCCTTTCACTTGTAAAAATGTCTCAGAGCTACCCAGCTGACAAGTCTGTTGAGTCAGGATTGGATTTCACATGTCTTCTTGACTTCGTCTAATATTTTATTATCTACTGCATACTGCCTCCCAAATACACAAATAAATGCAAGGTAATTCTTTGGAGGGGACGAGATGCACTTGCAAAAGGGGAAAGGATCAAGAGACGGCTCATATAACAGACTGCATTTCAGCTGATCTTCGAAGGAAACTGGGGAATTCTAAATAGCCGTGGTGAAGAGAGGGTGCATTCCAGACATAGCGAAGGGATACCATGTGCAGGAATGTTTAAGCTGGATGGAATGTCACATGTGAAGAACATCAATAAAGCTACTTTCTCTGCACTAGTAAATGCCTGAAAGGAAAAGAATGCTTCATCCTGGAAGATTAGGTTAAAACCAAATTGGGAAGGGCTTTAAGTAGTAGTTCATGTTTTGTCCCAAGTTTAGGGAGCTACAGAATTTATTGATTAGGGGAGGCCTGAGCTTTAGGAATATCACTTTGCCAGTTGTATAGAAGTTGACTTTGAAAGGGGAAAGACTTCAAGCAGGAAGTCTAAGGAGGAGGCCATTGCAATACTCCAGATAAAAGAGGCTGAGTACCTGAACTGTGACCATGTGAGTGGGCAAATAAAGGGCTAGCTATTCAGAGTAAGGAGTCAAGCATGTCTCTGAGATTGCAACCCTGAATGATCAGAAGGGTTGGGTCTTTGGAGCTTCAATAGAAATAGAAAAGTTCAGAAGAAGTTTGCATTTTGGAAAGAAAAATTAGTTCCGTTTTGTATAAGTTGAATTTGATGTTCATAAGGGACATGCATGTCCTAATATGGATATGGAAT
Source organism: Notamacropus eugenii (assembly GCF_028372415.1). NCBI lineage: Eukaryota > Metazoa > Chordata > Mammalia > Diprotodontia > Macropodidae > Notamacropus > Notamacropus eugenii. The sequence continues at coordinate 294,908,366 of NC_092877.1, read as the reverse complement.
TAGAGCTCAGGAGAGAGACTAGGACTGGATTTATAGATCTAAGAGTCCTTTCTATAAATGTGATGATTAAATACATAATTAATAAGGCCACCAAGAGAGTATAGAGAGAAAAGAGGCTCAGAACAGAGTTTTAGAGTATACCTGCATTTAGGGAGCAGGATATAGATGATGATTCAGCAAAAAAGACTGATTCTTACAAGCATAAGGAAAAACAAGAGAAAATATGACTTAATTTTTTTTTTTTTTAGTGGTGAGAATTTGTAGGAGGAGAGTGTGTAATCAACAGTGTCAAAGTCTGCAGAGTGGTGAAGAAGAATGAGGAGAATGAGAAAATGGCCATGAGATTTGGCAATTAAAACCGCAGAGAAAACTGCAGAGAAAAGTTTCAGTTGATTGGAAAAGTGAAGTGATTAAGAAAAGAAGATTTGAAAGGAATGAGTATAAATAGGTTTTTCTAGAAGTTTAGCCTGTAAAAGGAGGAGAAATATGGAATAGGTTGAGAAGATGATAGCATGTAGGGAGAATTTTTTGAGAAGTGGGGAGAACCTGGGCATGTTTGCAAGGATGAGGAATTAGTTAAGGAGAGATTGAAGATTAGAGGGAGAGAGAATAATTGTGAAGGCAATCTGCCACAGGACAGAGTATATGAAAAGCTGTGAAAGAAAATCCATCCTACTGAGTTGTTTTAGATTTGAATACCTTGAACTTGTAAAATTATAAAATACCTTTATTTTTCAAAACATTTTCCAATCTGTCATCAATGTCTGTTCACCTTCACAACAACCCTATGTGGTAGGTAAGGTAGATAATATTTTCATGCATATATCAAGACTAGAAACCAGGTTTTTTGAACATACTGGAATACATCTATGGAACCATTATTCATAGCACCAGATTTACAAATTGGTAAAGTTCACGTTGTGATTTTCATATAACTGAAAAAGCTCCTTTTTCCCTCCCCTGTAACTCAACACTTTTTAACCTGGAAAACTATAAAAGTTCTAGGGACTTTTTCCTAGCTCTAAAATACTTTAATTCTGACCCCAAATAAAATTATCTTTCCTCTAAAACAGGTTCTCTTAAAGAACTTGACTATTTCCTTCAGTCTCCTAAACTTTTTAGCTTAATGAATTACTGATACAAGTGCTCTTACTCATATGCCCTTTCATTTATTGACTTCCAGGAAGATGATGACCTTGAAAAAGCTTCCACAGTGTTGTCACAGAATAGATATTCTATTTTTATAGTTAATTTTTTTCAATTACCAAGCATCTTTTTCCTTCCCTCCTCCTTGGGGAAAGCAAAAGAAAAAAATGCTTGTAACAATAAGGTAGCCAAGCAAAACAAATTCCTGTACTGATCACAGCCAAAAATGTATGTTTTGTTTTGCTCCCTGAGTCTCTCACCTGTCTCAGAAGATGAGTGGCATGCTTTATGGGGTAGAATCATAACTGATCATTGAATTGATCAGAGTTCTTAAGTATTTCAAAAGTGTTCATCTTTACAATGTTGCTATTACAAAAGATCTTGTTCTCCTGGTCTATCTGTTTTAACCTGCTTTGGTCTATCTGCAACCATCACTTTCTCCATTTCTCACAGCACAATAGTATTCTATTACATTTATACACCACATATTGTTTGGCCATTCTCCAGTTGAGGAACACCCTCTGCCTTTCCAGTACTTTGCCATCACAAAAAGAGGCGCTATAAATACTTTTGTATATATGGAACTTTTCCTCTTTGTTCTCCCTGAGGTAGAGGCCTAGATCTGGTAGAGAGTAAGTATTCTTTAAATACTTATTGAATACAATATAAAGGATGCAAAGGCAAAAAAAAAAAAACATTTTGAAAACAAGCCCAAAAATTCATGTAATCCACCTGTGATCATATTCTGGGGAAGTGGACAAGGTCAAGTATACAATGGGGAAGGAAGAACTACAGAATTATATATATTAGTATCATAGCATTTTATAGCCAGAACACACTCTTGCAGTCATATAGTTCAATTCTTTGATTTCACAATTGAGAAAACAGAAGTTGGTGATAAGACTTTTCCCAAGGGCACAGGCTAGTTCTGGGGCAGGAAACCTGCAACCTTGATGCCGCATGTGACCCTGTAGGTCCTCAGGTTTGGCCCTTTGAATCCAAGCTTCACAGAGCAAATCCCCTTAATAAAAAGATTTACTCTGTAAAACTTGTACTCAACCAAAAATCTTCACCCAAGAACCTAAAAGGCAACATTTGGCCCTGAGGCCATATATTCCCCACTCTTGTTTAGTGGAACAGCCAGGACTAGGATGCATTATCTCCTGAAGTTCTTCCTAGTACCCTACATGGTCAGTCAAGAGAAGGGGCTGAGAAACTGTCTTCCTTTTCTTCCTGGTCTCTCCCCTCTCTTTTACTTATATATTCTCTTCCCTCTTCTAGAAGAATGAGTGGGATTGGAGAGGAATGAAAGACTGAGGATAGAGTTGATCCCAAGGACCTAGCCTCAGTGACCTCTTTCCAAGAATAGTTGCCCTCGTTGATATTCACTGAGTCATGTCAGTGCCCCTGGGCAGACATTATCATTCTTGCATAACCATAAGATTCAGAGATTCTTATTTACTTTTTTATTGCATATAATCAAATTCAGCACCATGGTAAGACTGATGTTCCAAAGGGTAGTACAAAGACACATGAAGCTGGGCAGCTGGCTCTTGGACACTCAAGCAAACAGAATTAGCTGTAGAGTTCACAGGCCTTTTTATCTGGAGGAGGCCTTAGGCATTATCTGGTCTGGCCCCCTCATTTTACAGAAGAGAAGCAGCAACATTACATGTTGAAGTGACTTACTCGAGGCTGCCCTGATGGCAAGTGGCACTTCCTTCACTTACTGAATTTGGCTCATTCAATTTAATTCCACAAGTGTTTGTTAAACGCCTCCTTTGTTCTGGGCACTTTGTTGAAGAAACGGCGACATAAATTACAAACATCGTTGTCCTCAAAGAACTTAAATTCTGCTTTACTAAGACTATCTCTTCCTATTTACGTGGAGGTTGGGATTTGGGATTGAAAACCATGCTAAAAAGCAATAGCTTGGCTGATTTTCAACTGTAGACAATTTTAAAAATCAAAGTTGAATACTGGGGCAAGAAATAAACAAAGGTCCTTTGTCTAAGTATTTTAATGTTCCTGTTATGCTTATCTTTCTCCTTCCATTCCGATTGTATCTTGAATCATACACACATATGTGTATGTATGCCTGTTCATATGTATATATACATACACAATATATGTATATATGTATGTGTGTATGTACACACTATATATGTATACATGTGTATGTATGTGTATTGTGTGTATTAATTACATATATACACATAATATATGTGTGTATATATGTGTGTGTGTGTATATGTATATATACGTATACCTACCTACATACAATCTTCCTAATGGATGCTATTCACTCTGTAAAAGCAGGGCTTCTTAATCTGAGATCTAAACTTGATTATAGAAAATACTTTGATCTTTTTATTTCAATATAATTGAGTTGTTTTGTACCTCCTTTGTCTTTTACTTTGTGCATTTGAAAGCATGATTCTGAGAAGGAGCCCAGTGGCTTCTCCAGACTGATTGTTCAATGAAAAAAAGTCTAATTCCTAGTGTAAAGGAAGATCATTTAATAAATCTTCTCCAGCACCTTCATGCTTCCTGAACATATAACTTGTCCCGTTGCTCATGGACATGGACATATGTTCCATGCTCCCAGATCCTCCATTTGAAGGACAAGCCCTCTAACCAGATGTGTTTGTTCCTTCTTTCCTTTCTGGACCTTGATCCTGACTGTCTGGACTTGTTTCTGCATCATAGGACCCTTCTCCTGACCCCCTTTTCCTGTCCCTTTTATGTGGAATATTCCCATTACTAGGTAAGATCCATGAAGGTAGGAACTATCTTTCTGATTGTTTTTATTTGCATCTTCAGTGCTTGGCACATGGTAATAAATGCTTATTGACCCAGGATGCAGAGAAAGGAGTTTTCCTAAGACCTGTACACTAGCAAATGGTGCTTCTTTCTTATAGCTCCCAGCATTGGATTCCCCAAACCACTTAAGTCATCTGGCTGCAGGCAAATCTTGGCAACTTGAAACTGGGTGCTTCCTAGATGGGTAGGAATTAAAGTTAACAACATTTAGTAGGTGCCTGCTGTATACCACGCATTACACTAGGCACTGGAGAAAGAAAGAGAAAACAGCCAAGAATGAAAACAAAGCAAAAACAAAAACCTCTCATCGTTCCTGAATGTCAGAGAGCGCTGTGATTCTGCACTTTGTTATCGGCTGAAGTCAGATGGTTCCTCTCATGTCTTCTGAAGTACAAGGGGAGAGCCGAAACCTGTTACTAGTGCACTTAGCTTTGTAATGCAGACACTGGTCTTGTCCCATGAAGGTTCATGAACGAAAATTGATAGAGTCATAGATTTAAAGGGAGGGAGGGAGGGAGAAAAGAATGAAGGAAAGAAACGTGTTTATTAAATATCTATTAATTAAATATCTATTATGTGCCAAGCACTGTAAGTGCTTTACAAATATTTTCGTATTTGATCCACAACAAACTTGGGAGGAAGATACTCATGTTATCCCCATTTTACAGTTGAAGAAAATGAGGCAGTCCAGAATCACACAAAAAGGGTCCGAAGTCAGATTTGAACTAAGGTCTTTCACTGAACCCAGCTCCAACATTGTATCCACTGTGGTACCTAGTTGCCTCCTAAAAGACCTTAGAGGGCATCTAATCCAATATACTAATTTTATAGACAGCTTGGTATATAGTGTATATAGGTATATAGTATGTAAGTATGTAGAGCACAGGACTTGAAGTCAGGAAGACTTAAGTTCAAATCCTACTTCAGACGTTTCCTTAGCTGTGTGATCCTGGACGAGTCATTTAACTTTTGTTTGCCTCAAATTCCCAATCTACAAAATAGGGATAATAACAGCACCTGCCTCCCACAGTTGCTGTGATTATCAATTGATATAATCTACATAAAGCATCTTGCCAGTATTAAAGAGCCATACAAATTCTAGCTATTATTATTGCACAAAAGTTGAATGGTTTGCCTAAAATCACAGACAGTAAGTGGAAGAGGGGGGATTTGAACCCACTTCTGATTCCTCTTTCCTCTATCATGAATACTGTGTCCAGAGAAGAAGATAGAGAAGGTATGAGGACACACATTCTCAATTCTAACTGTGCTGATGAACTCTTGGCCATTGTCAAGGGTGGTCCCCATCTCCAGTGTTGAACAGATACTTGCTTTCTTGTTTCTTAATGTAGAGAGAAGCCTGGTATGTTGTCCATGGAAACCACCAAAAAGCCTGAGGCATAAGTTGACAGCTCTGAGCTGTCTTTATGGTGGGAGGGAGAAGAGGAGATATCTCCTGTTACCAGCTGAGTTTCTACTTGATCCTTTGGACACATATTAAAGAAAAAGCCTGAGTGACCAAACTAAAGAACTGTACGCATTCACCATCCCCACTGCTCTAGGTCCCTGGGTTTGCATGTAGAGGTAATTAAAACTGCTGAAGGAAATGGAAGAGACCACAACATGGAGGTCCAGGCTCATTCCAGTGAAGAAAGAGGCCTCTGGTCATGATGATGTCCAGTTCTCTGCATCAAGAAACTTCTCAGAAGTCTCTAGTGAGCATAATTTATGGCACCTATAGAGTTAATGGGATTTAAAGCCTAGGCATGGTGTCTGTGTTGCATTTTGGAGTCCAGAGTATCCACACACATAAGGAATAGACTGAAGCCCAGGCTACAAAGTGCACCCCTCTCCCTCCAATTGTAGAAGCATTTGTTGTCAAGGATGGATCCTCAAACCAAAAACCAGAGCTGAGACTATTGAAGCAGTCCAAGTGCTCCCAGGAGGACTCTTTTGCAATATTTAGGACTTATTTCCGGCCCATCAGCACTGAGCTGGGCCAGCTCCTTGCTCCACCTGGGATCACTCTTGGCAGGTCAAGCCAGGGCAGCTCAGAGGTCAGTGGCTTCTTGCCTCTTAGGCCCTAGTGGTAGGGAAATCAGGTTGGAAAGCAGCAGGAAGCTTTTCCAGCACAAATGATGAGTTCAGGTGGGAGCACTGAGGGAAGAAACTGGGAAAGATATCTTGTTTATTTCTCTCTGCCTGAAAGAAAATTAGTGTTTCTAGCAGGGCTCCCTTATAGCACCCGTGGGTCCTCTCTTCAGGTTTACAGACTGGTGCTGGGAGAAAACATCTCTTGTTAGACAGGTTTGGCAACTTTAGACAATGGCCCACATTCACCGGGGAGCATTCCGAGGCCAGCCTCTGCCTGGTCTGAAGAATGAGCCAGATGATAAAAGATACAGGTAAAATAGGTCTGACAATAGGATGACTGGGAGACAAACCAAAGCAATTTCCATGGTGGAAAAACATAACAGTCCCCTATGCAGAGCAATGAACACTGTCAACAACCTCCCTCCTTTTTCTTTCTTTTTTTTTTTTCCTAAAACAACCTTCTGGGAAGGGGGTGGCGAAGTCAATCTCACAAGGCATTTATTTCCATTGTACACATGCGGGATGTGCTGTTTGTCATAGAAACCCATCATGTGAGCGACCACCTCTTTTCCAGGCTGGCCTTGTCTTGGAACTCCTCATGAGGAAAATTAGATTGTGCACTAATATAAAGGGTGTTACACCACTGGGCCGGGAATAGAGAATGTTTTTTCTGGACAGATGATTTTCCCTTTAAAGTTGTATTCTTATAATCCCTCATCCCACATCTACCAAATACCTCTGTAGCAGGCATGCATGAGAGCTGGCAGATGGCTGAGCCTTCCCATCTTTTCCCCTCCTCCCCATCCCCTCCTTTTGGTTAGTGAGTGGAGGGAGGCAGGAGGGCATTGGGTGAGAGGAGTCTGCGGGAATGGGGATGCCTGTAGAGAAAAAGCCTGGCTATATCATGGTTCTAGGGAAGCTGGAGGGGTCAGAGGCATCTCTTCTCTATTGTCATTTTCTTAAACCCCGCCATGTTTATATTCTCCCCAACTGTTAGGTATCAGTGAATAACAAACATTCTAGTTCCATTGAAGCCACTTGATATAGCTTAGATCTTAGAAAGGTATATTTACTTCACAGTTATAAACATTCCCTACCCTAAACACTTTGAGGGCATACTTGACTGACGAATAATAATAATGATGATGAAAAACTATCGCAATAACTGGTATTTATAGAGAGTTCCAGCGGCCCCATAACACCCCTGGACACAGGGACAGAGTGGGACAATGGGAAATCTTTGCTTCATGTGGAGTCAGGATCTGGTCTGCAGTTCTGGCAATGCACGTTTAGATCACGTTGTAAGTGTGATGTTTTATCAGTAAGCCTGGGTGATCTATCTGTCTGTCTGTCTGTCTATCTATCTATCATCTAATCTGCCTGCCCATCCACCCATCCATTCATCGAGCTAGCTATCTCACTGTATCCTAGCACATGTCATCCAGTCTCTCCCTTAATTCCTCATCCATAAAATGAGGAGATTGGACTAAATGACTTCTATGGTCCCTCCTAGTTCTAATTTAAGATCCCATGACTCATCCAGCAGTGTTTCCCAGTGTATTGGGATTTCCCTGAGACTTTCCCAACTAAAGTTCTAATTTCTTTTTTTTGGGGGGGGGGGATAAGACTAAATCATTCTCTGGGGGAGGGGAATGAGAAATTGCCATCATCCATAAGTAGGTGCATGACAACGATTTCCTATTGCTTCACTAAAGGGATTGGGATGTTAGCCTTTTTTATATTCATTACTATTCTGAATAAATATTCTGTGTTTGAAGGCAGATTGGAAGCCTTGATTAATTTGCAGGAATGGAGCCTAATTCCCTAGAGAAGAGCTAAAATGAGTCAGATTATGATTTCCCAGAGAGATTTTGAGTGGGGAAACAATCCAAGGTTCTTTATTAATAAATTTCCAAGCAACCCAGGCTATATTCTATCTCCCTCTCTCATTTACTCCAGCTTACACTGCTCTCTTCTTCCTCTAGTCGTCTCATATCATGCACTTACGATGATGATCATAGATTTGGGTGGCGGGGGAGAAGGACCCTTTGGAGATCATCTGATAGTCTGTTGCTCAGTCTTTTCAGCTGTGTCTGACTCTTCATGACCCCACTTTGGATTTTCTTGGCAGAAATCCTGAAGTGGTTTGCCATTTCCTTCTCCAGCCCATTTTACAGATGAGGAAACTGAGGCAAACAGGGTAAAGTGATTTGCCCAGGGTCACACAGCTAGTAAGAGTCTGAGACTGGATTTGAACTCAGGAAGACAAGAATGCTCTCCATTACACCATCTAACCTAAAGCTACTTACCCTTTTTTGTGTGTCCAGAACATCTTTGTCAATCTAGTGAGTCCATAGACTCCTCCTCAGAATCATGTTTTAAAATAATACAAATAAATGCTAATTTTCAGTTAGAGCTCAGTGAAAATAAAGATATATTCCCCCCCTTCCTACTTCTCAGATGCCTTGAATTCTATCCATAGACTGAGAATAAGAACCCCAAACCTTTCATTTATCGATGAGCAAACTAAGGGCTACACAGGTGAGACGATTTGTCCCAGGTCTCACAGGTAGTGGTAGTAGTGGTGGTAGTGGTGACAGTGGTGGTAATCATACTAGTAGCATTTATATAGCATTTTAAAGTTTGCAAAGCACTTCATAAATATTATTTCATTTTATCTACAATAATCCCGGGAGGTAGGGTGATATTATTATCCCCATTTGACAATTAGGAAACTGAGACAGCAGCTAAATGATTTGCTCTCACATAGTAAATATTAGGAGAGCTTGAGTATATACTTTATTGAATTGGTTCTTACATGATAAATTAGTTTTCTTAATATCTCTGTGAATTCCCTGAAGGCAGGCATTATGTTTTATAGTTATTTGTAACTCTCACCTTGCCAGCAGCTAAGGCATTTGTTGGTTATGACAGCTTTGAGTAAGTATTGACTGAATGCAGACCTGAACCCAATTCACTGAAGTGATAGCCAGAATAGAGATAAATGGGAATTTTTCTGGTTTGAAATAAAGTGCTGTAAATTGGACCACACTCTGTATAAACTCATCCACAAAGCAGTCAAGTTTTCCTTTTGCTTTTGAAGGCACTTCCCCTTCTTTCTGGTTGGATGGCAACAGCCTTGCATAATATGAGGTGTGATGTGCCCTGTCTACACTACTGTTTCCAAGAAAAACAAACTTGGTACTTATTTTTAATTCTAAGAAGTAAACTGCTCTATGACAAGAAAATTCCATCATCTAGAACGCTCTAGAATTGCTAAATTAACAACAGTAAGAGTAGAAGAGGTGAATCTATTTTTTTTCCATTTCCAACCTTTATTTTTTGTCAAAATAACTCACTTGCTCAAGCATCTACTTGCTAAACATAAACATGTAGTTAAGAGTGATCAGAGTACCAGTCTAACTCCTGAGACCAAAAATAGCCTTTCCCATCCTTCACTCAATTTTTAGTTCTTCACAAAACTCCGTTCTCAGGGTGAGACCACATGATCAAATATGTATTGTTCATCATGCATAAAAGTGCTGCCCACTGACTTTCATCCACACAGTGTTGAAGTTATTTGTACACCAGTGGGGATGGACTATTTGAAGATATCCATGTCCTGTCTCTCCTGGATACCTATGTGGCCAAAAGCAAATAATTCTGGATATCTTGATTATGGAATATAGCATTCTTTTTTGTCTTAATAGAACCAGCTTGGGAGGTATATATTATCATTATTTGTAGAAATCTAGTCCAACCTACTCATTTTATAGACATGGAAACCAACAGCATGCCAGTTGCCCAAGTTTACCCAGCTAGCTCATGGCAGAGCCAGGCTTTAGCCCCACTGCCCTAATTCCCTATTCCGGTTCATTATTCTTTACATCATACTTCATTACCCTGCCTAGTACAGGGCTGCTGATAGCTTGCCATTTGCCTTTGCTATTGGACCTGAGTGCTTGTCTGCATTTGTGCTGTTGTGACTGTTCTTCCCTCTTTCTGGTGTCCATGGGTTCTTATAATGTTCCTGATCCTACTTGTTATGGTAGACTTCATGGACATGTTTACACCTCCAACTCCTAGCTGGTGTCCCAGCTACTGGAGCTGTAAATAGGAATCCCAGGTCTTGGGGAAGATGCAGTGGAATGCTCCTAGAATGAAGTGCATACAAGGATAGGGAAAAGGACAGTCTAACCTTAGGTACAGTCTTGGTAGGAGCAAGAATCCAATCCAGCCAATCCCCTCCCTCTTCTCTGACTGGGAATGGTGCTCAATTTACCATTGGGGGTAGGAAGTGTGCCCTCCTGATGTTGCCACCTGGGGCAAAGTACAAGCTGTACCACCCTCTAAATGGCTCTGCTAAGTGTGCTCTTGCTAATAAGAGTTAATAATAGTAATTTAGTCCTTTGGTTCCCCTCTTTGACTGAACTATCAGGTACAGGATTTATTTTTATGGAGTATGGACTATTCCACCCATGATAATGTGCCCTGCACCCTAGCTCCCAGAAGTAAACATATCAACCCACCCAACAGGTTGATGCTAATCCCAGAGAAACTTGTGAACCTCCCCTCCCCACCCCGAGCCATATAGCTATGTTGATTATATTTTGAGCCCAACTTTGGAGCATATAATTTCTAATGATTGGTTGGTTGATATATAATACTGATAATTATTGATTGATAATTGATATTGATTAATAATAATAATATTGATTGATAATAATGATTGATTCTTTTGGCCCAGATAGCCTACTCTTTTGAAAAATTCAGCCTAACTATCTAGTCAGGAAAAACCAAGTGGATGACAAAGTCTTGTTTTACAGACTATGACATTCAGTTGGATGGACAACAGGTAAAGCTCATCTATCCTTTAGCATACATGTCATAGAGTATGGATAATGGAAGGATAGTCCTTTAGACCAAGAACTGAAAAAGAGGAAGAGAGAAGGCTGGACTCCCTTTGGGAAATTATAATTTCTTTTCTTCCTAAAAACAAAACCTATTGCCATCTGCTAATGCTGAATGACTGTGAATCATGGAATCCTAGCGTTCAAAGCTTTTGCTTTAATTCTGATTGTTACCAGTCATCCAATAGTAGAACATAGCCAGTGAATGGGAGTAGGCCATGACTTATTGACAACCAAGAGTTGTGCAGAAGTGGTATAAAAAAGAATGATTGGAGAGAGAGTTATGACCCCCAAGAATGGTTTTTCAGTCCCGTAGAGAGGAGAAGGAAGGATAACTACAGGGTTATCTCGTTGTCTTATTAGTGTCTGTGTAAGGATGAAGAGAAGTAGAGGACTCTGGGACATTAGATGAACCCCTCCTGGGAAGGAATTACTGGAGGACATAAGCCAGGGCCATCCTGGATCAGATGGCATGGATGGGTTTTGTGTGATCGCTACCTCTGAAGAAAAGATGTACATTGATCAGATCATATTTACACTAAATTTTCAAAGGAAGCATCTTTGGCTGACATTCACTTGGACAACTTCATCTCTATCTCAGTGAGATGGGGATATGGACCCTGATCACCTTCATTAGACAGCTGTAAGGGACTATAAGAAATCAGTAGGAAGGATCCCACCTCAAATTTCAAATCGTAGGTCATGGGATTTAGAACTGGGAAGGACCTGAGAAACCCTGTCATCCAACCTCTTCATTAAACAAAGATGAAATGGGAAAGACTATGTACAATGCCTTCAAACTTTAAATGCTATGTCAATGCAAGTTATTATTCTTACAAATGGAGAAACTGAGGCCCAGGGAGGGAAAATGATTTGCTTAGCATCACATGTAACAGGTCAAAAGAGCAGGAAATTGAATCTGGTTTTTCTAATTCTAAATCCAGTACTCATCCCAGCATATACTATCTCTCAAGCATGAGCTAGGCATTTCTAGCTGTCATTGCCATATCTATATGAGGGTGCCCATTTCTCTTCCCTCCCATCAAAATATTTATTTTGACTTTTTCTTCCTTGTAGTAATAATTTGTTTCTTAGGATACATTCATGCCCCACCAAAGGCAAATGAGTTAGTTGTAAATACCTCATTGTATATCTGATTATATATTATTATTTGGTGGGGAGGGATGGTTCTCTACTGGAGAAGCACTGGAGAAAGCTATCTCAACTGTGGAATCAGATTTCATGACATCCTGAAAGCCAGATTTGATTTTTGTACTTCACAAAGAAAGAGAAGAAAATGAAGCTTGTTGCATCCAAATCTGAATGTCATAGAACATTGAGACCTCCAGTGAACAACGGCACTGTGTGTGTATCTCAATTATGACAAATGAAGGCATTTCGAATATGCAGGGCTAAAGGTCCTTAAATGTCTGAACAGAAAGAATACAGAGAGGCTGGCAGCCCTGTTAGAACACCCTGTTTTCCCCCAGAACAGTCATCAGAAAGGTCAAATGTGGGCTCTTCCCTGAAGACCAACTCCCTGCTCTGCCAATGTAACTCAACCTCGCCATCTGTCTCATCTCCACTATTCAGTCCTAACTCTCATCTCAGCTCCCAGATATAGTGATTTGTGGAAGTGTATCTTCATGGGTCATGAGTAGAGATCAATTTTCTCATTCCTGTGACCTGATGATTCAACTTTAGATCCTAGTCTCTGGAACTGAGCATCCAGCATTCAGCATGGCTCAGTATGACAATAATCAGTAAATACTGTGCTCAGATCAGCTACAGAGAGAAAAATTCAAGTGTAAAAAATACTCTGTTAAGAAAAAGAGGCTAAAATGCCTTATCTCAGATAAATTTTAAATCAGATATATTTTGAAATATTAATTTTAAAGTAATTAATTGATTGATTAAATTTAAATTTAAAATTGCTTCTTCGTTATATGATATTTTTGTTGATATGGAGAAGACACTTTAAATGAGTCAGCTGAAGCAATCAATCTAAAAGTCTAAGAAAGAAAAATGTTTACTTTAAGTTTATTTAATATTTTCTCCAGGCTACTTACCAACTTGAACTGGAATTAGCTAGCTGGATATTTAAGGGACAGTTCTTAACTCAGGTTCTAGCTTTGTGAGTAATTTCTGCTACTACTGAAGCTTCACAGGAGCCCACTAGTGTGCTCCTTATTACTAATCAGCTAGTAGACTAAGTTAACTTTTAGCCAAGGCATTTATTTAAATGGTATAGGAAAAACAGTTGGCATAAAACATTCCCCTAAAAATCCTATAACATTTTCTGTGGCGAGGGGGAGTTGAAAACATAAGAGCAGAGTAGAAGTGAGGCATATGAGTAGGATTCACATGTGGTAATGGATAAGTGGTAAATCCTAGTACTACCTGTCATTTCTTTCTTTGTAGAATCATCATATAATGCCCCTGAGGTATAGCCCTCTGATGAAATGATCAAGGCTTGAGGGGAGCAAAGGATAAAATTCCATTATATTTCCTCCTTCCTTGATGAGCTCAAACTTTCCTATACCTTCACCAATCACCTCTATGTAAATGACAAATCTTCATTTTAACTTCCAACTTTTCTACCCAGAGCACCAGCCTTGTATTTTAAACTGCCTGCTGCCACTAAGTAGCTATGTGACCTTGGATATTTCTGCTCCTCTGTGAAGTGAAGGAGTTAAATGAAATCAATGGTTCACAAACTTTTTGGTCACAGGACTCCTTTAAACCCTTAAAAATGAGAGAGGACTTGTCCCTGATTGCCTCACGAAAGCAACAACAAAATGATGGAGGAGCCTAAAGAGTTATTGCTGATGCAGATTTTTTTGTATTCAATTTCCATTGTATTTGAAATTAAACTGATGATTTAAAATATTTATTTTTAGTTCATTTAAAAATAACAATAAATTCCATTACATGTCAACATAAATAATATTTAAAATAAAAAAACTCCATTTTTCCGAAACAAAAATAATTAATGAGAAAGGTGGCATTGTTTTATACATTTTTTCATATTTCTTTAATGTTTAGATTAATAAAACACAGGATAGCTGGATTCTCATATCTCCTTCTGCATTTAATCTGTTGTGATATGTTGTTTTGATTAAAGTACATGAGGAAAATTTGACATCACGCAGATATGTAGTTGGAAAAGGGAAAAGCATTTTAATAGACAAATAACATCTTTATTTAATTATAAAATAGTTTTGACCTTGAGTACTTCCCTTCCTTAAAAAAATCTTAGGGACTCCTAGGGGTCTCTGGGCTATACTTTAAGAATTATTGGACTAGACTATCTCTAAGTAGTTATAAGATCTATGAATCTTTGAATCTCTACCTGGATAACCTGCTGGCCCTTGGAATTTAACATGTCCAAAATTTTATTAGCTCATCAACCATATTCTATGCCTGTAGTCCCCCACTTCTCAAATAAAAGGATAGATAACCAGAGAATCTCTTTAAAAAATAGATTTTTATTGATCTTTTTTGTTTTCAAATTGCTTAGGTTTCCCCCAGTATTCCTTCCCTTCCTATTTCCAGAGAGTTATCCCTTATGATAGACTTTTAAAAAAAAGAGAAAAAAGAGAAAGCAAAGTCTATCAATACATAGAAAAAAAATCTGACAAATTCAGTCTTTCATCCCAATGGATTTTCCACTTCTAAAAACAAAATAGGAGGTGTCATTTTATATTTTTTCTTTTCTGCCAAACAATCTACTTTTGCATCATTCATTTTTTTATTATTTTATCGAATGTTCTTTCCATTTACGTTGTTGTCATCATTCTGTGTATTGTTTTCCTGTCTCTGCTTACTTACTTTACACAAGTTCATATAAATCTTTCTAAGCTTTTCCATATTCATCATGTTTGTCATTTCTTACAGCACTTTACAATACAGTAATTACAATACAGTAAAATCCATTATATTTATGTACCACAATTTGTTTAGTCATTCTCAATTGATAGACATTTATTTTGTTTCCAGTTTTTTGTTTCAACAAAAAAAGTACTGCTATAAATATTGACTTTTTTTTTGTAATGACCTCCTTGGGGTATATGTTGTATAGAATCTTGAAGTAAAAGGGAATAGATATTTTAGCCACTTTATTACAAATTGTTTTACAGAATTGCCCATGGAATCAAAAGGTTGAGAAGTACTATCAATTACTTTGAGTTTGAGGTCCCGAAAGAACATCCAGTCTGAGTTGTCTTGAATTCAGTTGGAGATGTGCCACTTGAAACTCAAAAGCCAGGATTGGAGATATAGATTTAGGAGTTATCTGCATAGTGTTAAGGCTTGAACTTGTAGGAGTTAATAAGATTTGCCATTGGAGAGACCATACAGAGAGAAAAAGTGACCAAGGAATAGGGCCTTAGTGAATAGTTACTATTAAAGGAAGAATATTAGGACCCAGGGATGGAGACAAGTATAAGTGAGAAGCCAAGGAGACTAAGAACCGCTCTCAGAAGGAAGGAGAGAGTAGATGGTACATGGCTTTCCATTGTCTACCAAATAATGTTTGAACTCCTGATTCTGTATTCAAAACCCACCACAATCTAAGTCTAACCTAATTTTCCAATCTTTTCTGCTATTTCACCCTTTCAGATGCTTTCATTTCAAGGGAAACCAAGTTACTCTCTGTCCTCTGTTCCTGTACTGCCTCTTCCCATCTTTGTTCATGTAGTTTTTATTCCAGGAATGGAATCCACTTTCTCTCTACCTGCTCAAGTCCTACTTCCTCCATGAAATCTCTGATCTTTCTTCCTCTCTCACCTGGAGATGGTATCAAGTTTCTCACAGCATTTTGCCTGGATCTCTCCCTGGCACTTACCACATTCTCCTTTGTATCAATTATCTGTGTACATTTTCCTCCTGACTTCCAGTTCCCTTTAGATTATAAACTCCTTGAGGATAGACTCCATGGTGCCTCTGTCTTTATAATCCCAGTGCCTAACCCCATACCTTGCTTGCAGGAGCTACTTAACACATTTGTGGAGTTGAGGTGTGCATGAAATGAACTACTGAAGGCCACCAAGCAAAATTAATTTCATCTCTGTCTCTCCCTGTGTGTCAGCCTAATCTGTGGATGATAAAGCAAGGGGACAGAGTTCTCTCTCCAAGCACCAAAGTTCCAGTACCAGCTTTCTTTATGGGTTCTACTAAGACTTCCAGTTTCAACTGTAATTACTTCTTCTATTCCATTTGGGGAAGCACTCCCTGACCAGTGGTGACTTTGATTCACCTTCAGGGCTGCATTACAACCCCAACACAGATGCTTTTTCCTTAATGTCCTTATCATTAGGAGGCTAACGTTTCCTGAATTGTATATATACATATACATATATGCACACATACATTATACACACATTTATTTCAGTTCAAACCTCTGCTTGCAAAGGGCTACCAGTATTAATTCACTACAGAGATATGATGGTTATATACAAATATTTAATTGAAAGCTGCTGAGAAATGTTTAGAAGACTAATTTATAGATGAACCCAAAATCTGGAAGACCAAATCCACCTTACAGCTTTCATCTAGAGGCAGTTTTTCAGGAAGAAGTCCGGCTCAGAAGGCTAAATTCACCATCCACCAGAGACTCAAGGCTCAAATGCCCATAATGCTAATTTTTGTTGTTTATTTAGCCAGGGCTTCTGGTTTACAGGAAAAAAAAAGGCCCTGGCTAGAAGGTCAGAAAACCTAGTATCTGAATTCAGCTTTGAAACTTGTCAGTCACAGAATGTGGACTCATGAATTAACTTTGAAATCATCTAGTCCAGTCTTTTCATTTTATATATGAGGAAACCAAGACTTATGGGGGGTAAAGGAAGTGACTTGCTCAAGGTCACATGGCATTGACATTGGAATCAAACCCAAGTCTTCTGGGTCCAATGTGGTTCTCACTACACCAGCTCACCTTCCAAACATGATGTTAGTTCTCACAGCTTTATAACCATAGACATATTACTCTGCCTCCCTGGCCCCCAATTTCCTTTCCTATAAAATGAAGGGCTTAGTTTATTTTGAGGACCTTTAGCTTGTGTCTATAGCGGGGGTGGGGAACCTATGACCTGCCTCAAGGCTGCCAGTTCTCTAGCCCTGATCTACGGGCTCCTAGATTCAGAGGGGAAGGTCCATGAACTTGGATGGGAAAAAAATCTTTATTTTCACAAATCTCTAACTGAAATTTAGCATTTCCTTCCAATTTAGTAGAGGATTGCATGAAACTGTGAACTTCTGTACCATAATTTTTAAAAATTATCTATTAAATTTAACATGCTAGTAACAAATGTCCAATTGTTTTGTCCCCTTCTCAATGCTCTTCCATGCATGCTTAAATGATTTCATTTACATTTTCCTTCCTTTTCTTTTTCTTTTTGCTTTGTTATTGCTACCTCCCAGCTGCACTGATATGAGGCCCAACCCCAAACAGAAGTCCTCTGCCTTAGTTTTCCCTCCTAAGAAATGGGATCACAGCAGCATCAACTAACCCACTGTTGTTTTCAGGAGGAAGTCCAGTGAAAAGGACTTCAAAGTAAAGTCCCCAGGAAATGATAAACATCACAGCCATGGAGAAGAAAGTGTGAGGGAGCTTACACTCTGGTGATGCCCCTTAACTATGCAGCCATAAATGTGCTTTCATTTACATTAGGGGAGACCAGGAGAGGTATGCTTTCCCAGAGAATTCAAATCAAGCCCAGGCCACTGGTGTGTGTGTATGTGTGTGGTGTGTGGTGTGTGTGTGTGTGTGTGTGTGTGTGGTGTGTGTGTGGTGTGTGTGTGTGTGTGTGGTATGTGTGTGTGGTGTGTGATGTGTGTGTGTATGTATGGTATGTGTGTGGTGTGTGTGTATGTGGTGTGTGTGGTATGTGTGTGGTATATGTGTATGTGGTGTGTGTGGTGTGTGTGTGTATGGTATGTGTGTGGTGTGTGTGGTGTGTGTGTATGTGGTGTGTGTGGTATGTGTGTGGTATATGTGTATGTGGTGTGTGTGGTGTGTGTGTGTATGGTATGTGTGTGTGTGTGTGTGGTATGTGTGGTGTGTGTGTGTGTGTGTGTGTGTGTGAGGATTAAGGATAAAATGATAACAGCCACTCCCATCTATACAGTACTTTCACATTTGCAGAGCTTCTCACTAAGGCCAGAACGCTCTCCTGGTCCCTGGGCTCAGCCTGGACTGGGGCTGCCAGCAGTTGGGGTCTGATCTTTGATAGCACATAGTACAGCCCTGGCGAGGCCAAACAGGATGCCTGGGGCTATGGGTGTGCCCAACCTCTATTGTCTGCTGTCCACAGAACTGTAAGAAAACTGCTCCTTCAGCTTAGAGTTGGAGGAAGGGTGGGGCTCCTAGTCTGTCTTGAGCAACCAAGGTCTGCTAATTACAGAGCAGCAGTGCTGTTCATGAGTCAGTTTGGCTCTAAACGTGGGGGCTGAGGAGGCCAAGAGTGAGAACGGGGGACGGGGGAGGAGGGAGTGCCTCCAAGACCTTAGCAACAGCCCTTCTGGGGCAAAGCTCACAACAGACAAGGAGAGAGAGAAAGGGAATCCCCAAGCAATGAACTGTGTTGGTGTTCAGTCATTTGGTCATGTCCAACTCTTTGGTTTTCTTGGCAATGTTACTGGTTTGCCATTTCCTTTTCCAATGGATTAAGGCGAACAGAAGTTAAGTGACTTGCCCAGGGTCACACAGCTAGTAAGTGTCTGAGGTTGGATTTGAACTCAGGTCCTGGTTCCACTGAGTCATCTGGCTGCTCCTAGAATGAACTATAGGTCACTTAGGTGGAAGCTTTTGTTACCCTCCTGTTTTGGAGATGGGTAGAATCTTCCACAGCTCTAAATTATCTAAGCAAAAGAGCATCCCCTTCCTTGTACTGTCCCAAGTAGATAACATATACCTAGCACACAACAAAATATTTAAAAGTTAGATAATGGTGAGGATAATAATCACAGGCACTTTAAGCATTCAAAAGAATTTTAAATGCGGGACCTAAGGCCCCTCAAGACTCTGGGCTCCCAAGGAGTGGGACTGACCCCAAGATAATTAGTACCTCTCTTTGGTTCATTGTTCCCACCTAGAATTATTCCAGGAAAAAAATCTCCAAATATAGCCTAAGTGTAGTTTTCTCTAGGATTCCCCAAATGTGGGTAATAGCATTCCCCATCTCTTGAACGCTCAAGGTAATAAATGCAAACAGAGCATTGAACAGCCTTTATTTTATCTCACAGAAAATGCAGAAGGTGCAAAGGACTCATGGGAGCCCATCAACAGTCAGAGAAAACACATACAGAACTCAACTAGTCCATCAGCCCCCTCCATAGGGAAAGGAATTTGGGATGGTTGTCAGGGCAACCGTTTGAGGTGGTCTGGTGAGTCCCTCTTTTCCTAAAACAATATAGCTTCCCTGAGATCCGTAGCATTACCCTATGGTTAGACTCTTCCCCCCAAATGTAGACATACTTTGGGGATTTCTCAATAGGAAGTCCCTTTCTTGCATTGTCCAAATAACACACTGGCTTTATTCTCCAAGTAGGACTGCTCAGGAACTCTGTAGATGTTTTCTTCTTTCTCCATGAAGCATGCTGTTGAAAAAATCTTTTTCCTCTAGTCTAGAAGGCTATTGTCTAAGTTTTGAATTTAGGAACTCCTGAATTTGGGTATTACTCTCAAAGGTCTGTCCCTAAACCTACCCAATAAATCTCTTTTTAGTAGCTAGAAGCCTCTAGATTCTGAGACCATGGTGCCCAGGAGATGAAAGCATCTACCTCCTCTCCACAGGAAGTTGGTGGTCAGAGAGATTGTCCATGAATTCTCCTCTCAGGCCACCTAAATACATTGTACATCTGTGGCAAGTTGCCAGAGTTGTTGGGTTGGAGTGGAGAAGGGAGTAATCCCCTCTCTACCCTTTTAGCAGAGAGGCTCAAGGGAAAACAGTGAAGGAATCCAAAAGAGAAAGAAAGAGCTGGTCTGTCAGTTAACTTTTATAGACCATGGAGTGGAGTGATTGATTGGACAAGTCTGTCCTTGTAGACTCCCAGTCAGTCAGTTATCAGGAGCTCCACATGTTCTCTGAGTAAGGTGGCAATGGCCATACCCATGCTCTATGGGTCAGTGCCCCTCCAATGCATACAAATAAAGGCTTATTTATGTTCTGTCATCTCATCAAGTTGATTAAGAAGTCTTCGGGCAAACCCCATCCCTTTACACAGACATCATCTCATTTGATAGAGCTTGGTCTGACATCAAAGATGCCAAGATCATCCCCTTCATCCTGAGTCATTGCCAATCATCCTGACTTTTTGCCTCTGGATTTGATGGCTGTGGAAGAGAGAGTGAGGCTGACGACTTTGTGCAACTTTGCCTCACTTAAATCCAATTCATACAGAAGTCAAGACATCACCCTGTGATGTCATCGTTTCTTTTCAAAAACTAAGGATGACCAACGTCTCATTTGATAAAATGGCCGTATTCATTTGACTTACTCAATGAGGATCATAGATTTAGAACTGAAAAGGACCTAATCTATCTCCCTTATTTTACAGGTAAGGAAATCAGGGCCCAAAGCGTAACTGACTCTAGTTCACATATATAATAATACATAGTGCATTAAGGGTTGCAAAGTGCTTGATGCACAGATCCTCACAACAGGACTATGACAGTGAAGTAAGTGCTATGACTGCCTCCATTTTATATATGAGAACACTGAAATTAAGAGAAGTCAAAGTGATTTGCCCAGGCTCACATAGCTTGTAAGTATCTGAGGTGGGATTTGAACTCAGACCTTCCTTACTCCAGGTCCAGCGCTCTCTCTTCCATGACACCTAGCCACCTCTAGGTAGTAACTTGAAGCACTGGGCTCCCTAGCCTCAAATCTAGCTATATTTTCACTGTACCTCAACTTTTCTCAAGCACAAAATTAACAGTAGAATGGCTCCCAGGCTCAAATGGTTTCCCCATTCAGACTCAAAGAATCAAACAGCCAACTGCATTTAATAATGATGATGATGGCTATAAATGGTATCATTTTACCAACTGAGTTTTCAGGTTTCTCATTTGTAGAAAGAGGATTTGGGGTATTTCAATAAGAAAGAAAGAGCACTGAATTTAGAGTCAGAAGACTTAGGTTCAGATTTTGTCTCTTCTGCTTACTCCCCATGAGACCAGGAAGAAAGGAAAGCATTTAATTTTTCTCTGCCTCAATTTCTTAATCATCAAGATGATGAGATTGGTTTCTACAATTTCTAAGGTCTCTAACACTTTCTGATTCGTCCTGAGTACAAAATACATGTGTATTGTGCTTTATAATTTTCAATAGATTTTCACATGTTACTTATATGGACTGAAAAAAACTACCACCACACAAAGGAAATGAAGATGGGAAAAGTGGTGGGCCTGACAGTGAGGAACTGCAGGCTACGCTTCAAGTGTGTTTCAAAGTCCAGTTAGTATCATCCAACTCAAATCCCCAGGCCATAGGATAGAAGGCTGAAAGGGACCTTAGCAATCAATCATCTAATCCAATTTTTGCAGAGAGAAACTGAGGCCCAGACTGGTAAAATGACTTGCCCATGGTCACACAACTAGTAGGTAGCTGAAATGGCACATAACTCAGGCATTATGAAGCTACTGTACATTGCAACTATCTTCCAACCACATAATCACAATGCTTTCTGCAGAAACTTTCTGACTTCTGTTCTTTTCTCTTATGGTAAGATAAAAGTGTGCTTCCTATTACCCCAATCAACACCCTATCCCATAGTGATATTAGTCCAGTAGAAGCTGACACTTCTATGGTGACCCTAATCCCCACTTTAATACTATTCTGGCTGATGGCACTTTTACTACCCTGCTCCCCTAGGACTTAGTCCCTGATAACAACATTGCTTTGCCTGGTGATGTTTTACTCTCCACGGCTTCTCAATTAAGGTCAGTGGAGTTTGCCTATATTTTCTTGGGCTTGACTTTCTGACTATAGCCAACAAATAGTGCAGGGGTGAGCACTGGTATTTATTTTTAAACTCAGTTTCCAGCTCATGACAGATGACACACCTCAAAGGTACACCAGCAGATCACTCCCAGGGTTACAAACACTCTGATGGGAAAACGGGAAATGATACCGATGCAGTTCAGGGCCTCTCTTCCTCAAGGCTGGGACAGCCTGTCCAGCCAGTAGAGAGAATGTCCTTTCCTTTCCTGTTGAGAACACGCAAGCACCAAGACATCACATAAAGAGGTAGTTTGGTTTGGCATCCTTGACGATGCGTGCAGGGCATGGTCCCATGTGGCTTTTGTTTTTTTGTGTCTGTTCCATTTGAGCATCAGCTAAATGCTGATCCAGTCCACCCTCCCGATGGAAGAAGAGGGGCGTCAAGTCTCGGTCGTTTTACATACCCATTCTTATACTCTGGATGATCTGAAATATAGCTGAAGAAGAAAAAAGAATAGGTTCATTCAGGTGCTGGTCAGCATGAAGGAGGTCGGGAACTCAATTTTCTGGTGTCCTCCTTAGAATGACCCCTCCCAAACTTGACATGTGAGCATGCAACAGATTAAATGTTTCCTCCTCAGGGGTTATGCTAACAAAAGTTCAATGAACTTTAAAAAGTAGACCTTCAGCTTTTCCCACTGATGACTGAGGGATTTGTCCAGAAGCCTGCACTTAATTCTAGTGAGAGTTACAGATACGAATGTACCAGATACTGCAAGGCCTGACCAGATGTCCTGCAAACAGTCATATCTGTGGGAATAGCTGTTGTCTGCCTTCACCTTACTTTCGGAACAACCCAGCCCCACATGCTGGTTAGGACAGCTGGGTGACAGCAGGGAGATGCTCTGATAAAGCAGTCTGACCTCCAAGATTGCTGGCACTGTTCAGTTACTGATAACTTCCATCACAATTTGGCATCTGGCTGTCTGGGAGCCTCTGAAATGTGGGCTGGCTCATTATGCAGCTGAAAATTAGGACTGTATTGGTTAGTTATGTGTGCTAATCTTCCAGAGGCTAGGAAGACTTAACCTTCATTTAAGATTTTTTAAGAAACTGGTCTTTCTACTCACTGCCTCTGGACTCCCAGAAGTCTTAATTAGAACTATGACTGCTGATACCACAAGGCAGGGCCTCAGAAAAGCAACTCACAAATAGCTCCAGGGAGAAAAGAGTCCTTTGCTCTCTGCTTCTGGCTTTTAGCTGAGAGCTGATAATTTGACCCCGCCCTCTGCCTGTTTACCTGAGGTTATAATACCGTCTTGGAAAGCTTGCTTTTTAAAATAGGTTTTATATGTGTAGGCTGTCCAAGGAAGCAAAAGTTTAAAAAGATTTCTTCTTATATCTTCCTCAGCTGTTCAACATAATCAGCCTTGAGTGGCCCCAAGTTCTAGAATGATTAAAGGACTGAATTCAAAAGAGGATTTGTCTTTTTGAAAAGGTTCTGTGGAGTTATCTACTAGCCTAGCAGGTGACAAAAGTAAGATCAGTGGATGGATAAATTTCTTGGATAATGGTACTGAAATTTTTTATTTTAAATGATTTGAGTGCAAAAGTTTTTCATATGTCCCTCCCTCTCCCCCCAGCAACTTCCCTGCCTTCTTAAGCAGAGTAAAATTTAAACTCTTCCTTGGTTCCTCAGGGTCTCCAACCATGAGCAATAAAATCTATTTTCTGCTGTTCAGATACTACTGAGGTGGCAAGAACTATTAGCCCATAAGGCAAGTGGCTTCAGATGACTGTGTTTTTTGCATTATTTTTTCTACTTTTTGTATTTTTTTCTGCCTTTTCTCTTCTGCAGATTTTTCCTTGTGCCTTCTTGCATTAGTCGGCATTACTGCTTTTAACAGACCTTCTCCTGGTTTTTAATTTGCTCTGCTTTGGGTTTGGAAAGCATAGACCTAAGCTTGTGAAACTCTGCTCCAGAACTGTTGGACTCAGTTTGAGGGGCTCTCCATGAGTAAAGTGAATGAGCTTTGGTGCGTGGATTTTTGGCCATACTTGGGCATTTTTGGCTTTCTTTTGGTTCTCAGTTGTATTCTGGAGAGATGTGTTTTTTTTTTAAACATGAATTCCAGATAGGTGAGGTGGTTTGCTGCAATAAAATCAATCAGAAGTAGCTGGACTCTACAATATTCCCCCAAGGAGAAGTATGGGAAATAATATAAATGAAATAAACCTTTTCAAAATTACCTTCCCAAGAAACATTTCTATTTGTCTTATGTTAGGCATTGTTTTCAGGACTGATTCAGCTATACCGTTAGGACCCAATGAATGGAAAAGTCCAATCAGTGAGTCCCGGTCACAGCTCATTGACTCCAATTATCGTTGGGTAACTTTGAGCAAACATTAATATTACCTCTGCTCACTCTAGGTAGCTACTGACCATTTCCTTAGAGAATTCTAATCAAAACACTCTGGATCAGCTTCATCTTATTAACTTGAATTAACACAACTCATTTATTTCTTTTTAATATTGCTAAAAGTGATTCCTTATCCTAACTGAGTGTACGTAGCAGCGTATTACATTCTGTATCTCTATCTCTCTGTCTGTCTCTCTCCCTGACTCTCTCTGCGTGTCTCTCTGTCTCTATCTCTCTTTCTCAGGCGTATTTATAGAGGGATCAATTTGAAAAGAATTCTTTTAAGAAAATATTGCAAGGAATGGAGGGTTTTGTTTTTTTAAAATGGGTCATTTTGGTTTACCAACTCCTCCAAAATGGGGAGAAATGGTAGAGTTTTTTGTTTGCCTTCTAGTTGTCTTTAAAAATCCTTAGAAAGCTTATGACTTTATGGCAATTATACTGAATCTAATTCTGCATATAAGCCACAGCTGACCTGTCTACTAACCTCTGTCTCCCAAACCCTGACTTTCCGATGCAGTGAGCAGGAAGAAAGTCAACAGAGAGTTCAAAGAGAGAGCGGAAGTGGGGAGTCTAGACCCTGACAAGTTAATAACTTAACAGTGGGTGAACAAAGCTGAGAAAATAATAGCTGAGGAGACTGCAGGAAAGGATCTGGGTTAAAGGCAGGACAAAGCCAAGAGGAAAGAGGCCCAGGAAAGGTGAGGTAAGGCAGGAAAGCATCACTCCAGAGAAGCTGGCCCTGAGCGCTTTATGGGGAGAGCTCCCAGATATCTAGGTGGAGAAGGAACCACCAGAGCTCAAAGGGATCTCCAGTATACCCACAGTAGAATTACAGCTTCCTAAAACCCTGGGATCAGGCACAAATACAGCTTGGCAGGATGGAATGAGCAAATGTCTCTGGAACAGGAGTACCTGGTTTTCAAATCTTGCTCCTGAGGATGTCTGTTTGAATGACCTTAGGCAAATCACTTCAGCTTCCTAGGGATCTGCTTGTTAAATGTGAGGGTTGTATTCCATAGTCTCTGAGCTCCCTTTTGACTCAAGGTCTGTCATCTTATAAAAGTCCCAAACTCAGATCTTAGTAGTCACCTGGTAAGATCCCTTTATTTTATACCTGAGGATGCCAAATCTGTTGGAGCTCTGTTCACAGAGAAGGAGCCCCAAGTGGGGAAATGGAAGGTCTTATCTGAAAGACTGCAAGGAGGCCAATGTCATTGGATCACAGTAAATGTGGAAGAGGGAGTAAGGTGTAAGAATCCTGGAAAGGGAGGGAAAGGTCAGTTTATGAAGGGGACTTAATAGTAAATTTCTCATTTTATCTTGGAGGTAATAGGAAGGCCTTAGAATTTATTGAATAAGGTGTTGACAAGTTCAGACCTATGCTTTAGGAAGATCAATTTGACAGCTGGGTGGAAGATGAGAACAGGAGACAGAGAACTGAAGCAGGTGACTAATGGTGCCCTTGACAGTAACTGGGAAGTTTAGAAGTGAAGGGAAGGTGGATGGAAGCAATAATAATGAGTTCAGCTTTGGACATGTTGGGTTTAAGATGTCTATGCAATATCTAGTTTTAGATGTTCAACAAGCAGTTAGAGATGAGAGACTAGAGATCAAGAGACATATCAGGGCTGAATAAATAGACCTGAGAATCATCGTCATAAAGATAATAATTGAGTTAATAAGAGCTAATGAGATTGCCAAATGAAATGGTATAAAGGGAGAATAGAAGGGGGTCCAGGGTAAAGACTCAGGGGACATCCATGATAAGTGGGTGATATCTGGATGAAGATCTAGCAAAGTAGACCAAGAAAGAATGGTCAGAAAGATAGGAGGAGGATGAGGGGAAAATAATGTCAGAAAAACCTAGAGAGAAGAGAATGTCAAGGAGAAGAGGGTGATTGACAGTCAAAAATAGCAGAGAGGTCAAGAAGAATGAGGATTGAGGAAAGGCCATTATTGGGTTTGACAATTACAAGATTGTTAATAACTTTAGAGAGAGAAGTTTGAGTAGAATGATAGCCTTGGAAGTCAGATGACAGAGAATTAAGAAGGAAAGGAGAGAAATGAAAGTGAAAACCTGGATTGCAGACTACCTCCCTGTGAGACAATAGCTAGTGGAGATCAAGGGAGGATTTTTGAGGACAGGGAGATATGGATGTGTTTGTAGGCAGTAAGGAAGCATCCCTAGACAGGTGCCTAGACAAGGAGAGATTGAAGATTAGTGAGACAGAGAAAGAGAGAGAGAGAGAGAGAGAGAGGATGATTGAGGGGACAATCTACTGGAGAAGGTGGGATGGAACTGAGGTCATATGTGCTTGTAGATAGGTTGACCTTGGCAAGTAGAGAGGTCTCCTCTTTTCATGTGAGACCTGGTGAAGGAGAAGGCAGATGTTCAAGGTATCCGGATGATGAGAGGTAAAGAGGGAGCTCATATAATGAACTCAGTTTTTTGTTTTTTTGTTTTTTCAGTATGAGACAAGGTTCTCAGCTGAGAAGGTGGGAGTAAAATTCAACAAGTTGGTCCCAGAGGAGATAGTCTAGAAGTCAGAATCCTGCCAGAGAATTTTATTTCATGACAGATAATGTTAACAAGAAAATGAGAAAGAAGAACGATGGGGAGGCCACAGGATATGCTGAAAAGAGAAGGTAGAAAGAGTGCAAAGAAGGTGAAATTATGGGTAAAAATAAGAAAATCCCCAAACGTATAGAATTTTTAATTAAAATAGGAGAATGGTGGGAAAAGTCTAGCATGGTTAACAAAAAACTTATGGTCTAAGAAAGAGAATTAAGGAGGAGTCAGAAAAACTGGAAAATTGCAAGGAGATGGAGCCTAGAGATCTGTAAAGAACCAGCACCGATAATCTCAAAGCCTTTTCTCACTACATGAGAAAATAGGAAAGCCATCTGCGACCACTGACCAAAGAATTGGAAAGGAGAATCAAAAAAAAAAAAAAAAAAAAAGAGGGAGCCAAAGGATTCAAAAAGAGTTGGTAAATATCATTTGGGTCTTGTGCAAAGAAGGCAACGGCATCTGCCCTCCACTGAGGCATCAGAGACACAAACATCATGCAATATAAATATCCCTTTGCCTGTGTGCTTGGATGCAAGCATGGTCACTCAGGTTCTGTTCAGCTCTTAATTCAGTAATGTGAGGACCTGACTCCATCTCAAGTGCCATAGGATTGTGAGGTGAGGGACAGTCAGGAAAACAACGGATGGCTTTAAAAATGAATTCCAAATCTTTGAGAAGTCTGAAGGACTTAAAAACTACATTTTCTAGATTTGCTTTGACAGACATTCAGAAAGAGGCCCTGAGACAGAGTGAAGTTTTCGGCTGTGGTGAAATGGAAGATTTTCTCCAAGACTCCTCCTGCAGCATCTCAACCTTTCCACTGGCCAGTCTGTGGGTTGAGGCTTGCACTGAATTTCATCATGTTGGAAAAGACCTTGGAGCCTGCAGAGAAGCCCTAGCAGTGTTTGAATGAATGGACCTAAAAAATCCAAGTCTATTCTGGAGCAAACATCAAGAAAAGAGATGTGTGTGTGTGTGTGTGGGAGGGTGGGGCTCTGTCTCTCTAGGGAGGGGCATATGGCTGAACCTGGAATTTCTTTGTCTTGAAAAGAAAAACCACAAGAGCACTGGGATAGAATCCCACCTGGAACCTTAGGAAAACTGACCTTTCTCTAGCAAGGAAGTTGAAGAATGTTTCCTTAGCTGCAGCAACTTACAATCAATAACCACTTGAAAATGTGCATTTGTTCCCTTTAAATTATTCTGTTTTTTGCTACTTCCCCTTAGAAATCCCCAAAGGGTTGATCTGTAAATAGTTAATGATATAAAATAGTGATTTTGGCAGGAGAAATCACTGCCATCCTTGGATTCTGGTAACAGCTTTGATCTTGCTCTCAAACCTGACTCCTTACCTGTCATTCAGGTAGACTGGGAGGTAGAAAGGCTGTTTGAAGGGTGACTCATGCAGCCTTGGAGCCTTACTCTTCTCTCTGCTCCCCCTCCTCCCTCACCTTCCTACAAATTAGTTTCCAAGGTATTTATGGAGGACCCACTAGGTGTGTGGTCTCACTTGGTTCACTGCTAGAGGATCAGCAAGAGGACTGAGTCTCTCCAGGGGTCCAATTGTTATCTTTTCCCTTCTTGTCTGTTGTTCAGTTACTCTAGTCACGTCTGACTTTTTGATCCCATTTGAGGTTTTCTTAGCAAAGATACTGGAGTGGTTGCTGTTTCCTTCTTCAGCTCATTTTGCAGAGGAGGGAACTGAGGCAAACAGGCTTGAGTGACGTGTCCAGCATCACTCAGCTTGTAAGTGTCTGAGGTCAGATTTGAACTCATTTTCCTGACTCCAAGCCAATAAACAGGAAGAGAAACCAACTGGAAAACCTTGGGCAGGAAACCCAGGATGCTGCTAGGAGCAGAAAGGGAGGGGTTGATGGAAATGCACAAATTGACTTTGTTTTTTCTTTTGGCTTATACCTGTGATTTCATTGGTGTGGGAGAGCTGCAGGTAAGGAGACTCCCTCCATCAATGCAGATAGGCTACTGCCCTACAGTTTTAGAGAGCTTTCTGGGGGGCTAAGAATTTCCTGTCCAGGATCCCACAGTCAGTATATGCCAGAGGTAGAATTTGAATGCAAGTCGTCCTGGCTCCAAGACTGACTCACTATCCACTATGTTCTGTGATACATAAGTCTATGGGTTATATTTATTTGGGGTGAGGGAGGGAAGAGAATTAGATCTGTGTTTTTAGTGGTATGTGAAGGACATCTTCATCCAATGGAGATTTCATTTTCTCTGGAATTTATCATTTAAGGACTTGCCTGGGGCACAGAGAAGTTAGCATAATTTGCCCAAGGTCACACAGCCAGTACATATCTAAGACCAGATTAGAAACCAGGTCTTCACGTCTCAAAGGCTGATACCCTTATCCATTATGCTGCCATATTGCTTCTATAAGTGTACACACAAACTCTAACTCCTCTCAAATTATTCAGTATTCTTGGGAGACTAAGGATGGTTGCCAATGACTGAAAAAGAAAATCCCAGCATCACTACTTTCTCTAGCTGTTGGGATATGTTCGATGACAACTTCCTGATTTGTTAGGTCAGGCAGCCTTGAGTGGTACACGCTTGGGAGAGGAGAGTTACCAGCTGGGGAAGGCAGAGAGGAGAGGATGGTCAGATGACTGAATGGTTGTTCAGGCAACCTTCTGGCTAGCAGAAATGTTGAAAGGGTCCCCCTTACCTTGGCTTCATTTCTCCTGCAGCATGTAGCATTAAGACTGGACCAAGACAGACCAGCCTTAAAACCAGAGTACAAGGGGAAGGGGATTAAAAAAAGGAGAGAAAAGATAGGCCCAGGAAGAGTCAGCTGCCCTAGGAACTGGGAGACGTGGGATCTCATCATTAAATTGAGGCATCAAGGCTGTCTGAAAATGAAAGCAGTAAAGAACTAGAGGAGGCTTAGTGGTATGGGAAGTCAAGGCTGCCTGATTCACCCCAGAGAAAAATGTGACTGACAATCACCCCTTCTCATTCTTTCTCTTGGGAAGGCTAGCCAAGGAAAGACTTGTCCTTGGGTTGACCTCTCCCCTAGGGAGAATACCTGAAGCGTGCATAAGGAACTGCAAAGTCCAAAGAGCTCCTAGACCAAGCAGACAACACTGCGGACAGATTGCTGGATTATTAACAGTTGGCCATGCCAAAAGAGTCCAGGGTTTGCTTCGCTGAACCATACTCATTGCACGCTGATTGTCAGCTAGATGCCAGACATAATTACTAGTTTAGAAGGTAAGAGGGGCACAGATGTGTGCTACCTGCTGGGGCCTGGGCTGCCAGAATGTTCTGCAGATAGCCTGGCCCAATCACCTGGCTCCCTTTGTAAAGCCAGGCTGCTGGTGTTCTATCCTCCAGGGCCTTGTTGTGTTCCACCCCCATGCTCTTTAGATCCCTTCACCACAGGTATGGCTTTGCTGGGGGTATGAAAAAGGTAGACTGAGAGTACTGGTGGAATTTTTCTCTCCTTTCTGAATACTCTCTCCTTCCCATGAAGCCCAGTTTATCTAGAGCAGGGGTTCTTAACCTAGGGCCTGACAACTTTAAAAATATATGTGTTTTGCTAACTGCATTTCAGTATAACTGGTTTTCTCTGCAATTCTTTCTATTTTATGCATTTAAAAAATATAATTCTGAGAAAGGGTCTTTACCAGATTGTCAAATCATGACACAAAAATGATCAGAAATAGACCCTGATCCAGTTTTTGATACTACACTTAAATGGAAATATTTAATTCAATTCAACAAGCATTTATTAGTGCCCATAGTATACATAACACCAAGTGAGGCACTTCATGGATGAAAGACAAAAAGGAGACAATCTTTGATCTTAAGGAGCTTACACAGGTTATAAGACACAGGTTATAGTGACCAATGAAAATCAAATGTCAAATGTCAAAACCAGTAATACATACAAGAGGCATAAATGGGGCCATGTTTGGAAATACTGGAGGGAGGAAGAGTGCTGAGAAGGAAACTGGAATACACACTCAAATATTTTCTTCTGTGATTCAAAGGAAGATGTAAATTAAACTGTGATCCTGGGTTAAATGTTGTTACTGTTTGCCCTTCAGTGTCAAAGAGGACCATGACATCAGGGAGGTGATGCCATGACTTGCAAGTGAATTGGATTTAAATGAGGGAAGGCTGGGTAAAATCACCAGCCTCACTGTCTCCTCCAGAACCATCTGTGTCCAGTGGCAAGATACAGATCAGAATAACTGGAGATGACCCCTGGATTAAATATAACTTAGTAGGGGAGGATGAACAGAGCAGATACATACATAGAGCTATATAAAGTAGCTGAGGTCTATGAAAAGGGTATACTCCCCAGTCAACTCAAGGCCCAGTGGGGATCAACCAAGTAAAAAAAATAAAAATAACAGAGGGAGATGGAGACACTATATGAGCTGACTACTGATTATACGATAGACTAGAAAACTAAGATACTAATCAGAGTCATAATATACAGGAGAAATTCTGGTGAAGAAACCTAAAGTAGCTACCCAGGAAACACTTTGGTATGTGTGTGTGTGTGTGTGTGTGTGTGTGTGTGTGTGTGTGTGTGTGTGTGTGTGTGTGTGTGTGTGTGTGATGGGGGAGAGGAGACAGAGAGAGAAGAGAGGAGAGGAAGAGAGAAGGGAGGAGGAAAGAAGAAAGGAAAGGAAAGAGAGAGAAAGAGAGAGGAGAGGAAAAAAGAGAGGAAGAGAGGGAAAGAATGTGAAGAGAAAAGAAGAGAGGAGAGAGGAAAGGAGAGGAAGAGAATCAGAGAGAAGGAGATGCAGAGACAGAAGAAAGAGGGAGAAGAGAGAAAAGGTAAGGAGAGAGGAAAGGAAGGGGAGAAAGAGAGACACACACATAGAGATAGACAGACATACGGAGAGACAGACAGGCAGATGGGCAGAGAGGGAGGGAAAGAGGGGGAGAAAGAGAGAGAGAGAGAGAGAGAGAGAGAGAAAGAGAGAGAGAGAGAGAGAGAGAGATGTTCATACCTTTTTCTGCCAACAAGCAATGATCTGGAAACAAAGGAAAATGAGGCTGAATGCTGAATAAGTATGAGAGAAATAGGAGTTATCAATGGAGTGGGGTTATGAGTCCTAACCAAAAGTCACCAGGTGAAGCAGCAGCCCTGATATGACTATTGAAGTCAACATCCTAATTGTGAGTGGACAGTGAAAATAAGCAAAGACTCTGGACCTAGTTTTGCTACCAAATCCTTCCAAAATGGTGCCATGTTTTGAATCACAGGTTTTTTCAAGAGGACCAGGGTGAGCTGACCATATGCAAAGGATGGAATGAAATACAAATACAAATGTCTCGGGGTCAGATAGACTCCTCTTTTTGAGTTCAAATCTGGCCTCAGACACTTCCTAGCTGTGTGACCCTGGGCAAAGTCATGTAACCCTCTTTGCCTCAGTTTCTTCATCTGTAAAATAAGCTGGAGAAGAAAATGCAAATCACTCCAGGATCTTTGCCAAATAAACAAACAAACCCAAATGGTCTTATGAAGAGTCAGACATGACTGAAATGACTGAACCACAACAACAACAAAACACAAAGGCAAATAAGACAGTATTTACTTTTAATGAGCTGACATTGTAATGGGGAAGGTAACACATATGGGGGAATAGTGGCTAGAAGTATGTGTTAATAAATGGTGATTGGATGAATGATTGGCATATCCTTTCCAGGAATGGCAGCATGGATTTAATAACTGTTCTCAGAGCTAGCATTCAAAGGGGGTTAGGGTACATGCCCAGAAACATGACATGGAGGTGGCTGGGAAGTAGCATCATAGACTGA
The DNA here is from genome assembly GCF_028372415.1 of Notamacropus eugenii. NCBI lineage: Eukaryota > Metazoa > Chordata > Mammalia > Diprotodontia > Macropodidae > Notamacropus > Notamacropus eugenii. Next base: position 294,875,659 of record NC_092877.1, on the reverse strand, counting down.
GTCTGATTCATCAATGAAAACCCAGGGAGTCATAGGGGTGGTCCTTTTAGTTCTGAATGGAGGTACAGCTAGAGAGCAGGTGGCATGGCATAAAGATGGAAGACAGTGTTTTTATGAAAAAGGTAGGAAACAAGGACAAACTGTCAAGATGGGAGGTGTGCTCAACTCCTATAAACTTCAACTTTCTTGAATCTAGATTTTAGGATACCCTAAAGCAGTAGGACCTTGGTAAAGTCATAACCTCCAAGCCTCAATTTCCTCATCTGGGAAGGTTGGAGTCGGTGGTCTCTAAATCTGTGATCCCAAGGAGCTAATTTTAAGATTTGAAGATGGGAAGTTTCTGAGACATTGAGAAGAATGTTTAGTCTTGAAAGAGCCATAAAAGGTATTTTAGTTAGCAACAGTTCAGATTTCTGACATGCTTGAACATTTTTAAGAAGTCAACTAAAAATGAATGCAAAAAAAGGATACAAGAAAAGACCTTGAGTTATCCAATTTAGTGAACAAAAAACCTCTCATTCCTTGAAATAAACATATTGTACCAAAAGCTCTTGCTGATAGCTCACTTTATCTTGGTAGAAACACTTCTACCGCAAACCACTGGTTTTTAGAACTGTTTGGGGGGAAGTGAAATTCACATTTTGTTTTCACTGTTAAACAACCTCCAGCAGGCTAACACGCAAACCACCAAGGGCTGGCTTTGGTTCAGAGCTTGCTACACTTTCTTCAATTCCTTATCACAAGGAAAAATATTATTATATGTGAAGCATGTTATCATTAAAAATGCTGACATGTGCTCTAAGTATTTAATAGATAATGTCAACTGTTTTCTTATTTAGAGACCATAGGAGAGATCAAGGTACACCCAAAGGTGAAAGCCAGGAATCTTAACAGCACACTATCCTCATGAACTTTATCCTGATACCCTGGTGGAACTAAGAAGAGGTCCAAAGAGCCCATGCCTCATGTTCTGGTTAGAGAGATTATGAAAACAAAACCAAACCAAACCTCTGTCTGTGACGTATGTTGGTATGCTAAAGGCAGTGATGTTTCCCAAAGGAAATAGCCTTGGAAATGCCATAATTATTCTTAATGGCTGGACTTCTTAAGCTGGTTTTGCCAAGTGTGAGGGTAGCCATTAAGGGAACTTGAACTGGAACAATAAACAAATGCTACTTTATAATACTCATACATGATACTTAGATGGACACTCTGCTCTAAGAGGTATGTCTTCTGCCCTCTTAGGTGTACAAAGTAGTTCCAGGAGCAGAAAGGTGAATGTGGGGTCTAGGTAGAGGTACCCAGCCAGATGTGTATCTGGTAGGAGGTAATTCCTGGCCACAGCCAGGAGAAGAATGCCACTGTTGGTCAATTGACTCACAGAGACTACAACTTTCAGAAGCAATGACTGGATGTATCAGTTCCAGCCCAGGATCAGCCAGGAAGGCCTATCTAGATCCCAGCTCTTAGGGAAAAAATGGAGCCCCTATTTCCCCTCTCCAAGGAAAGGTTGTTGTTTAGTCATTTTTAGTCATATTGGACTCTTCATGACCCCATTTGGAATTTTCTTGGAAAAGATACTGGAGTAGTTTGCTGTTTCCTCTGCCCCTCATTTTACAGATAAGGAAACTGAGGCAGACAGGGTTAAGTGACTTGCTCAGGGTCACATGGTTGTTGTTATTTGTTCTTCATTCACAGATAGTGCATGTCTGAGGCTGGATTTGAACTCAGGTCTTCCTGACTCTAGTCCCAGCACTCTATCCACTGTACCACCCAGCTGCCCCAAAAGGAAAAGGGAGGAAGGCTAATTATTCTTCACTTAATTTTTCTCCATGAGGTAAAGTGCCAGAAGTAAAAATTAGAATTGGGAGGGACCTTCGAGAATGTCCAACCTAATTTATATTTAAAACATATATGTCTTCTACAGAATTCCTCAAATATAGTCAAATAATGGGTCACCTGGCATTTGTTTGAAGACCTCCAGTGAGAAGGAAATCAATATCCCTCTAAAGCAGCCCATGCTCTTTGCTGACAGCTCCATTTGTAAATGTGGGAGTCAGAAGGGAGCAGAGAGACCACTGGCCCCAACCTGAACTTGAACAGGGATATACTCTGCGACATACCTGCCAAGTGGTCATCAAACCTTTGGTGGATGACTTCTAGCTAGCAGGAACCCACTTCCTCCTGATGTAAGGCATTTCAATCCTAGATGATTATAGTAATAATACTTACAATGATGATGGTAATAACTAGCAATTGATTGTGTGACATGGGAGACATTGACACAGGGCTGCCTACATGGCATGACCTCATCAAGGAAAGTGCTGTACTCTATGAGCAAAGCAGAATTGAAGTAGTTCAAAAGAAATGCAAGAATCCACCCCAGATGTTCACATGGGCTATTTGTGCCCAACCTATGATAGAGCATTCCAAGCTTGTATTCATCTGATCAGCCACAGTCAAATACACTGAAACTTGACTCTAACATAGCGATAGTTACTAGGGTCCTCTTCAAGAATGCAGGCTAACAAGCAACCAACCAATAGACCAAACAACCAAAGGGAAGATTGAATTAGCTCAATTTTAGATATATAGATTCTCAGTATGGATTCCATGTCTAGTATCCCCAAGACTGCTACTCTTAGTTCTTATTATTTTCACTTGATGAGTTCTATATTCTCTATATAATAGAGGGTAAGGAATAACCAAGTGCTTTAAAACTTGCACAGTGATTTACATACTTTAGCTCACTTAAAACTTATAATAGCTTTTTGTGATAGCTACTAAAGGTATTATTAGAAGGAAGAAGAAGAAGGGTGGCCCAGAGTGGGAGGGGATGTGTCCATGGTCACCCCACTATTAAGTGTCAGAGGCAGATTTTAAAGTCAGCTGTTCTACACTCCAAGTTTATCCTTCCAAGTCATATTACTTTTTAAATGTACAATTTTACACACAGAGATGTGTATGTGTGTATAGTTACACATGCACATGTACATATATATGAATGTGTATATATGCATATACACACACACATACACACACACACTACAGTGCTTCTCCCCCTCTTCTCTTATTCCTTTCAAATAAAGCTAACATTTTATAGAGCTGCAATTATGTCACTGCCTTATCTCAAAAAGTTACAGTGAGACCCAGAAGGACCCACTTTCCTCCTTGCATTAGTATCTCTAGTTTATCTTGAACTAGAGCAACCCTTAAAATATTTGAAGATATTAGCCATGTGCCATCTATATCTTCTTTTCTGCAGGATAAACATTCAAAGTTTCTTAAGGTTATTGTTGCATTGTATCAAATTTTTAATGTTCTTGTATTATATCACATTTCGTCCCCATCTTGATCACTGTTTCCTGGAAATTTGTCACCATTTCCCCCTAAAATGTGGTTCCCAGAACAGAACATGGCATGTCAGATGGGTATGATCATGACAGCATACAATACAATTATGTGGATACTCTCCAGTTCTGGACACTATGCCTTCGTTACTATGGTCTAAAATAGCATAAGCTTGTTTGGCTTCCAGGTAACACTTTGAACTCATATGAAACTATATTCTTCATGTCATGTCTGATTCTTCATGACCCTATTTGGGATTTTCTTGGCAAAGAAACTGAAGTGTTTACCATTTTCTTCTCCAGATCATTTTTTACAGATGAGGAAACTGAAGTGGATAGGGTCAAGTGACTTACCTAGGGTCACACAGCTAGTAAGCATCTGAGGCCAGATTTGAACTCAGGAAGATGTGTCTACCTGATGCTAGGTTCAGCACTCTATCTACTGGGCCACTTAGCTGCCCCACAAAGCTATGAGGGTCACTAAAACTCTCAAGTCTTCTTCTTAATAACTGTTATCTGGCACCATGTCTCTATTTTTATACTTGGATAGTTGAATTTTTGAACCCAAGGGTAAGATTCATTATTAAACTTCATCTTGTTAAATGAGTCCCTTATTGCAATCATCAAAATCCTCTTGGATGATGACTCTGTCATCTAATATGGTAGTCTATTTCTCCCACTTTTGTGTCCTTTGGAAGTACAAAAATTCCATCTTTTCTTTAAGCCAAAGGATTAATAAAAACGTAGATGAGAACAAAGTCAAAGATACATCCCTGAGGCCCTTCAGTAGAAACCTCATCAATACTTTTTGGGGTCTCTCTTCAATGAAGAAGAGGCCCTTCTTGTCAAGGCAAATTCCTCTACATTAACCCTTGATCCCATCACTCCCATTTTTTTGCCAGCAGATTTCTTCTATTATCATACCCCTTCTCTATAATCCTCAACGTCTCTCTACCAACTGGCTCTTTCCCTGTTGTCTACAAACACACTCATTTCTCTTCCATCCTTAAAAAAAACCCTTGTCTGATCTGACCATGCCCAATTTGACCACATCACATGTAGTATTTCTCCTCTTCTTCTTGACTAAACTCACTGAGAAAACCATCTACAATTGGGGCCTTCATTTCCTCTCCTCTAACCCTTTGTTACCTTATTTTTGGGCTCATCCATCTGCCCTTTCTAAAGTTACCAATGATGGTTTAATTGCCAAATCTAATGACCTTTTCTCAATCCTTATCCTTCTTGACTTCTCTGTAGTCTTTGACACTGTTGATCACTCTCTCCCCTTGGCTACTCTCTCTTCTCTAGGTTTTTGGGATACCCTTCTGTCCTGGTTTTCTTTCTATCTGTCTCACTGCTCCTGGTCAAAGCTTCATCCATGTCATTCCCACTAAGTTATTACATAGCCCCAGTGGTTTGAAGCTCTTTCCTCCCTTACTTCTGAATCATATCCTTCTACCTCTGCCTTTTAACAAAGGTTTGGATTTGGAATATCCATGTCCCTTCAGATTGTTTTTCCTCCATGACTTCCTCTTAAATGTTTTCTTTCATTTTTTTCCAAGAAACCTTTTATTCCTCCATTCTCCAAGAACCCTGGGCCCTTCCATGACAAGACAGGGATTTCGAATTTCATTCATCAGGCAATGAAGAATTACTGAAAGTTTCTGAGTACAGGAAGTGATCAGAATTTTGCATTAGGAAGATTAATCTGGTAATGACATATAGGGATGGAAGGAATGGATGAAGGGAGACTGGATAGAAGTCTTTTGCAATCACAAATTCCCTCTCTTGCAAAGGTGAGGGACTATGGGTGGGTGTGGAACCCTGTATAGACTGTCAAATTCAGTGATGCTTTGCTTAGTTTTGTTGAATTACTTTTTTCTTTCTTTCTTTTTCATTCTTTGGCATAAGGGATGGCTCATTGCATAGGGCAGGTGGAAGGGCTATACACAGGAATGAAGGTGATGTAAAAATAAAACCTATATATTTTTTCTTAAACAGAAGGTTTCAGATGATACCTCAGACATATATTAGCTGTGTGACCTTGGAAAAAATCACCTGATCTCTACCTTAGTTTCCTCTTCTATAAAATGGAAATAATAAGACCATCTGCCTCCTGGGTTTGTTGTGGGAAAAAAGTGAGATAATATTTGTAAAGCACTCTGTAAACCTTAAAATTCTATATGTTGTTATTATTATTATTACACCTACCGTACTTCTTAGGGTTTTCTTCTCTTTCTATTTTGTTTTTCATTTGCTTCCCTTACTCATAAATGCTTTTTTGATTGGGTAAGAATTTCTAGCAGATAGTCCTAGAAACCAAAATCCTATTGGAAAAACTATTCTGAGCCATAGAAGACCAAGCAGCACCTTGGGACTGATACCTTCCTCTGCCTTCTAGGGGATTTGGTCTTTTTGGGGGAAGCCAGTACTTTAAAGAGTCAAAAGAAAATAGTTTACTCAATAGCTTTTACCTTGTCAAAGAGCATAGAGAATAGGATCATAGAGTCAGAGCTGGAATGAACCCTTAATTTAATATATGAGGAAACTGTCTCTCAGATAGATTAGGCTACTTGTTCATGGTCACAGAGTCAGTGATAGGTCAGATGCGGAATTTGAAACTCAGATCTTTCTAACTCTAAATCCAGTATTTTTGCATGTCTTGCTGGTGTCATTAGAGTAGTCTAGGAAGAAAAAGTTCTTTGGCTGGGGTAGAGAACAGAAAAGGACTGAATAGATATGGTAACCTGTTTACTTCAGTCACCAGGACAGCAGGGATCCATATCTCCATTGGTCAGCTCAAATCTCTTACTTCAGGAATCTTGATAGTCATTTGAAAGGTTACAAAACTCCAATGTTTCATGCTTCCTCAGGGTATTTTTTCACCATGGGTGATCTTGGGAGGAAATCAATGTGAAAGTGAAACCTGTGGTTTATATATAGTTTCTCAAGTCTGAGATAACCATATGAACTATAGGTCAAAGGCTCAATCCAATGTGAAAACCCAGGGTATTAATACTAGAGAAGAATGTGTTACTTATCTCAGAAAAAGCACCCTTACTGTGGCTTCCCCCAAGAAGTTCTAACTCTTCTTTGAATAGGGGGTTTGTAGTAAAAGTTAAATTTTAGACGTTTAGGCAGGAAGATGATTCAATAAGTAGTTCTTTCTATAGAAAACCAAATAGAAAATAGGAAGACTCAAATTCAGCCTCAGGCTTTTACTAGTTATGTGTCCCTGGACAACTTACTTAACTTGTCTGCCTCAGTTTCCTAGTCTGTAAAATGGGAATAATAATAGCTCCCCTCTCAGAGCATTGTCATGATGATGAGATAATACTTGTAAATGGCTTTTTCTTTATAAACCTTAAAGTGCTACATAAATGCTAGCTGCTATTATTCGATCTACTTCAGTCAGTTCACTTGGGTATGATATATTATATTAATTTTTATGCTGTTCTGATTTGCTGTAACAGAAACAACCATAAAATCAATAGCTAACATTTATTTAATGTGTTAGAGTTTATGATGTTCTTTTCGTGCTTATCCCATTTGATCTTTGATCTTGTTGGTTTCATTACGGTTATTTCTTTGCTGTGGCAGGGGACAGAAGAGGGCTGAACAGATGTCACATGGTTCCTGTAAGCTTTGCTTACCAGGGCAAGAGAGACCTAGGTCCCCTTTAACAATGGATCAATTCATGCTAGCTTTGATAGCCCATATAGTATAATTGGAATGATACTGAGAAGATTGGGATGGCCCCTGCACAAAGATGACATCAATTTGGTGAAACATTCCATATTAAAAAAAAAAATGGATCAGCTCAAGACCAAGGCAATAATTACTATGAGTCTGAAACTGAAACTGAAATGCTTCTAATAGGTTGTCCTTACAAATAAAACACATCTGCTCCACTGGTAGAGAATAACATGGAGGTGAAGGCTAGCATTGAAACACCCTTCATTTGTTCTCAGGGGCAGTGTCCATACCTGATCCACAGACAACAAAAACAAACAGTGCCAGCAGCCACGGGCCCACAGGGTATTTCTCTTCTTGTGGTCTCTAAAATAGAAGGGACCAGAGAAAAGAGAATTAGATTTGCCTTGTTTTTTTAAAAAAATAATTTGCCTTCTTAGTTCACATTTTTACAAAGGCAGATCTTGAAGCTAACTTACATCCACTTCCAACTTCTGAATAGATGGAGTGTATCAGTTAACAGTATTAAGAGAAGAAGAAGGAGGAAGAGAAAAGAGAGAGAGAAGAGACAGAGGAAAGGAACACACACAAAGAGAGAGAGAGAGAGAGAGAGAGAGAGAGAGAGAGAGAGAGAGAGAGAGAGAGAGAGAGAGAGAGAGAAAGAGAGAGAGAAAGTTAATTAATTTCTTTTTCCTTTCTCACAATGTTCTTTTGTGTACCAATGGAGGAGGGGCACAAGCAAAGACCCTGATAAAAATAATCCTGAATTGGAGGGGCTTACAATGCCATAGAATCATATCCTTTAGAGTTGGAAAGGAATTTAAAGATCTAGCCTAGGGGTTCTTCACCATCTTTTGTGTCATGGGCTCCTTTCAGAGTCTGTAGAAGCTTCTGGAGCCTTTCTCAGAATAATGTTTTTAAATGTATTAAATAAAATTCATATGATTACAAAGGAAACCATTGATTACAAAGGAAACCATATTGAAATATAGCTATCAAAATATTTTTTTAAAAAGTCATAGACCCCAAGCCAAGAACCCTTGATCAAGTCCAGCTCTTACCTATATCTTCCCCCCTCCCCCTGCCCCTGCCATTTTACACATGAGAGAACCATGGCCTAGAGAAAGTCCGTACTTTATCAAAGGTCACACAGATTGCAAGGAGGGAATGGGATATCTCAAGCCTAGGATCTTTTACTCAAGAAAAGTAGCAGCATTCTAAACAGCGTTTGATACAACTGGACTAGAAGTCAGGAGGCTTGGTTTCTAACGCTGCTCCAGTCATTAAGCAGCTGTGTGACCTGGGCATGTTGCTCTGCCTCCTAAGGCCTCAGGCCATCAAGCAGGAGTTTTCTCACCTGCAAAATGACTAGATTATCTCTAAGGGACCTTCTAGCTCTGACATTCTATGATCTGTGAAAGCTTAATCTAAACGTTTCTACATGAAATAATTCCCTCCAAACTTTCCTCATAAAAATAATTTTCCTTTCTCGCATAGATTTCATCCATCTCAGGGAATCTCCAAACCCATTTGTACTTGGAGGTATCATACTCTATGAGCATGATTGTCTAAGAGTCAAGGAAGACCTGGGTTCTAAGCTTGCCTCTGACATTAGTTGTATGCCCTTGGGTAAAAATTACTTAACCTCTCCTCACTTCAGTTTCCTCATCTGTAAAATGGGGATAATAATACCTCTAGTACCTTCTTTATAGGGCAGTTATCCATCATCCTCTCAATTGCTCTTGATCCCATATAGTGAGGGAAGAATCTTAGTTTATATTGTCTTAAATAACTGAAAATGATTACTCTAAGTGGAGATTTCACAGTGCCACCGTTACATTACAAAGAGAGAATGTACATAAAGTACAGTGTATATGTCAGCCATCATCATTGTCATCATCATCACGGCAAAAATACAGGCCTAACCAATAATTTCACTGAATATTTGAAAGTGCATAAAACCCGAAGCAATCATTCAATTAAGAAGCATTTTATATTTATATATATATGTATATATGTTTAGTCGATTATCCCAAAAGATCCAGAAAAAAATATTGCAAAAACAAAACTAAAAGGGACCAAAAAAAAAAAAAAAAAGAAAAAAGAAAAAACATCAAAGGAGACAGAAATACATTCTTATTAGTTTTGGACCTGAATAGGTCTTGACTGAATATAAGCCTATGGAGACAAGTTATCTTTTGCTGTTAAAAAACTCTCACCAACTTTTTTGGATTGATATGGGATCATTTATTTAGTGGAATCTCTCATTAGTGGTTAAGGCTTAGCGAGGGAAAAAACCAACCAATCATTTAGATCAGGTAGAGAGGACTGGGACACATCCTGTTCTTCAACTCCACTTCCTAATGGGCAACAGATTGGGGTTTACATAAATGATTTTCTCAGGGGCTTGCTTCAATGTGTGGATGTCAGGCAAATTTTGACTAAAGAAGAGATAGTTCATGGATTTGTCCTCTCAGGGAGATGAAGAATTCTATCTGACAATGTTCTGTAAGTAATAACAGAAATTACATCATCCTCAGTGAGGGGAAAATCAGTCTTAAATAACTGAAAATGATAACTCTAAGTGGAGATTTCACAGTGCTACCATTGCATTTGATCTTATGGCCTGGTTCACCCTAGACCGAATACATAAACCAATTTTAACTGAAGTTACTTGGAATAGATTTTGATACATACCCCTCTTATCTTTACTCCAACTCTCCCACATTAAACCAATCTGAGATAGTTTAATGAAAGCTAGTTTCTGCCTGTGCTTTCCTACACTTGCTAAAAATGTTGCTTTGCCTACACAGCTAGTTGAAATTAAAAAAAAAAAGAATTTGGGGATCTAGAAATGACTTGCTAACTAGAATTAAGCTTCTTTATCTACAGGAAGAAAAAGTTTATAGATGGAAATCTGAATTTGGGGTAAAGAACTCCCCAAATTTCTGAATCATACTTCTTCAGAGTTCAAGAAGCTGTTTTTTTTTCAATAGCTGATAGCTGTCCATATTAGATCTCATTGTTGGTTTTGTTTGCTCTCGGTATATTTGTCATTATCCTGTCTGGGAATCCAATGAATCCTGAATCCAAGTGTTAGGTAGATAAGGGGTGTTTGATTAATACCGCTTGGTAGAGGAGACATCCTCATAAAGACAATACAATGCCAAATCTGAGGTCTAACAGATAAAGTTAACCCGTTGTAACTCTTCATATGATTTTAACAAGGTAATTCAAAATGCTCCTTTTCTAATCCTCTTCTGTGGACAGAGAACTGGCCTCAGCATCAGGATGGAGATTCTGACTGTGCTGACCTTAGGGAAGTCATTTATTCTCCAAAGGCCCCCAGACAACTCTATAAGACTCCACTGCGAAACAAGTGTGGTCCACATTGGTTGATGACATTTCTTTACGATGGATGTTCCCTCACATGCAAAAACTAAATGTGCTGCTGAACTTTTAGGTGGAATCCACTTCAAATCTCCTAACTTATTGAAAGAAACCTAGAACACAGATACATTACCAGTCTAATTGTGTTTGACTAGGGATTGTTTTCTTTTGAGAGAATTTCATCTCACCCTGCAGGGGCTAATCCATTTACATCAAAATTCGTTAGAAAGCTAGAGGAGAAGGGAAGGAAACAGTCCATCCAGTTATATTCAAATACCACATACAAACGTTCCCCTTGGCAAGGAAACCTTTCATTACAAGTTGCTATAACTTTGCTGCCACTTACGCAATCTGGTGAATGTTCAGAAACATTCCTTCCCCATTAAGGTTAAAACAAAACAAAACAAACCAACCAACAAACAAAAACTTTTCCTCTAGTTGACAGTGTGATCTGGAGGACAGATTTTCTCTTAGGGGTAAGGTTGAAAGGACATGCTTTAATATTAATTAGCACAGCAGGTTTCTTTCTACTGAGTGAAATTAGATAAGGATACATACTTGAGTGAAAAATGTTTCCCATTCCATGGCGCTGTAGAGCCCAGGCTGGAAGTTTTACTACCGACAGCTCAAGAAATGTCCTAATAAATAACTGAAAGGCAGACAGTGAGTAGTTGAGATTGGAACTCAAGATTCAAAGTGAAGTTCAGTTTCATCTCAGAGTTTCTCTGACGTTGCACGAGGTCTGGTTTGGCATGAGTTCTAAGTAGCATGGTGTTAACAGATCTCATTTTTGGACAGTTACACAACTCATCAAGAAAAGATATTGTCTAATCTACTCAGCTGACTTTTCCAGTCAAACCCCAAAGTCTTTGTAGAATTTATACTCTAGAAAATGGGATAATATATAAGAACTGGGGAAAAAACAAAGCAAGCCAAAAAAACCCTACCTATCCCTAGCTTGAGGGTATGATTTCCAACTCTTGTCCTAATCCAAGTTTTTGTTGTTGTTGTTGTAGTTCAGTCCTTTTCAGTCCTGCCCAAGTCTCCATGAACCCATTTGAGGTTTTCTTGGCAAAGATACTGGAGTGGTTTGTCATTTTCCATTCATTTTACAGATAAGGAAACTGAGGCAAACAGGGTTAAGTAACTTGTTCAGGGTTACACAGCTAGTACAAGTCTGAGGACAGTTTTGAACTCAAGTCTTTCTGATGCCAGGCCCAGCACTCTATCCACTGCACCATCTAGCTGCACCTTGAATCCAAGTTATTTTTTCCCTAATGATATGGCTTTCATTCTTTCCTAGAATACTCCACTGTTTGGAAGATTCATTCAACGATGGCTCAAATCGAGCTCTTCCTGTGAACTCATCCTGCTTTGTAGACCACCATAACCAAGACATTGGACAATAATCAAAGTGATTTATTGCTGTGCTAGCTAGGATCCTTTCTCCACTTCTGCTGACCCAACTATGAGTCTGAGTGGTCCCATCCACAGGGATGAGAAAGTCTGTTGGTCAAAGTTACTGGAAAAGTCGTAGATTTGGAATCAGAGTACTGAGGTTTGAATTTCATCTCTGCCACCGTCACTTAGCTTTAGGGCATAAGGTCCCTTCTAGTGCTAAAACTATGATTCTATGTTCCTCTAGTTCAAGATCTTACAGTCCTTCCATTCCCATCTTTAGGCATTCATCACTCTCTCTCCAAGTTTTCTTAATTTGGGGAAAGGATCTTTATTCCTTGTCCTCTTCTATACCCTGGACCACAATTCATGGTATCCCCATCCTCTTTGGAGAGAAGCAACAGATGGCAGAGCATATGAAGAGAAAGGGATTCATGACTCATGATTCAACCTTAGAGAGAAAGAAGTCCAGTCTCTGAGATGCGCCCCCTCCCCAGCCCAGCCCAGCATAGCATCCCTCTCCTGCCTTACCAGGGTTTTGGCTACGTTCCCTCTCTGTGTGATGTTTTTGCTGTGTTTCTTGTTAGCCATCCGGATCCGCTGTTTGGCCACCATGGCTTGGCTGCTTTTAATTGTTTTAAACTCTTTCTCTCTCTCTTTCTTTCTTTCCTTCCTTCCGTCCTCTCTTCCTTCCTCCTTTCCTTCCTTCTTTTCTTCCTTTGTTCCTTCCTTCTTTCCTTCCTCACTCTTTTTCCTTCCTTCCTTCCTTCCTTCCTTCCTTCCTTCCTTCCTTCCTTCCTTCCTTCCTTTCTTCCTTTCTCCCTCTTTCTTTTCCTTCTGCCTTCTTCTCCTCTTCTTCCTTCCTTCCTTCCTTCCTTCCTTCCTTCCTTCCTTCCTTCCTTCCTTCCTTTCTTCCTTTCTCCCTCTTTCTTTTCCTTCTGCCTTCTTCTCCTCTTCTTCCTTCCTTCCTTCCTTCCTTCCTTCCTTCCTTCCTTCCTTCCTTCCTTCTGTTTTTCCTTCCTTTCCTCCTTCCTCCCTCCCTCCCTCTCTTTCTCTCTCTCCCCGCTGCCTTTTTCTTTCTTTCTCTGTTTCAGACCCTCTCCAACAGGGCCGAGTGTATCCCACAGAACTCTCCACACTCCCTCCCCTCCTGCGCTTGCTGCCGCTTCTCCAGGGCCAGTTCCGGCCCGAGTCCCGAGTCCCAGCCCTGGCCCAGCACCAATCCTGAGCCCTGGCTGCTTCCAAACGGGAAAGAGGATGGACGGAAGTAATCTCTCATCTCAGGAAACCCTCTCCTACTTCCTCGTTATCCTTCCGGTCCTCCTGCTACCTAAACCACACAGAAACGAGAGCAGACACAGCCACGTGTCCTTTCCCGGGGGGCAGCAGCTCTTTTCGGGGAGTCGATGGGACAGGGGGCTCTGTCTTACAAAGTTCTGATGGTGGAACGTGGGGAAATGCAAGATTCTAATCTACAGGGGATGGAGGGGTGGGGGAATACGAGGGTGGGGGTGCAACTGGTTCCCCCACTCCATCCCTAGACCATCGACACTTAGCCTGCCCCCGCGGAAAGGGGTTGGACCAGAGGAGAGGGTGTATGGACCAGGTCCCTTGCAAATGCCTCCATCCATCCACATTCCCTGCCCCCCCCCCACCTTCACCCACCTATTGCCAGCCTAGTATTCAGGGCACCACGGTGCCCAGGACACAGATTCCCTCCGAAGACACCCCTGACACCCCGTGTCTACAAGATCGGGATGGAGCTGAGCCCGAGAGGAGGATGTGGGATGTGGGGTGTGGTTGCGGATGTTGGGGTGGGAGAGCTGGCAACTGCCAGCTGGAAGACGTGAGCAGAGTGTTCTGTAAGAACAAGCCCTCTCCTTGGTGCTGCTCCTGGGTTGGAAAGAGGGCTGCTTGCAAAACAGAACATACTATGCCAATGCTTTGGCCCAGCCAAGGCGTGTGGGATGAGCCTCGCCCCTGGATCCCTGGGGGACCAGCAGGTGGTGCTGAGGTTTGGCACTGGGGGATCCCCTCGCCTGTGTGAGGTTTAAGACTGAAGGTTGAATTCGAGAGAAATCAGACTAGAACCCTTTCTTTTTTTGTAGCTAGAATCAGTGGGCTCATTTAAACCCAGGATAATAAGCCTGGGGTCAGTCGCCCCAGCCTTGCTGCACCCTGACCAGAGATAATTTGAGACCAGCCTTCCCTTAACTTCCAACCAAGATCAATGCTCTAGGGGCAAGCAGAAGATGGGGGAGGATCTGGAAGGTTGTCAAGGAGATGAGAAGGAACAGAATGGTAAATGTGGGAAGATGTGAGGGTCAAACCTTCCTTTCTCGTCTTACCTCTCCTCCACTTCTGGCTTGGCAACCAAGATTTTCTCCTTCACACAGTGTGTGTATTTGTCCTTCGTTGCCAAAGAAGACCATGCCATCAGAGAAATGATGACATGACTTGCACTTGACTGTGTTTTGAGTGAGGGAGGGCTGTACAAAGTCACCATCCTCCCTTCTCCTCAGGAGCCATCTGAATCCAGTGACCAGATATTCATCAGGATGACTGGAGATAACCCAGGATGAGACAATTGGGGTTAAGTGACTTGCCCAAGGTCACACAGCTAGTGAGTGTCAAGTGTCTGAGGTGAGATTTGAACTCAGGTCCTCCTGACTCCTGCACTGGTACTCTATCCACTATACCACCTAGCTGCCCCATCACACAGTAGAGAGTTGTGGAGAAGGATTAGGGCCAGGAATTCACAGGAGAGTTTCAGCCTTGAAAAGGGCAGAAGGTGGCTAAGATGAGAATAGTTAAATGGGTGGGGAGATTGGAATGAATAACGTTTCTACTAACATTAATCCAAAGTTCCTGGAGACCTCCTCTTGCCATTGTCTGCTGTATGGTTCCTAGAAGGTTTTGTTTGGGTTTTTGTGGGGGAGGGGCAGAACATTATTCAAAGTTAGCCTAATTTAGGGGATAGAGAGTCAGAGAAAGCCCAATTTAGCACTCCTGTCTCACCCTCCACCCCTAGTTACTAGTTAAATGACTTGTCAAGTCACTCAGTCCATCTCAGTCTGTTTCCTACAGTTTTCTGTAAAATGAAAATAGCAATCTCATCTACCTCACAGGACTGTTGTGAGGATCAAATAATGTAATCAGGAAAGGGTTTTGCTAAGCTTAAAACTTGGATAAATATCAGTACAGACACATCCAGGCACAGCAAAATCTGAGTTCAAATCTGGCCTCAGACACTTTCTAGTTGTATGACTTTGAACAAGTTACTTAATTGCTATCTGTTTCAGTTTCCTGATATGTAAAATGGGGATAATAATAATACTGACCTACCACCTCACACCTATCAGATTGGCTAATATGACAAAAAAGGAAAATGAGGGATGTTGGAGGGGATGTGGGAAAACTGGGACACTAATGCACATTGTTGGTGGAGTTGTGAACTGATCCAAATATTCTAGAGAACAATTTGTAACTATGTCCAAAGGGCTATAAAGTTGAGCATACCCTTTGACCCAACCACTACTAAGGCTATATCCCAAAGATATCCAAAAAAAGAGAAAAGGACCTTTTTGTGCAAAAATATTTGTAGCCACTCTTTTTGAGATGGCAAATCATTTGAAGTCAAAGGAATGCCCACCAATTGCGGAATGGTTGACCAAGTTGTAGTATATGATTGTGATGGAACAAAATTGTGCTATAAGAAGTAAGCAGGATGATTTTAGAAAAACCTGGAAAGGCTTACATGAACTTATATGAAGTGAAGTGAAGAGGACCAGAAAAGAGTTTGTACATAGTAACAGCAGTGGTGTTCTTTGAGTGGCTTAGCTATTCTTAGCAATACAGTGATACAAGACAATCCCAAAGGACTCATGATGAAGCATGCTATCTGCCACCAGAGAAAGAACTGATATTGTTTGGATATAGACTGAAGCATGCTATTTTTCACTTTATTTCATTTTTTCTTTTCTTTTTTTATATTTTTGTAATATTCTTTATATTCTCTATATTTTTATTTTATTTCTTTTATTATTTTCTTTTTTCTTTTATTAATTTTCTTTATTATTTTTTATTCTTCTTGTACTAATATGTAGTAATTACTTGTTAGTTACTTATTGTACTAACAGCTACTAACTACTTGTACTACTTCTTGCCATTCTATGGCAATGTTTTACATCATTGCACATGCATAACCTATAGCTAAATGCTTTTACTGTCTCAGGAAGGGTGAGGGGAGGGGATAGAATTTGGAACTCAAAACTTGAAAAAAACTCCAAAGAAATGTTAAAAATAGTTTTCATTTGTAATTGGGTAAAAACTAAAATATATGTTAAAAAGAAAAATAAACAGTGAGACTAAGAAAAAATAATAACACCAGTCTTCCAGAATGATTTTGAAGATCAAATGAGATATTTGTGAAGTGTTTTGCAAACTTTGAAGCTCTATATTCGTGCTATCATCATTATCACCATCACCCTCATTATTGTCATCATCATCCACAAATCTCCGTTACACCAAACCCATGGTTGTGGTGCTGCCCCCAGCTTATCAAGGGGTTCAAATGCTGCCTTCTTCCCTTTCTTGTTCTTCTTTCCTCTCCTTCCATGTCTGAGCTGCTCATGAATAATTCTGCTAGAGGTCACCTAGGAAGCTAATGAGGTTTGTTTCCTGTAATCAGTTTTTCCCCTCTATCTTGTCTTGCCCACCACCACTTTCAGAAGACTTTACTAAGTGTTTATTTGTATGAGGTTCAACCCTCAAAACAATGTCAAGTGCAAGTCATGTCATTATCTCTCTGATGACTTAGTCTTCTTTGAAAATGAAGGACGAACACAACAACAAAGCAATTTGTATGGGGATACATAATGTCAAATAAATGAGCAAAGAAATGGCGTAGAGTGGATGGTGAAGTGTGCCCTGATTAACCTGCACTGGAAGCAGGAACTTCAACATGTACTGCTGGATCACAGCGATCAACCACAGCTTGAAGAATCTGGCTCTTCTTAGAATTCAGAATTTGTTTACCTAAGAAAATTTATTTCAAAGATGGTTATTCTCTTTGAGGTTGTTCAGTCATGTCTGACTCTTCTTTACCCTATTTGGAATTTTCTTGGCAAAGATACCAGAGTGTTTTACTATTTCCTTTTCCAGCTAATTTTACAGATGAGACAAACAGGGTTAAGTGACTTGTCCAGGGTCACACAGCTAATAAATGTCTGAGGCCAGATTTGAATTCAGGTCTTCCTGACTCCAGTCCTGGCACTGTGCCTCTTAGCTGCCTTGATCATTCTCAGCCCTCAAAGTAAGAATTTCTAATAAGCATGTGAATATAAATCGAGACTGAAAAATTTAGGGCCTCAGATTGGTGAATCCAAGCACTTGGGTGCTATTTCTTTCCGTAAGGTATGTGTCAGTACAGTATCTTGATACTTGGACAAACATCCATCTCATTAAATTGGGTGAAGGGACAGTTGGTTGGTTATTTAACCACAACAATAATAATAGCTAGCATTTAAATAGTGTGTTAAGGTTTTCAAAGCACTTTACTTAGATGATCTCGTTTGATTCTCAACCACTCTGTGATGTAGATGCTAGCATTATCCTCATATTTACAGAAGAGGAAACTGAGTCAAAGATTCAGTCACTGTCCCTTCTATATTCTGAAGAGAATAGGAAACATAGATTTAGAGCTACAAAGGACCTTGGAGGCTTTCTCCCTCATTCTACAGATGGAGAAACTGAGGCTGAGAAAGATTAAGTGGCCTATCCAAGGTTACCCAGCCAAGAAAACATCTGAGGCCATATTTGATCTAGGGTCTTTCTGACTCCAAGTCCATCTTTCTATATGCTGTCCTGCCTAACTTATCTGAGTTAACAGATTATTAGCTAGGTTTAGCCAAGTTGTGGTGGAAAAGATAATCAGATCTGTTTGATATGGGCTCTGGGAACAACTGTTCCTTTGCCCTGGGAAAGCAGCTAGGCCTATAGAGGGGATGATCTGAGTTCCAATTTGGCTTCAGCCCCTAGCTGGGTGACACTGGGCAAAGTGCTTGACTTCTGTTTGCCTCTGTTTACTCAAATGTAAGATGGGGATGATAATAACAGCACTTAACTCTCAGGGTTGTTGTGAGAATCAAACGAGACAATATTTATAAATTGCGTGGCATGCTTCCTGGCATGTAATAGGTGATTAATAAATGTTTCTTTCTCTCCTTCCTGGGGCAAGACACAACCTCCCTGGGTCTTGGACCCTTCATCAGTTAAATGAACAAGTTGAATGCCAAGATTTTTAAGGTCTCTCATATTTCTAAACCCTATGACCTTTGGTTTTCTTACTTAAAACTTTAAGCACTCAAAAGCTCTATGTCACCCGTTAATAGAATCAAGAACCAGGAAGGTTCTTGGAAATCATCAAGGCCAAACTCCCTCTTTCACCCTCATTTTATAGCTGAGGAAACAACAGCTTAGAGATAATTGAATGTCACACAGGTAAGTAGTGGGGTTGGGATTTAATTTCACATCCTTTGTCTTCAGAATCAAAGACTGTTTCCACTGATCCACACTGTCTAGGGTCAACTACATCCTACCTACCTAAACAAATAGAAGGGGGCGTCCTGAGCTAATGCCTATACAATACTTTGAATCCCTTGATGAAAGTTGTTTTGTATTATGAACTCATGATTGCTTGGGCTACGAATGAAAAGAAAAAAAATACAGATAATAAAACCCAATATATCTTTCCAACTTTGTATTAATCAGTTGTTTAGGGGGCCATATCCAGTTGTCTTGATCTATATCTTGCCACTGGACCCAGATGGTTCTGAAGGAGAAAGTAAAGCTGGTGATTTTGCTCAGCCTTCCCTCATTATAATCCAATTCACTTGCAAATCATGGTGTGACCTTCCTGTTGCTTTGGTCCTTTTCCAGGACAAAGGATAAACAACAATCATTTCAATTCCTATCTTGATTAAGCTGTGTCCAGGATAATAGATAGATAGATGGATGATAGAGATACATAGATACACACACACACACACATATGTATGTATATACATGTGGGGGGTGGGGAGACAGAGAGAGGAGAGAGGAGAGAGAGAGAGAGAAAGAGAGAGAGGAGAGAGAGAGAGAGAGAGAGAGAGAGAGAGAGAGAGAGAGAGAGAGAGAGAGAGAGAGAGAGAGAGAAAGAAAGAGAGAGAGAGAAAGCCTGCATAAGCCATCAGGCACTTTCTTATCTTCATCTCCTTTTATTTATACAATTTACCTTCCACTGGAAATATTCATAAAAGTGTCCAGGGATTCCTAGATGGACGGAGAAAGACAGTTAAAAGTCTAAATAAATTTCCCCTAAATACTTGAGTCAACTGTTAAAATTAGATTATGGTTACCTAGTATAAACAATCTTGAAAGGATTATAGAGATCTTTGAGTTTAAAAGTGTTAAACATAGGGTCCATGGCTACATGATGCCTGCACCATTCCAAAGTGTAGCCCCAACAAGATTAAAATGTAATGGGAAATATTTAGCAAAATGAGTAAAAATACAAGAAAACAGATAACATTCTATTTTAAGACTAAGTCAATATGGGACCCATAGAGATTTTTAGGTATAATTTAGTGGCTTCATTTCTAGTTTGATAGAGGAGGAAGCTAAAATGCAGAGGGGGTAGGTAATTATCCAAAATCGCATAGCTTGTCACTAAGCAGCAGAGCTGGCATTAGAACCCTCACCTCTTTTATCCCCCACTCTAGTGCTCTTAAAAAACAATGTGCTAGGAGGACCTGAGCAGGAGCCTCTGAGACAGAGCAGAAGACATTTGCCATAGCTATGTTTTAGAAGTGATCCATAAAAACACCAATATTCCCTTTCCTTAGAAAATCTGCTCCCCGGTGGAATTCAGATTCTTAGGCATGCCTTCTTAAGCCTCTGTGATAATCGTGGGATTCCTTCTTGAAGCCGTAGGTGATGAGATGAAGGATGAAATGCAAGAATTGATTGCCCATCTCTCTGCTTGATTCTGTGGCTGAAATAATCTTGTTCTGAAGACAAAGATAGCCTGCTTTAACTCTTCTAATGACCTCCCGTGGCAATTCATTCACCAGGCTGACTAATGACTGCAGAGGTGCGTGGGATTTCCCTCAGTGAGAGCTAAATTTAGTGTTTTCATTACTAGTGACGATTTATTTCCCCTCTTTAAAATTTCATCAGCTATTTCAGTCTAAAGCTTCTCTCAGTGCTGAGGCATCTTGAGTTCTGTTGAATTGGTTCCATGGTTGTATTTGCTAGATTATTTTTTTTTTTTGTTGGAAAGCTCCAGTGGAAGCTGGAAATGAAGGTTTTAGACTTCATGTTGGCCACCTTTTTGTTTGGGATAAGTCTGCTGTTTTCCTACTGCTGCTTTCCTTGGTTTAGTCACTAGTGAAATGTGGAGATTCCTCCTAGGACCTGGTAATTTCCTAAGGAACATTTTATTGCTTATCTTATGACACAGAAATAGCACACTGACATCAACTAGACACACGTTTATGCTATTATAAGGTGACATAAATAAATGTGGGATAGATATTTAGATATGGTGTGGTGGAAAGAACACTAGATCTGGATTTAATGGACCTGGGTTCAAATTCTGACTATTTACTCTGTGACTTTTGGCATATTCCTAAGCCTCTCTTTCCATAAGTTACCTCAACTGTAAATAAGTGGTTTGTGCCATGGATCTCTTTGACAGGCTAGTAAAGCCTCTGATGCCCTTCTCAGAGTAATGTTTTTACATGCTTGAAATGAAATGCATAAGATTATAAAGGAAATCAACTATATTGAAATTGAGTTATCAAAATATTAATAAAAACAATTTCACAGAGCTCAAGTTAAGAACCCCGAGACTGGATGATTTCTAAGAAGCCTTTCATCTCTACCATTCCATGATTCAGGATCTGGTTTTCTGTGATTCTTCTAAATTAATACACTAGTAGAGGCTAGTGGGATGGGATGGGGTGAAATGCAGGACTTTATAAACTGATAATTCAATTCAATGACTATTTATTAGACTGTGCAAAGTGCTGGGTGAGCTACTGTGGGGACTATAAAGGAATGTACAACCTGCCCTTGGAGGAACAAGGTATAAGAGCAAGAAAAATTATGCCAAAGGTTTGTGATTTCTGAGGGAGAGGATGGAGATGGGTTAGAAATCATTACTGTGATGTTTCGTCTCCTATATCTCAACGTTAGAGGCTGGATGCCTCTTCTACTTTCCCCAGGCTGACAGCTTCCCCAGACCTCTCTTCTACACTAGCATTGATTATTTCATAAGGGACTCTTGTTGTTCAGACACTCAGTCATGCTGGACTCTTTGTGATCCCATGGACTTGTCCACCGCATTTTCTTGGCAAAGATACTAGAGTGGTTTGACATTTTATTCTCCAGTGTGCCCCATTTTACTGCAAAGGAAATAAGGCAAATATGGGTTAAGTGACTTGCCCAAGGTCACATAGCTAGTAAGTGTGTGAGGGCAGATTTGAACTCAGATCATCCTGATTCCAACCCCAGTGCTCTATCCACTACATCACCTAGCTGCCCCTTAAATAAGAAATAGTAGTCTCTACTTTATGTATAAGAAAATACACAATACGATAATGCAACGGGGTGGTGTTGGGAAGCTAAGGGTGGAATGGTACAGGTCATTGGATATAACAGTAGTCAGAGCCAGGTGCTTCTGACTGCAGGAAGAAAAATGACTTTTTCTGTTCAGACTCCTCCCCCTTCATGGGAAGAAGGGAGGGAGAGCTGGACCTCAGAAGAATCACTCAATTAGAAGGAAAATGTCTTTCTGTGACTCAGAAAAGGGGAGGAGAATGTCTCTGAGGGGCTCTCATTTTATTTAGTTCACCAATCGTTGTCCTCACGAGTACAGTAAAACATTCTCATTGGACCCAGTGGTAGTAATGCAGCAGTTTGTACAGCCTCTCTGAATGGGAGATCTGGGGAAGTAGAATACCTGGTCCAGTGGACGTCTTTCCACCTGGTGCTAACATAGGCATTATCATATGAATTCTGAATACCGCTGCTGGCTTATTTCTCTACTTCTGACATCTTCTTCCCAGGAATCTCTAGAACGGTCCCTGAAAACTTCATACAGACCTTCCCTGGAATTCCAGTTCAAATCCATCAAGAACAATGGGTTCTGGGATGGTGTCTACGCAGCAGTACTGGGCTACATGTTCATATGAATGAGAGACCATGTGGTGAAGTGGATGGAGGGTCGTCCTGCTTCAGACACACACTTACTAAGTGGCCCTGGACAAAGTCACTAAACCTCTAAGAGCCTCAGTGTGCTTCTCTTATTTGATAACTTACAGATCAAGTATTGATCTTCATTGGTTGAGAGAGTTTACTTACCAATGATCAAGTCTAGTGAAAAAAAATTATACACACATACAAAGTAATGAATTAGTGCAGATAGATATGTGTGGATAATTCACACACACACAGAATATATACATATACATATATGCTAACTTATGAATTACAATGCATGTGTATATGTATAATGTGTTTTACACTTTACCTATGATTTCAATGGTATAGGGAAGTCCTTGTTCAGAAATATCTTCTACCAATGCATGTTGGCATCTCTCTGCAGTCACTATATAACATATGTATAGATGTATTTATGCACATAAATATACATGCACACATATATACATATACCCATATAGCATGTCCTTAAAGTCTTCGTGCCTTTTTTAAGCCATCAAAAATATTTAAGTTATTAGAGGTTAAAACTGCTAAGACCTTTGGCTCACCCTCTCTCTCTCTAAATCTATGTGTATATATTTATGTACCTACATACATTTGGCCTTGAAGTTTGATCTACTGTAGCCCAAATGAATAAATACGTGCCCAGATGCAGAAACCTCTCACTTACTACTCCCTCTCTAAATATTAGCTGCAGCTTTTTCCCCTTGAATGAAAGGATTCGCACCCCTACCCACCATAGTCTTTTCATTTGACTTCATTTTAATAAACCCTTAAATGGAGCTCAAGATTTAGTTTAACTTGTCTCTCAGTTTGCAGATGGATTGGTTTGGGCACATGGACATATACAGAATGTCCCAAAAGTCTTAGTGTTCTTATCAGTTATTAAACTTAAGACTGTATTAAGATTTTTGAGATACCTAGTACATGAATTGCTACACATCTATGGAGTCCTTATTGTATAAAGACATTGATACAGAAGAGGCTGTCCCTGTCCAAGCAAGCTTGCCATGTAGTTCGGCCAGACAAAACATACACAGAGGAATGTAATCATTAAAGAAGGCCAGATGGCTGTTGAACTGGGAGTCATTATATGTGGGCCTGCTTCCCAGTTCTGTGTGATCTTAACAAGTAAATTTTTTGCAAGTTTGTTCCATCTATCGTATTATCATATCCATCCATCCATCCATATTACTTTTGTAAAGTCTATGATTAGTTTTAGTCCTCTATTGATAAAATCATAGGTTTAATCCCTGGGCAAGGCATAGGGAGACCTCTCCCAAACCCCTGATCTCAAAGGGAGCCTGAATGAGAGTGTGAGGAGATATCTCTGCAAGTCTATCACCAAAAGTGGACACATTCATAGAGTACACTTTGATGATAATTGTGGATCGGTAGCTGATAGAGTTTATTTTTTGAGGAAAAATGCTGTTACTTTTTCTTTGTCAATTAATCCACAAGCAACTCTTAAGGTCTTATTATGTGGAAAAGATTGTACTATGCAATAGGAGATATTAAGTAAACAAAAATCCAGTGCCTGTCCTCAAGGAGCATTCTGGTAGGGAAGACAATATGTACATACTTACATGCAGCTTCCATGGAATTACTTGCTAGGATAGGGAGTAGTCCAGAGATTAAATCTTACAATAAAACCTGAGTGGATGATAGGAAACAGATGAAGGAACAGGGAAAGTAGGAGAAGAAGGAATCCCCATAAAGTGGGGGTTGGGTTGCCTGTATCATCTTCAGGAACAGGCTCCCAGTCAGAGTGACATTCTCTCTTGCCCAGAGATCTATACAATACATATAGAATAGATGGAATAATTAGTTGCCCTGCAAGGCACATTTCAATGAAGAATTTAACTTTGAAGACTTTACAACCATAGCTTATGTTTCCTGGATGCTTTGTGGTATACAAAGCAATTTCCTCAAAACAACCCTTTGAAGTAGGTAAGTAGTACAAATAATATTATCATCTTCCTCATTTTACAGATGATGAAAGAAACTGAGGCTCAAAGTGATTAACTGACTTAGCTATGTTCGCAAATAGTGAGTTTTGCAGTCCAGACATTGTTTTTCTACTACGTCATTCTGCAATGTCAGACAAATAGGCTGAGTACATAAAAATTTACGTCAGCTTAGTAGACTTAAAAATCCATTTATGTAGTCTAAATAATGTTTTGTAGAATGAGAAGACAGAAGACATTTATGACAAGAAGCATTAATAACACATTTTTGGAGCACTTCACAAAGTGATTTCTTCAGAATGTTGTTAAGTATGCAGAAATAATAATAATTATGGTTCATATTTATATAGCAGTTCAGTTCACTCAATTAAATTCAATATTTTTAAGTACTTAAAAACTTTTATTTCTCAATATTTTCTTTTTCTTTCACCTCCCTCTCCTCTAATTTTTTAAAGGGAAAACCAAACTCTTGTAGCAAATATGCATAGTTAAGTAAAACAAATTCCCACATTAGTCAGCTCCCCAAGTGTCTGTCTTATTCTGCATCTTGAGTCCATCCCCTTTCTTCTGTCAGAAGTTGGGTCCCATCACTGCTCTTTTGGAATCATGGCTGGTGATGGCATTGATCAGAGTTCTCGAGTCTTTCAAGGTTGTTTGTCTTTACAACATTGTTGTTATTGTAGGAATTCTTTTCCTGGTTCTGCTCACTTCACTCTGTATCAGTTCATACAAATCTTCCCAGGTTTTTCTGAAAGTTCTCTTTCATTATTTCTTTCAGTGCAATAATATTCCAGAATTTATGTAGTCATTCCCCAGTTGATAGGCACCAACTTAGTCTCTAGGTCTTTGCCACTGCAAAAAGAGTTGCTGTAAATATTTTTGTACATATAAATCCTTTTCCTTTTTCTTTGATCTCTTTGGAATAGAGGCCTGTGACATCACTAGGTCAAAGGGCACATACAATTCAATGATTTTTGAAGTATTTGTTTTGTTCAAGGATTGTGTTAGGTGCTGGGGATATAAAAAACAGGAATTTTTTTTTGTCAAAATCTCTGTCCTTCCAGGAACTTATTCTGATGGTAAATGCAACATGTAAAACATTAAAAAAATACAAGATAATTTGAAGAGATCATGTGCCAAACTGCATCAGTGGAGGGAATTTTCTCACTGGAGTTTTCTACATGAATGAATGAAATTGAAGATCTGGTCCAAAAAAATAATAATGGATTATATTTACATATTATTACAGTCAAATGCTATTAATTCTGCTCAGATTGCAATCTGTGACCCATATACTCACCTAAAATAGAGGAAAATCTCTCACCAATATATTATTTTTTTAGTCTTTTAATGAATATATGATTACACAATTACCTTGTTGAAAAAAAAAAAGATAACCAACAATGTTTTATTGTTGCTGTCGGTAAAGGAAATACAGAAAAGAGAAAATCAAACCCTCCCCTGTCATCCTAGAAAGCAGCTCAGGCTCAGACACTGTTGAAAAGGAATAAAAGGAATCTTCTTTTCCAGGGCACTGTTTGTTCTTCTAGAACAGCAGCACAGAAAACGCACGATTCCAGTTTCCATAAAATGTTGGAGACCTGTCACATCTGATATATTTTAAAATGTTCTTGAAGAGAGCCTATTTGCAATACCATGTGGTTAGTACAAATTAGCAAACCCTGGGCATGAAACCCAGACGTTTGAGGGAAATGATTTTCACCACCACACAGCAGTGCTTTAGATAATGATACATATGTCGATGCTGGGAGCTCTGGGTTTTCCCACAGAGCACCCCTCAACCTCAGTGGAATTACTCTCTAGGATAGGGGGTGGTCCGGAGGTTGTTAAGTCTCCTAATGAAACCTGAGCAGAGGAGGGGAAACAGATGAAGGAACAGGGAAAGTCGGAGTTAAAGAAATCCCCATCAGATTACCTCTTCCAAGCCTGCGATGTCACCCTCAAAAGCAGGCCCCCAGCCAGAGTGGCATTCCCTCTTGCCCAGTACTCACAGCTGGTCAGGGAGCAGAGATCAGCAAGGGCCAGTCTGTGGGCAGAGAGGAAATGAATCAGACCACTTGGCAGTGGTCTGATTAGAACTGAGCAAATTCCCAAAGATTCAGCCAGAGCACCATCCCAAGAGTTCCAAATAAGTCGGCCCAAGCCTACGCAGAGCTTAGCAGAGATTTGAGGGGAGGTCCTTGCCTATTAGTGTTAGAGACTCACATGTGTGTATGCATATATACATGCATGTATATATGTGCCTATATTTATGTATGTATCTCTGTGTATATACATATATACACATGCATAGACACATGTCTATGTCTATGTATGCATATCTTTGAGGGCAAACGATGTCTTTTGCCTCTTTTTATATCTCCAGTGCTTACCACAGTACCTGACACATAGTAAGTGCTTAATAATTGTTAATTGAATATATAGATATAGATCTATACAGAGATAGATATATACACATATATAATTATAGTACATATTACACAACATATGTATATGTTAAATAATATATTATACATACATTATATAAGTATATATACAGATATAAGTATATATAGTGTATATGTATATTAAATGTATGTGCACATGTATATAGCACCTTAAATATATAATATAGAATATATGAATGTTATAAAATATAACATATATTACTAAATTTATATTTATGTAACATATAACATAAAATATATTTTTATATTATTAAAGCTTAAAACTTCACTGACTTTTGGGATGCCCTTGATCCTCACAACAATCTTATGAGGTGGGTGCTATCATTATTGTTATTTCAATTTCACAATGGGAAAACTGAGGCTGAGAGGGATTAAGTCACTTGCCCAGTATCACAGAACTATTACTCTGAGGCAAAATTCAAATTCAAATCCTCCAGAGTCTTCATCCAGTCATCTTTCTATTAAGGGACCTAGACTTCTTTGGTAATGACAAGAACCACTGAGCGCGAGCTTTTCAGTGGGGGTTGTGGTGGAGCTGCCTTTTCACATATGGAGGAAAATACTTTCTTTTTGAGGCTCTTTGTGATCCCCACTCACACCTCATGCTGGGGATAGGCTAGTGCTGATATTGTCTGTCTTCTATAGTTAGCGAAAGTCACAAATAGAGAGGAACTGGGGTACTTGCCTGAGCTTTCTCACAAGCCCAGGGGCAGTATATGAGTTAGATTCTCTACTTTATGCGGAGCCCATGTTCTCATTTCCTACCCCCTCCAAGAAGCTTTCCAGGATGAAATCTGCTTCAATCTCTGTTCCTTACTTAGCATTCTCCCACTTAAGTAATCTCTTTAGATTACATTAATTTTTGCATGCACTGACATATTATTCTGGAAATATGTTCTTGATTGGATTCATATTTGCTTGTTTTGTCTTTCATGTCTTTTATAGCCCATAATCCACTTCTCCCTCTGATTCTTGACTGTGTTAACTTGGTAGATTGCTTTGTACATAGTTTTGAAAAACGTGGAAGTTTAGGCACATGGGACTCAAATATATAGAGAGGAAGCATGGTGTAATGGATAGAGTACTGGACCTGGAGTCAGAAAGATCTGTTTTCAAATTTGCTTTAGATGCCTACTAGCTGTGTGACCCTGGGCAAGTTTTTCTACCTCTTGTGACTCAATTTCCTCATCTGTAAAACGAAGAGATTGGACTCCTTGGTCTTTAGGGTCACTTCTAACTCTAAAATCTGTGATCTCATTGATAGGGGACATTCCTTTCAACAATGTAGATCTTAACCTATTTATACCTTTTCATATTATGTCACTTTTGTCCTTTTCCTCTCATAAATTCAGTAGAAAGGGTCCACTCAAGATGCTGGGGATCTTTCTTGCCTTTCCTAGCACTGTAAATGGCAGTGGAACACAGGAGCTGGCCATTAGTTGCATCTCCCTCTTACTGCATGAGTAGCCCATCTTCTTTTTCAAGAAGACTTTTCTCACATGTTATCCTTCTCTCTAGTTCTCCTTCATACTTCCTTGTTTGTTACAGCCTACTCACATCCACTGTGAACTCTTACATTGACCCCTAGGTGATATCCATTTTCAGTTCTTAGGGGACTATAGTACTCTTTGCTCAGTCATACAACAATCATAAAATACTAGTATTCAAAATCTGGACCAGGACTGGCCAAATTATTCTTGATTAGAAGCTATGCAGATTTGAAAATATTCCATACAATAGCAATGAGATGAACTTTCATACTGACATTTCCCTAAAGGGGAAAAATCAAGCTCAATGAATAGATGGTGTTGAATAATTCTATGTCTTGCTCCCTTTAACTACTGGAGAAAGCTATGTCTTGATTCTCACTCCATTACATAGCAAAAGCTAACTGCTGTCCTCTGTTTCCCCTGGTTGCCATTGTTCTAATGGCTCTAAAGCTTTCAGGGTAGACTCTTGTGTCCTGTTCAATCTAGCATCTTTCCTTGCTTCCTTTCCCCAAGTTTCAGCACTCCTAATCCTGATGTCAATCAAGCCTTCAAGTTTAGAGTCTAGAATGCACTCATGTTGGCCACCCCCCCATCCCAAGTTTCTTTATTCTTACTAAGTACCTCTCTACCTAGGGCATTCAAGAAAATCTCAGTGTTTGCTTTTGTCTTGGTTAGAACTGGCTTTGTCTGTTGATGTCAATCATAAATCATGTGGATGGTGTAACGTGACTAGTATTGATACATTCCATTATAGCTTCTTCTATTCTCTCTCTGCTGCTTGGATTGACATTACTACCCCCAGCCCACACCCACTAGTTCTAATCACCTCTTTCTAGTGCCTTATTGCAAATGTGGCTATCCCAGTGACAGCTTAATGAAAAAGTACTTAAATTCCCCTTCTTTTTCTCCCCTCCATTCCCTCCAATTTCTGATCTACCCCATGTGAACTCACTCCAATAAATGGTATGATTTGCCTTCTCTCAACCCACCAACCTCCCCACTTGCTGTTTTAACTATTGAGATCTGGAAATAATTGACTCACCCCAGCACTTATTTCCATAGCTGAATGAACTTGTCTAAATCAAGTTGTGGTCTCTGTTACTCTATTTGTTACTCATTTTCTGAACTCCAAGATGTGTTTCCTCTTTAATTCTGTACCCGATTCAATTGTGTATATTTGTTTATCCAACGTGGGTGGTTGCCAATTAAAAATAGAAGAAAGAAAATAGACTTTGAAATCCTTTGTCTGGAAAAAGGGGGAAAAAGGGGCCAAGGTCATAAAAAGAGTCTTTCAAGATTCCTGGTGGAGTATGACCATGGAAGGATTCAGAGATAGCCAACTGGAAGCAGCTTCCATTAATCTAACTCAGTGCAAGTCAACCCAATCCAATCCAGTCCAATCAGTATTTATTAAACATCTACTGTAATATGTAAATTGCTAGGGATACAAAGAAAAAAAGGAAAAAAAAACAGTCTTTACCCAAAAGGAACTCATATTTTGCTGCTTATTTTGAGAAAATTATTTTGGAATTACTTCTTTTCTTAGGCTGGGTCAAAGTTTTCCAAATTTTCCCACCAATGCACATCAGTGTGAATAAAGGAGATGTGGTTTTTTGAGTAAGTATTGTTGCTAATAACATTTTTCCTTTAATATATTGATTATCAAATTACACACACACACCTAATATTATTATGGTAAACAAGTCTGAAAATAGGCTTACTTGCCTCTATTTTGCTGAATAATTTTTCCAGACCTCTATAGTCTGGAGATATTCCATATTTCACGATTTCTCAGAACTCCATGTATACTTTCTTCTCAAGCCTCAAATCTCCCAAAATTTCATTTTCAAATTATTTTGGAAAACGAGTCTTAGCCCTCAGTGAAAGACAAGGTGCATTGTGAATGATAATTAGGCCTGCATTCATTGGTTCAGGGAACTCTCAATTTGGAAACTTTCTCCATTCAATAAACATTTACTCAGAACCTATTGTGTCCAGGTACTCTGATTGGATGCAAAGAAAAGAAGTTCCTACTCCAAAGAAGAATGATTGGACAAGGAGAAAATGGCATATACTCAGATAAATGAATACAAATAGATGCAAAATAAAAACAAGGTAATTTGGGGAGTGAATGGGGGCCAAAGAGTTCTAATAACTAGGTCAGGAAAAGTTTCATCTAGAAAACGGTGCTCAAGTTCAGCCTTAAAGATAAGTAGGAAATACAGGAGGACTAAATGAAGAGGGAGATCATTCCAATCATGAAAGACATACTACACAAAGCCATGGTGGTCAGAGATGGAATATCATATATAGGAAATAGCGGGAACATGACAAGGAATAATATTATAACTAATCCAGTAAGATAGGTTAGAGACAGATTCAAGGGACATTAAATTCCAAACAAAGCAGATTGTATTTGACTGTAGAGGCAAGAGAGAGCCCACTGAAGCTACGTGAGCTGGTAGTAGCATGGTCATATCTATGCTTTCAGAATATCAATTAGATATTGATGTAGAAGAGAGAGGGAACTGGGGGCAGGGTGATCAATCACCTGTTATAGTAGTCTAGGTGATAGTAGATAAAGGCTTGTGTCACCCAAGTAGTGGTCTTGTAAGCAGAGAGAAAGGGATGGATGTAAGTGATGCTGAGGCAGTAGGATCTTCCCCGTCCCACCATGATGCGACAATAAGGTAGAGGGTAAAGAACTGAGGGTAAATTTTCAGTTGGGACCCTCAGTGCCTGGGGGGGTATTCTCAACAATAGTAGAGAAGTCAGGACATTAGGGTATAATAATGACTTCTGTCTGAACAAGATGATTCAATGGAATGTTCTAGCATAGCTGCCAGAAGGATTTGGTGATATAAGATTGGAGCTCAGGAGATAGATAAAGGTTATATAAGACCTGTCAATTGGGGAAATGGCTAAATATGTTGTGGTATGTAATTGTGATGGAACACTACTGTGCTATAAAAAATAATGAGCTTAATCTTAGAAAAACATAGACTTGTACAAATCACGAACATGAGCTGAACCAAGAGAATGTTGTATACAGTAGCCACAATTAACTGCAAAAGACCTATAAAGGAAGACACTGCATTCAGAGAAGCAATTGATAAATAAAAGTACATAGAGAATGGTTTTACATATGTATGTGTATATATCTACATATATATATATATATATATACACATAGACATATGTACATATACACACATATTTGTGTCTAATGGTAGCCTTCATGGGGGAAAGGGGAAAAAAAAGAAAGTTACATAATTTCATTGTATATTTAAAAGGAATAACAAGTTGTATATAATGGATTTGTCGTTTCATGTATAATCATCTTGCCTGCCATTCTACTACTTTATGGAAATGCTTGTTTTATTTCTTAAGTTCAGAATAAAATAAATAAAATTAAAAAAATAAAGACCATGGGTCATTTCCATCTGGAAAAAAAATACAAGTCTGATCAAGTTACTCCCCCACCTACCTGTTCAATAAACTATAGTGAACCCCTATTGTCTTCAGGCTTAACCATAAAATACTCTGTTTGGCTTTTAAAACCCTTCGCAGCCTGGTCCTTTCCTGCCTTCCTAGTGCTCTTACATCTTACTCCCCCCAACATAATCTATGATTCTGCAGTACTGACCTCCTTGACTTTCTTCATACAAAACACTCTATCTCCAGATTTCATGCCTTTTTACTGCCTGTCTTCCATACCTAGAATTTTCTTCTTCCTCATGTCTATCTCTTGACTTCCCTGGTTTCCTTTAGGTCTAGGGTTAAAATCCCACCATTTTTTCCCCTCCCAGGTCTCCCTTAGTGTTAATGCCTTTTCTCTGTTGATTATTTCCATTTTGTCCTGTACATGTGTTGTTTGTACAGAGTTGTTGGGCAGCTGGATTGCACAATGGATAGACTACTGTCTTTGGAGTCAGGAGGACCTGTGTTAAAATCTGATCTCAGACACTTTACTAGCTGTGTGACCTTGGGCAAGTCACTTAACCCTGCTTGTCTCAGTTTCCTCATCTGTAAAGTAAGCTAGAGAAGGAAACCACTTCAGTATCTTTGCCAAGAAAACCCTAAATGTAGTCACAAAGAGTTGCACACAACTAAACCACAACAAAGTTGTTAGCATGTTGTCTCCCTCATTAGAGTGCGAGACTCTGGAGGGCGGGGACTTTTTGCCTTTCTTTATATCCTCAATGCTTTGTACAGTGCCTGGCAAAAAGTCGGTGCTTAATAATTGCTTGACTGGATGTCAACAAAAAAGAAAAGACTCAGGACAGAGCCATGATATATTCCTACATATAGGAGGTGGGACATGAACCAGTAAAAGAAAACACTACTAGACTGGTAGGAGGGAAGGAGAGAATGGTGTCATATAAACAGAGAAAGGAAAGAGGTGGGACTAACCATGTCACATGCTGCAGAAAAGGCAAGAAGGCCATTTGATTTTTTATTAAGAAATCAATGGTAACTTTGGAGAGAGTAGTTCTAGGCTGGTCATAGGTTAGAAGCCAGAGTACAAAGGATTGACACATAAGCAAAAGGTGGGGAAGAAGAAGCCATGAGTCTAGATGTCTATCTCTGGGAGCTTAGCAGTAGAAAGGAAGAGGGATATAGAATGATAACTTGATGAGATGTTAGGAACAAGTAAAGGGTTTTTTTTTTTGTTTGTTTTTGAGGTAGTCTGGGTTATGTGACTTGCCCAGAGTGACACAACTAGTAAGTTAGTAAGGTCACATTTGAACTCAGGTCCTCCTGACTCCAGGACTGGTGCTCTATACACTACACCATCCAGCTGTTCCTATAAGTAAAGGTTTTTTAAAGATGGGAGAGAGATGGGAATGTTTGTAGCTATCAGGAGAGAGGGAAAAGGGAATGGCTGAAGTGAGATTGAAAATTAGAAAGAAGGGATAATTAAAGTCACTTGTTTCTCAATAAATTCTTGTTGATTTGAACAAGGAGAAGTAGGGGGTGGTATTGAGGGCTCTTGATGTGTTGAAATGAAGCTAAGTAGTTCACAGATGGACTCCCATTTTCTCAGTAAAGTATGAAGCTAATGCCCAGAACTAAGAGAGAGAAGAAGGAAGTGATAGATGACTTGAAGAAAGAAAAGAAGGTTTGCAACTGCCAATGTGGAGGGCAAAGGGGAGTGAATTAAGCAACATTAAGAAAAGAATTCTGTACGACTGAGGGCCCAGCAAAGATCTGGGAACATTTGAAATAGACTGAGTGAAAAAGGTTGCTTGATTTTATACACCAGACTTCAGTGTTATGCAGGTAGGAGCAGAGAGATTGGATGCTAGGAACTAATCAATGATTGGGGCTTAGAAAAGAATGATTAACAAAGAATAAGGGAGAATGATCTGAGTGGACTAGACAGGAGGACAAAATAAAGTAGAACTGGTTACCTCAAGATTTCAAAGGGAGGGAAATGAGTCAGGAGCAGAATAATAAACTGAGCAATCAGAGAGGTGTGATTAGGGATTGCGGTGGTGATGAAGAAAAGGCTGAAGGAGAAGGCACAGGGAGAGACAGAACAAAGCTATGATAGACCGATGTTGGAATTCTGGAGCGTTGAGGTGGAATGTTCAATGATGAGATCGAGAGTTGGGCTATTCCCGTGGGTTTTTGTTGTGTGTCCTTCATTTTCAAAGAGGATCATGACATCAGGGAGGTGATGTCATGACTGGCAAGTGAATTGGATTTAAGTGAGGGAGGGCTGTGAGTGAAGCCTTGCTTCCTCCTCTGGAGCCATCTGGGTCCAGTGGCCAGATATAGATATAGATATATATGACTGGAGATAGTCCTCTTCCCTATGTGTGGTGTGAAGGTGTAGGTCATGAGAGTTGAATATGCGAACAAATGTGGGGGATGGGGTGTGGGAAAGCATCAGAAGGAGTTTTTACATATATACCTTTTGACTCTGAAACAGAAAGATTCAGAAGATCTTTCAGTCAATATACCAGCTAGGTGGTTCAGTGGATAGAGCACCAGTGCAGGAGTCAGGAGGACTTGAGTTCAAATTTCACCTCAGACACTTGACACTCACTAGCTGTGTGACCTTGGACAAGTCACTTTACCCCAGCTGCCTCATCCTGGGTCATCTCCAGTCATCCTGATGAATATCTGGTCACTGGATTCAGATGACTCTGGAGGAGAAGTGAGGCTGGTGACCTGCACAGTCTTCCCTCACTCAAAACAAAGTCAAGGGCAAGTCCTGTCATCATTTCTCTGATGGCATAGTCTTCTTCAACAACAAAGGACAAACACACACACTTAGAAGAAAAATAGTATGTCTTAAATAATCAAGGTGATTTTGAGTCCATGCACATACTTTATTCTAGAGTTGCTGTTTATTCAGAATATATATAGGATTCACTTCTTTCTCTTTTCCTTTATAGTCCTTGTCTTCCTCAGATGGCTTACTAAAAACTTGGATTTCACTACCTTCCATAAACACTGATTACTATGTATATGATGATACCATGTGTTAGCCATTATCCAAGACTTAAAGTGATCTTAATGACCTCAACTACTGATATTAGGTAGCAAAGTCCAGTAGCTCATTTTAAAAAAATTTACGAATATTCCTGGATGTGTTTTTACTGCATGTTAATCCCAGCTGACAGAGGAAACGGGATGTCTACATCACGAGGAAAAAAATGACATTTATGTCAGATGTCAT